>NC_056743.1:1776764344-1777364344 GCF_019279795.1 Protopterus annectens
ACTGACAGCTCTACTTTCATATAATTATCTAGATATGTTCAGGTGAAAGTATCAGTTATATGTTAACAGCTCCCTACATTTCTGGCAGCACACTGACATTTCTGGGGAACACAATACCAAGCTACTCGTGTTCCAGATTAACCTGTATATGCTGGGCATGAACCAACAGTTGAGGGCTGTAAATATGCATAAAAGCTACTGGCACTCCCTTCATCCACGTTATATGGGCCTACCCAAGTGTGGGTTGACACTGCTTAATACAACACTACTATTTGTAGAATGCAACAGTACAACAACATATCAGAGAAAATGACAGACTCACTCCAGGAATTATACATTTATTAAAGTATTATTACACCTTTATTTATTGGGTTAAAACACTTTCTGAAGGCTCTCTCATTTATTTTATATAACAGTACATGCAGAATAATTGCTAACCTGCCTGATGACGCAGCCTTTGCAGCCTATCTTCCATGGGCTTGCTGGTTCATAGCCCGGACACCTGCAGCTGTGAAGTAAATGCAGTGATATTGAGACATACCTATCCATTGTATAGACAAGCATAGCAATTCTTAACTGCTTAATACAATGGCTACTTACTCAGTACTGGGGCATTAGGCATCGCACGGGATTCCTGGATCCACTGGTCCAGTTGATCCTCCCTACGTCGCTTCTGGTCAGAATAATGGTGCCTGACCTGCTCACCAGTCCGAGAAACCCCAGTGGCACTGGTGAGATCATGGGCAAGACTGTTCCAGGCCTCCATTTTATATTGGGTACCCTGGTACTGGCCCCGCAGGAGTCTTTCCTCATGATTGTGGACAAGGAGCCAAACCCCAGTGTTGCGCTCTAAATCGAGTGCCTTCTCCAACACTGGCCATGCTGACTGCAGAAGGAAGCTACAACCAGTTATAGCAAGTATTCCCGCCTGTGGAGCTTAAATATGTCTCATTTCCCGCACTTATTTGTGATTGGCCACTTTTGGAAAAACTCAGCTGTAGGCACGCCTGCTTGCTTAGCTAATGTTGGCAGTGTTTAAAATTCCTTTGATAGATATGTGTCTGTTGAAAGTGCATGTTTATGAAATGCTGTCATGGCTTAGTGGTTAAGTACTGTGACTATAGTGCATAGTATCCTGAGTTCGAGGCCTGTCACTGCTTTTTATTTTCCTACTGGGCAGACCTGACTGGTTAAGGTACAATAAAGGAGGTGTGGCCATGTTTAACCGACTTTGCCCAACGTTGCGCTGGTTAGTGCGGTGCGCAGCTGCACGCAAAGACATTGCGCTGTTTAACGCAGTGCACAGCTACCAGAAGTTGGATTTAAATATGCTCAATACTGGTAAAATGTGCTTAGCAGTACTTAAAATAGGGTACTCATGCCTCAGAATGCATAACCATTTCACCTTTTTATAGATATATATAGAGATATATATATATATATATATATATATAAAATTCGTTCACTGCTACATTTAACTTTTCAATACTTTTTACAAAACTTATACATAACAAAATGTCAGGAAATATTTTTGTATACAGATTTCCAACAGAAAATGGAACATGCAGTAGTGGGACTCATACCGGGAATGCCTCCTCTTTGTGCGAAGGCTCTAACCACTATGCTATCGCTGTTTTTCTTAATTTGCATATTTTTTTCGTATTATCCTCTTCTGGTGTCTAAGGTGCTAACTGTAGCTAAGCAATGGGCAAACATGCGCAAATACGGGCAGCTATATCAGATGAAATAAAAAAAAAAAAAAACTTTCTATTTTTTCATATTGTCAGTTTAACATATGGGGGAGTGTAGTGTTACATTGTGCACATGTGAGCGGACTCGCTCATGTAACTTGAAATTGCAGTGTTTCTTCATTGCAGGGGCGTGGAATTTTGGACTGCTCGGCAGTCCGAAACGCCACCTACACTCGTCCACCCTCCGTGTAAGCTTTAGAGTTGAGGCAGTGCTCCCTCATTAATATGCATGGTGCGCTGCCATCATACTCTTAGACTGGTGCTTCCTTGTAAGACTAATCTAGTCTTACACGGAAGATTAGTAAATCCTGGGGTTTATTTAAGAAAGAAATTGCTTTTCTTAAATGCATTTGTAAAAGGGTACTTCAGGCTTCTTCCCAATTCTGATGTACTGCGCTCGCATACATTATGTTCCCACTTTTGCACAGTACACCAGTCAGGAGAACTGATGAAGAAAGCAGAATCTCTGTTGCTGTTTTTTATTAAAAAAATTATGAGGGACAGCACAAACATGCAAGGGAAATCCGGTATGTTTCTGTTTTAGTTTTGCAGAATGTACCTGATTATTCTAATATTTTGCTCTGTCCCTCTGCATATAACAATAGAAAGTCTGGCTGCTCAATGGTACTTCATTTGCCAGACTTTTCTGTTGATGTGTGCTCAATTTACAACTAGCACACTGGTTTGGTTGTCCAATCAGCACACTCGTTTTTGAATAGCAATAAGCAGTTATTGTATAATTCTTAATATTTTTGTCATCTTTATTCCATTTAAAATTAATCAACCAAAGGGAACATGATTTGGTAACACATGCTAATATAGCCCTTAGTGAAATGGGGGAATAATGTTTTCGAATACAAGTATTAACGGGATTGTTCTTTTCTTTAAACACTTTGTGGATGATTTTTTTCTAAATGTAGGCAGTTTAGAAAGTTTGGCAAAGTATGTTGAAATTCTTAATGATACTACAGATTTTTTTTTTTTTTTGAAGTAGAACTGCATTTTTTTTGGATATTCTTTAAAAAGGATTGTAACAATATAGTGACTAGTATTTTTCAAGAAGGAAGTGCAGGCAAGTCTCTATATTCATAGGCGCAGTATGCATTCTGAATGTGTATATAAAGGAAAAGTGAAGTGACAGTTTTTAAGAGCGAGTAGATTGGCACTGATTAAGTGATTATGGCCCTTGTTAAGCCTAGCCAATTTCCCTTTTTCTGCTTGAAATACCATATCCCATTTGGTTATAGATTGGCCTTACCCATCTCTTAGTAATTATAATGAGAATAACTAGGATAATTCCATAGGTAATTTTGAGGGGACCTATGCATAGGATAAAGCATTTAGGAGCTGCCTCTGTCCATTAGTAGTACAGGGGCCAGTCTTTGGATGAATTTTCTGTTTCCCATGCATAGATCTGAGTTGCACTTGAATGTGGACAGGAATGAACTTCGTTTCATGTGGCTGGGAAGTCTGTTCCACAGCAGGAGTATCCTCTGTGAGATATACCAGTCCCTCCAAGCCATTCTAATGATGCTGCAGAAGAGGCTTAGATCCCTAGGCTGAGTATTTGTGATGTCATTTGACTTTCTGGTGTGCAGTAAATCCATTAGTAATGGGTCAATGGAAGACTTGTATGTCAGGGGCCAGCTGTTAGCAGGCTGTAGGATACTGAGTATAGTGACAGGAATTTGAGTCAGGCAATGTTGGACATGTTATTTAGGTCTTGTATCCTTTTTGTAAGGTATGTCTGTGGGCATGTATCTGTTGATATACATGCAATAACTGAACAGATGTATGTCAGAGGGGCATTATATTCAATAAGAGCTGAGTAAAGGGGGGGGGGCAGTGGCATTCCTAGATCTAAACAGAATCCCTTTGATCTGATGTCAAATTTTATTTTATTCTCAACTCTTGAGTTCAGATCCAGTCCTCATATCTGACTCTGCCATTACTATAAAAAAAACCTCTCAAACCCCTCCCTACCCATAATGCACTAACCTCCAACATACCTCAGATCTCATTGCCACTTCAGCTTTTGAGTTATATTTGAGAAGTTTATTCAGTTTATATTATAACTATATGTATTTTCTCTCTTTTCCTACTACATTAATTGTAATTATTCTTACCATAGTTGGTATTTACCATTTTTTTCTTCATATATTTTCTACATGTTTTGTGTAACCTTTATGCCATTGTTGGTAACCCTATCTAAATGACAAAAAAAAAGTTTCTTTACTTCTGTGTAGTTTTTTCTACAGTCCAGCAGAATGTCAGAAAAAGGCCCTTTGGGGTTTAAAAAATGTGATACAGGTAACTTGTGACCACATTTATCGGATGTGCATTCTCTGTGTATATTTTCTAGTCCCTGATCACCTAAAGGTTGAGTGCAGCATTTGCTAAAATTTTAATCCTAGGGCTGTTGCTGACTGTAAAAACAAACTCGTTCTAAAAGGGTTGCTTCCAACACTCATTTTCTGAAGCAATTACTGGAGCTCAACTCTCCAAATCAAAATCTAGTAACGTCCTGAGTTCCATTTCCATTTCTGGAACTCTGACATTCAAAATCCCCATCCTTCGCATCCTCTCAGTCATTCAGAAGTCTGAGTGAAGCCAATGTGGACAGAATGATGAGGAGGTTTCTCAAGGCGTAGATTCAGATGGGAGTTATACTGGCTCCTACCCTTTGGGTCAGAAAGTGTGTACTTTCACTCCACTAATAACTCATTCTCTAATCCGACCCATTGCTTATGTTCAGATCAGAGGAAATCTTTGAGTGCACCGGTTCAGATTTCCTTGGAGCTGGAAGATTCTGGGAGCTAAAGTGGTCCTGTCAGATCTGAGGTGTTGGTGTTGACTCCGAAGTTTTTGGAGTCATCTGTACTCCTCAGAGCCTCTGCACTGGACAGCCCAGCTCTGAGTTCAGTCTCTGGTAGACTGCCTTGGGGGTAGAGGGGGTCAGTGGGCCAGAAACGCAGCCTCCCATCTGCATTGTCGTCGTTCTCCTTGGAGCATTCTGCCTTTGAGATGATGAAGAGAGGTTTCTCTGCTCTGGCAGAGAGGATGGATCTTCCCCCTCGGATATTCCTTCTGGGTCCCAAATGTTCCTCTGCCTTGGGCCACATCAATCTACGCCACAGGGACAGCCAGCTCAGTCTCCAGACCACCCAGAACGTTTTCACTGTCTGTTCCAGTACATCCCACCAAGGAAGTCCCTAGGGAGAGGAATTGCAGAAGAAGTTACATGAACTTCCCTCAGGAGTCAGTCACAGAGGATACTGATTTTGATGGAGGGGGGGGGTCTCGATCATCTCCTGAAGATGTCTCATTTGGAGACATTCTTGAGATCCTTAAACAGCAAGGTGGCTGATTCACTGATTATCTTTCCCCATAGGAGTCTATGTATTGCTGAAGGCCTTTGGAGCTGGCCTGCATACCTACTGGGTAACTCCAACTGCCAATGAGCTCATTGACTTGATCTCTAAGCAGGCGTGGAAGGAACCTGACTAAGTTGACAGTCCCCAAGAGACTGTATCGGATTCTTGTTCCATCGGCAGGTAAGGAATTCTGGAGTAAGGGGTACCCGTAGATTGTCATGGCGGTGGCCGCCAAGAAGGATTAAGCTGAGCAGAGTTCCTCTGTCCATCCCCCTAACAGGAAGTCTAGGGCATTTGCACAGATTTAGGAAGCATGTGTATGCTTCAGCAACCTTTACCCTTTGGTTGCTGGACTATTTTTGGCACATTTTATGAGACTACAAAGGGATTTGCTGATGATCACTGAATTATTTGGCACATTCTACGAGATTACAAAGGGACTTGAAGGAACTTTCAAAATCCCTTGCTGGGACCACCACTGGTGACAAAACATCTTCTTTGGCTTCACAGTTGGCTACCCTTCAGTCCATTTCAAATTCTTGAAAGGCTTGTCTTGCATGCAGCTGAAGGTTCCTCAAGAGCAGATGGTTCAGGCATTTCCATCAGTAGGCATGCTTGGATGGACTTGTGTGATTTTGTAGAGCTCTTCAAGTCATCGCTGGTCAATGCACCTTTTAACAGGAGATCGTTTGGCCTGAAAGTGAAGGGCACACTCTCCAGGTGTGAAAAAGAAAGAAAGACCCTTTCTGTAGGGGGCATACGTTTTTCACCCCCCCCCCAGTGATCCTCTTCTAGGAATCAACGAGGTGGTTAAAAGATGTGGTTCAGGAAGTCCCAGGGTCCCTTCCAAGATCCATGTGGAGATAGTTCCCCTAGCAGCAGAGGGGGGGGACTCGAATGGACTACACCCATGTGGCAGAGGATGCCCACAAAACCAAGTGTCCAGGATTCTTCCTTGGATAGACCCCATCAGTGCTTCTGAAAGGAGGCCCAATTGTCCACCTCTGGAGGCAATCTGGGGTAGACTATCCTTGCATCAGAGAGCCTGGCTAGGGATAACAAAACCTACATGGGTGCGGAGAATTATTTCTAGGGGATATACAATTCCCTTTTCCCACCACGCCCCCAATCCTCATATACAGAATTCCCGATGCTCCACACAGTCAGAGGAAAGCAGCAGCAGCACTAGAAATACAAATTCTGCTAGAAAAAAAGTCCTCCAAGAGGTCCCAGTAGACTAGATAGGATTTGGAACTTTCTCAAGATTCTTTTTAGTGCCAAAAAAACAGGGGAATGGAGACTAATTTTGGATCCCGGCAACTTGAACAAGGCAACTTGAACAATCCAGTGCAACACACAAGTTTTTCATGATCATGGTTCAGTCCATTCTGCCTTCTTTGGGCAAAGATGACTGGATGTGCTTGATAGACATTCAGGATCCATAGTATCACATAAAAATGTACAGACAATCCCGAAGGTACTTACTCTTCCATCTGGGAGCTAGTCATTATCAATTCAGAGAACTGCCCTTTGGTCTTGCCACAGCCCCCAGGGTGTTCACCAAATGCATGACAGTGGTAGTTGCTCACTTGAGACTGTAGGGATTCCAAGTGTTTCCATATATAGATGGCTGGCTCATTACCACCACAACCAGGCATCTTGTAACAAAAGCAAAAAATCAGGTTCTTCAGATTTGTTCTCTTCTAGAGGGAACTATAAGTTGCAAGAAGACTCTGTTACAACCAACTGAAACCTTGGAATTCATAGGAACGGACTTCAACATGATATCGGTGATGGCTTCTCTTTCTCCCTCAAGAGTACAGACTATCAGTTTCCAAGTCAGGAAAATAATCAAGTACCAAAATTTCACTCCGGTTGATCCTTCAAGTATTGGGGTCAGTCTTAGCTGCCATAATCTTAGTTCCGCTAACAAAATTTTACGTGATGATTCTTCAGTGGATTCTAGCAACTCAGTGGTAGATTTTTTACTAGCGCATATCAGCACAAATGGTAATCTCTCACTTATGCAAGAGATGCCTCTGGTGGATTCAGTCAGATCAGGTCCTGCAAAGCTGTCCTTTCATTCTCCTTTAACTCAAGGCCATAGTGATCACAGATGCTTCCCAGACTGGGTGGGTGGGGGTCCTGGTGAAAATGGTTCAAGGCATTTGGTCTCCCGGAAAGGCCACTTTTGCATATCAGTGTCCTAGAGGTGACAGCAGTGCTCTTAGTTTTGCAGGACTTGCAGGATGCTCTCCCTTTAGGGACAATTGTGATGCAAACAGACAGTAGGTCAGTGGTTTGGTACATCAACAAACAAGGAGGAACCAGATCTTACCCCTTATCTTATCCCTTGTGTCGAGAACCCCTCAGAGTGTGGCAATAGGCAATCCCATCCAACCACTTTGTCATAGCAGCACACATTCTGGGGAACTCCAGTGTGATAGACAAATTGAACAGGTCCACTCTTCCACCTCACGATTCGAGTGGTCTCTCAATATGAAAGTGACAGAAGTGATTTTTTTGTCAATGGGGCCAGCCTTGCTGCGATTTTTTTTTTCCTTCTCCCCTAAACAACAAATGCATCAGCTACTTTGCCCTAACCCCCCCCCCCCCCCCTTTCAGGGAAATCGCAGAGAAATGCTCTTTTCCATGATTGGCCCTGGTCTACTTTATGCTTACCCAAAAATTCCCCTAATTCCAAACTTCCTGCAGAAAGCTGCCAGATTGAAAAGCAAAGTCATCCTCACTGAGCCTTACTGGCTTTAACAGATTTGGTTCCCCTTCCAATGGCCGTATCTGCTTTGTCAGCCTTAGATTCTGCATCTGATTCCAGACCTCCTGTCTTACCCGACCGGTATGATTCATCTGGATATCTCACACCTGAAGCTGACAGCATGTTTTTTCCAATTCCGTTAACAGCCAGACAAGCAATGCTGTCTTCTCCTGTCCATCATATTGTTTTATCTTCTCATAAGCCTTCTACAAGAAAACTTTACCCAAGTAAATGGAAAAAGTTAATTTACTGGGCACATAAAAAAAAAAAAACACATTGACCTCTTCCCAGCTTCTATACAGATGTTTGGCATCAATCTTTAATGATGGAACTAGTTCAGTTAACAGCAATTTCTAATTTTCATATTGGATTTGAGAATTCTTCTGTATCGTTGTCTAAATTTTGTAAGGCATTTTTGAGAGGCACTCTCCTGCTAAGACTCCCCTACAAAGATCTTCCTCCTCCTCCATGGGATTTGAACTTTGAACCAGCAGATAATTGTGATCTTAAGTTTCTCCTCTGAAAAACTGTTTTTCTAATGACTATTACCTCTACTAGAAGAGTTTCAGAACTTCAAGTATTGTCTTCTAAACCTCTCCCTACACTCTTTCTTAAGGATAGTCTCTTTACGTACCAACACTTCCTTCCTTCTTAAGGTGGTGTCAGAATCCAATACTAACCAGTCCATTAATTTGCCAGTCTTTTTTCCCAAATTTACAAATAAAAGTGAATATATGCTGCATTTATTGGATGTTCATAGACAAGTATGTTTTTGCTTACAAAGAACAAAAGAAATTTAGAAAAACAGATAAATTATTTGTGTCCTTTATGGACATAAAAATGGGAAAAACAGTTGCAAAGGTAGCCTTGGCCAGATGGATGATGGATTGCATTTTATTCATCTACAGCAAGTTGGGTCTAATGTTACCAAAACCTTTGAGCCCAGTCAACTAGGTCCATGGCAACTTCTGCAATGTTTCTGTCTACTGCTTCCATGGGCGATGTGTATGGCTGCAACTTGGGCCAATCCTCAGACCTTTAGCACTTATTACAAACTGGATCTTTTCTCGAGGGGAAGAGCACCTTTTTAGCTCAACTGTGATCAGGAATGTCCTTCCTTGGAGTCCACCTAGGAGTTTAGGTAGCTGAGGGGACTGTCCCAACAGTTGAGGATACAATGAATATTGACAACATCCGGTAAAGGAATGTTATGCCAAGTACATGATTTCATCTTTGTTGTCCATTTTCTTCCTCAACTTCCACCCACTAACTTGCATTCTTTTTCATTATGGACTTCTGGAAGAACTAGAGATTATAAGGACATCACTGTGTCCCATGAAGATTTCCAGATAATTACTTCTGTTAAGAATATTATATAAGTATTTTTCTTTTATATCAACCAGCAAACAAGATCTGAGGTATGTTAGGGGTTGGTGCATTATGTGTAGGGAGGACCTCGAGAGCTTTTTGGTGGCCACAAGCTATAGTAACGGCTGAGTTGATCCGAGGATCGGATCTGAGCCCAACAGTTGAGGTACATACCTCTCAACCTCTTATTGCAAAAAATCTGGACAAAGCTAAAAATTAATGTGGGGACAAAGGACCAAAAATAGGGACAATTTTTAAATATTGCTCCTATAAACTTAAAGTTGATAGGATAACCGCTTTTGCCAATAGTATTAATTTTCTGGAGGAGTTGAAGTCTGAAATGTAAACTTCTGTCATTGTTTAGTGACTTTAACCCTCAATTTTCCAGAAAACCTCAAATTTTATGAGGGATGGACCAAACATATTTGGCAAAAATCCGCATATTCTGCGAAAATCTGGACAGTTGAGAGGTATAGGTTCATAGGTAGGTACTAGGTTATCTGCCCGATGGCATTTATAAGCCTAGCCTGAGTGTGTCAGCTTTCGCCGCCCCATTGAGTAATTAACTGAGCCTCTGTCAAGAAGAGCAAATTAAGTGATCTCAGGGGTGTATTTTCTGTTACCCATCCACTCGTCAAGGTTTTTCTTGAAGAGTGTTAGTGAGGGGCTCTGCCTAATGTAGTTTGGAATTTTGTTCCAAAGCATGGGGAGTCTCTGTGACAGGAATCTATCCCTCCAACATGTTCTTTTATTGTTGTGGTGAGGTTTAGCTCACTAGAGCGCGTGGCTCATAGTGACTTGGATTTCTTTAGGTGGAGCATGTCCATCAGTTCTGAGTTGGACATGGCTTTGTAAGTCAGGCAGAGATCACCTCTGAGTAAGCGATATGTGACAAGAGTACAGCTGGAGTTTTTCCAGTCGGGCTGCATAGGACATATGTTTGAGGTCAGTAATCCTCTTGGTGAGGTACTTTTGTGGTCTTTCCAGCTGTTGGAAGTGTCTTGTGAGGTACATCCCAAATTGGGCATTGTACTCTATGATGGGTCTGAGTGACGTGTAGAGGGGCACTATAACTTCTTTATTTCTAGATGCGAACCCTTTAGTAATTGGATGGGCTACATAGAAGGATTTCCTAACTACTTTGGCAATACGATTGTCAAAGGAGAGATTACTATCTACCTGGGTCCCCAGGTCTCATATTACCCCTTCTGTATTAAGGGGGCTGCCACTTTGGCAATACGATTGTCAAAGGAGAGATTACTATCTACCTGGGTCCCCAGGTCTCATATTACCCCTTCTGTATTAAGGGGGCTGCCATTTTGTGGTAATTCATGTGTGTTTTGTTTTTCTCAAACGGGATGACTGGCATTTAGCTTGAGACCATGACTTTGACACCAGGTGTCCGTCTCAGTAAGGCCCTTTTGGAGAATGTCCATGTCAGCCGGAGAGTCAATTATGGTTCCCAGTTTGCAGTCATCGGCGAACTTGGTTAGCCATAGTCCTCCTGCGTTTGCCTGTACTTCTGAGAAGTATATGCCGAACAGTAGGGGTCCCAGGACCAAACCTTGTGGGACACCACTTGTGACTGGTTTAGAGTCTGACCTGGAGCCCGCTATTCTTACCATGTGAGTTCTGTCTGTAAGCCAGTTGGCAACCCATCTCATGACGTAGGAGTTTATGTTCCGGCTGGTGAAGCTTTCTATAATTCCTGAGTGGGGAATGGTGTCAAAAGCCTTGGCAAGGTCAAGGTAGGCTGTGTGAACTACCTTCCCTCGTATATGGCCTTGATGACTGTCTCGAAGACGTCAACCAGGTTTAGTAGGCATGATCTGCCCTTAACAAAGCCAAACTGGGTCGGGTCAAGTGTTTGGAGGTTCCCAATGTCTTTGTTAATGAGTTCCATGATGATGCACTCCATAGCCTTGCAGATCAGGCTAGTCAAGCTTATGGGGCGATAGTTACCAGGGTCAGTTGGGGCCCCTCCTTTGTGAAGCGTAATAACCGTTGCTGTGGGCCATTCTATGGGCACGTAGCCTGTGGAGAGGCTAAGGTGTGTTTAGGTAGGGGGTTAGTTCGTTCTGTAGTTCGTGCAAGACGCAGCCTGGGACACCATCTGTCCCCACTGACGCTGTGCTTTTGGCTTTTGAAAGGGCTGTTTTCACCTGTGCGTCTGTGATTTCTGGGACACTACACTTTTCCGGTATTGTTGTGGGCCCTTTTAGGGGTGAGAGGGGGGTGAAGTTGGGGGTGAGAGGGGGGTGAAGTTTGCACATAATCTATCTGCCAGGATGTTGGCAATATCAGTGGGTTCAGTGTATTTTGTGCTGTTTTGCACTAGCTCAGAACATATCTGCGAGTTCCCACTTAGATTCTTGAAATAGCTAAGGAAGGCTTTGTGGTTATCTTTCGAATCCTTGGCTATTTTTCTTTTGAAGTTGGCCTTGCAGGATTTTTTGAGGGACCTTTGTTTCTTACTGATACTGATCAGGGATGTCTTTCCTTCTTGGGATTTGATTTTTTTTCTGAACTAGTTTCCTCCTCCTATTGTATAGCCTGTTTATGGCAGGGGTCCACCAGACTGGTTTCCTTCTTTTAGGGGAGTGAGTCTTGGTTTTGCTAGGGATGGCACGATCCATGCATCCTTGTAGGTGCTCATAGAGTGCATTTGTAAAGGTTCCTGCATCTTGGACACTGTTATGCTTTTAGTGTGGGGGCTGTGAAACTTACCACCTCTGTCTTGACTAAGGTGAAGTTTGCTATAGAAAAGTTTTTCACTGTGGTTTCCTTGGTTGGAGGTGGTGGTGTGGACACCCAGACGGCAAGGATTCCAGGTGTTTCCATATCTCGACTACTGGCTCCTCACTGCTACCACCAGACATCACCTTCTGCGAGCCAGAGACTGCACCATAGACACTTACTCCAGGCTAGGTATCGCAATAAATTTTGAAAAGTCCGCATTTTGTCGCCCTGTCAATCTGTCATAGGTTCATACTAGGCCATCTGCCCTAGGGCATTTATAAGCCTAGCCAGAGTGTGTTTGGCTTTTGCCACCCATTTTAAATTAATTTTGCTATGCCCTTTTTCGAGGTTATTATACTGTGCCTCTGTCTAACAGTGACACAGAAGTGATACCCGGGGTAAACCTATGATCTCCCATCCACTCATCAAGATTCCTCTTGAAGAGGGTCAATGAGGGACTCTGCCTAACCTGGACTGGGATTTTATTCCAGAGTGAAGGGAGCCTCTGGGTTATGAATCTGTCCCTCCAGCATGTCCTATTTATTTCAGTGCTGAGGTTCAAGTCTCTCGAGCGCGTAGCTCGATGGGATTTGGATTTTCTGAGGTGCAGCATATCCATTAATTCCAAGTTGGACATGGCTTTATATGTCAGGCACAGATCGCCTCTGAGCAGGCGATATGCCACTGAGTAGAGCTGGAGTTTCTTTAACCGAGCAGCATATGGCATCTGAGTCCTTTGATCCTCTTGGTGAGGTACTTTTGGGGTCTTTCCAGTTGCTGTAGGTGTCTGGTAAGGTACATCCCAAAAGGGGCATTGTACTCAATTATGGGCCTGATGAGTAAAGAGGCACGATGACCTCCCCTGATCTAGATGTGAATCCCTTCATGATTAGGTGGGCTATATAAAATGTTTTTCTAACCACTTTGGCCACGTGGTTGTCAAATGAGAGATTGCTATCAACTTGGGTCCCCAGGTCCTTAATTACTACTTCCGTACTTAATGGATTACCACCTATGTGGTAATTTGGGGGCACTTTGTTTTTGCCAAAGGGGATGACTATACACTTTTTGGCATTTAGCTTGAGGCCATGGCTCTGGCACCAGTTGTCTATTAGGCCCTTTTGGAGGATGCTTGTGTCGGCTGGAGAGTCTATTATGGCGCCCAGTTTGCAGTCATCTGCAAACTTGGTCAGCCACAGTCCTTCCGTGTTGGCCTGTACCTCCGAGAAATATATACCTAACAAGAGAGGTCCCAGGACTGAGCCTTGTGGGACACCACTTGTAACTGGTTTGGAGTCTGACATGGCTCCAGCAATTCTAACCATGTGGGTTCTGTCTTTGAGCCAGTGTGCAACCCATCTAGTGACATAGAAGTTTATATTTAAGCTGGTGAGCTCATCTATAATGCCTGAGTGGGGTATTGTATCGAAGGCTTTTGCGAGGTCCAGGTAGGCTGTGTGGACCACCTTCCCCTCGTCAATGGCCTTGGTGACCGGTTTCAAAGAAATCGACCAGGTTTAAGAGGCAGGATCTGCCCTTAACAAAGCCGAACTGGGTAGGATCCAGTGTCTGTAGGTCCCCAATATCTTTATTTGAGGTCCATGATGATCCTTTCCATAGCTTTGCAGACCAAGCTAGTCAGGCTTATGGGGCGATAGTTTCCAGGATCTGTTGAGGCACCACCTTTATGGAGAGGGACCACTGTTGCTGTACGCCACTCTTTGGGTACATATCCTGTAGTAAGGCTGAGATTGAACAGTAGTTTTATGTTTGGGTTTAGCTCTTCTTGGAGTTCATGTAGGACACAGTCCGGGACACCGTCTGGTCCCATTGATGCTGTGTTTTTTGCTTTGGAGAGGGCGGCTCTTACCTGAGCATCTGAGATGTCAGGGGCAGCACTGTTGGGATAGATATTTGCCCTTTGGTGGGAAGGGGGAGTTTGCACTGAACCTGTCAGCTAGGATGTTGGCAATGTCTGTGGGTTTGGTGTATTTTTTTGTCATTTTGGACTAATTCTGAGCATATCTGGGAATTCCCACCCAGGTTCCTGACATAACTAAAGAAAGCCTTGTGATTATCCTTAGTGTCCTGTGCAGTTTTTCTCTCTAAGCTGGCCTTAGACGATTTTATGATTGCCCGTAGTTTTTTGCTAATACTGATCAGAGATGCCTTCCCTTTTTGGGATTTTGCTCTTCTGTAGTAGCTTTCTCCTTCTGTTGTATAGTTTGTTTATGGCTGGGGTCCACCAGACAGGACGTCTGCCTTTGGAGGATTGGGTCTTGGTTTTATTTGGGATTGCATGATCCATGCATTCCTGAAGGTGTTCATAGAATGCGTTTATAAAGGATTCTGCGGTCTGGGCCGTATTTTCCACAGGCCCGGAGGCTTAGAAGGATTCCACCTCGGTTTTGAGGAGTGTGAAATTTGCTTTAGAAAAGTTTTTCACTGTGGTTTTCTGGGCAGGGGTTGGGGTCGGGATGTGAATATCCAATGAGATTAGTTTATGGTCTGATCTTACCAGTGAGGGATACACTTCTGGTCTGGAGCATAGAGTCCCCATGTTGGTGATGATCAGGTCCAGTATGTTTTCCCCTCTTGTGGGAGTGGTAACAAGTTGTTCCATAGCATTTGAGTTTATAAATTCTAGGAACCTTTGGGCTAGGGTGTTGGAGCTAGAGTAATGCTCCCAGTCTATGTTTGGGTAGTTGAAGTCGCCCAATATAATGGTGTTTGGAGAGACCTTCATATTTTCCAGTGTTCTCAGGAAGGCTGAGTGGGGTTCCTGGGTTTGGGAGGGTGGTCTGTAGCAGGCTATAAACTGGAAGGCAGTTTTACCCACTGTTGCACATGGATAGTCTCTGATGCTTCGTGCTGTGCCACCAACCTGGAGGTGTGGGTATCTTTGACGAATATTGATACTCGCCCTCCTTTTGTGGTTCGGTCCAAGTTTTGGGGCCGCAAAGCATGGTATGAGGTATAACCTGGTAGTGCTGTGGTGCTCTCGGGAGCCTTGAACCAGGTTTCTGTTACTGCACAGATATCTATGCTCTCCATGCTAAGGAGAGTTTTGAGTGCGTGCATCTTAAGGTTTAGACTTCTGGCATTGAGTAGCATTACTCTTAGTTTCTTATCCCTTGTGATACCTATGGAGGTGGGTTTGTCTTTTGAGCCTTGCCTAAAAAAGGCACTATGGGGGTGACAAGAGCCTTTGCCATTATCCAAAAGCCCAGGGATGACAGGTGCAAGCCGTCCCTAGCGAAGCATCGTGGCTTGTCGAGCATGTCATCCCAGGCTGACAGGCATTGGATCCCAAGCCAATTGTTGAAATTGATCATCTTGTCTTCATATTGTGGCATCATTCTTGTTGAGGGTAAGATGCTACTCAAGGCCAGGGTCATACCGACCTGGGCTACATGCTCAGAGAGCTCCGTCTCTTTTTCATATAGTCCAGGTAGGTACGTCTCGGGTCATTCACACCAGCATGGACAATGACTGAGTCATATTTGTACTTGCCTTGGAGTGACCTGAGTGCTTGTGTTATGTGGCGGATCCTAGCGCCCAACAGGCAGCTCACCGTGACCTTCTCCTTGTTCAGCCTGGTGAGCAGGACGTCAGTGTGCCTGACTATGAGTCACCTATTATAAGTGTATCAGGTGTGTTGTTTAGCCTTAAGGGCTGTGACTGTTCGGCACACTGGCTTTGTGAGCTATGTGTTGCACATTTTTTGTTTTGGGGTAGCGGTTGCTTGGGTGTCTGCTTTGGAGGTCTCTGCTGCTTAGGCAGATTTTTATTTAGAGCCTCCGAGTATGTTTTTGTGTGTTTGTGTTTCGTTTGCTGTCGTGGTAGGTCTATGTGAGACTGAGAC
Source organism: Protopterus annectens (assembly GCF_019279795.1). Lineage (NCBI taxonomy): Eukaryota > Metazoa > Chordata > Ceratodontiformes > Protopteridae > Protopterus > Protopterus annectens. Next base: position 1,776,780,218 of record NC_056743.1, read on the forward strand.
TGGAATTGTAGTGAGTGTGGTTTCCTTCTCCTCCTGACTGGTTACGCCAGTACTGAGTTGAAAGAACTTAGCCTCCAGTTTGGCTATATGGTTGCATCTCTCACATGTGTTGGAATTTGTTGGGAGGAGGAGAGGGTTGTCTGTGTACATGAGGCAGTTGTAACATTGCCTCAAGATTCCCAGATTCACCAGCTGGACCGGAGAGGAGATTGACAACTGACCTTTGGACATGCTAGAATAGTATTGGGAATTCCTTTATAATTGAAAAAAAGGGGCCAATGGGGAACAAGGTACTCAAGGGGAGTTTGTGAGGGTGTAGTGCTTTTAAGTTTTTAGTGCTGACTTATACAATTGCTTTAGTGAGCAAGTGCTAGGCATTAGAATAGGAATAGGGTGTTTATTATGAGAACTAGATCAGTTGTAAGGGAATAAGTGAAGAGCAGACTTTATGGAGCCGAGAATGGTTTAAACCCAATTAAGCGACGCTGCACTATGCGCAAAATCGTGCTACAGCGGGTTTTATACAGGGGGACTTGAAAGAGCTAGAAATTGGCCCAAAACGGCCAATAGACTACCAGATTCTTGTGTTGGGAACACTCCTCCAGGGATAGATAGGCTGCTCTAAGCTCCCCACTGCCACTGGTGAACAAAGAAGCCTCCCTTTATCCAAGAAAGGAAATGGGCAACACAGGTACTTTCCAAAAGTCCAGAATACAGCAAAGCCTGTATTTAGACTACTCTAGGTCAGGAAAGACGGGAAACAAGGATAATTTTTTTTGTTTTTTTTCTTTTTTTGCAACAAACAGCAGGAAAATGCAATAAATATGTAACACAGGCTAGCGCACTTGAGTGTGTAGCCACAACAGGTAAATGCAACAAACAGGACAAACTTTAAAAGTGCAGTTGCAAAAACAACTTTAAACAGTTTAAAACAGTTCAAGAAGCAGAAATACTTGCAGTTTAGCTAGATTGGACAGTCGCCCAGGTAGTAGCAGGAAAAAAACACTTATTAGGTTAGCAGTCGCTCTTTTAGCCTCTCTGCTGCTAGCACCACTCTGCAGGACCACGAGGAGCTTGGCTGAGTAGTAACAAGCACAATTTTATACCTTTATAGGTGCAAATTTAAATACCAAAGACATGTTAGCGAGCCTCCCACCAGACAGGGTGTTAGTGATTTGTCAGCATGTCATGGTTTTATTAGCATGCAAAAGGATTCAAGCCAGGTTTGTCCTTCAAATGCTAGGTCTCATGGCAGCAGCAATCGTACTTGTCCCTCTAGCTCGTTTTCACATGAGGATCCTCCAGTGGCTTCTTTTCACCCAATGGTCCTTTCAGCAATTTCCCATGTCTTGCATGATTATGATCACTCAGGCATGCAAGAAGCATCTTGCGTGGTGGATGGTCTCCACATCAGTGCTCCATGGCAGACCATTTGTTCTTCCCCCTCCAGTGGCTACAGTGACCACGGACGCCTCCCTGATCGGGTGTGGGGGGGGGGGCATTATCAGGGCAGAACAGTCCAAGGCACCTGGCAACCTCACTAGTATCATCTGCACATACATGTCTTGGAGATGAGGGCTGTGCTGTTAGCGTTGCAGGCTCTTCAGGACTCTCTTCCTACTGGGACCATTGCAGTTCAAACGGACAATATGTCTGTAGTGTGGTACATCAGCAAGCAGGGCGGAACCAGGTCCTACCCCCTATGTGAGAAGCACTCGGACTCTGGCAGTGGGCGATCTTCCCAATGGTTTCTGATTGCAATGCACATCCCTGGGCGGTCCAGTATCATAGCAGACAGACTGAGCAGAGCAATTCTCATGCCTCACGAGTGGTCTCTGAACCAGTTAGTTGCGGACCAAATCTTCCGCAGATGGAGCCAACCTTGCTGCGACCTTTTTGCAACTCCCTTCAACAGCAAGTGCAGCAATTTCTTCTCTCTCCTTCCACTTCCCAGGCATTCACCCAGAGACTCTGTAGTCCACAGTTGGCCCCAGGGACTTCTTTATGCATTCCCTCCTTTCCCCCTCATACCAAAGCTAATTCAGAAGGCTACTGTTTTGGGTTGAAAAATTATCCTCATTGCTCCTTACTGGCCTCGACAAATATGGTTTCCATTCCTGCATCGCTATCTTCTCGAACAGCCTTGGACTCTGGACCTAGTTCCAGACCTCCTGATTCATCAATCTGGCGGGCTGCACCAATCCCTGTACTCTCTCCAGCTCACAGCGTGGTTGCTCCTCTTCCAACCTTAGCCAGGCTCCCAGATATCTCCCCCTCTGTGCTTGAAATCCTTTTGTCGTCACACAAGTCTACGACCAAAAAAACCTACGCTAGTAAGGGGAAACATTTTTCTTCCTGGGCAGAGGCAAAAAGTATTGACCCCTTTTCAGCCCCCATACACTCCATTTTGGAATTTCTTGTGGAGCTCTTCCATGCTGGGTCCACTTACTCTACAATTAGAGTTCAATTAGCGGCAATTTCAAATTTTCACATTGGACTATTTGAAAACAATATCATGTCCCATAAGCTCTGTAAAGCCTTTCGCAAAGGAACCACTCTGCTCAGGCACCCAGCTAGAGATCCTCCACCACCGTGGGATCTAAATTTGATTTTAGTTTCACTAATTTTGCCCCCTTTCAAACATGCAGCTTCTTGTTTACTGAAGTTCTTATCTTGGAAAACCCTTTCTGGTAGCTATTACTTCAGCCAGAAGAGTTTCGGAACTACAGGCTCTTTCTGTCCGTCCCCCATACCTCGTGTTCCACAATGACAGGGTTGCTCTGAGGATTAATCCTTCCTTCCTTCCTTCCTTCCTTCCTAAGGTCTCTTCAGAGAGTAACTTGAATCAGTCCGTAGACCTTCCTGTGTTTTTCCCTAACCACTCAACAGGGCGGAGTATAAGTTGCATCATTTAGATGTTCACAGGCAACTACGTTTTTATTTACATAGAACCAAAGACATTAGAAGATCAGATCAACTGTTCGTCTTATGCAGTAGGCAAACAGGGGCTTCCAGTCTCCAAGGTGTCCAGGTATCCAGGTGGTTGTCTTCTATCATCACATTCATAAACCAACTCTGGCATAAAGAATTACTGGTCAAACCAAAAGGTCACTCCACCAGAGCTTTAGCCACTTCAGTGGCTTTTCAGGCTAGGTTGCCCATGGAATCTGTTTGTGCTGCGGCTACATGGGCCAACCCACATACTTTCATTTCGCATTACAAGTTGGATTTGGTTTCCAGGAGCAGAGCTGATTTTGGTTCCACTGTTCTGAAGAGTCTTTTCCGATGAGCCACCCAGGATTTTTAGGTGCTAGGGACGCTGTCCCAACCAGCAAGAATGTAGGCGAGATAGACAACTTAACATAAAGAAGTTATGTACCTACCATAACGTTCCATGTTGGTTGTCTTCTTCTCGCCTTCTTTCTTGCATCCCACCCTCCATCCCCCTATCCTAGTGGACCGAGAAGAGTTCCTCTTGTTTTTGCACTGGCTGAGTATTCTCTGGCTATTTCCTTCTGCTTAGTAGTCTCCCCAGTAGGAATTATGTGTTCTAGGATAGCATTAATTTATTATTATGGCTGCAGTTAGTCTTACCAAATGAGATCTGGGTATCTAGCGCCAGGCATCATGAGATATAGGGGGGCCTCGAGCCAGTAAGCAGCTCTCGAGCTTTTGAAGATGGCCGAGTCGGAGCCGAGGATCGGCTCCAAACCCAACCAGCAAGAAAGAAGGCGAGAAGAAGACAACTAACATGGAACGTTATGGTAGCTGCATAACTTCTTTTTATTGGTCTTGGGAAAGGGAACAAGGAAGACTTCCCTGTTTTGTGCGAATGTTGCCCCCATTTTGGGGGGAAACTGCAGTTGACATTAATAACACTGTGGCCCCATTTTGTCTGTCAAAAAGAAAAGTAAACCTGCATCTACTACTCATGAAATTTCCTTACATAGGAGTAGTTTACTGAGGCTGGCTTAGGGTGTCATTCATACTAGTGATCCTTCTTATAAGGTGGTTTCTAGTAAGTGTGGTGCCACTTTTCATAGGATCATAGGAGATTACTAGGCTATCGACCTGTCATTTTAAGCCTATCCGTTTCATCACAGTGTAATTCTGTAGAAATACTAGTCAGTGTCTTAAGATTGCATTTAGTGATGACTGCCCATGTTCAGGAGGGTTGTGGGCTGTATCCCCAGTAAGAATTTATGATGCCTCATCCACTCGCCCAGGTTCCTCTTGAACAGTGTCATTGAGGTGCTCTGTTTCACATGAGTTAGTAGCGTGTTCCAAAGACAAGGCAGTCACTGGGAGATAAATCTGTCCCTCCAGCATGTATTATTTAAGTTGCAGGCCATATTTAGGTCCCTGGAATGGGTAGCCATAGTTCTGTTTGATTTACAGATATGCAGCAAGTTCATTAGGTTTGGGTCTTGGATTTCCTTGTAGGCCAGGCACAAGTCTTCCCCCAAGAAGTCTATACAATACGGAGCATAGTGGCAGGGACTTTAGTTGGTCTGCATAAGGCACATGCTGGAGCCCCATGATTGTCTTTGTTAGAAACCTCCTGAGGTCTCTAATTACTGAAGGTGCTTAGTACGGTACATGCCAAATGGGGCGTTATACTCAATTATGTGTCGTATAAGTATAGAGGGGGTTATTACTTTTGCTCTTGAGACGATGCCTTTCCTAAAAAAGTGCGTTATGCAGAAAGCTTTCCTTACTACAGTAGACACATGGTGATCAAAGTTAAGGTCTCAGTCAACTTGTGATCCCAGGTCCCTTACCATTCATGGGTACTTGGGGTATTTTTGTTTATGGGAATGATGATGCATTTCTTTGCAGTCAGTTTGAGACTGTGACTAATACACCAGTCATTGGTCTGTGTGAGACCCTCCTGGAGTTTACGGAAATTTGGGGATTCAGTGATTGCACCTTGTTTACAGCCATCTGCAAACTTGGTCAGCCACAACCCCTTAGTTTTGACTGAACTTCTGAGAAGTATATACCAAACAGTAGGGGGCCCAGCACGGACCCCTGTGGCACCCCACTGGTAACAGGTCTGCTGGTAGATGTGGAGTCGCCCACTTTGATGGTGTGTTCAGTTTGTGAGCCAGTTGGCAATCTGCCTTACAATGAAGGGGTTTACTTTACATTCACTTTGCTAAGTTTATCAGTAATTCCTGAATGTGGGATTGTGTCTAAAGCCTTTGCCAGGTTGAAGTATGCTGTATGCACAGATTTGCACTCGTCCATGGCTTTGGTCACATTTTCAAAGAAATCCACAAGATTTAACAGGCAAGATCTGCCCTTCATGAAGCTGAATTGGGTAGGATCCAAGGTTTGGCGAGCACCTATGTCTGTATTTGAGGTCCATAATTATGATATTCTTCGTGATTCATTGTTGCAGTCATCACTTGTGGGTTATCCCTGCTGGGTATCCCACGGCCGGCCCGAATACCATAGTAAAGGATTTCCCTCTTGCGTCAGCTGCAGGTCGCCATTTGACTGACATGTCATCAGGGGTATAAAGAGAGGCAGCCGACGCCATTACATCTGTCTTTCTTGCTATGGAGCCCGAAGCAGGAGCCCGAAGCAGAAGCGGTTTGTGAGTGCGTTGGTCAGCCATTGCAAGAGTGAGGGAGAAAACTACTAAAGCTAAGTGCCCCATTGGGGATTCTTTTCTTGCACTTAACCGATGTCCAAGAAAGTAAATAATTCTCTGCTGTGGAAAACAAATATTTTACTGAGACTTTCATAATCTGCATGTAACTGGTTTAGGTCCAGACCATGACGTCCCCAGATGTTGGTTCTATGCCTTATTTAACTCTAGGACCATCTGTAGAAGAGCTGATTTTGTAGCTAGGCATTTCAGGGAGAGTAGTTACCTACATGAAATGGCATTCGTCAGTCAGTCAACTGTGGAAATTTCTAAAAAGAAAAAAAGAAAAGGAAAGAGACCACAGAAGGTTAGGCCCACAGATGACTCAAACCTGAAGTCAGCCAGCCTACTGTCCATTAGCACAGCAGAACTCAGTGAGGTGCAAACACAGACCCTGATGACAGCTGTTGAGCCATCGCAGGGATCTACTGAGACCCTTTTGGAGTATGGTATGCCGCCAGATCAGGCTTATTCTGAATTGACAGTCACCAGCCCCACGGTTGAGTCCCGAGCCGCTTTACAGGCACTGGCCACTGAGGAGGCCTTTCGGATGACTGACGCCAGACAGTGGTTTTGGCTGGTGGCCTGGCCATCAGTCTAAGCACATTGAATCACTGAGGCCTAAGAGCAAGGCCACTCTTAGGAACACTTCTTCCTCGGTGCTCCGTCACCAGCTTCCTACCACCCAACATGCTCAGTCTCAACAGTTACTTAGGATGGCTGAGGATTTAATCTCTCTCATCAGAGGTAACCAGTCTGCTGAATCTACCCCAACCAAAAGAAACGGGGACCTTTCTCCAGAAGTGCTTTCAGAGCCAGAGGACTCTGAATTTCTGGACTCGGACATTGAACAACAGCCCCTGACAACCTTTGAGGATTCAGATGCTGAGGAATCCATTCTTCTGCATCCCCCCACTGAGGAACTCTCTTTTGGGGAAACCTTAAATTCTCTGAGGGCATTTCCATTGGGAGGCGCAGGACTACTACCCTCAAAGAAGAGATTGAGCGAGTTTCTGGACTTGCCAGAACACAAACCCTTAGCCATTCCCCCCATTCTGGATGTGGTGGAGGATGTCTTCTTGGAGTCTGGTCTCACCCTAATGCCCTGCCCCCTGCACCCAGAAAGCCTGATAGATATTACAGGGTGCCAAACACCCCCAAGTATTTGTTCAAGAACCCTGCAGCTGACTCGGAGGTCATTACTTGGGGACCCAATGGGGTTAGGTAGGGCCAGTTCCTCCAAAAATCCAATTCCCTCTGACAAAGCGAGCAGAGCCTTGGACCGATGGGGCAAAAAGGTCTACACTTCGGCTACCCTAACCATTAGAGCTCTCAATTGCTAATTCCATGTGTTTAAATATCAGTAGAACACACTGGAGTTATTAAAGCGGAAAAGTTCCACCTTACCAGAGAGTACTACTACCAGAGAACTAGGAGATCTGATTCACTCCAGCTCTCAAGTGGCCAAGCATTCCCTGCATTGTGAATTTGATGCTGTGGAAGCCTCTAGCAGGGCTGCAGTTTCTGGATCTGTCATCAGAAGGCATATATGGTTGAGAGAGCAACCTTTGCTTGACCAGGTTAAGTCAAAACTTCTGGACGCCCCCTTGGATAGGGAGCGATTGTTTGGCCCTGAGGCAGAGGAAGTGATTAAGAAAATGGAAGACCAGGCCAAGTCAATGCATACGGTCAAAGACTTCCTGCAGGTACAACACCCCAGATTCAGCAGGAACTTTCCTATCAAACACTGGTCCTTTTCTGCCCAAGCAAAAGCTGTGAAAAGGAAAGGACGCAGAAATGGGCCCTCCAGACAACAGCAGCAAAGCCAATGGAGACCTAGACAGTAGACCTCTACTATGCCTAAATAAGGGAGTTCCAAGTCCACTCCCTACCCTAAGGATTCACAAGGACTCTCCCTCTGCCCCCCCCCCAGACTAGGAGGAAGGCTCTCCCTAGTCTTAAGCAAGTGGCAAATCATCACAGCAGATCAGTGGGTTCTAAACATAATTTCCCAAAGGTACAGATTCACTTTCAAAGAAAACCCCAGATTTTCAGGGTTCCCAGCCTTGCAGCAAATCAGAGGACCGAGACAATCCACCAGATTCAAAAACTTTCTGCTCAAGGAGAAGTGGAACCAGTACCAGAGGAACAAGCTGGAAAAGGTTTTTACTCAAGGTTGTTCCTAGTACCCAGAAAAGAGGGCACTTGATGCTCTGTTATAGACCTATCCACATTAACTCTGTCCCTCTTAGTGCCAAAATTCAAAATGCTAACCCTTCAAAAACTCTTGCCAATGTTTGCACCAAATTCTTGGCTAGTGACTCTAGATCTGAAAGATGCCTACCTCCATGTCCCCATCAGGGAGTCCTACAGGAATTTCCTATACTTCAGAGCACTTTCAGTTCTCTACTCTGCCATTTGGCTTATCTACTACTCCCAGAGTCTTCAAGTGCCTGGCTCCTGTCATTGCCGTTTGCAGACAGCAGAACATACAGATTTACCCCTATCTGGATGACTGTCACATCTAGGCGGAGACCAAGGAAAAACTCTTGCAGGATCTTATTTGTCCAAACCCTCCTAACCTCTCTGGGATTTACTATCAACGGAGACCAATCCCATTTCCAGCCCACAAGACAGATAACCTTCTTAGGAGCTCTCCTGGACACATCTACCTAAAAAGCCTTCCTCTTTCCAGAGAAGGAGAGCTTTCTCCCCCTCTACTTTTCTCAACTGTCTCACAGGACACACCTCACAGCAAGGAAGTTCGTGCAAGCACTCTGGTACACGGCATCTTGCATCCTGTTGGTGCCTTTGGCAAGGCTGCACATGAGAAAACTGCAATGGTACCTCAGAAACCTATGGTGCCAGCACTCAGTCACTGGAGTATCAGCTGCCTCTGATTCCCTGCTTAAGGAAGGAAATTTTATGGTGGCAAGATGCCTGTACCCTGAACAGAGGTCTTCCCTTCATTGACCTTCCCCAAGGTCAGACCATCACCACGGATGCCTCAGACACAGCCTGGGGGACACCCTTAGGAGACGTGCATTCAGGGCACCTGAGATCAGGGAGATTTAACTTTCCGTATCAACCTGAAGAAAATGCTGGCAGTGCACAGAGCTATAATAGCTTTCAAGGTTCACCTCAGACCAGGAGTTCTCTTAAATCAAAACAAAACAACACCACAGTCATGTGGTATATCAGCAAACAGGGGAGAACACACCCCTACCCCCTTTGTCGCCTAGCTATGCTTATCTTGCAGACAGCCTCAGTGGTAGGACTACATCTGATAGCCCAGTACATTCCAGGGGAACACAACACCCTGGCAGGCAACCTCAGCAGAAGTGTCCTGAGCCCCCACAAATAGCAGCTACACAAGGAGACCTTCCTCAGCATCATACACCTCTGGGGAGTGCCAGAGGTAGACCTCTTTGCAACAATAGAAACGGCTTACCAGATTCGGCTCCAGGGTGTTCCACCCACGAGCTTGGAAGGTGGACGCTCTCTCCTTTCACTGGGGCAACCTGTTTTTGTGTATGCCTTCCCTCTCTTGCACTGATTCCCAGTGTACCTCTAAAGATCAGGGAGGAAGGGCCAGAGCCTATCTTCATTGCCTCAAACTGGCTCAGGCAGCACTGGTACCCCTTACTCCTCAGCCTGACCAAGGAGCTACCCATGAGCCTGCCTCTCGCAGAAAAGCTGCTAACCCAAGAAAAAGGGTCAGTACTGCATCCAAATCTTCAAACACTCAGCCTATCTGCATGGCTTATACCCCAGAGGCAGATATCCGGCCACCTTTGAGCATGCAGGCTCTGGATATCATTAAGGAGGCCCAGCACCCAAAAATCCTATTCCACAAAATGGAAAAGATTTACTGCCTAGTGCCATAATAAGGGTGAAGGCAGCACCCATGCCACTCGCACTTTGGTTCTGGACTACCTAGTGGAACTCATGCAAAAGGGATTGTCATAATCCTCTATCAAAATTCATGCCTCGGCTATCTCTGCTCATTCCCCAACAGAGCAACCTTTGTTCTCCCATCCCCTGTTAAAACAATTCCTTAGAGGGGCTTCACTCATCAGACCACATAGAAGTCCACCCACTCTAGCATGGGATCTGAAGTTTGTCCTGGAAAAACTGACCTTACCTCCTTTTGAACCAGCTGCCTCGGCAGAAATAAAGCACCTCTCTTGGAGAACTGCCTTCCTGCTGGCCATAATCTCAGCCAGGAGGGTTTCCGAGCTACAGGCTCATGGCCATTGAACCTTTTGTTATTTTCCATGCAGACAGGGTGCCTGACGTGGCCCTTAATAAGGCTATCCATCTCCCTACCTTCTTTTCAAACAAACAAAATAGGGGGGGGAAGGATTCTCTAGGGGCAGAGGGGAAACCTGTATCCAAACAGAACATTTCTAAATGGATATATCCCACTGCATCCATTTCTGCTACTCCTTTCATGGGAAGAAACCTCCCAAATCAGTCAGAACCCATTCTACTAGGGCAGCATCTACTTCCACTGCCTTCCTTAGAGGCATTCCTACCAAGGATATTTTAGAAGCTGCCACCTGGACATCTGTTCACACCTTCACAAAACACTACCAACTGGCTATTTTCTCCAAATACAGGGCAGGCTTTGCTTCAGCAGTCCTGCAGAAGGCATTGTGGCTTCCACTTAAAGCAGTGCAAGCGTAGACTCCAGCTCCTTCCCTACACACTACTTTTCAGCTTTGGGAATCTTCCCACAAGTGATTACTGCAACAGTGAAACACTGAGAACATAGTACAGATATTCAAGTGTATTCAGTGTTGCAGTCCTGTTTCCCTCTCACTCAGACCTCCCAACCACCCCAAATTACTCATTTTATTTACTGAATTTTGGGGTCCCAATAATGGAGTGCCATGATTCCTGAGTGGCACCCCTTCATTTTTGATTTTTTTCTAGCCAATTTTTAGATTTTGTGCTTTTTGGAGCTTACGTCATCACGTGCTTCGTGTTTCTTGTTTTGTGTGGTACAGGCCTCGGATTTGAAAACAGCCCAAAGGTTATCTTTATCCACTGGCCAGATGCATTTTCTTTGGATGTGGTGTGGGTTTCAATGTGGTGTGGGTTTCAGTGCTGTTTCAGTGAATGTGAGTTTCAAGGGCAGAGAAGTTTTAATGCCAAGTCTATTTTCATTGTGAGACAGTATTGCTTTGTTTAGCAGATATCTATTAGTCTTTGTACTATAAAATGTAAAAAATAAAATCCAAATAATCGTTGTAGAAGTAAAGCAGTATACACACATTAGTGTTTTAAGGTAAAAGTAAATGGGATGAAATTGCCAGGTTATGGGACATTGGAATGGCTGCAGGGGGACTTTCTGGTGCTATGTTTTGGTTCTTTTCAGTTCGCATTTGAAAGTTGATATCCCACATTTCCATTGGAGTGGGTGGGGTTGTGTAATTATGTATGCAGATTTTGTTAATCAGCGTACAGATTTGTAACTATTTTTCATGGGCCTTGTGCAGATTTATGATGTATGCTCCCACCATTTCCATCATAGCTAATTGCCTACCCCAGGCTGGCCTTCTTGGAAGGGCTCCTATTGGTTGGGGGCTAGAAAAACTGATGTAATGACATCGGCTACCACTCTTTTTTTTTTTTATTTTTTTTTAATAGCCCTGGTTACCTGACATCAGTCTCAGGCGACCTGCAGCCGATGCAGGAGGGAAATCCTTTACTCTGGTATTCGGGCCGGCTGATAACTATCCAGCAGGGATAACCCACAAGTGATGACTGCAATAGTGAATACACTTAAACATCTACGCTTGTGGTAAGCGTACACAGCTGTACTTTCCATGGCCTTGCAGATGAAGGTAGAGATGGGCCCATTCCAATCCAAGATGGCCTGGAAAACATGCTCAGAACAAACAAACCACTACAAACCGTTCCAGGAGCAGCAAGCCTGTATCTGGACTAAGCTACAGCTACTTCAAAAACAATTCAGCCAGTAGATCAAAAACGCAATTTATTGCACTAAAATAGCTGTAAAACACACACTTCTCTCTAGCACCTCGGTCAATGCCTTTAACAGAGTATAACCCTATTTTTCAACCTCTTCAATTATATACAAAAACACAGCCAATAAACCAATTAAAAAGTTCATTACAAGAGCCATTTCCAAAATTTGTTTTATTGGCTGTGTTTTTGTATATAATTGAAGATGTTGAAAAATAGGGTTATACTCTGTTAAAGGCATTGACTGAGGCGCTAGAGAGAAGTGTTTCTGTTTTACAGCTATTTTAGTGCAATAAATTGCGTTTTTGATCATCTGGCTGAGTCGCTTTTAAGCTACAGCCATTAGTTACCCTATTTTCAGCAGTTACCACTAGAGAATGTTTTAAAACAGCAGGAAAATAGCAGAGAGACAATAAAAAATGTTTTAAGATTCAAGATTTTGAATCTGGAGAGGGAGTTGGAGCAGAAGGGATTTCTCCTGTATTTTCTGATTCAGACTCTGAGGAGAGAGCTCTGTTTCTGATTCTTCTTGAGGTTGTTTCTCTTTCTTTGAGACTGTTTCCAGAGTGTGCAAGTGCTTTCAGTGGGAGAACGTTGAGGTTTCTCAGTCCCTCAGAAAATACTTGAGTTGCTACAGAATGTATTTTCAGAATCTCCAGTTCTGTCAGTTTTGAAGGATGTGTGCCACTGCTTGCAGATTTCCTGATAGTCAGCTTCCTGCCCCAAAATGGCAGATAAAATGTATAAAGCTCCTCAATGTGTTAATTTTTATATACTCTTTCCAAATGTGACCCAGCAGCTATAACTTTATTTAATCCTACTGCTGCTAAACATTTACTTGATTCTAATCCTACACTTTTTGATAAGGATGAGTAGATGACTGTTAAGAATGGGGGAAAAGTGTATGCTTCTGCAACATTTGATTTTCAGAATTTTGAATAGTCGGTATCATACGTTAAACTTTATTCTGATTAATTGTGAAAGTATAAGGAATGTTTTATCTGCATTTTGTGTGTGGAAATTTTGCTTTCAGGAAGCCACAGCTCCGCATTGCTTACAGTGTGTGCATGACTTTAATGCTTACTGTTTTGAGGAGGTTTGTCTGGCTCTGTTCCAGAACCTTTCAGATGTAAAAAAATGAGATTTTAAGTTGTTCTTTGGATAGAAATTTAGTTTGTGGCTCTTCTGTTGCAGAAATTATCAAAATGTGTGATAAAGGGGTAAGTTGATAAAGGGAATCTGAATACATTTCTGCCCAACTTTTCTGTATTTTCTGTGGGTTTCTCTAACCCTTCATCCAATTTTGGCAAAAAAAAACAGTCTCAACAAAATGCAGGTGAGTAGATGTTTTTTTTCTCCATCAGGTGCAATGTTTAATTAATTTATCCGATCTGACCTTGGCACCTTCAAAAAGCTGTGGATTCAGGGCTTTGACTGCTCACTCACTTACCCATAATCTTTCTTCCTCCAAATAACTCTTGATATCATTTGTCACCTGATCAAGGAGGATGCATTTTCAAGGGCTCTGACAGTTAATTTCAGCTAGGCCATAACGTTTTCATCTCAGTGCCATCTCCGGCAGCTCTTTCCACCACTCATTGTCTCCCCTCTTAATATTTGTGTTTATATTCATGTTACTAAAAAATGTATTTGTATTGGGCTTCTTCTCCATCTGCTATAGTTTTTTCCTATCTTAATTATTTTATTTTTTATTTTTCACTGTATAGTTTTCTAGGTGTTAAAGATAGTTTGCTAGTTTCATTTTTGACAGGACTGTATTGTGTTCATTATGCTGGTTTACTGTGCTTTGCCATGGCAGACAAGGTTCAAAAGTTCAAAAACTGTATGGTCCATGGCCATAATATTCTGCCGCAGGACCTGCACTGCCTGTGTCTACTGCTTGGGAAGTTGAATGTGACATTTGTGAATCATTTGGTACTAGGATCTTAGAGACATGTGGACAAAATTTAGTTTTGAAAGGCCTCGTGCCTTCCCAACCAGATGCATCAACCCAGTCTTCAGCCTCCTCTTCTATAACTTGTGTTCCCAGTTAAATTGGGGATAAATTACAGAAAAAAAGGAGAAATCAAAGAAGAGAAAGGGTGAAAGTTAAAGTACCAAGGTCGGACAAGACCAGGAAACTGTCTCTGATCCCATTGGACCCTTGGGTCCAGCACTGAAAACTCCTAGACAAATGTGTGTGACTCCTACTCTGATCTGGTCATTGATGCCTCCTCCTCGATTTATTTATTTACTTTTTTACTTTAAAATTTGTTTTTATTTTGAAGTATATTTTGTCGGACATTATGTTTTTCATTTTGAATTTATGTATATACAATTCTAAAACCTATAAATATCAGAACATTAGAAAAAGCAATAATACATTTAAGTAGATAGTGAAGAATGATAAACCATTTCATAAATCTTTGTCCATTTTCTCAAATATTTCCAGTATTTTCATCCAATAGTTATAAAGTGATGTAGGTCTGGATGTTCTGTTCTTTATAGTGTAGATATTTCCATATGTCCAATCGTCAAGGATAGGTTTTTAAAATCCTTAAACGTGGGAGAAGACGTGCTTTTTTTCCAGTGTATGGTGATAATTTTACGTGCAACTGCCATCAGTGCCCATAGTATCTTGAAATCTTTTTTTGGCACACAATCCGGGATAGGGGTGAATAATATCATTTATTAATTGATAGTGATCATTGAAGACAATCTGAAAAAAAATATTTTTCCAATACAATGTGAGACATTTAAAAAATATATTGCCAGTCAGCTCTTATTTTAGTTTGACATCTCCAGCATTTATCTTCACTAGCAAGTAATTTGGCTAATTTGTGCAGTGTATAAAAACTTCTGTTTAAATATCTCCAAGTGAATAACTGCCAATATATTGGCAAAGTTGATTGTTTTGATGATTTTAAGGTAATCTTTTTCTCTTCTTCATTAGGAGGGTGGTTGTTTATCTGTGTATAGTAATCCCAGTAGTTGCTTACAGAGTATATTTTTGTTTTTTCAATAAGTTTGTAAATATTAGACAGGAAACCATTAGCTTGATAAGGTTTATTTGTGATTATAATAAGATATTCAATAAATTGTGGAACAGTTTGACTGTTGCTTGCATTTTTTCAGTTCTATTTATAAGGTATTGATTTTGTAGAAGTAGCCATGAATCGTTATTTATATTATATTTGTTAAGTATTTGATCATTCATTAATATTTTCCTTTGTTCTACCAGTTGATGCCAATAGTTTATTGTACCTTTCTGTAGTATTTATTTTTTGAATTTGGGATGTATCAAAAATAGTAGGTGTAAAGGCTATTGGAAAGGTCAGAAAAAAACAAGAATTGATATTTGGGACTTTGTTTATATATATTTTTAAAAGTTAAGGTAATATTTATATATTTTGAAGGCAATTTATTGCTTTTATTTTTCCCTACTAGGTGATCTTTTAATAACCAGAGTAATGGTGATGGTTTGATGGTTAAACAGTCTTTTATTTGAATTTTGACTAAGTTCTATATACATTTGTTCATGAATTTGTTTCCAAATAGGCATGTAATGAGTATTTAACCATAAGGTTATATTTTTTGACAACCGATATATGTCTCAATATCTGGTAGATTAATTCCTCCTTCTTCCCAATTTGGTAAATGTTTATTTAAAACAATTTGAGGTTTATTTGGGAACCACAAGAAGTTTAATATTAGTTTGTTAAATCTTTGGATGATATACTTGGGAGGTGGCAATGAAAAGCTTTGTATTAGATATAATATCTTGGGAAAAATGACTGACTTAATAAGATATAGTCGGTCTCCCAATGTGAATATATATTTGTTCCAGTTAGATATTGCTTGGTCTATTTTATCTAATGATTTTTTATAATTAAATATAAGTGAATCTGATAAATCTTCAAGCAGATCTATACCTAAATATAATATTTTGTTGCCTTCTGATAGGAATTTGGAATATTTTTGTTTATATGTTTCTTTTGGTATTGCATGACATGAATTTTGTTTTGCTTTCATTAAAGTGTAAACTTGAGACTCTTTGAAAGTATTTTATGTCATTAAATAAAGCTTGTAAAGATTTGTTACTGTCTGAAAGAGTTAGAAGTATGTCAGCAGCAAAAAGTTGTAGATTAAGGTTCAAAGTTTTTTGTTAATATATATTCCTTTAATGTTATTGTTTGACCTAATTTGATTTGCAAAAGGTTCTATTATTAAGGCGAATAGCAGTGGTGATAAAGGGCAACCTTGTTTAGTTCCCTTTATAATTTGTATAGGTCCTGATCTATATGATCCTAATTTAACATATGCTATAGATTCTTTATATAATGATTGGATGAGAGTGCTAAAATTTGTGGGAAAATTATATCCTTTTAAGACTAATGTTAGAAAGTTAACAGAAGCAAAGGCTTTGTTAATGTCTAGAGAAATTATGTTTAAATCCAAATGTATTTGTTTTGTATAATCTATTAACGTCAAAATTCTTTTAAGGTTGTCTTATGTGTTTCTTCCTTTGATAAAACCGGTTTGGTCTTCATTGATTAACATGGGGAGAAAGTGCTTCATTCTGTCTGCATATATTGCTATGAACATTTTATAATCTATGTTTAATAATGAGATTGGTCTATATGATGGGCATTGTTTCTCCTCTTTGCCTTTAAGTATAGGGGATATCAGTGAATATTTCCAGGAGGGTGGGATATTTATATCTTGTTTTACTATGTTATATACTTTCAAAAGTAAGGATATAGCCTGATTATGGATTAATTTATACATTTCAGGTAATATATTATCTGGGCTAGGTGCTTTATTTACTTTGTTTTTTTAATCTGTGATTTAATTTCCGTCATAGTAATTTAATTACTTGTAATGTAATTGTGTTAACCTAGTAAGAATTTTATTTTCAAGGTAATTTTCTATATCTTTAGTGGGTATTTCTTGAGAATTTAAAGAATTATCGGAGTTGTGTTGTCTAAACACTTCTAAAATATTATTTAGATCTGTTACTTTTTTCTTAGTGTTAGGTATATAAATTTCTTTAATTTGTTTAGATTTGATTTTTTTTGTTCTGTTTGCTAATTGTTTCTGGTGCTTTGGATTTGTAGAATAAGAATTACATTTTATTTTCTCTAGATTAATCATAATCTTATGATGTAATATTTCTTCATATTTACTATTGGTTTCTAATAGTTCCTGAACTAAGTCTGCATTTCCTTTTTGAACTTCCAGCTTCAGTTTATCAGCTTTCTTTTGTAATTCAAATAAATCTTTATTCCAGGTTTTCATTTTGTTACTGTACCAAGATAATACCTTCCCATAAATATATATATATATATATATATATATATATATATATATATATATATATATATGTATATATGTATGTATGTGTGTGTATATATCTGGATGTCCTTCAAGGATGCATCTGCAGTCATAACAAATGGGTTGTCCTGTCGTCAGGCAGCCCTTTTCCAAAGTCTGGGTCCGGCCGCTTGATCGCACTTCACCCGGCGTCATCTCTGCTGGTCTTGGTGTAAAGGCATCAGCCGGCGCCATTTCTCAGTCTTCTTTCAGCGTGGCGCCCGAGCGAAGCTGTTCGCAAGTGCGGGTCGGTCAGATCAGAGATTCTACCTAGAGAATACTACTTGACCGACTACTGCTAAAAGGCTAATGACCTAGACTCTTTCTTGCCTCAGCCGATGTCAGAAAAAGTAAATAACTGTTTAACTTGTGGGAAACAAATACCTCATAAAGATTTCCACTCTTACTGCCTACCTTGTTTAGGCCCAGACCACGACGTAGCTGCCAACAGCCTGTGCTTCCTTCAACCGGGCGCGGCAGGGCTGCCTGTCGGAGTTTGCTGAACAGTTTTTCGCTCAGATTTTGCGTACATTATGCCGCCGGATCCTCCGACTACACAAATAGTTAAAAACTAAAGAAAAAGACCGACACCGCGAGTCTGGTGTTCGGAACGCAAAAAAAAGAAGGACACTGCCGAGTCCGTTTTTTCGGGAAACCACGGTTAAGTAGGTCATAGTGTGTCTCGGGTTTGCCGAAACCGAAAACCGGTCAATCCTCAGCCGAATCCATGACTACTACCGAGGCTCCTGCTACCTTAGTTGAATCGGCCTCTGAAGTTTTGCCTACTACTGCAGTTTCTACTGACTTATCTGACACCATCCCTTTGGATGTCTCTACCCCAGCATGTGGTGCTGCTAGGCCTCCTGCAGCCATGTCTATAAAGGCCTTTGCCAGGGCCAAAGCAGCCAAAACTGCTAAATCAGTGCCTGTTAAGGTCCCCTCACACAGGCACACTTCCAGTTCTCAAATGCTTACTCTGGCAGAGGATTTAATCTCCTTAATTAGGGGATCCCAATCTCACCCAGACAGGGCCTCCCAGCCCCCAGAAAAAAGACCTAGGACAGAGCCACCCCAGCCAGAGTCCTCTGATGATTCTTCGGATGACTCAGTCACTACAGACCAGCCAGAGGCTCCATTTTCTACTTATGAAGATTCCGATGCTGATGAATCCATTCCATCTGCCTCTCCACCAGAGGAATTTTCCTTTGGGGAAATCCTTCATGCCATGAGGGAACAATTCCAATGGCAGGGACAAGATTTTTCAGATTCAAGAAAAAGGCTTAGGACCTTCCTGCACTTACCACAACATAGACCCTTAGCTATACCTCCAGTTTTGCCTGTTGTGGATGATGCATTTAATGATGTTTGCTCTGCACCTGATTCTTTACCTCCAGCCCCTGCCAAACCAGACAGATTTTACAGGGTCCCACAAACTCATCACCACCTTTTCAAGGCCCCACTTGCAGATCCTGACACTATATCCCAGGGGCCTAAGGCAGTAGCTGCTACCTCAGCAAAAAACCCTCTCCCTTCTGAAAGGGAATCCAGGTCCTTAGAGAGATGGGGCAAAAAAGTTTACACTTCCGCTACTCTCTCAGCTAGAGCTTTAAACTGTCAGTTTCACATGATACAATACCAAGAGTTTATGCTTGATCAGTTAACTAAGAAACTGTCCTCTGATGAATCCTTAGATAAGAAATATGTTTTAGAAATGGTGAATAACATACAGCAGGTTAGTAACCATTCCTTAAAATGTGGCTATGATGCACTGGAGGCTTCATTTAGGTCAGCCATGACTGGCACAGTGATAAGAAGGCATGCATGGTTGAAAGAACAGGTCCTGCCAGATCATGTTAAAGCAAAACTGTTAGATGCTCCTATGGATAAGGACTGTCTATTTGGTACCTCTGCTCAGCAAATAATGAAGAAAATGGAAGAGAAGGCAAAATCTGTACAAACAGTTAAGGATTTCTTACAGGTTCAGCCCCCAAGGTTTAGCAGGAACTGGCCTGACAAAAATTGGTCCTTTCCAGACTCCTCAAAATCTCAGAGGCAGGAATAGACGCCCTAGAGGCAGAAATCAACCCAGAGGAGGTGCCTATAGAGGACGCCAGTGGCAAGGCAATAACCAGCGAGGCACGGACACAACCACTGCCACTGCAACAGGACAATCACAGTGACTTGGCTCTGACACCGCCTACCAGGGAGCAAATAGCAGCACCTTTAGGCGGAAAGTTAGCCTTATTTTCAAACAATTGGCACTATATCACAAAAGACAAGTGGATTTTACAAACCATAGACCAAGGCTACAGGTTCCACTTCCACACCTTACCAGTAAAAAGAGGAATGCCAAACCTACCTCCAACTCAAAAAACAGAAGCTCTAAAGCAGGTAGCTCAACTAACAAAGATGAGAGCTGTGGAAAGAGTACCAATAACACAACAGGGCAAAGGATTCTACTCCAGACTCTTTCTAGTTCCAAGAAAAGAGAAAAGTTGGAGACCTATTCTCGACCTGTCCGTCTTAAACACTTACATCATAGTCCCAAAATTCAAAATGCTGACCCTACAGCAACTTCTTCCCATGCTGGGCAAGGAGTGTTGGCTGGTAACTCTAGATCTCAAGGAGGCATACCTGCACGTCCCCATTCGACCAAATTGCAGAAGATACCTCAGATTTCTTGCAGGATCAGAGCATTATCAATTCTCAGCATTGCCCTTTGGCTTATCTACTGCGCCCAGAGTATTCACAAAATGCCTGGCATCAGTAATCGCTCATTGCAGGCTACAGGGAATCCAAATTTATCCATACCTGGACGACTGCCTGTTACAAGCGGACAACAAAGACAAGCTGACAACAGATTTACAAAGGGTCATTTGCTTACTACAAGCCCTGGGATACACAGTCAATTTAAAAAAGTCAAGACTGATCCCATCCCAGACAAGAACATTCTTGGGTGCAGAATTGGACACAGTAAAACAAATGGCATTCCTGACTGCAGAAAAACAAGAACAACTTCCTCTTTATTTCTTGGCATTAACAAAGCAGAACAAACTAACAGCAAGAAAAGTACTGCAGGCCTTGGGCTTCATGGCATCATGCATAATCCTGATCCCCCATGCCAGACTGCATATGAGAAAGCTACAGTGGTACCTAAAAAATCTATGGTCTCAACACAGGCACAGCTTAGAAGCCGAAATCCCACTAATCCCATGCCTGAAACATGAGTTCCTATGGTGGGCCCAAGCATGCCAGTCAAACCTAGGCTTGCCCTTCCACAACTGTCAAGCAAACCAAATCATCACAACGGACGCCTCAGACCTAGGCTGGGAGGCGCACATGTTGGACAAGTGCATTCAAGGATTGTGGACTCCAGACCAGCTGCACCTGCACATAAACCAAAAAGAAATGCTGGCAGTAAAACTAGCAATCCAGAAATTCAGGCCATTCCTCAAAGAAGGCCATTTAATGATAAGGACAGACAACACCACAGTCATGTGGTACATCAACAAGCAGGGGGGCACTCATTCATACCCCCTATGCAGAATGACTCTGGACCTTTGGAACATGGCTCTGAGCTACAACATCCAGTTACAGGCAACCTTTGTGCCAGGAAAAGAAAACACCCTAGCAGACATGTTAAGCAGAACCACCTCGGATGCCCAAGAATGGATGCTACACCCGGACATCTTCAAGTCCATCACAAAGAAATGGGGGATGCCACAAATAGACCTATTCGCATCCCCACTCAACCACCAGCTCAAGAAATTCTGCACAAGAACGTGCCACCCTCTTGCATGGAAGGTGGACTCCCTATCCTTCAGTTGGAAAGGCCTGACAGCCTATGCATTTCCACCTCTTCCTTTGATACACAAGGTACTACTGAAAATCAAAGAGGAACGCCCAAGGATAATTCTGATAGCTCCGAATTGGCCAAGACAACACTGGTATCCTTTGCTGAGGAGCATGTCTCAGGGAAGAATATGGTCAATACCCCTGATGCCTTTGATGTTAACTCAGAACAAATACAACATCATGCATCCAAACCTAAAAACCTTACAACTGACTGCCTGGAACATCACTTAAGAGCAACTAACCCAGACTTATCCCAAAGGGTTAAAGACATCATCCTTGAAGCCCGCAGACCTTCAACAAGAAGAAACTATGCAGGAAAATGGAAAAGGTTTGCCACTTGGAGTGCTGAAAGAGGAAAAGATGTGTCAAACATAGACATTGCTAACATCCTGGAGTACTTGGCAGAGCTTTTACATACAGGCCTGTCCTATTCCTCCATCAAGATACATGCATCAGCTATTTATGCAGAATACAGCTTCGATCCACCTGTCTTCTCACACCCTCTACTCAGGCAATTCCTCAGAGGGATCAAGAATGTAAAACCTCCTAAGAAACCACCACTACCAGCATGGGACTTGAATTTTGTACTAGAAAAATTGACACTCCCACCATTTGAGCCAGCAGGAACAGCAGATCTTCAACACCTATCATGGAAAACTGCTTTCTTACTGGCAATTACTTCAGCAAGGAGGGTCTCGGAACTACAGGCCTTAATGGCAGTACAACCCTTCCTAATCTTCCATCAAGATAGAGTGTCCATGAGAACTAATCCTACATTTATGCCTAAGGTGGTATCCAGAGTGTCTTTAAACCAGGCAGTCCACCTACCTACCTTCCTTCCCAACCCACAGAACAGGGGGGAAAGGCTGCTACACACCTTGGATGTACATAGACAGTTACGCTACTACCTGGACAGAACCAAAAGTAACAGAAAAACCGACCAGCTTTTAGTGGCCTATGCAACAGGAAGGGAAGGAAAAGCAATTTCCAAGCAGACAATCTCCAAATGGATAGGAAATTGCATAAGATTCTGTTACTCCTACCATGGAAAACCAGTTCCACAGGACATAAGACCTTATTCAACAAGGGCTACAGCCACTACCACAGCTTTCTTACGAGGAGTGGCAACCAAGGACATTATTGAGGCGGCTACTTGGACCTCCGTGCATACATTTGCCAAGCATTATAATTTACCTCTATACTCTAGATCCCGAGCAGGGTTTGCCACTGCTGTACTGTAAGGGATCCTAACTACACCATAATTCCTTTTTCCTCCTCCCCTACTTTGGCTATGGTATTCTACCCATTTGTTATGACTGCAGATGCATCCTTGAAGGACATAGTACAGTTTTGTACCTACCATAAATGTAGATGTCTGAACAGGATAGCATCTGCAGTCAGGATTACCCACCCTCCTTCCCCTCTGTGGTACTCCTAGGGTATTTACCCTCCCAATAGCTAGATGGGGGGAGGAGTCTCTTATGGTGTATTTGTTTGTATATATGTACATACATGCTTATTTTTTGTGTTTGCCTTCTACTGTTTTGGAAACATTGGCTTTTCTTCCAAAACTGACTTCCTAGGGGGCAACTGGCATCTGGGGCAAGAAACACTGAGGAAAATGGCGTCGGCTGATGCCTTTATACCCGAAGACCAGCAGAGATGACGTCGGGTGAAGTGCGACATCAGCGAAGCGGTTAGACTTTGGAATCCGGCCGACCGAAGGGCTGCCTGACAACAGGACAACCCATTTGTTATGACTGCAGATGCTATCCTGTTCGGATATCTACATTTATGGTAGGTACAAAACTGTACTTTTTAATGAGTCCCAAATATATATTTCAGAGATGTCTTCTGTTGTGTTTAAGTCTAGAAATGTTTGTTTCTTTTTCAAAAAATTCTTTAAACTGTTAGTTTTGTGATGTAAGAGGGTATTCTTATGATGGGATTTGTATCTGTATCAGACCTCTCAATCGTCCCGAATTACTCTGTTTTTGCCGAGTTTTGGGGTCCCAGTAATGGAGTGCCACGATTCCCGAGTGGCACCCCATTATTTCCGATTTTTTCGATCTATTTTTTTGTTCGCGCTTTCAGAGCTGACATCACATGCTCGATGACATCAGCTCCGTCAGCATGCCGTTTGGGCAGAAAAACGCACGTCTACTTTTTAAGCTAAGTTAGCCAACGTACTTAACGAATGCTGCACTACATTTACTTTACTGTTTAAGCCTAGCTGCCATTAGGGCAGGATTTCTGCAGAGCTGAAAGCCGCACTTTTAATGAGTAGACAGAAGGTACCGTAGAATGAAGCTGTAGTGTGTGTCTGTGTGTGTGTCTGTGTGTGTGTGTCTGTGTGTGTGTGTCTGTGTGTGGGTAGGGATTTTATTTAATGTAGGTGTTTGTAGTCGCATGGGGAATGTTGCAGCTGTAGCATTTTTACTTCAGTTACAGTCATAACATTATTTTACTTTATAGAGTCTGACTTTTTCATATGGGTAATGCTCAATTTACAACAAGCATTCACAGATGATTAAGCAGTGGTAAATTACATTATGAAATATTAATTACCTTAATTGCATAATAATAATTTTGGACATTAAAATTAAACAAGCCTCCCTTCATTTTACAAAAAAAAAAAAAAAACATACACAAGGCTTGTTATTATGGTAAACTCATTCTGGTTTACCACTTCAAATGAAAGAATTGCTGATGCAAGTCACCACTCAGACTTATCTTTTTAACTGACCATCTGAAAGTTTCCAGTATCAACCTGCAGTTTAAGTATCATTAATCAAAAAAAATAATGCTGGTCCTAGATATAATGCTGGTCCTAGATCCCTGTCCAAGAGAAACAAGCAGACAGCTAGACGATCTGCATCTATACAAGCTGTACTGAGTAGTGTTGCACATACACAACATTCAGTCACACTTTCACTTTTTACACAAAATAATTAAAATTCACTGCAATTCTTCTGCAGAAAGACTGAGTCTTCAAAAGGTCAGTGAATGCAGAAGCACATTCAATTTAAACTGTATACCTTCCCAAAAGAGAAATGTCTCCATGCAAGGCTCAACGTTAAAGTCCGCACTATGTCCTTAACATTGCTCGTAATGGTACAAGTTTTGGACAGTAAGGCTGCAGTGGGAAAAATTATTTTTAAACCACAACAATGTATACATGTAAATGAAGCATATATACTGTTCTGATAGAACAGCAGGCAGCCAAAGTCAAATTGTAAATATCAAAACCTGACAATACCCTGTTTAAATATCTTCATCAGCTTCGTTGCCATTCAGGCCGTAAATCTTTTTCAATAATTAGTCTTCTTCAAAAGTGCATAATTTCACATGTGTTCATAATAAACGCACACAGAAATTCTAACCCGAGAAGGAAGTATTTAACAGCGACTTTTAACTTTTAAATGATGGCTCTCTTTTGCAAGTCCTCATTTTCCCATCTGGTTAAGTACAGTTCATGTAAAAATGAACAAAATAAGCAAATCATCTGTTAGCCAAATGTAAGATCTTGGGAAGGTAAGGATTATTACATACTGTGAAATACATGCCGAACTGTGTCCTATCATACATCATTGAAAATATTTTGGGGCTGTATTCCCACATTATTGGCTTTGTTCTATATTTTTGTGCTAAGAGGTGAGAGGTATGGTGAGAAAGAACTGAATTCACTAAATGATAGCCATTTAAGTTTGTCTTCCTGCCTTTCAAGAAACTGTGATTTAGATTAGTGGCATGTTACTCTGACTGTAGTGCACAAGGTTCTGGGTTTAAGACTTGGCAGTGAAATGCACAGTGGTAACGCAACATTTTATGCAAGCAACTTTCCAAAATTATACAAGCAATGTTTAAAATGTGTCCCTGTTTTTTGGCCTTTTGCCCCCCTCCCATTGAAAATAAGTGCAAGAAGCTGTGCAACATGCCTATGGCTTACACTACTGTGATTCAATATATATATATATATATATATATATATATATATATATATATATATATACACATATACATATATATCTGTATTGTGTGTAGAAGTAGACTGTTATCATGGAAATGCTCTGACTAGGGCAGTTTTGTCATTACTGGTTCATGTGTTTTGTTTCATTGCCTACTGGAAAAATGTTTAAACAGTAAATTTAAAATGCTGTCTAACAAGTCTAACAAGTGGGCTGTATTGTACAAGGAATATAATTTAATAAAGTCAGGAAGGTGTAGCAAAGAACACATGTATGGTTCTTGCTTTGTGTGCAAGGGGCCTATGATTTGAAAACAGCCCATAGGTAATCTTTATACACAACTGGCCAGATGCATTCTCTTTGGATGTGGTGTGGGTTTCAATGCTGTCAATGTATGTGAGTTTCAAGGGCAGAGAAGTTTTAATGCCAAGTCTATTTTCATTGTGAGACAGTATTGCTTTGTTTAGCAGATATAGTCTATTAGTGTTTGTGCATTGTGCTATAAAATGTAAAAATAAAATGCAAATAATCACTATAGAAGTTAATCAGTATGCACACATTAGTGTTTATGGTAAATGGGTGAAATAGCCAGGTAATGGGACACTGGAGTGGCTGCAGAGGTACTCTGGTGCTGCATTTTGGTTCTGTTCTTCAGTTTGCATTTTAAATGTGGTATCCCACAATCCCATTGTAGTGGGCAGGGTTGTGTAATTATGTAATTATGTATGCAAATGTTACGTTAATCAGCGTACAGATTTGTACCTATTTTTCATGGGCCTTGTCCAGATTTTTGATATTTCCAGGTTGAGAGGTATGATCTGTATGCTTAAGTTCTTTCTCAAAAACTAGAGCATTATGGTCAGATAGTGGACAATTTATTTTTTTTAACTTTATCAATTTTTTTATTAAGTCATTAGATATGCATATCCTGTCTATTCTATAGTTAGTTCTATGCCTATGTGAGTAAAAGGAATAAATTAATGAGTCTGGTTTAGCAAATTCATTTACATCTTAATGTGTCTATGAATTTTAAAAGTGCCTTTGATATAGGCAGTTTTCTTCTTGCAGTTTTTGAATCTGTGTCCTTGTCATGTATTATACAGTTAAAATCTGCTGTTATCAGGCTGCCTTTGGCTAAGTGGATTATTTCTTCAAAATGATGCTTAACTGTTTCTAGTCCAAGTCCCGGTATCCAGTATAAATTTACTAAAGTATAGATTTTCTTATTTAATTCCATAGACACTAGACAAAACATACCAGCTGTATCACGATATGTGTTTAATTATTCTGGGAGATATGATTTCACTACGGATTAATATGGCTACTCCTCTTTTCTTTTGTTTATATTGAGAGCTTGCTAGTACTGTGTAGTTAATATTAATATTGTTTATATCCATGTCTAACAAATGTGTCTCATAAATACTGTTTGTGGCTTATGTAAGCTTATATATTTGAATAAACTTCTCCTCTTATTACTGTTGTTCAGACCATTTACCTTTATAGAGAAACATTTCATATTTTACTTTG
Source organism: Protopterus annectens (assembly GCF_019279795.1). Classification (NCBI taxonomy): domain Eukaryota; kingdom Metazoa; phylum Chordata; order Ceratodontiformes; family Protopteridae; genus Protopterus; species Protopterus annectens. The sequence goes on from NC_056743.1 coordinate 1,776,806,591, forward strand.
TTTGATTTGTATGACAGTTTATGGAAGCAATTTTGACCCTTGGTTTTGTTTTATAGAAATGCTTTGATTCTTTCTTCATATATGTATTCTGTATATTTCCTGTAGACACCAAACCATTATAAAAGAAAAAAATGAACTGCTAATCTTATGATTTCAAATCGTATAATATAATCCATATCTCTCTGAAGTAAAATACCTCTTTGCCTGACTAGTAAAACTACCCAGACAAACCTTCTAACCTTATGAATAGTGTTTAGACTAATCTGTCTCAACCTCTAAATCAGTATGACATTATTTACATAGCTTAAAAGAAGAATATAATCAGCTAAAATGTAAATATGTGAAAATGTGAATTAAAATATTATCTACACATTTAAATTTCATAACATGTTTAACACAGAAACAATTCTCTTATTTTATATACAAGTTTCCAATCAGGATTCAAAAGTAAGACTTCATACTTAACATTCAGTATTATTTCAAAATCATGTAGTAGATTACATGTCATTCTGATACAATAGAGTTGTTTTTGGTTCTTATTAAAGATATTCTGGTACCTTTATATGAAGTTTAGATTAGGTACTTTGTTCAGGTTTCACATTGTTTTATATTCTTTCGAAACCATTTAGCAACATTTAATTGTCTATCTTGTCTTATACTTGTCATAAAGATAACTTAATATTAATAATATACTTCTAAATAAATATTTCCATCTGTATACAAGTATGGGATATATTATAAAAACAGAGCTATAATAATTGCTCATTAAAACAAGTGAAATGACTGACTTTCTGGGTTTGCATGAACCAAATGTCTAGTAACCGTCTGTAACAGAAAAGGGGGTTATGTTCCTGGAACTGGTAGCATCTATTACATTACAGATATAAATTAATGATGAAGTGCTATACAGAGATTTGATAAAATGTTGTAACCATATAAAGAGCTGTAATGTGTAATGAACAGGAGTTTAAACCTCTGAGGTTTACCTACATATTAAATTATTTAAGACTCTTTTCCTTTATACCATCACCAGTCTGTGCCACCGCATCTTGCCAGTACTTCGGTAGCATACACGAGTTTTGGTGTGACAAGTATATCTATAGGTGATATGTTTCTTTTTAATGAAAAGTGTCTAATTTATAATGCAGTTTGTGTTTCAGTGGCTGCTAATAAATACTTTACCAGAATAAAGCAGCTGCTCTTCTAATTTTGAAAATAACCATAAAGGATATCTGAAGACTGGCAGCAGAGGCTAGTAAGATTTCCACCAAAAATGCCACCTTAAGATTTAGTTCGCTACTCTCTGTGAACTGATGTTCATGATATCCTTACAGATACTTGTATAATGACTTTTAGATGAAATAAAAATCAGTTAAATGTTGGTCAAAGTGAATCAGAAACAGGGTTGGGACTTGAAACATCAGGTTAAGAAAAATGTTATTATAGTCATAACTAGTTTCACTTCAGTGACTCAATTTAACTGTATCAAACCTCTTGCTACATATGTGACAAACAGCCTGCTATAGCTATTTCACCATATAAGAAATGTAAGCCTGACTGTAAATGTAGCATCTGTATTAATTTCTGAATGCTGGTACACAGATCTATAATTATCAAAACACATGTAGTGGCCTAGCAACGTTTTATTGGATATGTTAAGCGTATCTGCTGCACTTGTGTTGTAGTATCTTCTTTAGTATTCAGACTGATTAACTGCCTCTGTGTTGCGAGACTTTACCTATTTTTATATCTGATTTACCCATGCATATGATTATACCCAAGAAAGGCTGCTTGTCAAACATTTTTAATGCAATAATTTACGTGTTCCAGTAATATGTGACAAGTGCTCATTTTGTATTTCTGCTTACAGAAGGACAAGCTGATAGGGGCTCAACGAAAAGCACCTTATTTAGCATATTTTTTAGTTTTAATAATGTGTACAGGATGACTGAAATGTAAAATTTATTATTTGATGTGTCAATTAGTTTGAATAGCTTAGTTCATGTTTTAACGAGTGTTTATTTACATGCGCTTATGGCTAGCAGTACTGATATTGTAAAAAGCTAGTGTACTTCCGTTTTTTGCGTCTCTGCATTATGAGGTTTTGATTACATACTTTTAAGAGACAACGTACGCAGGGAAAGAACGGTTGCAGAATGAGTTTAACGTTCCTAGTGTGGATAATGCTTTAAAATTCATGTAAACGGCTCGAGGAACAGGCGGGAAGGAAAATATGATTTTTCTCCTTGAGTAAGGTAATGTTCATGCGACTATAATGTATTGTTCGCGGTTGTATAATTTGTAAATGTAACTGCTCCTATGTCAACTACATAATGCTGCAGAGCACAACACAAACTGAAAGTTTGATTAATCGCTCCTGCAAGTTTTCTGTTTTAGTTTAAAAAATCCAATATTTGTAATTAAGCATCTAGTTTAAGGGAGCATACAACAATAAATTCTTAACATTTTAATAGCCTTGTTAGTTCATTTTATCATGAAGTAATCTAACATTTACATGGCAGTGAAACAGTCTCTGACAACTTGATAATCAGAAATGTTCATTGATAAGCAACAACTAGCTGTTTCTATAAATAATCCAATTAATTTAGTGCATCCAGAACTGAACATTTAGTTTAAGATTACAACCAATAAGAAAGTTCAAATACTTTATGCAACCCATTTAATCTATCATATCAAGAACTTATGAAGCATTTGCATGTCAGAGGATGCTCATATAAGGACATTTCTATTTGTTATTGCTTTAAATGTTAACTATATGGAAATATTTATATATTTATTTATAAGTTTAACCAAATGAATATGAACATAATTGATAAATGACTGTAGTAAAGAAATTGCTCTATTTTAATAATTCTAATAATAATAAATGAATAACTGTAAAGGGGTACCTGTTTTATGTTTGTCTGAAGACAAAAAAACACTCTTTTTATTTATTTTTTTCCCCCAAACATTTACATTATGTAAAATATGAATGTTTATTTGTCCTTTTTTTTTCTTTTGTTCAACAGTCTTCCAGTTGTTGGGTTCTGCATTTCTTTTGGGTGTACTGTTTGTCCAGTCCATAGATTCTTCTTGTGTTAAGATGTTGTTATTAGAACAATACTTTACTGTCGAGTCCACTGTTTCAAAGATTTTTATTCCCTCTGGTAGGAAGATTCTCAGTCTTGCTGGAAACAGAAGAGTTTTCAGTTGCTTCTTTTTTAGAACTTTTATTATTGGTAGGAATTATTTTCTTTTGGAAACTATTTTAACAGAATTGTCATTACCAAATCTGATTAAAGCAACATTATACTTGATGGGTGAATTTGCCCAGGCATTTCTTAAGATAAGATCCTTGTCCTGTGTAGAGAAAAGTTTCACAATTTTGGATCTCTGCTTATTTTTGACTGAAGAAGTATTTCCAGAGGCTGTTAATGACCTGTGTGCTCGTTCTATGCCATATGAAAGGGCTTCAGGTAATTTCACTATGTTTGGTATCCAGGTGTTGAGAAAGTTTATTATGTTATCTCCTTCTGCTTTTTTTGGTAAACCATGTATTCGGATGTTTCTTCTTTTTCGGTTTTCCATATCATCAAGCTTTTCTAATAAGTATGTATTTTGTTGTAACAAAAATTCTGTTGTTCTTCTGTTAGAAGTCGAGTCAATGTCATTTAATGACTGTTCTACAAGTGAAATTTGCCCTTTCTGTTGAGTAAACATTTCCTGAAGTTGTTCAAGTTGTTGAGCACTTTTCTTTGAACGTATCTATTTTGTTATTCATCTTATCTATCTTAATTGTAAGTTCCTATATATTTGAAATAAGAGAATGCAGTTCCTTTTTGATGGAAGAGTCCCGAGTTGAGTTCTTGAGATGACTCATGATGTATAGCTAATTGTGGTGTTGTCTTTCCAGTGGTTAATTTGACAGGAATTATCCAAAAATAAACAGTAAAATTTCTTCTGTAGATGCTCCAAAGTATTAAGAATTGGTTAATAGTAGTAATTTCCTCAAATTTGTTCCTTATTTCATAAAATTCCTGTCAGAAATAGTAATGAGGTAAGAGAGCTGAGAGAAAGTGCTGCTAACTGATTACCATCTTGGCTACGCCCCTCTCCCCCTCAATTCTCGATGGAGCTGGTAAGCTCTGAGCTCCATCCTCTCACCTGCAAGAGAGGCGCTCTTCGAGACCACCTTCACTGGCTTCATCTTCCAGGTCCATTCATTCCTCAAGGAGCTTTACCAATCCAGTGTCAGCAGGATGATGCAGAGATCCTTCAGAAGCAAATTCAACAAAGGTTCGCCTGACACCATCCACACTCGACATTTTGAAAACCGGTCTAACAATCCCCTCCATTAATATCTCCAATTCTTATTCATCTGTCATATCAAAGGCCCACAGGTCCAAGGATCCCAAGAGCACCCCTTTCAGAGCTGACAGTCTTGTTGACTTCAACTCTGACAGTATCCCTTACTGTCTGTCCTCCTGATGCCTTTGGACTGTAATGAGTTTGAATCAAAATGTTTATGCTGGGGCTGAAAGTATGGATTTTGCACAAACTTTCAGAGCTGTGTTGGCACCTTGGCACTTGATAGCTCTGCTCTGTGAAGATGTGTGAAGGCTGCCAGGCTAGCCAGGTAGAATTTTGTAGATAATTCTGTCATTTTATATTAATGTAAGCTACATGCTTGTTCTCTTTGTTAAATGTTAAACTTCAAAAATGTAACCACATTGCACTCTGCTGGGGGAAAGCCGACAAGTCAAGCATTATATAATTATTTGAATCTCAAACTCGGAGCCCGTATGTCTGGATGAAGAAATTCTTGCTATTGTTTTGAGATCAAAGTTAATTGCTAGAATTTGCATGTATAATGTCTTATTGCTGTAGCTTCCTAACCAGGTGCAAGATCAAAAAGGCTGTTACATTCTTGGTTTCTGTTAGCCTGGGAACCAGAGAGAAATGATCTAATCTGAAATGAGTCAGTAGTACTGTGTTATCAATTTAAGGAAAGAGAGACTCAAAGCATTTTTGCATTTGTCTTCAGGACATCTAACATCACCAGCACTGCTTTGCTGTACATGTAAATTTATTTTAGAACCGTTTTCTCTTCGATATAGCTAGGAAATAGGATGATTAGACTACTTTTTTCTGTATTGATATCAGAACTTTTCTACTGTATTATTTTAAGCATTTCTCTGTGATAAGCATATTAATTATTTGGCAGTGGTGGAATATCCACACCACATATTAATTGGTTGGCAAATACTAATTGGCTTGTAGTGGTCTGGGTAGTGTGAATTCCTGTAGCTTGTGTACAGTGGTCACTGAAGGTATTTTTGTACTCTAAATTAGTCACGTAGTGAATACTCAGAGCGCATATCACAATTGTTTTATTTCTTTTGTTAGCTTAGTTAGTCAGAGAGAGCAGGCAAGCATGTCAGCAGAGGAGTATGGAAAGCTGACAAGGAACCAGCTGGCTGAGATGTGCCAGGCTAAGGACTAAGAATTGCTTGTTAAAAATATTTAAGCTAACACCTAAAACTTATAGAAAAAAGTTTTGTGAGCATAGACGCAAGGCAGATGAAAGTGTTTGAATATGTTGCTGAACTGCACACTTATTTTCATAGGTGGGTGAGTGAATTTCAGGTCACCACTTTTTGAAGGGCTGGCAGACTTTTGGTGAAGGAACAAGCCCTTAGCACTTTGCCTGAGGACATGAGAATCTGGTTAGCTAATGGACAATGTGCTACTTCAGAGGAGTTGGGGAAGAAGGGAGACCTATAACTAGCAAGTAGGGCAACCCTGCACAGGAAAGGGACCCAGAGTACTGTTCATGGATCTAAAGGAACCCATGGTGGGCAGCCCAGACTGCCCCAACAGAATCTGCCAGTAGCGGGGGAAGCCACTAGTTCAGGTACATGTCCCGGACATTAGGTTGAATGTTTTGAATGCAACCAGTGGGGCCATGTGGCATACAGTTATCTATGTAGTCAAGGTGGGGAACAAAAGGTGAGCGAGCTAGTAAGTGGGAAAGACAAAATGCCAATAGTAAGTTGTCTTCAGACAACAGGGGTACTGAACTACCATCTTGCAGATGTTGTTCGTGTTTCACTGTTGCAGTCATTACACTTGGGGTTATCCTGCTGGCAGGCTACCCTCAGTCGGCCTGAATTCCGAAGTCTAGGTCCGGCATCTGTTGCTGTCGGCTCTTCCCTGATGTCAGTGCCCAGGGGTATAAAAGATGCACCCGACGCCATTTTCTTCAGTATTTCTTGCCACTCGGTGCCCGAAGCAGAAGCAGTTCGCAAGTGTCGGTCGGCCGACTCCTGAGATTTTCGTGTTCGAATTTCAGATCCGAAGTCTTCATTAAAAGCTATGTACCCCGTTGGGGAAAACTTTTTTTCTTGCTCCAGACCGATGTCAGAAAAAGTTAATTGTATTTCTTGTGGGAGGCAAATACCTCATAAGGATTTTCATTCTTACTGCATTCCTTGCCTAGGCCCTGACCACGACGTTGCTTGTTGTCGGTTTTGTGCTAGATTTAACCAGTGCACTGTAAAGCACCGGAACGATTTTGCTTTTCAGTATTTTGGCAGAAGATTTAATTACACAATGTCATCGGATAGCCAAAAGACTACTGCAATTCACAAACGCAAAGAAAAAAGAAGGGACAGGCATCCAAGGTCTAAAACCGATGACTAGGTTTCTCCTAAGCCAGTCGCCAGTTCACCGGCTCTCAGTGAGGCGCTTTCGTAGCCCATGACGCCCGCTATTTTGGACCCGCAGGCCGCTGGAAGCTCAAGGTATTGGACCTTTGGAAACTATTCCCTCAGATGGGTCCAGAGCCGCTGAGCAGGCATTGGTTTCTGAGGGTGTTTTCAGACCTACTCAATTATACATTAAAGCTACTCCAGCTACAAAGGCAAAGACTAAAGCATCTTTAAAGACAAAGAAACAAGTACAGCAGCCTCATGGTTAGGCCTCCATGCCCAAAAACAGATGCTCAAAATGGCTGAAGACTTCATTACTTTGATCAGGGGTTCCCATCCCCCTCCTGATAAGAGGCCTAGGCAAGAGACCGAATATGAATCTTCAGATTCCTCTTCTGATCAGGAATTCTCTCTTCCTCCCTATGAGGATTCTGATGCTGAAGAATCTATCCCTTCAGCCTCTCCTCCTGAGGATTACTCTTTTGGGGAAACCTTGCATACCATGAGCAAACATTTCCACTGGGAGAGCCAAGATTATCTTGAATCTAAGAAAAGGCTCAGGGACTTCCTTTTACTACCACAACACAGGCCCCTAGCTGTTCCACCTGTGTTAGACATTGTAGATGTATTTTCAGAGTCCAGTCTGACCCCTGACTCCTTACCTCCAGCTCCTGTTAAGCCGGACAGGTACTACAGGGTGCCTGACTCTTATAAATTCCTTTTCAAGAACCCTGCTGCTGACCCAGAAACTATTTCTCAGGGTCCCAAAGGGGTCAAGGCAACCACTGCAAAAAATCCTACCCCTCCGACAGGGATTCTAGGGCATTAGGCAGATGGGGAAAGAAGATTTACACCTCTGTTACCTTGGCTGTAAGGGCTTTAAATTGTTAGTTTCATATGCTCAAATATCAGCAATATATTATGTCACTGCTTAAACAGAAAATGTTGATAAATTCTGAAGGTGCAGAAATCAAAGAAATGCAGGATTTATTGCATGCAGCTGAGCAAGTTGGAAAGCATACTTTTCAATGTGGTTTTCATTATTTGGAGGCCTCCTGCAGGGCCGCTGTCACGGGTTCTGTCATTAGGAGGCATGCTTGATTTAAAGGAACAAAATTTACCAGATCATGTAAAAGCAAAATTATTATATGCTCCATTACAGCATGATACTTTGGTGTTAAAGCAGAAGAGGTGTTAAAGAAAATGGAGGACAAAGCTAAATCTATGCAAACAATCAAGGATTTCTTACAGGTACAGCCTCCAAGATTTAGTAGACACTGGCCTGCAAAGAATTGGTCCTTTCCAGTGTCAGACAGACCACAAAGGGGTAGATACAGATGCCCAAGAGGCAGATTCCAGCCCCTAGGTTCATACAGGTCTAAACAATGGGGTGCTTCTACCTCCAAAAGTGGAGAAGACAAATCACAGCCATACAGGAAACAGTCCTAATGACTTCCCCCTGCCTGCACCAAGCACTTATCTTCTGGCAGCACTTTTAGGGGGAAAACTAGCACTTTTTTCTCAAAATTGGCACATAATAACCTAGGACAAATGTGTCTTAGACATAGTGTCACGGGGCTACAAGTTTCACTTTCATACCCTGCCAAGGGCAAACGGTTGGCCAGACCTACCAAAAAAACAATGGGCAGAGGCACAAAAACAAGTCTCATCCCTCATGGACATGAGGCCATTCAGCAAGCACCAGAACAAGAGCAGGGGCAAGGATTTTATTCAAGACTGTTCTTGGTACCCAGAAAGGACAAAGCCTGGTGACCAATACTGGACCTATGTATTCTAAACGCATATCTGGACATACCAAAATTCAAAATATTGACCTTACAGCAGCTTCTGCCTATGCTGGGCAAGAAGGCTTGGCTTGTGACTTTAGACCTAAAAGAGGCATACCTACATGTCCCAATCAGACAAACATGCAGAAGATACCTCAGATTCAAAGCTGGCTCAATGCACTACCAATTCTCTGCACTACCCTTTGGCTTATCTACTGTGCCAAGGGTCTTCACAAAGTGCCTGGCACCAGTAATTGCATTTTGCAGACAGAGGAATACAAATATATCCTTACTTGGATGGCTGCCTCATACAAGCAGAGAATAAGGAAATTCTACTACAGCATATGGCATTTGGGAAGAGATTACTACCATGCCTAGGGTACACTGTTAACGACCAAAAATCAAAACTAGTACCCTCTCGAGAGATAATATTCCTGGGTGCAAGCTTAAATACAACTGCCCAGATGGCTTATCTCACGCCTGACAAACAAAGGCAACTGACTACGTATTTCAAACTATTGGCAACAAAGGCCCAGTTAACTGCAAGAAAAATTCTGCAGGCTTTGGGCTTCATGGCATCCTGCATTCTGCATATGAGGAAACTTCAATGGTACCTAAAAAGTGTTTGGACTCCGCATTGCCACAATAATTACTCTCATTCCCTGCTTGCAACACGAGTTTCGATGGTGGACGAAGGCCTGTCACCAGAACAAGGGACAGCCATTCACCTTACCCCAGCCAGGCAGACATTGACAACGGATGCATCAGATTATGCCTGGGGGGCACACATGGCAGGAAGATGTAATACAAGGCACATGGTCCGCCAACCAAATGCATCTACATATCAATCAAAGCTGTTCAGAATGCCCTGATAGCCCTCAAGGACCTACTTCACCCGGGACAACTACTGATAAAGACAGGCAGTACCACGGTCATGTAGTATATAAACAAGCAGGGAGGCACTCATTCTTACCTCCTCTACAGACTAGCCATGACTTTGTGGGACACAGCATTGACTTACCAAGTACATCTGCAGGCACAATTCCTGCCAGGAAAGATAAACAGATGTACTAAGCAGAAACCTCATGGATCCCCATAAGTGGAAATTGGATCCACAAGTCTTCAACATAACAAGGAAATGGGGATGCCTGGACATAGACCTATTTGCCTCTCCTCACAACTGCCAACTAAAGAGATTCTGCACAAGGACATAAAACAGACAAGCATGGAAAGTGGATGCCCCGTCTTTCAGCTGGAAAAACAGTATATGCCTTTTCTCCACTGCCTCTCCTCCCCAAGGTACTCCTAAAGGTCGGACAAGAGAAGCCAAAAATGATACTGATTGCCCCAGACTGACCCCGCCAGTACTGGTATCCAATCCTAAGGAACTAGTCTCAATGCCCAGCCTGGACCTTGCCTCAAATACCTCACCTACTGTCCCAACAAAACAATCAGATCCTGCACAGCCATCGCAAGACCTTAAATCTGGCAGCATGGTGGATAATGTAGTCATACAAAACACAACTCTCACTAAAGTGGTGATGGATGTCATTTTGGAGGCCAGGAGGCCTAGTACTAGAAAATCCTATGCTGGAAAATGGAAGAGATTCTGTGCCTGGAACCAGTTACAAAGGAATTGACACAGCAGTACCACAGATTCCTCTGATTTTGCAATACTTAACTGAGATGCTGGACAAAGGCCTATCCTTTTCATCAGTTAAAATTCATGCCTTTGCCATTTCGGCTCATTACAATACAGAGCCACCAATCTTCTCATCCTTTAAGGCAATACCTCAGAGGAGCCAAAAACTTAAGGCCTCCAAAGAGATCACCAATACCTGCATGGGACCTCAATTATGTTTTGGAAAAACTCACTCTGCCCCCTTTTGAGCCAGTCGCTACAGCTGATGTAAAGTTTTTATCTTGGAAAACAGCTCTGCTCCTAGCAATAACCTCTGCAAGACTAGTCTCAGAGCTACAGGCACTCATGGCTGTGGAACCTTTTATCATTTTTTATCCAGACACAGTTTCTCTGAGGACAAACCCGACATTTATGCCTAAGGTAATGTCCAGTGTAGCCCTTAACCAAACTATTCATCTGCCTACTTTTTATCCAAACCCACAGAATAAGGGTGAGATAATTCTGCATTCTTTGGACATACACAAACAGCTATGCTTCTACTTGAACAGAACCAAAGCTTTCGGAAAGACTGAGCAACTACTAGTGGCATATGCTGCAGGATCACAAGGAAAGGCCATCTCAAAGCAGACTATTTCAAAGGGGATAGGCCACTGCATTCGTTTCTGCTGTTCACAACATGGAAGCCAGTGCCTAAGGGCATTAGGCCACATTCAACAAGAGCAGCAGCCATGTCAGCAGCCTTCCTCAGGGGAGTACCAACCAAAGACATCTTAGAGGCTGCTACCTGGAGTTCAGTGCACACCTTTACAAAGCACTATCATTTACCACTCTACTCTACTCTAAATCCAGGGCAGGCTTTACCACTGCAGTTCTGCAGGGCCTCATAGCCACTCCTAATGCTATTTAGCTCCAGCCTCCCAACCATAGCTTTGGGATTCAACCCAAGTGTAATGACCGCAACACTGAAACATAAAGAACATAGTACAGTTGTGTATACTTACCATAAATATAGATGTTTGAGTGTATTCACTGTTGCAGTCCAGGTTACCCACCCACCATCCTCCATCTGTTTGCTAGAACTTATCTACACTTCTCTAATCTATGCAACCTATGTGGTGTATTTGCTTGTAGATGAAGGTATTATATTTTTTGGTGCATGCATGTTTTATTAGCATATTTTTAGCCTACCCTTTTGGGGGCACCTGACATCTGGGGCAAGAAAAACTGAAGAAAATGGCGTTGGCTGCATCTTTTACACCCCTGGCGCACTGATGTCAGGGAAGAGGTGACAGCAACCAATGCCGGACCTAGACTTTGGCCTGCACCTGTTAACAAAAAGCAGGTGAGGGCATTCTTAGGGACAGCAGGGTACTACAGATAGTTTGTCTCCAGTTATAGTACCATAGCTGCTCCACTCACAGACCTGACAAGGAAGAACAGGCCAGATAAGGTAGTGTGGACCCCAGCATCTGAGCAGGCATTCCAGGAGCTTAAGGAAGCTATTGAAGGACCCCTTGTGCTAGCCAGTCCAGATTACAGCAAATAATTTGTTGTGCAGGTGGATGCTTCAAATCATGGGGTGAGGGCTGTACTTAGCCATATTTCTTCAGAGGGAGAAGAGCACCCAGTGGTTTATCTCAGTCGTAGGCTCCAACCCAGGGAGGAATGCTATGCAGCTGTAGAAAAGGAATGCCTAGCCATAGTGTGGGCACTGCAGAAACTTCAGCCTTATCTGTATGGAAGAAAAGTCAATGTAGTGACCAATCACAATCCCCTAACATGGTTAAACAGAGCCAGCCAGCAAAATGCCAAGTTGCTAAGATGGAGCCTAGGGTTGCAAGCATATTATATGTCAGTGTAGCACCGCACTGGGAGTAGCAATGCCAGTGCAGATGGGCTCTCAAGACGGGAAATGGGGTAAGGTATACTTAGACCTAACCCTCTCAAGCAACGTTTCTCAAGGGTCACTTGAAAAAATAGCTTGAGTTCTCTTGGGGGGGATATGTGAAGGTATGTGCAGGCTGCCAGCCTAGCCAGATAGAATTTTGTAGATAATTCTGTCATTTGTAAATATTAATGTAAGCCACGTGCTTGTTCTCTTTGTTAAATGTTACATCAAAAATGTAACCACATTGCAGTCTGCTGGAGGAAAGCTGATAAGTCAAGCATTGTATAATTCTTGGCTCATAAACTCTGAGCCAATATGTCTGGATGAAGGAATTCTTGCTATTGTTTTGAGACCAGAATTAATTGCTAGAATTTGCATGTATAACATCCTTTTATTGCTGTAGCTGTTACACTCTGGATTTCTGTTAGCCTGGGAACCTGAGAGAAATGATGATGTAATCTGAAATGAGTCAGTAGTACTGTGTTATCTATTTAAAGATAGAGATACTCAGAGCATTTTTGCATTTGTCTTCAGAACATCCAACATCACCAGCACTGCTTTGCTCTATATGCAAGTTTATTTTAGAACTGTGTTTGCTTTTAGATATAGCTAGGAAATAGGAAGATTAGACTACTTTTTTTCTGTATTGATGTCAGAACTTTTCTACTGTATTATTTTAAGCATTTCTCTGTGATCTCTGAACTCTTGACTAGCACTGTGTAGTAAGAAGCATGGTCTTGTGTTCCTATTATTTATTATTAAATATGTTTTAAACCTTTCAGCTGTGGCTGTTTTATGTAGAAATAATTTAAGCTCTAGAGAAATTGCAAGTATGTAGTGATACTGTCCAAGCTACCCCAGATAAGCCTTGCTCTTTAGTCACACCTACCAGTTGGATAATAATATTGCACAGTAATAATTGGACACCCTTTGATAAAGGCCTTATTAGTAGCGGATATATTAGTGGTTGGTGGCGGTGATTACTACCTTGTAGCCTGGACAGAAGGGGCGTAGCTGGAGAACCTGTGCTAGCCTTCCCCAGGAGTGTCTGTGTGTTTGTATATAACTCATATCCCCAAGTGTGTTTGTGTCAACTACTTGGGCAGGGACGCGAAGCACTGGTTGGACAGAGAGGGTTCTGGAGGTTTTAGCTTGACCCACTAGGCTGAGATCTGGACCCTATAGCTGTGCCAATGGGGAGTCTTACTGGGGATCTGGAGAGAAAGGGAGAAGCCAGCCCCAGACTGACTGTGATCTCTCTGTGCTGTTAAGGGAAATTGTACTTTACTGTGTGTGTATTTGTTATCCTCCCTTATGTGGACGCCCCTCACTAGTGTTAGTGGTGAGGATTGAAGCTCCTTGATTGCTGGGCCAGTGCACAGGCGTCACAGGCTCCTTTGTTGACTTTGGATCCAGATCAGATGAGGTTCTTCCTACATTTCGTTCTGAGAGTAGAGAAGTCTCTTTGGCCCCAATTTCTGACTCTGCATTCTAGGCTTTTAAAAGGGCTCTTGCCAGGCCAAGAGAAGAGATTTGTTCTACACGCTCTGCTCCATCCCAGCCTCTTTTGGACATTGTGTCCAACTCTGCACGTCCAGGTTGACAGGGACAGTTAGCTTCATTTAGTCTCAGGGCTGCTTAGCACATGAGCTCTCTCTAATTCTGACCAGTCTGCAGAAGTCCCATCGAGGCAGGGTTCCAGAGGCAGACTTGTAAGAAAAGACATCGAGTCCTCAGAATCGGTCACAGAAGACAAGAGCTTGGATGACTGGGATGGATTCTCAAAATCCCCTATACAGGACATGGCCACATTTTAGAACTGATGAAACAGTGAGGGGATTGGTCCACTGATACATCCTCTGTATTCCTTGAGACATTTGGGTCTGGCTCTTCTACCTCCTTGATGATGCTCCCTACTGATGTACTTGTAGGCCTTTCTGAAAGGAACATTATTATGACATCCAATAAAGAATACAATCTTTCCGTAGGACATAACTATCTTGCTTCAGTTGTTAACAAAACGTCATTTCAAACCCACAGTAACATCAGATAAAACTGTCATCCGAATTAAACCTTAATCAAACCATTAATTTATCAGTATTCTTTCCAAAATTTTCTTATAAAGGAGAGTATGCGCTGAATTTTAGAAGTTCACAGACAAGTTAGATTTTATCTCCACAGGACTAAAGATTGTAGGAGATCTGAACAGCTGTTTGTAGATTTTTCTAGAGTCAAATTAGGCCAGAGTGTTTCCAAAGTCACACTGTCAAGGTGGCTTTCAGACTGTATAGCTTTTGTGTACTTAACATTGAGTCTCTTTAACAAAGAGCTCCTTTAACAAGGTATGTTGCTACTTCTGCTTTTATATGTAGAGTTGCTATTGGCAAAATGTGTGCTGCAGTAACTTGGCTCACATTCTACACACACATACCCCATTACAAACTAGATGTACAGTAAAGATCACTACATCTTTTGGCTCCACCATTCTCAGAAATATCCCTTCTTAATACCTCCCAAGGATTTGTAGTAGCTGGGGAATCTGTCCCAAAGGTTGAATCAGATGAAAAAGACATCTGATATGAGTGATGTACTCACTGTAATGATAGAGCTGTGTTGTCTTTTTTTGTCTGGTTCAGCATGCCTCCATCAGTCTTCCTTCCCCCTTTCACATTTCTCACCTGGTACTTCTCTTTGATTGAATGGACCTAACCAAAAAACTTCATTGTACAATCTCAATTGGTTGCAACCTTTTCTGTGTTCTGGTGTAGAATATCAGGTGTTTCCCTTTGAAAAAATGAAAATTTTGTTTATTGATGAGTAGGCAAACTTGATCTGCGGTATTTGGAAGAAGAGAGGCATTATGAGTATGTGAGGAGTTAGAACCCTGGATCCACAGCTTTTGAAATGCACCAAGGTCTGATCCAATAACCCAAAGGTTGAACCGGATGCAAAGACCACAAGGATCTGTCAAATGGGAACGGTTTTCCAAAAAAGAATTAAGGAAACTTCCAAAACCAAGGACTGTCCAACAAGTAAGAATGAGTTTTTAAGGAACCTTGTTCCCCCTCCAACCCTGGAAGAGCCCCCTTTCCCTTCCAGAAAGTCTGAATCTCCAATTTTCTCTTTGGCAACAGACAGTTTCAGACAAAGGGGGCCTGAAGATCATTCATCAAGGTTACAGATGGCAGTGGCATGAAACACTTCCTTTTCCAGGGGGTAATTCCTCAGTCACCAGACCAAACTGTTTTATTTCCACCTGTCCTTTATCACAAGCTGTCAGGACCTTTCTCCTTCTCAGGTGGGGAAAGGTTTTTTTTTTTTTTTTTAAGAATCAAGCAACAGTTGCTAAAGCAATTGAAGGTAGTAAATTCAAGAAAAGCAGTGTACCCCTCCAGCCAGCTCCATAAATAGGACAAGCGGAGATAAGGTCTCCATAACTTCACTTAAGAAATAAATAACTAGAACATAAATAGAATGGACTGTGAGCCAAAAACTTACAATGAAAACCGAAGTTTATTCAATGCAGTTCTAAGCGCTTTCACCTTCTGCTTGAAGGCATCATCAGGGATAAGAAGTAAATCACAACACCGGTTTTAAATATTAAGTTGCAAACCTAAATAACCAATAAAGTACTTTGTTTCAATTCAAAATGCCTATTTCCTCATAAAACGTTGAAGTGGAACTGCGCCATAAACAAAGCAATAACCACACAGCATAATTAAAAACTACACAAAATTATAGAAACTGATAAATTATAACATGTTCAAACTAGGTTAAAGTGCATGTTTATAATATGAACACAACTTCATGGTATTAACAATTCTGCTCTTTTTTTGCCTTTTAGTAGCTTCTAATCGGAGCTGCCACTGGAGTTTCTTTTCCTTTAGTAAAAGTTCTTTATTACCTCCCCATCTAAAAAATAAGCTCTATCTATAACAAAAAATAAAAATCTTTGTAGTTGGAGCGTTCTAGTCTTTTTCTATAAAAACCGTTGGTAGATCTGCATTTTTTAATATCATAAGTGCGTTCATAGATTCTGTCTTTTAGCATTCTATTTGTTTTTCTCTGTGTAGAATGCTGTGCAAGTATCTAGATAGACCACAGACTTGGGCAACTTGGTGTTTTTTCAAAATTCTCAACTGGTGCACATGGGCTTTCGTTAATGAATTTAATGTATTTGCTGAAACCACATTTGGTCGTCCTATATTGCTTAGAATTATAGCTGTAGTTGTCTGTAGTACGTTCAAAAATATTTTAAGTTTTGTCGCCTACTGTATGTAACCTTGGGTTTTACACCCAAGATTTGTTTCATTTTTTTCTGAAAATACACTATCCCATGTATCAAATAAAAATCTTTCTTAATATCTGGGGTATCCATCTTATCTGTGTTGCAACTTATTTGTCATTGTTTGTAGTAAGTTCTGCACTATTTTTGTCTAACAGAGTTGCAAGACTTAAATAGGTGCAAATGTACTACTACTTTCCATGATGATTTCATCTCTGTTTTCCACAAGGAGGCTGGGGTATCCTCTGTCAAAAACCATATTGCATGGTTTTCTCAATTCAGCCTGAAAAAATGTATCTAATGAAATCAGTCTTGAGGGACGTACCATTTGACCCTTTATTATATTTCTTTTTTGATGAAATGGGTGATTACTATTGTCCTGAAGCAGAGAATTTGAATGAGTCTCTTTTCCTCTCTAAGGTAGAAATATAAATTCTTCTCTGCATAGTTTTTGGATATAGTAATATCTAAGTTTATAGAGTCAACACCCACTGCCCATGTCAAATTTAAGAAAATGAGTTGACTTCTATAATTTATCTAAAAATACTTTAAAAACTAGTTACATCATCCAAATCAAAAATCTGAAATATCTAAAAACTTTATGTGGTGAACTGAAAGCTTTGTTCCCAGTCTGCTAAAACCAGATTTGCATGTATGGGTGCACACCTAGTTCCAATGGCAGCTCCTGTTTCCTGATGATGAGTCCTCACCATCAAAGCAGAGAAAAATATTCTTCAATACTGTTTCAAGAGTTTTTTGAAACATCTTGTGCCAAAATTATTACTGAAATGCTGCAAACCTGTCTTGTGTTGGATGATACTAAATAAGTTGTGTAACAACACACCATTTGACAAAAAATATTTTTATTTAAGAGTTGTAACAGATGCCATGAATCTCAAAGTATATGTTTCTCTTTTCCAACCAATTATTTACTACACACATCCACATAGTAGGCTAATGGTTCAGTCTTTGACCTATTTGCTGATACTTCAGGTCTAGGGGGGGGGGGGTTCTGAGGTTTTGTGCATGTTAGGTATAACAAATATTGATGGTATAACTGGCTTTTTGACTTGCACAAACTGGAATACTTCATTCGGCATGAACCCTTGTAGGACGAGATCTTCTAAATTATAATCTATATTAGCATACGCAATATTAATTTCAGTCCTTGAGACTTGTCTATATGTGTTTTCATTATTTAACAAGTTCAGCATCTTACTTGATTATGTGAAATAGTCCATTATAACTACTCCCGCGCCTTTATCGTGTTTCATAACTTATGTTTTTATTATTTTTAATCTGTACCAGCAATTCCTTTCTTATAAATTAAGATTGTCTTTATGTCCTTGTTTACATTTTCATACCCATCTAAGTACATATTTACCTTCTAGCTGTCCCACAGTATCAGTTTTTGAGAAGATGTGTGAAAGCAATTTTAGACTGAGCTGAGCAGGACAAGGGTAGACCCTCATGAATGGAAATTAGATCAAGGGGTCTTCAAGATTTGATCCATCTATGGGGAGTTCCTCAAGTAGACCTATTTGCCTCCTCTCTGAACAATCAGCTGGCAAGATTTTGCTCCAAGACCACCATGCAAGAAGGCCTGGAAGACCGATGTATTTTCTTTTCCATGAATAAGAATGTTCCTGTATGCCTTTCCAATGAAATCCAGGGTACTTCCTTACGTATATAAGGAATCCTCCAAGGTCATAGTAGTGACTCCCTTCTGGCCCAGGCAACAGTGATTCTCCCCTTTTCAGTGAAATCCAGGGTACTTCCTTACGTGTATAAGGAATCCTCCAAGGTCGTAGTAGTGACTCCCTTCTTGCCCAGGCAACAGTGATTCTCCCTTGTTTTGGAAATGACCAGAGGCAGGCACCACAAGCTTCCTCACAGACTGGATCTATTCACACGATCAAGGGTGTGCAATACACCCCAATCCCAGTCATCTTCAACTGACTGCCTGGCTGATAGGTGCATAAAGGGAATTAAGATCCTGTTTACTGATGTACAGCAGGTACTAATGGAGGCAAGAAAGCCTGCTGCTAGAAAATTGTATATTAGCAAATGGAAACATTTTTCTAGTTGGTGCCAGCATAACCAGCACCCATTCAGGGCTAGCTGTTCTCTGGTTTTATAATATTTGTGTGAGCTGCTATCCTATAGCCTTTCTTACTCCTCCATTGAAGTTAATTTATCATCCATTTCAGTACATCTCCCCATGGATCCTCCTCTTTTAATGCATTTTCATGTCAAAATGTTTTTGAAAGGGTTTTTGCATAAGAGGCCTTTAAGAAAACTGGTGGCCCCTCCTTAGGATCTTCTCTTTGTGTTAGAGAAGCAATACTTGCTCCATTTGAATCCATTAACCTGACTGAATTGAGGTTCTTAACATGGAAAACAGTTTTACTGATTGCAACTTAATCGACTACATTTCATTTTCCACAACCAGCTTTCTTTGTGAACTAATCCTTCTTTTATGCCTACCGTGATATCTGAGTTTAAATTAAGCCAAACTATCCACCATCCCATTTTCTTTCCTGTACCTTAATGAGGGAGGAAGGATTCTCTGTACCTTCACTTTTCACAAACAACTTAAGTATTATCTTGACAGAACTGGATCTTTTAGATGTTCAGGTCTGTTTGTTCATTTCTTGTGAATGTAAGAGGAAGGGACAACCTGTGTCAAAACAGACTCTTTCCAAATGGTATTACCTTTTGTTATGCTCACCACAACAGAACTGTTACAGCCAGGGCCTTGGGGCTGGATTCTAGAAGTATTGTAGAAGCAGCAACGTGGTCTTCTGTATATACTTTTACAAAAGCATTACAAGCTGGATTCCTTCTCTGGGTCTAGATTAGCCTTGGTTGGAACCATTCTTCAGGACCTTCTGGACCCTTCTCCACCCAAATGTACTAATTTAGGGTAATCTACCCATCTAGCTAAGGTTGCTGTATGAGTGAGCGTAGTGTAGTTTGTAAGTAAACTTACCATAATAGTAAATGTATGAATGAATGATCACTGTAGTAGCTGCTCCCTTCCTCCTTCCATCCCCTTGTTTTCTGTTGTGTGTATGCCATTCTTTCCCCCTTCCCACTACTCTGGCCTTTAGCTCTGCAAATTTTATTCCACAAACTGGTTCTGATTACCCCCTTTAGGAAAAGATTTGCAGATTATTGGCTACTAAAAGTGGTGCAGGAGAGTTACAGATGGCACTGGATGCAAAAATTTCCTTTCAAGGGAATTCCTCCCCACTCTCCGAACTAAACAGAATATTTTCCTCCAGTTTTGCAGCCTTTACACATCCAAAGAGACATGGAACCAGTGGCCATAATCAAAGGTACAAGTGCTTTTATTCAAACATGATGTTCATCATGCATACAGCTGCAGTAATCACATATGGGTTCTCTGCCGTCAGGCGGTCCCTCGGTCGGCCGAATTCCAAAGTCTTGGTCCGGCGTCGGTTGTTGTCGCTTTCTTTCCTGACGTCAGAGCGACAGGGGTATATAAGACACAGCCGACGCCATTTTCTTCAGTCTTTTTTGCCGCGTGGTGCCCGAAGCAGAAGCAGTTCGCAAGTGCCGGTCGGCCAGCTCCTGAATTTATGATTAATTGGAAACCGAAGTCTTCTTTAAAGCTAAGTACCCGTTAGAAATTTTTCTTGCCTCAGACTGATGTCAGAAAAAGTTAACAATTGTATTTCTTGTGGGAAGCAAATACCGCATAAGGATTTCCATTCCCTCTGCATACCTTGTTTAGGCCCAGACCACGATGCCTCGGGCTGTCACTTTTGTGCTACTTTCAATAAACAAACTATTAAGCGTCGGGTGGAGTTCGCCCAACGCTATTTTGGTACAGCCTTTGATTATAAAATGTCGTCGGAGACTCCGACTACCGTTTTGTCCAAAAAACCGCAAGGACAAGGACCGACACGCGAGGTCCGCGGTCACCACCGACACCACGCCAAAACCGGCTACACGTGGCCCGGTTCTCAGCGAGACGCGTATGCAGTCCCTGACTACCGACGACACTTCTTTGGCGGTGTCTTCTGTACCAGAGACCACAGGTACCTCGGCCCATACCCAGACTACAACCACCGAAGCCACTGTGAGTGTTGAGCCTCCTAATGTGGACAGGTCCACTTCCACCCATGGTGTCTTTAGACCCTCTTCTTCCTTTTCCATTAAGGCCTTTACTAAGTCCAAAACAGCCATGCATCCCAAGAGGCCTGTTGCACAGGGCCCATCTCCAGGCCCCATGCCTAAAAAGCAGATGCTAAAAATGGCTGAGGATTTAATTACTCTTATCAGGGGTTCCCAACCCCCTCCAGACAAGAGACCCAGAGTGGAGGAAGATTCTCCATCTTCTGACCAGGGCTCCATTATTTCAGAACTTCCTGATGAAGAGGAACACTCGTACTACCCTTATGAAGATTCTGATGCAGAGCAGTCCATTCCTTCTGTATCTCCCTCAGAGGATTTTTCTTTTGGGGAAACCTTGCACACCTTGAGGGAACACTTCCATTGGGAAGGCCAAGACTTTTCTGATTCCAAGAAAAGACTTAGGGAATTTCTTTTGTTACCTCAGCACAGACCTCTGGCGATACCTCCTGTCTTGGACATACTTGATGATGTTTATTCGGAGGCTTGCCTTAATCCGGATTTCCTGCCTCCTGCCCCAGTCAAGCCTGATAGGTACTACAGAGTTCCTAACTCTCACCAATTTCTTTACAAAGCCATAATGCTGACCCTGAAACCATTTCTCAAGGCCCCAAGGGAATGAAGGCCTCTACTGCTAAGAATCCACTACCTTCCGAAAGAGAGTCTAGATCCTTAGAAAGGTGGGGAAAAAAAGGTATATACCTCGGCCACCCTAGCCATGAGGGCCTTAAATTGCCAGTTCCATATGCTTAAATATCAGCAGTTTCTGTTATCACAATTAAGGAATAAAATGTCACAACCTGAACAACCAGATTTGAAGGAGTTGCAGGATATGATGCATAGTGCAGAACAAGTGGGTAAACACACCTTACAATGTGGCTATGATGCTCTAGAGGCCTCAAGTAGAGCTGCTGTTACAGGATCAGTAATTCGTAGGCATGACTGGCTTAGGGAACAAACCTTGCCTGATCATGTTAAAGCTAAACTACTAGATGCTCCTTTACAAAAGGATGTATTATTTGGTACTAATGCTGAGGAGATACTACGGAAAATGGAAGAAAAAGCTAAATCTATGCAAACTGTCAAGGCTTTTCTACAGGTTCAACCACCACGTTGTAGCAGAAATTGGCCTTCAAAAAAACTGGTCCTTTTCAGCCACGGACAAGCCCCAAAGAGGTAGATACAGACGCACAAGGGGCAGAGGGCAATCTCAAGGATCATATAGAGGCAGACAATGGCAAACTCCACCACCAAGAGGTGGCGAAGACAGTGCACAACAATACAGGAAACAAACCCAATGACTTCCCCCTTTTCATGCCAAGCAAGTCTCAGCTGGCAGCACCCTTGGGAGGAAAACTGGCATTATTTACAAGAAATTGGCATATTATCACAACAGACAAATGGATCCTGGACATTATAAACAGAGGCTACAGATTTCATTTTCACACTCTTCCAAAAATGAGAGGCATGCCAAACCTGCCACACAGTCAAAGGGCAGAGGCTCAAATACAAATTTCAAAGCTCATGGACATGAAAGCTATTCAAGAGGTACCTACTCACGAGCAAGGTCAAGGTTTTTATTCCAGACTATTCCTGGTACCAAGGAAAGGAACTGATTGGAGGCCCATTTTGGACTTGTCAATCCTAAACACATTTCTACTTGTACCAAAATTCAAGATGCTCACCTTACAGCAGCTTCTTCCCATGTTGGGCTAGGAGTTTTGGCTGGTAACATTGGACCTCAAGGAGGCATACCTGCATGTCCCAGTCAGACAAAGCTGCAGAAGATACCTCAGATTTCTTGCAGGTTCAATCCACTATCAATTCTCTGCATTGCCCTTTGGCTTATCTACTGCGCCCAGAGTATTCACGAAATGCCTGGCATCAGTAATTGCCTACTGCAGACTTCAAGGGATACAAATTTACCCTTATTTGGATGATTGCCTGATCCAAGCGGACAGCAAGCACATACTTCTGGAACATCTGGCTTATGTGACACGGTTATTGAATTCTCTGGGATACACAGTCAACAAAGAGAAATCCAGGCTAACGCCATCTCAGAAAATAACTTTCCTGGGTGCCAACTTGGACACAAACACCCAGATGGCCTATCTTATGCCAGAAAAACAAGGGCAACTAACTCAGTACTTCAAAATACTAGCAAATTGTACCAGGCTAACTGCAAGGAAAATCCTGCAGGCTCTGGGCTTCATGGCATCTTGCATTCTTCTAATCCCATGTGCAAAGTTGCATATGAAGAAACTTCAGTGGTACCTAAAAAACCTTTGGTCTCAACACAGCCACAGTTTGGAAACAATAATACCAATAATTCCATGTTTGCAAAAGGAATTTCTATGGTGGGCCCAAGCATGTCAAACCAACACAGGTCTACCACTCTGCAAGCCTCAAGCAAATCAAGTCATCACAACAGACGCCTCAGACTACGCCTGGGGGGCACACATGACAGACAGGTGCATTCAGGGCAAATGGTCCCAAAAGGAAAAGCACCTTCACATCAATCAAAAGGAAATGCTAGCAGTGATAAATGCAATTACAGCTTTCAAGGACCTCCTGCATCCAGGACAATTATTGATAAGAACAGACAACACCACAATAATGTGGTACATAAACAAACAAGGAGGAACACATTCATACCCCCTGTGCAGGCTAGCCATGTCACTTTGGAACCTGGCTCTGGAATGGCAAATCGAACTTCAAGCACAGTACCTGCCAGGATTGGAAAACATGCTGGCAGACAATCTAAGCAGAAATATGACAGACCCACACGAATGGAAGTTGCATCCTCAAGTGTTTACAAAGATAGTCCAAGCGTGGGGAAGGCCAGACATACATCTCTTTGCCTCCCACAGGAATCATCAATTGACAAAGTTCTGCTCAAGGACCTTCCATCCAAAGGCCTGGAGAGTGGACGCCCTTTCTTTCAGTTGGGCAGCACGGACAGTTTACGCCTTTCCACCTTTGCCTCTTCTGCCCAAGGTGCTCTTGAAAGCAAGAGCAGACAGACCGAAGATGATACTGATTGCATCAGACTGGCCAAGACAACACTGGTACCCACTCCTGAGGAGCCTAACACATACTCCTCCCTGGACCCTACCTTTAATGCCTCTTCTGTTGACTCAGCACAACTTCAAAACTCTTCACAGTCAGCTGAAAACACTCAATCTGGCTGCATGGAAAATTCCTTAACACCACAACAGATCCTACTCTCCAGGGAGGTGCAGGAAGTCATTTTGGAGGCCAGAAGGCCATCTACTAGAAAGGCTTACTCTGCTAAATGGAAACGGTTTTGCGCTTGGAATGAGAAAAAAGGCCAGGATCCTAGAAAACTGAATTTACCTCAGATATTGCAGTATCTAGCTGAGCTGTTGAACAGTGGATTTTCATTTTCCTCCATCAAAATTCATGCCTCAGCCATTTCTGCAGAATACAACACTGATCCACCCTTATTCTCTCACCCACTCTTAAGACAGTTCCTCAGAGGGGCTAAGAATATAAGACCTCCAAGGAAACAACCAATACCAGCCTGGGATCTTAATTACATTCTAGAAAAATTAACATTGCTTCACTTTGAACCAGCTGCCTCAGCAGATTTGCAATATTTGTCCTGGAAAACAGCTTTCCTTCTGGCCATTACCTCAGTTCGTAGGGTTTCGGAACTGCAAGCCCTCATGGCTGTGCAGCCCTTTCTCATCTTCCATCAGGACAGGGTTTCCCTACGAACCAACCCGTCATTTATGCCTAAGGTAGTATCCAGGGTAGCTTTAAATCAGGCCATACACTTACCTACCTTTTACCCCAATCCTCGAAACAAAGGGGAAAGGCTGCTACATTCTTTAGACATCCATAGACAGCTACGTTACTATTTGGACAGAACAAAGCCTTTCAGGAAATCAGAACAACTCTTTGTGTCCTATGCTGTAGGAGCTCAAGGGAAGCCAATTTCCAAAGAGACTATTTCTAAATGGATAGGCCACTGCATATGTTTTTGGTGCTCCTTTCCTGGCAAATGTGTTCCTACAGGCATCAGATCCCACTCCACAAGGGCCACAGCTACCTCTACAGCTTTCCTCAGAGGAGTCCCTACCAAAGATATTTTGGAGGCAGCCACTTGGAGTTCTGTGCATACCTTCACAAAACACTACCACCTGCCTTTATACTCCAAAACTAGAGCAGGCTTTGCCACTGCTGTGTTGCAGGGCATTTTGGCTCCTCCCAGTTCAACCTAGTGCCTACCACCCTGTGTGTAGCTTTGGGATTCTACCCATATGTGATTACTGCAGCTGTATGCACGATGAACATAGTACAGTTTTGTACCTACCATAAATGTAGATGTTCGAGTGCTAATACAGCTGCAATACAGGTTTCCCTCCCTCCTTCCCCTCTTGGTAAAGGCCTAGTGGCTAACACCTCTTCATACAACTTGTCTGGGTTATCCTTCAATGGTGTATTTGCTTGCAACTACTGATTTTTGATTACATTGAATTGCATGACTATATTTATAATTTATGTATTGCCTTCCTTTTGGGGGCACCTGACATCTGGGGCAAGAAAGACTGAAGAAAATGGCGTCAGCTGTGTTTTATATACCCCTGTCGCACTGACATCAGGAAAGAAAGCGACAACAACCGACGCCGGACCAAGACTTTGGAATTTGGCCGACCGAGGGACCGCCTGACGGCAGAGAACCCATATGTGATTACTGCAGCTGTATTAGCACTCGAACATCTACATTTATGGTAGGTACAAAACTGTACTTTTCTTGTACTAAAGAAAGTGGCACCTTGAAGATCAGTACTAGATTTTCCATTTCTAAATTTGTTTGTGAGAGTACCAAAATTCAAAATGTTGACCTTACAGAAACTGTTCTGTCATTCCTCCCATCAGGTAACCTGGTAATACCAGATTTAAAAGATGCTTATTACCACATTCCCATAGCTACAGTCTTCAGAAAATTTCAAATGATCTATGTTTCTGGATCACATTAGTTCTCTGCATTGCCCTTTGGCTTACTTACAGCTCCAAGGGTGTTCATAGAATGTCTAGCTGTAGTCGTGGCTTATTGTAGACTAAAATGGCATTCGCATTTTTCCTTAGTTAGCTGAGTTAGCTTTGCAAAGTCCTTATCCAGATGTCTTTAACTTGGGTTATGTCTCTGAACAAATCTGGGCATTCAGGTAAATTTTACAAAAAAAACGACTTGACTCCATCTCACCAGACTGTTTCCAGGCTGCCTTCTAGATATTCCTTAACCCTTCGAGCATCTTAATTACATGAAGGCAAAACATAGTGGCAGACGGGCAAAGCTGGACCAGGACAGATCCTCATGAATTGAAATTGAATGGGGGGGGTCTTCTAGGAACTGATTCATTTGTAGGGTATACTACCTTTCAAAATAGACAAACAATTTTTGCTCCAGGGCTCTTTGCAAGCAAGGAAATTGGATGCATTTTCATTCCCTTGGAAGTGAGTGTTTCTTTGAGTTTCCACCTTTGTATCTAAAGTAACTCTGAAGTTCCAAAAGGATACTACCAAAATCATTGTAGTTGACCCCCTTTGTGGCTCAGGCAGCATTGGTTCTCCCTTCTTATAGAATTGAATTTTCCAAGTGCAATTGCCACAAGCTTCTTCACAAACTGGATCTACTTGCTCAAGATGGGGAGGGGAGTGTGATGCATCCCAGTCTCAATCAACTTCAGTTGACTGCCTGGATGATTCAATTCAAATACCTTTTAGGCACTTCTTTAGTTACCTGCACAGTCTCATGAAATGAGGAAAGAAAACCTGCTAATAGAAAATTCTGTGTTGGTAAGTGGAAGCGGATTTATAGTTGGTGCCTAACCAATAACCAGGGCTCATCAGGGATTTTGAACTACCAGTGTTCAAATATTTGTGTGAGTTACTTTCCTACAGCCTCTCTTGTTCCTCTATAAAGGTTAATCTTGCAGCCATTTCAATGCGTCTGTCCATGGATCCTTCTATCTCCTCTGTTCATGATACAGCAGTTTCTTAAAGGAATTTTACACTTGAGACCTCCTCCTAAGAACAGACCCCTCATTTGTGCCCAAAGATGTTTCAGGGTTGACTTTGAATCAAGCTGCCAGTCTCCCAGTTTTCTACCCAGAACCAAAAAAAACAGTGTATGCTGCATGTGTATAGGCAACTCTTGTACTGTTTTTAGAGAATTAAGCCTTTTACAAGAGCAGATGTCAGAGGACAAAAAAGGGGATAGGTGGTTGTCCTAAGCTTTTTTTTTTGTTTGTTTTGTTTTTGTAATTCCCATTATGAGAAGTCCATTCCAGGCAGTATTTTGAGGGGCATTCTAGTGGAGCCTTATCTTCAGTGGCATACTGGAAAGGGATGAACTCTAGAAGCATTTTAGTGGCAGCTACATAGTCCTTGGTAAATTAACTTGTAATGCTTTATAAAATTTGATTATTTTTCTAGATTCAGAGCTAGTTTTGCTAGGGTAGTCTCCAGGGGTTCCTAAATCAGTTTTCTTCTTTCTGCCTGGTTAATAGGCTTTGGTAATCTATCTATAAAGCTTATGCTTCTGCAGCAGTAGTAATGATGAAAGTGGTACAATTGTACAAGTTATACTTGCCCATAACAGTAGATGTTTGAATTCCTTAGTGCTGCAGTAGCTGCTCCCACCCTCCATCCCACGACTCTTGTGGATAAATAAGGTTTTTGTGGGGGGGGGGGGGTTTCCACTTTGCTTTTTTATGTTTTTTTGTTGTTATTGGTTGTTTTGTCTCAGGTTTGTTAGGCTCTTCTCTCTTTGTATGGACAGGAAAGTCCTGAAAAAGTTTCACTCTGACTGCTTATTTCCCTTCTTGGGATTACCCAAACTGCAGTCAGAGTGAAGGTATGGGAGAAGGTTTTGAAGCTGGCTAGTTTCCAGGGCAGGAAACAATCCATATAATATATATTGTTATGGGTAAATACAACATGTACAACTGTGCTTTGTCCTAATGACATACTTATCAATAGTAACACTGGCTTTACTCTTATTCTTTGTGAACTGTTTGTTTTTCTGCTCCTGTCAAGCATCTCTGTACACTTTTTGTATGCAGTTTTCTTGTTCCTTGACTTACAACAGTTGCATATGTTGTTGTTTTGCTTCATTTGTCATCTACAGTACCCAGTTGCAGAGACATTTTTAAAACTGATTACTCCATAAGCCAAATGTGGCTGTGCGCTTTCAGCCTCTGTAGTCTTCTCTAGCATGTTACCAGTTTCATTATCTGACTGTTTCTGTAGCACTCAGTCCAGCTCGCTTCCTCTCCTTCATTTGATTCTCCTGCTTTTATTAAATTTTGCAACACCTCTGTATCCAGACCTATGCACTCAAAACTCCAACAGTAGGATTTCATTTCTGTGTGTTTCTCTCTCTCTCTGATTCTCTTTCCAGATGTTGCCCAACAAAAATGTTTACTCCTTCCTCTATCTTGGAATTCCCCAAGTTTTAGTGATAGCCCTCTCATCACCTAATGTTCAAAAAGAGTAGGGAAGGTTCCACAGTGCCCCAGCCAAATGTCCCCAGTCAGTATAATACCACTTTGGGCCTCCCCTGAAGAGAGGCCATTGATCTAGTGAGACTAACCCGGTCAACAAGGCATAAATAAGTAAGCAGTACATACTCGTATCCTCCCTCCTCAACTTCTTTCAGTCTTGACATCTGCCTGATGTGACTGTGGTAGCCCTACCCCCTGACCTGCCAATGGAGAAAAGCAGGAGCCTCAAGACCCTCTTGTGTAAAAACATGTGATGTCCTTCAAGGATGCATCTGCAGTCATAACAAATGGGTTGTCCTGTCGTCAGGCAGCCCTTCGGTCGGCCGGATTCCAAAGTCTGGGTCCGGCTTCGGCTGATGTCGCACTTCACCCGACGTCATCTCTGCTGGTCTTCCGGTATAAAGGCATCAGCCGACGCCATTTTCCCCAGTCTTTCTTGCCGCGTGGCGCCCGAAGTAGAAGCTGTTCGCAAGTGCCGGTCGGTCAGATCCAGAGATTCCTACTACCGAATACTACTCCGAAGACTTAAAAGCTAAGTACCCCGTTGGGGACTCTTTCTTGCCTCAGCCGATGTCAGAAAAAGTAAATAATTGTTTAACTTGTGGGAAACAAATACCTCATAAAGATTTCCACTCTTACTGCCTACCTTGTTTAGGCCCAGACCACGACGTAGCTGCCTGTTTAGCCTGTGCTTCTTTCAACCGACGAACGTTTAGGCGTCGGTCGGAGTTTGCTGAACAGTTTTTCGGCTCAGACTTTGCGTACATTATGCCGTCGGATCCTCCGACTACCCAAATAGTTAAAAAACGCAAAGAAAAAGACCGACACTCGCGGTCCGCGGTTTCGGCCGAAACCACGGTTAAGCAAGCCGTGAGTGTCTCGGTTTCGGCCGAAACCGAGAAAACCGGTCAATCCTCAGCCGAATCCATGACTACTACTGAGGCTCCTGCTACCTTAGTTGAATCGGCCTCCGAAGTTTTGCCTACTACTGTGGTTTCTAGTGATTTATCTGACACCATCCCTTTGGATGTATCTACCCCAGCACGTGGTGCTGCTAGGCCTCCTGCTGCCATGTCTATAAAGGCCTTTGCCGGAGCCAAAGCAGCCAAAACTGTTAAATCAGTGCCTGTTAAGGCCCCCTCACACAGACACACTTCTAGTTCTCAAATGCTTACTCTGGCAGAGGATTTAATCTCCTTAATTAGGGGATCCCAATCTCACCCAGACAGGTCCTCTCAGCCCCCAGAAAAGAGACCTAGGGCAGAGCCCCCCCAGCCAGAGTCCTCTGATGATGCTTCGGATGACTCAGATACTACAGATCAGCCAGAGGCTCCTTTTTCTACTTATGAAGATTCCGATGCTGATGAATCCATTCCATCTGCCTCTCCACCAGAGGAATTTTATTTTGGGGAAACCTTACATGCCATGAGAGAACAATTCCAATGGCAGGGACAAGACTTCTCAGATTCAAGAAAAAGGCTTAGGACCTTTCTGCACTTACCACAACATAGACCCTTAGCTATACCTCCAGTCTTGCCTGTTGTGGATGATGCATTTAATGATGTTTGCACTGCTCCTGATTCTTTACCTCCAGCCCCTGCCAAACCAGACAGATTTTACAGGGTACTTCACACTCATCACCACCTTTTCAAGGCCCCACTTGCAGACCCTGAGACTATTTCCCAGGGGCCTAAGGCAGTAGCTTCTACCTCAGCAAAAAACCCTCTCCCTTCTGAAAGGGAATCCAGGTCCTTAGAGAGATGGGGCAAAAAAGTTTTCACCTCTGCTACTCTCTCAGCTAGAGCTTTAAACTGTCAGTTTCACATGATCCAATACCAAGAGTTTATGCTTGATCAGTTAACTAAGAAACTGTCCTCTGATGAATCCGTAGATAAGAAATATGTTTTAGAAATGGTAAATAACATACAGCAGGTTAGTAACCATTCTTTAAAATGTGGCTATGATGCACTGGAGGCTTCATTTAGATCAGCCATGACTGGCACAGTGATAAGAAGGCATGCATGGTTGAAAGAGCAGGTCCTGCCGGATCATGTTAAAGCAAAGCTGTTAGATGCTCCTATGGATAAGGACAGTCTATTTGGTACCTCTGCTCAGCAAGTAATGAAGAAAATGGAGGAGAAGGCAAAATCTGTACAAACAGTTAAGGATTTCTTACAGGTTCAGCCCCCAAGGTTTAGCAGGAACTGGCCTGCCAAAAATTGGTCCTTTCCAGATTCTTCAAAATCACAAAGAGGCTGGAATAGACGCTCTAGAGGCAGAAATCAACCCAGAGGAGGTGCCTATAGAGGACGCCAGTGGCAAGGCAATAACCAGCGAGGCACGGACACAACCACTGCCACTGCACCAGGTCAATCACAGTGACTGGGCTCTGTCACCGCCTACCAGGGAGCAAATAGCAGCACCTTTAGGCGGAAAGTTAGCCTTATTTTCAAAAAATTGGCACTATATCACAAAAGACAAGTGGATTTTACAAACCATAGACCAAGGCTACAGGTTCCACTTCCACACCTTACCAGCAAAAAGAGGAATGCCAAACCTTCCTCCAACTCAAAAAACAGAAGCTCTAAAGCAGGTAGCTCAACTAACAAAGATGAGAGCTGTGGAAAGAGTACCAATATCACAACAGGCAAAGGATTCTACTCCAGGCTCTTTCTAGTTCCAAGAAAAGAGAAAAGTTGGAGACCTATTCTCGACCTGTCCGTTTTAAACACTTACATCATCGTCCCAAAATTCAAAATGCTGACCCTACAGCAACTTCTTCCCATGCTGGGCAAGGAGTGTTGGCTGGTAGCTCTAGATCTCAAGGAGGCATACCTGCACGTCCCCATTCGACCAAATTGCAGAAGATACCTCAGATTTCTTGCAGGATCAGAGCATTATCAATTCTCAGCATTGCCCTTTGGCTTATCTACTGCGCCCAGAGTATTCACAAAATGCCTGGCATCAGTAATCGCTCACTGCAGGCTACAGGGAATCCAAATTTATCCATACCTGGACGACTGCCTGTTACAAGCGGACAACAAAGACAAGCTGACAACAGATTTACAAAGGGTCATTTGCTTGCTACAAGCCCTGGGATACACAGTCAATCTAAAAAAGTCAAGACTGATTCCATCCCAGACAAGAACTTTCTTGGGTGCAGAATTGGACACAGTAAAACAAATGGCATTCCTGACTGCAGAAAAACAAGAACAACTTCCTCTATACTTCTTGGCATTAACAAAGCAGAACAAACTAACAGCAAGAAAAGTGCTGCAGGCCTTGGGCTTCATGTCATCATGCATAATCCTGGTCCCCCATGCCAGACTGCATATGAGAAAGTTACAGTGGTACCTAAAGAATTTATGGTCTCAGCACAAGCACAGCTTAGAAACCGAAATCCCACTAATCCCATGCCTGAAGAAAGAGTTCCTATGGTGGGCCCAAGCATGCCAGTCGAACCCAGGCTTGCCCTTCCACAACTGTCAAGCAAACCAAACCATCACAACGGACGCCTCAGACCTAGGTGGACAAGTGCATACAAGGATTGTGGACTCCAGACCAGCTGCACCTGCACATAAACCAAAAAGAAATGCTGGCAGTAAAACTAGCAATCCAGAAATTCCGGCCATTCCTCAAAGAAGGCCATTTAATGATAAGGACAGACAACACCACAGTCATGTGGTACATCAACAAGCAGGGAGGCTCTCATTCCTACCCCCTATGCAGAATGACTATGGATATTTGGAATATGGCTCTGAGCTACAACATCCAGTTACAGGCAATATTTGTGCCAGGAAAACAAAACACCCTAGCAGACATGTTAAGCAGAACCACCTCGGATGCTCACGAATGGATGCTGCACCCGGACATCTTCAAGGCCATCACTAACAAATGGGGGATGCCACAAATAGACCTATTCGCATCCCCACTCAACCACCAGCTCAAGAAATTCTGCACAAGGACGTACCACCCACTTGCATGGAAGGTGGACTCTGTCCTTCAGTTGGAAAGGCCTGACAGCATATGCATTTCCACCTCTTCCTTTGATGCACAAGGTACTACTGAAAATCAAAGAGGAACGCCCAAGGATAATTCTGATAGCTCCGAATTGGCCAAGACAACACTGGTATCCTTTGCTGAGGAGCATGTCACAGGGGGGAATGTGGTCAATACCCCTGATGCCTTTGATGTTAACTCAGAACAACTACCACATCATGCACCCAAACCTAAAAACCTTACAACTGACTGCCTGGAACATCACGTAACAACAACTAACTCAGACTTATCTCAAAGGGTTAAAGACATTATCCTTGAAGCCCGCAGACCTTCAACAAGAAGGAACTATGCAGGAAAATGGAAAAGGTTTGTCACTTGGAGTGCTGAAAAAGGAAAAGATGTGTCAAACGTAGACATTGCTAACATCCTGGAGTACTTGGCAGAGCTTCTTCATACAGGCCTGTCCTATTCCTCCATCAAGATACATGCATCAGCTATTTCTGCAAAATACAGCTTCGATCCACCTGTCTTCTCACATCCTCTACTCAGGCAATTCCTCAGAGGGATCAAGAATGTAAAACCTCCTAGGAAACCACCATTACCAGCATGGGACTAGAATTTTGTGCTAGAAAAATTGACACTCCCACCATTTGAACCAGCAGGAACAGCAGATCTTCAACACCTATCATGGAAAACTGCTTTCCTACTGGCAATTACTTCAGCAAGGAGGGTCTCAGAACTACAGGCCTTAATGGCAGTACAACCCTTCCTAATCTTCCATCAAGATAGAGTGTCTATGAGAACTAATCCTACATTTATGCCTAAGGTGGTATCCAGAGTGTCCTTAAACTAGGCAATCCACCTGCCTACCTTCTTTCCCAACCCACAGAACAGGGGGGAAAGGCTGCTACATACCCTGGATGTACATAGACAGTTACGCTACTACCTGGACAGAACCAAAAGTAACAGAAAAACTGACCAGCTGTTAGTGGCCTATGCAACAGGACGGGAAGGAAAAGCAATTTCCAAGCAGACAATCTCCAAATGGATAGGAAATTGCATACGATTCTGTTACTCCTACCATGGAAAACCAGTTCCACAGGACATAAGACCTCATTCAACAAGGGCTACAGCCACTACCACAGCTTTCTTACGAGGAGTGGCAACCAAGGACATTATTGAGGCGGCTACTTGGACCTCCGTGCATACATTTGCCAAGCATTATAATTTACCTCTATACTCTAGATCCCGAGCAGGGTTTGCCACTGCTGTACTGCAAGGGATCCTAACTACACCATGATTCCTTTTCCTCCTCCCCTATTTTGGCTATGGTATTCTACCCATTTGTTATGACTGCAGATGCATCCTTGAAGGACATAGTACAGTTTTGTACCTACCATAAATGTAGATGTCCGAACAGGATAGCATCTGCAGTCAGGATTACCCACCCTCCTTCCCCTCTGTGGTACTCCTAGGGTATTTAACCTCCCAATAGCTAGATGGGGGGGGGGGTCTCTTATGGTGTATTTGTTTGTATATATGTACATACATGCTTATTGTTTGTGTTTGCCTTCTACTATTTTGGAAACCTTGACTTTTCTTCCAAAATTAACTTCCTAGAGGGCAACTGGCATCTGGGGCAAGAAACACTGAGGAAAATGGCGTCAGCTGATGCCTTTATACCCGAAGACCAGCAGAGATGACGTCGGGTGAAGTGCGACATCAGCCGAAGCCGGACCCAGACTTTGGAATCCGGCCGACCGAAGGGCTGCCTGACAGGACAACCCATTTGTTATGACTGCAGATGCTATCCTGTTCGGACATCTACATTTATGGTAGGTACAAAACTGTACTTTCTTGACCTTTTAATGCATTCTTCCTTTCAGTTTTTGGATGTGCTCACAAAATGTCTGAAAGCTCACAAAAGTGGACAGATTCAAGAAAAGTTTCATCAAACTACTTCATAAAGTGAACAAATGATGTCCTTCAAGGATGCATCTGCAGTCATAACATATGGGTTGTCCTGCCTCAGGCAGCCCTTCGGTCGGCCGGATTCCAAAGTCTGGGTCTGGCCTCGCTGATGTCGACTTTCCTGACGCCAGAGCCTGGGGTATAAAGCATCAGCCGACGCCATTTTCCTCAGTCTTTCTTGCCGGGTGCAAGCAGAAGCTGTTCGCAAGTGCCGGTCGGTCAGATCCAGTGAATTCAGCTACCAAGACTTCAAAAGCTAAGTACCCCATTGGGGACTCTCTTGCCTCAGCCGATGTCAGACAAAGTAAATAATTGTTTAACTTGTGGGAAACAAATACCTCATAAGGATTTCCATTCCTACTGCCTTCCTTGCTTAGGCCCAGACCACGTATCGGCCTGTTCAGCCTGTGCTTCCTTCAACCGACAACTCTTAGACGCCGGTCGGAGTTTGCAGAGGAATTTTTGGGGCCAATTTTGCATATAAAATGCCGCCGGAGACTCCGACTTAGCATTTAGTGAAAAACGGAAGGACAAGGACCGACACTCACGCCCGGTTTCGCTGAAACCACGATAAAGCCTACCATGAGTGTCTCTGTTTCAGCCAAACAGAGTCCTCGGAGTTTCTTCTTCCAAACCATTCAACCGACCATGCCCGGAGGCCCGGCTGAGTCGGCTACAACTACCTACCAAAACCAGTGTCCAGGAAATGTCCGACACCATACCTTTGGACATTTCTACTCCTGCACGTGGGGCAGCTAGGCCCCCTGCTTCCATGTCCATTAAGGCCTTTTCTAGGGCTAAAGCTGCTAAAATTTCTAAAGCTTTGCCTCCCAAGACTACCTCCAAGAGGCCTACCTCTAGTTCACAGATCCTCAGCCTTGCAGAGGACCTTATTTCTTTAATTAGGGGTTCACAACCTCACCCAGACAGGGCCTCTCAACCTCCACCAGACAAAAGGCCTAGGACTGACGCCTCTGACCCACACTCTTCAGATGAGTCCACGGATGGCTCTGAGTTGTCAGACCACCAGGAGGAGGCTTATTCGCCCTATGAGGATTCCGATGCTGAAGAATCTATTCCTTCGGCCTCCCCTCCTGAAGAGTTTTCCTTTGGTGAGACTCTACACTCCATGAGAGAGCATTTTCAATGGCAAGGTCAGGAATTCTCTGATTCTAGAAAAAGATTAAGGACCTTTTTACATCTGCCTCAACATAGGCCCTTAGCTATACCTCCTGTTCTGAATGTAATTGATGATGTGTACAATGATGTCAGTACAGCACCTGATACTCTCCCTCCGGCCCCTGCCAAGCAAGATGGATACTACAGGGTCCCGGATTCCCATTACCATCTGTATAAAGCACATTCTGCAGACCCAGAAACTATTTCTCAGGGCCCTAAAGGGGTTGCAGCCACAGCCAAAAATCCTCTACCCTCTGAAAGAGAGTCTAGAGCTTTAGAGAGATGGGGAAAGAAGGTATATACTTCTGCAACTCTTTCTGTCGGGGCATTAAATTGTCAGTTTCATATGATACAGTACCAAGAGTATTTATTAGATGAACTGAATAAGAAACTTTCATCTCCTGAACCCCTTGACCGTAAATCCCTGCAGGATTTGGTACACAACTCACAGCAGGTTAGTAATCATTTCTTAAAATGTGGCTATGATGCATTGGAGGCTTCATTTAGATCAGCTATGACTGGGGCAGTCATTCGTAGGCATGCCTGGCTGAAGGAACAATCTCTGCCAGACCATGTTAAAGCTAAACTCCTGGATGCTCCAGTGGAGAAACAAAATTAATTTGGCTCCTCTGCTCAGGAGGTCTTAAAAAAATTTGAAGAAAAGGCAAAATCTGTGCAAACAGTTAAGGATTTCCTGCAAGTACAACCACCTAGATTCAGCAGAAACTGGCCTATTAAGAATTGGTCCTTTCCAGATTCGGACAGAGCCCAGAGAGGCAGGAACAGACGCCCTACAGGCAGAGGCCAATCGAAGGGCTCCTACAGAGGCCGTCA
Organism: Protopterus annectens; assembly: GCF_019279795.1. NCBI lineage: Eukaryota > Metazoa > Chordata > Ceratodontiformes > Protopteridae > Protopterus > Protopterus annectens. The sequence goes on from NC_056743.1 coordinate 1,776,842,582, forward strand.
GTGGCAGCCTGCCAACCAGAGAAGTAGTGCACAACAGCAACAACAACTACTACACCAGGACAGGCTCAATGACTTTACTCTGATTCCGCCTACCAGGGATCAACTGGAAGCACCCTTGGGCGGAAAGCTGGCTTTATTCTCAAAAAACTGGCATTATATTACAAGGGACACATGGACACTGCAAATAATAGACAAAGGATACAGGTTCCACTTCCACACTTTGCCAAAAAGACATGGAATGCCAAACCTACCACCAAATCAGAGGCCAGAGGCTTTAAGGCAGATCAACAACTTGCTTCAAATGAAAGCTATAGAAAAGGTACCGCTTTCAGAACAAGGCCAAGGATTTTACTCAAGACTATTCCTTGTACCAAGAAAAGAAAATCAATGGAGGCCTATTCTCGACCTGTCCGCACTAAATACTTATCTCATTGTCCCAAAATTCAAGATGCTGACCCTACAGCAACTTCTTCCCATGTTGGGCAAGGAGTCTTGGCTGGTGACTCTAGATCTCAAGGAGGCATACCTGCACGTCCCTATTCGACTGAGTTGCAGAAGACACCTCAGATTTCTTGCAGGATCAGAGCATTATCAATTCTCAGCATTGCCCTTTGGCTTATCTACTGCACCCAGAGTATTCACGAAATGCCTGGCATCAGTAATTGCACACTGCAGACTTCAGGGGATTCAGATCTACCCATACCTGGATGACTGCCTTATACAAGCGGACAACAAGAAAAATTTGATAAAGGACTTGGCTTATGCCATCCACCTGCTACAGGCCTTGGGATACACAGTCAACATCCAAAAGTCAAGACTTGTGCCATCTCAAAGAATAACCTTTTTGGGTGCAGACCTGGACACAACCACCCAAATGGCCTTTCTCACAGAAGAAAAACAACTTAAGCTCGCAGGCCTTCTACAAGGAAGACATACTCAGCTAAATGGAAAAGATTTCTCATTTGGAACACATCAAAAGGCTCAGATGTGACAGTGGCAAACATGACACATATTCTGGAATACTTAGCAGAATTGTTCCACAATGGCCTGTCCTATTCTTCCATTAAAATTCATGCCTCAGCAGTTTCAGCAGAATACAATGTGGATCCACCTATCTTCTCACACCCTCTCCTCAGGTAATTTCTGAGAGGGATCAAAAATATTAAACCTCCAAGAAAACCCCCTCTACCCACCTGGGATCTCAACTTTGTGTTGGAGAAACTAACACTGCCTCCATTTGAACCAGCAGCATCAGCGGATCTACAGTTTCTGTCTTGGAAAACTGCATTCCTTCTGGCAATAACTTCAGCAAGAAGAGTATCTGAGTTACAAGCATTAATGGCAGTACAGCCATTTCTTATCTTCCATCAGGACAGAGTTTCACTAAGAACCAATCCTACTTTTATGGCAAAGGTGGTATCTAGGGTATCCTTGAACCAAGCTATTCACTTGCCTACGTTCTTCCCAAATCCACAGAATAGAGGGAAAACTTCTGCACACCCTGGATATACACAGACAACTACGCTACTACTTGGACAGAACTAAAACTAGCAGAAAAACTGACCAACTATTTGTAGCATATGCTACTGGGGTGCAAGGAAAAGCAATTTCCAAACAGACAATTTCAAAATGGATAGGAAATTGCATTCGATTTTGTTACTCCTTTCATGGAAAGACAGTTCCTGAAAACATCAGGCCTCATTCCACAAGGGCCACGGCCACCACTACAGCCTTCCTACGAGGGGTGGCTACCAAGGACACTTTAGAAGCTGCTACTTGTAGCTCCGTGCATACATTTGCCAAACATTACAATCTACCTTTATACTCCAGATCCAGAGCAGGTTTTGCTACTGCAGTCCTGCAGGAGATATTAACTACACCATCCTTTTCTTAGTTCCTCCTCCCCCAGATTGGCTATGGTATTCTACCCATATGTTATGACTGCAGATGCATCCTTGAAGGACATAGTACAGTTTTGTACCTACCATAAATGTAGATGTCCGATAGGTATGCATCTACAGTCAGGTTTACCCTCCCTCCTACCCCTCAGTGGTATTCCTAGGGTACTTACCCCTCTTTTAGCTAGCTGGGGGAATCTATTATGGTGTATTTGTTTGTATATACATGTATATAATTATATAAGTTTGCAAATGTTTGGAACCTTTTTTGCATTTATCCAAATTTAGCCTTCCTAGAGGGCACCTGGCACCTGGGGCAAGAAAAACAGGAAAATGGCGTCGGCTGATGCTTTCATACCCCAGACGCTCTGACGTCGGGGAAAGTGCGACATCAGCCGAGGCCAGACCCAGACTTTGGAATCCGGCCGACCGAAGGGCTGCCTGAGGCAGGACAACCCATATGTTATGACTGCAGATGCATACCTATCGGACATCTACATTTATGGTAGGTACAAAACTGTACTTTTGTGCTTTGACAATGGCCTGTAACTCAGCTTAGGGAAATTTAGTAACTTTCTCAGTTTTGTGCACTCTAATGCATCGTCTGTTCACCAATACATTTTTGCCCTGTACACATACTATAACTCTGCTCTTGTGCAAAACACTGCAGCAGGAGACTTTGAGAAAGCATATGACAAGGTCTCACAAGCTGATTTGTGCAGTCATGTGATGGTTTGAATCCAATAAATTTTAGTCTACACTAATTCAGATGTTCTTCGTGTTTTCCTCCTGCAGCCGTCACATTTGGATTATCCCAGTCAGGGTAGCCCTCGGCCAGCCCGAATACCAGAGGCTTAGTATTTCTGCGTCGGTTGCTGTCGCTTCAGGACTGATGTCAGGACGTCAGGAGTATAAAGTAAGGCAGCCGACGCCATTACATCAGTATTTCATGCTGCGGAGCTTGAAGCAGAAGCAGTTCACATGAGTCCCGGTTGGCCACTACCCGAGTTTCATCTACCGAATTGAAGTTGAAGTCTTCTAAAGCGAAGTACCCCGTTGGGGATCCTTTTTTTCTTGCACTAACCGATGTCAGAAAAAGTTAATAATTGTCTCGCCTGTGCAAAGCAAATACCACACAGAGACTTCCATTCTTACTGCGTCACTTGTTTAGGCCCAGACCACGATGTCCCCCTTTGTCGCTTCTGTGCTTTGTTCAACGCCAGAACTATCCATCATCGGGGCCTTATTGTAGCCAGATATTTTCGCTTACAGTCTTCAAATTCCGATATGGCTTCGGTAAGCCATCCGACAGCAGATCTTATGAAAAACCGTAAAGATAAAGACCGAGACAGACCGCACAGGTCCAAACCTTCTGACGATGCTTCCGTTAAGCTAGTCATAAGTTCTCCGGTCCTCAGGTGCTTTTGCAGCCCCTGATGCCCGCTTCTGTGGATTTGCAGGCCACTACTGAGACCCTTTTGGAGTCCGGTATGCCGCAAAACTCTTTGACTAAGGATCCTGCTGTTGTCTGTACCTTGGATGGGTCTGGAGCCGCTGATCAGGCACCAGCTTCCGAGGAAGTCCTTCGCACTACCGATTCTCCACACAAACCGAATTCTTCTTTCGCAACTACCGTTCTTTCGAAAACAACTGACTTTTAGGCCCAGGGTACTAACCGCACCCAAGAAACCGACCCAATCTCAGGCACCTGCTTCCTTGCCACAGTCTCAAATGCTTAAAATGACGGAAGACCTTATGCTGATCAGGGGATCTGTCCCCTGCAGTTTTGTCTGAACAAGAATCAGTTTACTCTGATGCATCTGAATATGAAGACATGCAACCCCTCTCTACTTTTGAGGATTCTTATGCAGAGAATTCCATCCCTTCAGCTTCTCCCCCAGAGGATTTTTCCTTAAGGGAGCATTTCCAATGGGAGAGTCAAGACTACCCTCCATCTAAAAAGAGACTCCGGAAATTCCTAGATCTTCCCCAGCACAGACCCTTGGCCACCCCCCTTCCAGTCCTGGATGTTGTGGAGGATGTTTTCCTGGAATCCAGCTCAACTCCTGACACCCTCCCTCCTGCACCCAGAAAACCAGACGGGTACTATAGAGTCCCTGACTTGCACACATTTCTTTTTAAAAATCCTACTGCTGACCCTGAGGTAATTTCTCAAGGGCCTAAAGGAATTAAAGCAATCTCTGCTAAGAATCCCACCCCCTCAAATAGGGATTCCCGAGCGCTAATCAGATGGGGTAAAAAAGTGTACACATCTGCTACTCTTGCTATCAGGACATTAAATTGTCATTTCCATATGCTAAAATTTCAGCAACATACCCTGGAACTCCTCAGACAAAAATGTCTTCCTTTTCTGCTTTGGCAGAATATAAAGAATTGCAAGAGTTAATGTATTCTGCAAGTTAAGTAACTAAACATAACTTGCACTGTGGTTTTAATGCCCTAGAAGCTTCTTGCAGAGCAGCAGTCACTGGATCTCTCATTAGAAGGCACGCATGGTTTAAGGAACAGCCCCTGCCAGACCATGTCCTATCTAAATTGTTGCATGCCCCCTTGCACAAAGACAACTTGTTTGGCACTAAGGCAGAAGAGGTCTTAAAAAAGATGGAAGAAAAAGCAAAATCTATGCAAACAGTTAAGGATTTCTTACAGGTCCAGCCACCCAGGTTCAGCAGGCATTGTCCCACCAAACACTAGTCCTTTCCTGCTCCCACTAAGCCATTCCAGCCCAGGCCCCATGGAACCAGACACCAGCCACAGGGAATGCAGAGAGCTAAGCAGTGGACCACCTCCTCTTCATAACCTGGGAGTTCTAAGCCACCCCCTTATGGTGAGACCTCACAATGACTCACCTCCCCCACCCCCTCCCTCTGCCCACATCCACTTACCCTTAGGAGGAAAACTGTCCTTTCACGTAAGGCACCTGGGCCACCATTACCAGCGACCACTGGGATCTGAACATAGTGTCTCAGGGATACACATTGTCCTTCACCCTTCCAACTCCAAAAGGGTTCCCAGATTTATCTCCAAACCAGTGGGCAGAGGTGCAAAAGCAAATCCTTTCCCTGCTTTCTGTGAGGGCAGTAGAGAACGTTCCTGCAGAACAGATAGGCCAAGGTTTCTACTCAAGACTTTTTCTGGTACCCAGAAAAGAGGGCACCTGGCACCCCATCCTCGATATATCCATTCTAAACACCTTTCTGGTGATCCCAAAATTCAAAATGCTCATCCTCCAGCAGCTGCTACACATGCTGTCCAAGGACACTTGGCTAGCCACCCAAGGTCTAAAAGAGGCCTACTTCCACATTCCTCTCAGGGAATCATGCAGGAAATATCTCCGTTTCAGAGCCAGATCTCAACACTTTCAGTTCTCTGCGCTTCCCTTTGGCTTGTCTACTGCTCCCAGAGTTTTGACAAAAATGTCTGACTCCAGCCATTGCCTTTTTCAGACAAAGGAATATCCAGATTTACCCATACTTAGACGACTGCCTTATTCAGGTAGACAGCCAGGAAAACCTGCTCAAGCATCTGGCCTTTGTAAAGACCCTACGAACTTCCCTAGGGTACACAATCAACGAAAAGAAATCCAAACAGGTGCCCACCCAAAGGATTATCTTCCTGGCAGCACGCCTGGACACAGCATCCCAGATGGCATTCCTTGCACCAGAAAAACTAGTTTTCCTGACAGCCTACTTCTCTCAACTAGCCACCAGACCCAGTTATCTGCAGGGAAGATCTTGCAAGCTCTGGGGTTCATGCTGTCTTCATACTACTCATTCCATATGCCAGACTGTACATGAGGAAACTTCAGTGGTACCTAAAAAGCCTCTGGTGTCCACACTCTCAAGACCTGGAGACTCTTGTATCTATAATTTCTTGCCTCAGAAAAGATTTTCTTTGGTGGGCAATAGCATGCCTCCACAACAAGGGACTGCCTTTCTCACCACCTCCCGCCACCCAGACCCACACCACAGATGCATCAGACTACTCTTGGGGTGCACACCTGGACGGCAGGTGCATACAGGGCTAATGGAGCCCACAGCAAATCCCACTGCACATCATCCAAAAAGAGATGATGGCTGTCCAGCATGCCTTGATAACTTTCAAACCCTTCTCTCCCCAGGGGCTCTCCAGATCAAAACAGACAACACCACCGTGATGTGGTATATCAACAAGCAGGGAGGGACTCGCTCGTACCCTCTATGCAGGCTGGCCATGACCCTTTGGCACACAGCCTTTGCCATGCGTCTGCACCTGTTAGCACAATTCCTACCAGGCTCTCTCAACTCCCTGGCAGACCTAGTAAGCAGAAATCTTCTGGACCCACACGAGCGGCAGCTCAACAGAAGAACCTTCACCCTAATAGCTCAGAAATGGGTTACATTGAAGTTCAACCTCTTTTCCTCCCACACCAACCATCAGCTCAGCAAATTCTACACCAGGGAGCATCACTGCATGGCTCGGAAAGTGGATGCCCTGTCCTTCCCCTGGGTCAGTCTATTAGTCTATGCCTTTCCTCCACTACCTCTCATCCCCAGGGTACTGCTCAAAATAAAGGAGGAAAAACCAAGGACAATTCTTATAGCTCCAGACTGGCCTCGCCAGCACCGGTACCCCTTTTTGCTCAGCCTGTCCCCACTGCCAGCATGGCATCCTCAGATTCCAAGCTTCCTGACCCAGAGGGAAGAGGAACTCATGCATCCCCAATTGCAGACACTAAATTTGGCAGCTTGGCTTATTCCCTAACCCTGAATTAATCTGCCAAACTCAGTAAACAGGTTCTAGAAGTTATCCATGAGGCCAGACACCCTATCACTAGAAAGTCTTATGCTGACAAATGGAAAAGGTTCTGCACCTGGATCCAGGCTAAGGGAGCCAATACGGCACAGCCCTCCCTTCCTCTCATCCTTGATTACTTAGCTGATCTACTACACAGTGGCCTCTCTTTCTCTATAAAAAAAATCATGCCTCTGCTATTTCTGCTTATTTCTCCACTGAGCAGCCCCTTTTTCTCACACCCTTTGATCAAACAAGTCCCTAAGAGGGGCTAGCAACTTGAGGCCACCCAGAAGGGCACCAACCCCGACTTGTGACCATAACTTTTTATTGGAAAAGCTCACCCTGCCCCCTTTCAAACCAGCTTCTTCTGCAGAGCTAAAATTTATCTCCTGGAAGACAGCATTCGTTCTGGCCACCACTTCGGCCAGAAGAGTCTCCGCTCATAGCGTCTGGAACCCTTCATCATCTTCCATGCTGACAGGGTATTCCTCAGAACTAACCCATCCTTCATGCCCAGGGTGGTGTCCAGTGTGGCTCTCAACCAATCCATCCATTTGCCAACCTTTTTTCCTAATCCTCAGAATAAGGGGAAAGAATTATGCACTCTCTAGATGTGCACAGGCAGCTCAGATTCTATCTAGACAAGACTAAACCCTTCAGAAACTCTGATCAGTTGCCGGTTAGCTTTGCTACAGGGGCAGAAGCCAAAGCCATCTCCAAACAAATCATTTCCAAATTGATAGCACACTGCAGCCATTTCTGCTACAAACAACATGGAAAGCCTCCCCCCATGGGGTCAAGACTGACTCCAGCAGAGCAGCCTCCACCAATGCAGCTTTCCTCAGATGAGTCCCCACCAGGGACATTCTGGAGGCTGCCACCTGGACATCTGTTTCACACTTTCACCAAATATTACCACCTGCCTCTCTTCTCCAAATCTGTGGGAGGGTTTGCCTCTGCAGTCTTGCAGGCATCCTAGCCGCCCCTAGCTTCTTTGACTGCCTCCACTCATTTCCTCAGCTTTGGGACTCAACCCAAAAGTGATGACTGCAACAGTGAAACACGAAGAACATAGTACAGTTGTGTACACCTTGCCATAAATGTAGATGTTCGAGTGTATTCACTGTTGCAGTCCTGGTTTCCCTCCCTCCATCCGCCTTTCTTCTCTTCCTTACAAGGGACATATTGGTATTTACTTTCTACTGGTGGGGTTCTTCCACCAGAACCTGGCTCCTAATTGGGGGCTTCTGACAGGTTAGGGCAAGAAAAAATGATGTAATGGTACTACTGACTACATGACGTCAGTCCTGAAGTGACAGCAACCAACACAGAAATACTAAGCCTCTGGTATTCGGGCCATCTGAGGGCTACCCCGGCAGGGATAACCCAAATGTGATGACTGCAACAGTGAAAACATCTACATTTATGGTAAGTGTACACAATTGTACTTTCTGTAGAAAGACCCAATGACATAAGTATGAACAGTGTTAAGACTCTGTTTCCCAGTGGAGTGGCTGTGCATCCGGCTTCAGCTGTGAGCCCACTGCTGTTCATACTCATGATGGATTACATTAACAAACAAGTCAGAGGGGACAGATCAACAAAGTTGATGTATGCAGGCGATGTGGCATTACAGGTAGACTATGACCAAGAACTTCAGCAAAGGATAGGGGAATGGAATGCTAAACGGAACACATGGGATGAAACTGAGTACATACAAGACCGTTGTAATGGCAGCAAATGGGGGAAATCAAAAAGTTGAGAACTGAGATACTAGGGAAAATAGTGGAGCAGGTTAACAGCTTCAAGTATCTGGGAAGGGTGGTTAAGGAGAAGGCAATTATGAATGAGGAGGTCAAAGCTAGAATCAGAGGAGCTACACCCAACTGGCATTGAGGGTCAAGGGGTAGTGTATGACAGGAATGCCAAAGAAGCTGAAAAGTCAGGTATGCAAAACAGTGGTATAACAGTGCTGCTGTATGGTACACAGACATGAGCTGTGAAGGCAGAACAGTTGAGGAAGCTAGAGGTTATTGAGAAGAAATGCCTGGGATGGGTGGTAGGATGCACTGTAGGACAGATGAAGAAATAAAGACATCGGAGCAGAATTCCAAGTTGTTCCAATAGCGGAGAAGGTCAAGGAGAACTGATTACAGTGGTTGACACATGTACAGGAAAGCAGTAGACAATCTAGTGAAGGTGTGGGACAGACAGCAAGAAGACAAAAGGAAACCAGGATTTCCAGCAAACAGATAAATGGACTGCATGAGAGAAGATCTGCGACTCCCCTTTTACTAATAATAAACTCCACAGTTGCACTACAAAGGGTGAAGGGGCAAACACCTAGAAGTAGCACTTAGTGCCTGCACAGTTCCCTGACAGTGCCGGCACGTCTAGTGAGAAGCATTTTCAGAGAATCACGTCAGGGAGTTGAGGCTTGGAGAATCTCCTTTCATGAAGCAAATAGTATGCCCTTACTGACTATGGCACAGTAGTAATAATTGCCATTATGTTCCCAATAATAATGGTTACAGTAATGTTTTCACAAGGAGTATTTGGAACAAAATATTCTATGGCAATTACTTGGCTTTGGTCATAAGACCAATGATTGCTGCATCTGTTTATGAAAGTCCATCTTGAAACTCTTGCCCAAAACGCATCATGATCGATACTTGGGACAGACCTACTTGATAGCTGGGTGCAATGATGCCGGATTCAATACAGTTAGCTGCCCAAAATTGACTTTGCTGCTTCAAGAATTTATTTTTTCCTTTCCCATCAGTTTGTGATTTTGAATTAGAATATATAGAATGTGGTTGTAGGGCTGGCCCTTCATGTCCCTAAGCACTGAAGAAAAGATTTATGTGACACTTTTTTGACTTCATTATAATCTTTTCTGTGATGCATCTTGTGCCCAGTAATTGCTTTTTTGCTCAGTAAGCTGACACAAAATGGCATCTAAATAACATCCTCATTCAGTTGTACTGTAATCCACAGGATAAGTTTAATCTGTAGAAGGACAAAAACGGGAGGAATATAGTCTTGAATTATGGAGGTCAGTCTGGAGAAGTGAAAAGTACAGTTGTGTACACTTACCATAAATGTAGATGTTAGTGTATTCACTGTTGCAGTCATTACATTTGGGTTATCCTGCTGGCAGGTTACCCTCAGCCGGCCTGAATTCCAAAGTCTTGGGTCCTGCATCAGCTGCTGTCGCCCCTTCCCTGACATCGGGTCATCAGGGGTATAAAAGAAGCAGCCAACGCCATTTTCTTCAGTTTTTCTTGCCCCAGATGTCAGGTGCCGCCTAAAAGGGTAGCCAAACCTATATATATATATATATATATCAGTAAATGCAGCAATATAAATTTTACCTTCATCTATAAGCAAATACACCACATAGGTTGTACAAATCAGAGAAGAAAAGATACAAAAGGTTTCTCATCCAGAAAAAAAAGGTCATTGTTCCCCATCTACTCATCACTCATTAGACCCATTATAGAGTACAATGCCCCTTTTGGTATGTACCTCACAAGACCTCTACAACAACTGGAAAGGCCGCAAAAATACCTCACAAAGAGGATTACTGGCCTCAAACAGATGCCTTATGCAGACCATCTCAAAAAACTCCAGCTTTACTCCGTCCCATATCGCCTACTCAGAGGCGATCTCTGCCTAACATACAAAGTTATGTCAAACCCAGAGCTGATGGACATGCTCCACTTAAAGAAATCCCAATCCCTCCAAGCTACACACTCTAGGGACCTAAACCTTGTCACCACAATAATCAGGACATGCTGGAGGGATAGATTCCTGTCCCAGAGACTTCCCATACTCTGGAACAGACTACCTATCTATGTCAAACCGAGCTCCTCATTAGCACTCAAGAAAAATCTTGATGATTGGATGGGTAATAGGAAATTCACCCCGGGGATCACTTCTGTGGTCCTGCTTGACAGGGGCACAGGAAAATAATTTTATTGGGCGGCGAAAGCCAGGGTACATTTTTGGCTAGGCTTGTATAGGCCCTAGGGCCAATAGCCTAGTACCTATCTATGAACCTGTGAACCTATAAGATCCATGGTGAAAAAGGGGGTGGTTGAATACACTTGAACATTTACATTTATGGTAAGTGTACACAACTGTACTATGTTCTTCTTGTTTCACTGTTGCAGTCATTACATTTGGGTTGAGTCCCAAAGTTATGGTTGGGAGGCTGGAGCTAGACAGCAGTAGGAGCAGCTATGAGGCCCTGCAGAACTGCAGTGGCAAAGCCTGCCCGTGATTTAGATTAGAGTGGCAGATGATAATGCTTTGTAAAGGTGTGCACTGAACTCCAAGTAGCTGCCTCTAAAATGTCCCTGGTTGGTACTCCCCTGAGAAAGGCTGCTGAAGTGGCTGCAGCTGTGGTGGAATGTGGTCTAATGCCCTTAGGCACTGGCTTGCCATGGTGTAAGTAGCAGAAACGAATGCAGTGGCTTAGCCACTTAGAAATAATCTGCTTTGAGATAGCCTTTCCTTGTGATCCTGCAGCATATGCCACTAGTAATTGCTCTGTCTTCCTGAAAACTTTGGTTCTGTCCAAGTAGAATCTAAGCTGTCTGTGTACGTCCAAGGAATGCAAAATTCTCTCCCCCTTATTTTGTGGTTTTGGGTAAAAAGTTGGCAGATGAATAGTTTGGTTTAGAGCTACACTGGACACCACTTTAGGCATAAATGTTGGATTTGTCCTCAGGGAGACCCTGTCTGGATGAAAAATGATTAAAGGTTCCACAGCCATGAGTGCCTGTAGCTCTGAAACTCGTCTTGCTGAAGTAATTGCTAGGAGCAGAGCTGTTTTCCAAGATAAAAACTTTGTCAGCAGTAGCAGTTGGTTCAAAAGGAGGCAGGGTGAGTTTTTCCAAAACGTAGTTGAGGTCCCATGCAGGTATTGGTAATCTCTTTGGAGGCCTTAGATTTTTGGCCCCTCTGAAGTTCTGCTTTAGTAAAGGATGAGAAAAAAGTGGTGGCTCTGTATTGTAATGAGCCAAAATGGCAGAGGCATGGATTTTAATTGATGAAAACGATGGGCCTTTTTCCAGCATCTCAGTTAAGTATTGCAAAATCTGAGGAATGTTTGGGACAGTTGTATCAGTTCCTTGTGCCTGGTTCCAAGCACAGAATTGCTTCCATTTTCCAGCATAAGACTTTCTAGTACTAGGCCTTCTGGCTTACAGAATGACATCCATCACAGCTTTACTGAGGGGTGTTTTTTGTGTGACTACATTATCCGCCATGCTGCCAAGTTTAATGTCCTTAGTTGGTTGTGCAGGATCTGATTGTTTTGCTGGGTCAGCAGACGAGGTATTTGAGGTAAAGTCCAAGCTGGATATAATGAGTTCCTTAGGAGTGGGTACCAGTACTGGTGTGGCCAGTCCGGGGCAATCAGTGTCATCTTTGGCTTCTCCTGTCTGACCTTTAGGAGGACTTTGGGGAGGAGAGGCAGTGGGGGAAAGGCATATACTGATAGGTTTTCCCAGCTGAAAGATAGGGCGTCCATTTTCCACGGTTGCCTATGATAAGTCCTTGTGCAGAATCTTTTTAGTTGGAAATTGTGAGGGGAGGCAAAAAGATGTATGTCCGGGCATCCCCATTTCCTTGTTATGCTGAAGATTTGCAGATCCAGCTTCCATTCGTGGAGATCCATGAGGTTTCTGCTTAGTTCGTCTACCAGAGTGTTTTCCTTTCCTGGCAGGAATTGTGCCTGCAGATGTATTTGGTAAATCAAAGCTGTGTCCCACAAGGTCATGGCTAGTCTGCAAAGGGGGTATGAATGTGTGCCTCCCTGCTTATTTATATACCACATGACCGTGGTGTTGTCTGTCTTCATCAGTAGTTGTCCTGGATGAAGTAGGTCCTTGAAGGCTGTCAGAGCATTTTGAACAGCTAGCATCTCTTTTTGATTGATATGTAGATTCATTTGGTTTGAGGACCATGTTCCCTGAATGCATCTTCCTGCCATGTGGGCCCCCCAGGCGTAATCTGATGCATCTGTTGTCAGTGTCTGCCTGGCTGGGGGTAATGTGAATGGCTGTCCCTTGTTCTGATGACAAGCCTTTGCCCACCATCAAAACTCCTGTTGCAGGCAGGGGATAAGAGTGATAATTGTTTCCAGGCTGTGGCAATGTTGAGTCCAAACACTTTAGGTACCATTGAAGCTTCCTCATATGCAGTCTTGCATATGGAATTAGTAGGATGCAGGATACCATGAAGCCCAAAGCCTGCAGAATTTTTCTTGCCGATAACTGGGCCTTTGTTGCCAACATTTTGAAATAGGTAGTCAGTTGTCTTTGTTTGTCTGGCGTGAGATAAGCCATCTGGGCAGTTGTATTTAAGCTTGCACCCAGGAATATTATCTCTTGAGAGGGTACTAGTTTTGATTTATTTTCATTGACTGTGTACCCTAAGCATGTTAAGTCTTTTCACAAATGCCAGATGCTGAAGTAGAATGTCCTTGTTCTCTGCCTGAGTGAGACAGCCGTCCAAGTAAGGATATATTTGTGTTCCTCTTTGTCTGCAGAATGCAATTACTGGTGCCAGGCACTTTGTAAAGATCCTGGGTGCAGTAGATAAGCCAAAGGGCAGTGCAGAGAATCGGTAATGCATTGAACCATCCTTGAATCTGAGGTATCTTCTGCTTGATTGTCTGATTGGAACATGCAGGTATGCCTCTTTTACGTCTAAAGTCACAAGCCAAGCATTCTTGCCCAGCATGGGCAGAAGCTGCTGCAAAGTCAGCATTTTGAATGTTGGTATATCCAGGAATGTGTTCAAAATAGATAGCTCCAGTTTCTGCCTCCAGGCCTTGTCCTTTCTGGGTACCAAGTACAGTCTTGAGTAAAATCCTTGTCCCTGCTCTTGCTGTGGTACTTGTTGAATGGCCCCCATGTCCATGAGGGATGAGACTTGTTTTTGTGCCTCTGCCCATTGATTTTTTTGGCAGATCTGGCCAGCCATTTGCCTTTGGCAGAGTATGGAAGTGGAACTTGTAGCCTTGTGTCACTATATTTAGAACCCACTTGTCCTGGGTTATAACGTGCCAATTTTGAGAAAAAATGTGCTAATTTTCCCCCTAAGGGTGCTGCCAGTAGATAAGTGCTTGGTGCAGGCAGGGGGAAGTCATTGGGACTGTTTCCTGTATGGTTGTGATTTGTCTTCAAGTTTGAAGGTAGAAACACCCCATTGCTTTGACCTGTATGAACCTTGCGCCTGGGATCTGCCCCTAGGGCATCTGGATCTGCCTGACACAGGAAAGGACCAATTTTTTGTAGGCCAGTGTCTACTGAACCTAGGTGGCTGTACTTGTAAAAAAATCTTTGACAGTTTGCATAGATTTAGCTTTGTCCTCCATTTTCTTTAACACCTCTTCTGCCTTAACACCAAACAAAGTATCATGCTGTAAAGGTGCATCTAATAATTTAACTTTAACATGATCAGGGAGATTTTGTTCCTTTAACCAAGCATGCCTCCTAATTATAGAACCTGTAACTGCGGCCCTGCGGGAGGCCTCCAAAGAATCAAAACCACATTGCAAAGTATGCTTTCCAACTTGTTCAGCTGCATGCATTAAATCCTGCATTTCCTTGTTTTCTGCACATTGAGTTTAACAAAATTTGTTGTTTAAGCAATGCCATGACATGTTGCTGATATTTTAGCATATGAAATTGACTGTTTAAGGCCCTTATAGCCAAGGTTGCAGATGTGTAAACCTTTTTCCCCCATCTATCCAGTGTCCTTGAATCTCTGTCAGAGGGGGTGGGGTTCTTTGCAGTAGAAGCCTTAACACCTTTTGGACCCTGTGAAATAGTTTCTGGGTCTGCAGCAGGGTTTTTACAAAGAAATGTGTGAGTGTCAGGAACCCTGTACTATGTCAGGCTTAACAGAAGCTGGGGGTAAGGAGTCAGGGGTCAGACTAGACTCCAAAAACGCATCATCTACAATGTCTAACACAAGTGGAATGGGTAGAGGCCTGTGTTGAGGTAGTAAAAGGAAATCCCTGAGCCTCTTTTTAGATTCTGAAAAATCTTGGCTCTCCCAGTGGAAGTGCTCCCTCATGGTATGCAAGGTTTCCCCAAAAGAATAGTCCTCTGGAGGAGAGGCTGAAGGAATAGATTCTTCAGCATCAGAATCCTCGTGGGGGGAAGAGAATATTCCTGATCAGAAGAGGAATCAGAAGAAATAGAAACCTGATCTGAAGATTCATAGTCTGTCTCTTGCCTAGGCCTCTTATCAGGAGGTTGATGGGAGCCCCTGATCAAGGTAATCAAGTCTTCGGCCATTTTGAGCATCTGTTTTTGGACATAGAGGCCTGTACACGTGGCTGTTATCTGTTTTCTTGCTTTAGAAGGTGGTTTAGTCTTTGCCTTTATAGCTGAAGTTGTTTTAATGTAAAATGTTTAGGTCTGAATACACCCTGCTCAGCAGCTCCGGACCCATCTTTGGGATTAGCATCCGAGGCTGCAATACTTTGAGTTTCCAGCAGCATAGCCAACTCCACGTGGGAGTCGGTAGCGGTCTGCGACTCTAAAGTAGTGGGCATCGGGCTGCGAAAGCGCCTCACTGAGAACCGGCGACTGGTATAGGAGAAGCTTCGTCGTCTGTTTTGGGCCTTGGTTGTTTATCTCTCTCCTTTTTATTTTTTTGTGTTTTTTTGTGAATTCCGCTAGTCAGATGGCTATCCGACAACATTTCTGGATAAATAAATCGGCGTCCAAAAAAGTTTAAAGCAAAATCACATCTACGCGTAATAGTGCGTTGGTTAAATCTAGCACAAAACCGACAACCAGTAACGTTGTAATTGGGGCCTAGGCAAGGAATACAGTAAGAATGAAAGTCCTTATGAGGTATTTGCTTTCCACAAGAAATACAATTATTAACTTTTTCTGATATCGGTCTGGAGCAAGAAAAATGTTTCCCCAACGGGGTACATAGCTTTATTGAAGACTTCGGATCTGAAACTCTAACACGAAAATCTCAGGAGTCGGCCGACTGGCACTTGCGAACTGCTTCTGGTTCGGGTACTGCGCAGCAAGAAAGACTGAAGACAATGGCGTTGACTGCTTCTTTTATACCCCTGACGACCTGATGTCAGGGAAGGGGTGACAGCAGCTGTCGCAGGACCCAAGACTTTGGAATTCAGGCCGGCTGAGGGTAACCTGTCAGCAGGATAACCCAAATGTAATGACTGCAACAGTGAAACACGAAGAACATCTGTACTTCATTTAAATGCTGACTATGACTAAAGGGTGCATTGAGAAACTACTTTTTTTCATACAAAGTGTGGCAGCACTAGGAATGCTACATCCATTTGTGTGATTTCATGTTGGGAGATGTAAATTAAAAAAAGAGTGCATTTTGGGACAAATCCAAAGAGATGTGAAATAGCTGTAGAGACTGGAGGTGGGGAATAAAGGCGTTGAGGGATTTAGACTTAGTATAGCCAGATAAGTCAGGTAAACATCTAAGCAGGTTCATACAACTACCAGATAATTTTTTTACTTGTATTGCAGTTCAGAGCACTTTTGTTTATACCATGTTAAGCCTTGTCACATGTTTTTCTGGAGTTTACATTTCATGGGCTGTTAAAACCTTGCTGACATGAAGAACTGCAGTAGTATTTTACACACCTTGTTTAAACAACCTTTAAACTTGTTTCTTGGGTGAAAATAAGTTGGCAGGAATCACATGAGTACCTTCTGTGAACTTTGCACTTGTTTAGAATTATAATGCAGGTCTTTGTTGTGCTGCATTTGTTTTCTTGCTTTTCATAGATTTGTAAGGTGCATATTATTCTTTTTTTATTATTTTTGGCATAAATGATTTACACTGTGTTTTATTCTCTTCATCGGTGCTTGGCTATAATAGAATGTGCCAACCAAAAGATTTATCTCTTGACATTTTTTTTGGGAGGGGAGGGCTTAACATGAACATTGAAAATAAGCTGTAGTCACAAAGGGACACAGTTTCAGTTTATAGAGGCTAAAAATCAATAAGTGAGGGGAAAATGTTTACTGCACAATCCCACTCCCTAAATAAAGATGTACTACAATTTTGTCCTATTGCCGCTTCTTTAAAAGGTGATTTGCTGCAGTTTGTGTATTCACTGCAGTGTATGGTGCCTGCAAAAGTTTTTTGCAAAAACAAAGTTCCTAGTTTTTAATTCAGTCCTTTCACATTTCAGATTGACGCCTCTGATTAATTATAAAAATGAAATGCAACATAAATATTAAGGGAATAAAACTTGGAAGAATCCAACAGTGATAAGAACCAAAAAAGAACACCAGTGATAAGAACCAAAAAAGAACACCAGCTCCAACCCAACAGTGATAAGAACCAAAAAAGAACACCAGCACGAATCAACTTCCAAGAACCACACTTGGACCAAATAGACTTAGCGCTTTCATTCACTTTATTAACGTGAACTTCATCAGAAAAAACACACACACCAACTCTCCCCTTCCTTTTATAATAAATTAAATTAAATGACAGGAAATGATGTAACGTAAGAATCATTTCTCATAAATGTAAAACAAATAAGACATATAAAACCATATACAAAAATATAAATAATGTTAATAATAAAACTATTATGTATTCATTAGTTCACTACTCATGTTTCATCTATACATTAAAAAACATTTTAAGTTAATGACTTCATTCAAGCCAGGTAGTACGTCTGCTCCAAATAGCAACTGCCAAAATGCCTCTTTGCATTCTAATCTAATGTTTAGATCCCCATCTAGTAACACTTTGTCAATACTATCTAAAACAAAAAACTCAAACTTTTTGAATGTAGTACAAGAAAGTACATGTCTAGAAAGTGACTTTGTCTCGTCTTTTTTCTTTATAGCTAATCTGTGCTCGTATATTCTACGTTTTAGACTTCTCTTGGTTTTCCCTATATAGTCATTTTTGCATGTAGTACAAGTAGCTAAATAAACCACAAACTCACTATTACAACTGTAATACGTTTTTGCCCAAAAAGTGTCTCAAATGTTCCATGATGACAAAGGAAGAATTACTGATGAATCTACATTGTTTACAATTCATACAATTAAAAGTTCCTTTCTTATTGGAACATGCTCGAGAATTACTAATCTCCACATCTTTCTTTGATTCTAACATCAACTTAATGTTAGTAATTGTTTTAAATGTAAATTTTGGTGTCAACCCCAAAACGGAGACCAATTCCTTATTTCCAAGAATAATTTTCCAGTTATTCTCTATAATATGTTTAATATTCCACATTTCTCTAACTATAGGTAACGGAAATGCAGTGAGAGATTCTTGTGTGTTCATGTCACTCTTTCTGCTAACGATATCTGAAGGGCCCACCATTGAATCCCTCGAGTGTAGAATAGCTTTAGCTACCCCATTCCGGAGGTTTATTACTTTACCTTCAATATTCTTTAACCATTCTAGATCATACCCTCTATCTGTGAATAATGATCTTAAGAATAATTCCTCAGCGGAAACATCCTCTTCTGAAGTTAATCTACTTAATCTTATAATTTGGCCCTTAACACCCTTCTTCATATGAAAAGGGTGCAAGCCATCCCTGTGTAGATATTGGTTTGCAAAGCATGACTTCCTAAATATTTTGCTCTTAAATTGTGTTATACCATTGTCTATGCTTAAGGCCAAGTCTAAAAAGTTGATATTCACACCAAAACCATTAATTTTGAAAAATAAAAAATCAGTGGTATTATTCAAGTACGTAACTAATTCTACGAATTCTGAGTAATCACCCGACCGTAGGAAAAACAAATCGTCAATGTATATGTAATATAATTCTACTTTACTGTAACTGGAGTGTGACTTGAGAAATTTTTGTTCCCAGTTTGCCATGACTAGATGTGCAAAAGCTGGGGCAACTCTTGCCCCCATGGCTACACCTGAAAGTTGTTTGTATAGTACCTTATTGATTCTAAAAAAGTTATTATCCAACACTGACTCCATTAAGGTACAGATGGTGTTAATCTTCTCACCTGAAAAATCTGTATTTCTAGTCAAATATTCCCTCATATAATCAAGACCTTCTTGATTTATAGAGGTATAAAGACTCTTCACATCCAAAGTTCCAAAATATATGGCTCTATTAGATGTGTTATAATCTCTCAGGATCTCCAGCAGGTGCCAAGAGTCTCTCAGATAATGTTCCGATTTTTGAACAACTGGATTTAAAACACTATCCAACCAAATGGAGATATTTTCAGTCTTTGAATCTTTAGCAGATATGATAGGGCTAAATGGTGGATGTTTGTCATTGTTTTGTATTTTTGGGATACAAAAAATGTTGCTATTTTTGGATGTTCTACAAGTAAAAAATCATATTCCCCGTTGTCTTTTTCTCCCTGACAAAACATGTCAAACAAAAGTGTATCTAATCTTTTGTAACTTTGTCCTACTTGCTCAAAAGTGACCTTCTTATATGTACTTAAATCATCTAACATAGAACCTATAGACTCCTCGTAATCTTTGTTGTTCATGATTACTGTCTCACCCCCCCTTATCTGCCTTCATTGTTCGAATGTCAGGATTTCTGGTCAATGTTTTTAAAGCCACCATTTCTTCTTCAGATAAGTTATTTTCACCATTAAGACATTGTATTCTTCTAAACTCACTTTCACAAATGTTCTGAAACACCTGCAAAGTGTTAAGCAAAGGTGGATTAAATGTACTTGGTTTACAAAATGAATGTGTATGTGTTTGCTCGTTCAAACCAACATCCTGCATAATGTATTTCAGATTAAGCTTTCTCAAAAATAATCTAAAATCCACGAACAGTTTGCCTACATTCATCCCACAAGTCGGGATGAAAGAGAAACCTTTTAACACATTTTCAACTTTAAGGGGAAGTGGTGTGTCAGACAGATTTAAAATGTCAACATCAAAAGCACTTGTAACCAAGTTTACCACCTTCATTTGTTCTTCCCCTTCCCCTTTTGTTGAGTGGAATTGTACCATTTGGTAGTCCGTTTGTTGGGTTGCACCACTTTCTGAAAAGGGCCTTTATCTTGTTCACATGATGAAATAACTGTCAGCATAACTGGTTCCAGCCTCATTTGTTTCTTTGATCAATAGCTGTACCAGCTGTGTTTGTAACTGGGGAAACTGTTCTGTCCCCCATACTCGCTGACAAATTGTCATTGTTAGTTGTTTTCACCTCTTGAAATCTATGGTTGTTCTCATGTTCATTCTCTTTTATATTGCCTGTAGTAACCAATTGAGATGTCTGTCTTGTTTCATCATAGGCAATATATGCCTGATTAGATTTGTAGGCGGTGATATCTCTTCTCAGCTTAGCCTGCTTTCTTGATATTATTGTTGCCCTATGCCTATCCACCTTTGCTTCAACACTATTGTATAAAGTGCTGAAGTTTTTGAAACTATAATGACTCTTGATGCCATCATATAAAGTCTTGATGTTGTTTTTAATCTTACTAATTTCCTTCTCATAATGCTCCACCAACACACGCATCATAGAGAGTCCTGTTTCATTATATAAATCAATCAGAATTCTACATAGATCATCCCCTGGTTTCACACAGTTGGGGAATTTTGCTGTCCTTAACCCTTGTGGTACTATTTTACGCTGAATACATTCGTTAGAGTATTGTACTTCCAAACTCAGTCACATGTTTCAAAACCAGTCTTTACATTTCAAAGATGCTTTTCTTACATACAATGGTATCATTTAACTGCTTACTTACTGTTTCGTTCGCAGTTACTTCAACCATAGTTGAAAATGGATTGTCTTTTTCTTTGCAAACATAAGTCCACACATCACTATCTACAGGACACTGTTGTTCTCTCAACTCACCATTTCGGTTCGTAAGAGTCTTGCCACTTCTGGCGTTAGTTTCCAAACGTAAAGCATCATCAGTTTTTGTATTTAAAGTGTCCACTTCCGTTTTTTTACTCAATTTCACTATCTCCTTGATAGTGTCCAAAAGTTTTTGTTTGAAATCCGGTGTTGACTAAATATCACCACCAATTCCAACTACCGGGTGATTCGACAAATTCAGCAAAACATCTTGTGAAGAAATCTCCGAGGCCGTAGGATATTGCTCCGCACTAGGCAACACCAACAAACAAATAAAACTTGAAAGAATCCAACAGTGATGAGAACTAAAAAAAACACCAGCACGAATCCAACAGTGATAAGAACTAAAAAAGAACACCAGCACGAATCAACTTCCAATAAATGTAAAACAATAAGACATATAAAACTATATACAAAAATATAAATTATGAGAAATGATTCTTACGTTACATCATTTCCTGTCATTTAATTTAATTTGTTATAAAAGGAAGGGGTGAGTCAGTGTGTGTATTTTTTCTGATGAAGTTCACGTTAATAAAGTGAATGAAAGCGGCAAGTCTATTTGGTCTGAGTGTGGTTCTTGGAAGTTGATTCGTGCTAGTGTAAGTGGCGAGACTCTTACGAACTGAAATGGTGAGGAGAGAGAGCAACAGCGTCCTGTAGATAGTGATGTGTGGACTTATGTTTGCAAAGAAAAAGGCAAGCCATTTTCAACTATGGTTGACGTAACTGCGAACGAAACAGTAAGTAAGCAGTTAAATGTTACCATTGTATGTAAGAAAAGCATCTTTGAAATGGAAAGACTGGATGTTCATCGTGCATACAGCTGCAGTCATAACAGATGGGGTTCTCCTGCCGTCAAGCGGGTCCTCGGTCGGCTGAATTCCAAAGTCTAGGTCCGGCGTCGGTTGTCGTCGCTTCTTCCCTGAAGTCAGTGCGACAGGGGTATAAAGGAACCAGCCGACGCCATTTTCTTCAGTCTTTCTTGCTGCGCGGTGCCCGAAGCAGAAGCAGTTTGCAAGTGCCGGTCGGCCAGCTCCTGAGATTATGAAATTTGGAAACCAAAGTCTTCTTAAAAGCTAAGTACCCCGTTGGGGAAACTTTTCTTGCCTCAGACCGATGTCAGACAAAGTTAATAATTGTATTTCTTGTGGGAAGCAAATACCGCATAAGGATTTCCATTCCCTCTGTATACCTTGTTTAGGCCCAGACCACGACATCTCGGTCTGTCGCTTTTGTGCTACATTCAACAAACGCACTGTTAAGCGTCGGGCGGAGTTCGCCCAGCATTATTTTGGGAAAGCATTTAACTATACTATGTCATCGGATACTCCGACTCCGGTTTTGTCTAAAAAATGCAAAGACAAGGACCGACACACGAGGTCCACGGCCTCTACCGACACCACGCCAAAGCTGACTATACGTGGTCCGGTTCTCAGTGAGGCACCTACGCAGCCCCTGATTACCGACGACACTTCTTTGATGGTGTCTCCTGTGCCCGAGGTCGCAGGCTCCTCGGCCCACACCCCGACTACAGATACCGAAGCCACTCTTGGCATTGAAACTCAGAATATGGACAGGTCCACGTCCACTCAAGGTGTCTGCAGACCTTCCTCTTCTTTCTCCCATCAAGGCTTTCACAAAGTCTAAAGCAACCATGCACTCTAAGAGACCAGCTACACAGGGCCCATCTCCAGGCCCGATGCCTAAGAAACAGATGCTTAAAATGGCTGAGGATTTAATTACTCTAATCGGAGGTTCTCAGCCCCCACCGGACAAAAGGCCCAGAGTGGAGGAAGATTCCCCCTCCTCTGATCAGGGCTCCATTATTTCAGAGCACTCTGATGATGAGGAACATTCTTACTCCCCTTTTGAAGACTCTGATGTGGAGGAGTCCATCCTTCTGTATCCCCTGAGGATTACTCATTTGGGGAAACTTTGCATACCTTAAGGGAACACTTCCACTGGGAAGGCCAGGATTATTCAGATTCCAAGAAAAGGCTCGGGGAATTTCTCTTGTTACCTCAGCATAGGCCTCTGGCTATACCTCCTGTCTTGGACATCCTAGATGATGTTTACTCAGAGGCCTGCCTTAACCCAGACTCTCTACCTCCAGCTCCAGTTAAGCCTGACAGGTACTACAGGGTTTCTGACTCACACCAATTTCTTTACAAAAGCCATGCTGCTGACCCAGAAACCATATCACAGGGCCCCAAGGGAGTTAAGGCCTCCATTGCCAAAAATCCATTGCCTTCCGGGAGAGATTCCAGATCCTTAGAAAGGTGGGGAAAAAAGGTATATACCTCTGCTATTTTATCCATGAGGGCCTTAAACTGTCAGTTTCATATGCTAAAATACCAACAGTTTTTGTTATCACAATTGAAGAGTAAAATGTCACAACCTGAACAACCAGACTTGAGGGAGTTGCAGGATTTGATGCATAGTGCAGAACAAGTGGGTAAGCATACCTTACAATGTGGTTTTGATGCTCTAGAGGCCTTATGTAGAGCTGCTGTTACAGGATCAGTCATACGTAGGCATGCCTGGCTCAAGGAACAAGCCTTGCCTGATCATGTCAAAGCTAAATTACTAGACGCCCCTCTTCAAAAGGATGTACTATTTGGTGCTAATGCTGAGGAGGTATTAAGGAAAATGGAGGAAAAGGCTAAATCAATGCAAACTGTGAAAGAATTTTTCAGGTTCAACCCCCACGTTTTAGCAGAAATTGGCCTTCCAAAAACTGGTCCTTTCCTGCCACAGACAGACCCCAAAGAGGCAGATACAGGCGCCCGAGGGGCAGAGGACAATCCCAAGGATCGTATAGAGGCAGACAATGGCAAGCTCCTACACAAAGAGGTGGTGAGGACAACTTGCAATCTTTCAGAAAGCAAACCCAATGACTTTCCCCTTTGCATGCCAACCAGGTCTCAAATGGCAGCCCTCTTAGGAGGAAAGCTGGCATTATTATTTTCAAAAAATTGGCATGTTGTCACAAAGGACAAATGGATCCTGGACATTTTAAACAGAGGCTACAAATTCCATTTTCACACCCTTTCAAAAATGAGAGGCATGCCAAACCTGCCACACAATCAAAGGGCAGAGGCACAAAGACAAATTACAGATCTCGTAAACATGAAAGCTATTCAAGAGGTACCTACGCACGAACAAGGTCAAGGTTTTTATTCCAGGCTATTTCTGGTGCCAAGGAAGGGAAAAGATTGGAGACCTATTTTGGATCTATCCATCCTAAACACATTTCTACTCGTACCAAAATTCAAGATGCTCACTCTACAGCAACTTCTTCCCATGCTGGGCAAGGAGTCTTGGCTGGTAACATTGGACCTCAAGGAGGCATACCTGCATGTCCCAATCAGACAAAATTGCAGAAGGTACCTCAGATTTCTTGCAGGTTCAACCCATTATCAATTCTCTGCATTGCCCTTTGGCTTATCTACTGTGCCCAGAGTATTCACAAAATGCCTGGCATCAGTAATTGCCTACTGCAGACTTCAAGGGATACAAATATACCCCTATTTGGACGACTGCCTGATCCAAGCGGACAGCAAACACATTCTTCTGAAACATCTGGCTTATGTAATAATGTTATTGAAATCTCTGGGATACACAGTCAACAAAAAGAAATCAAGTCTAATACCCTCTCGGAAGATAATTTTCCTGGGTGCCAATTTGGACACAAACATCCAGATGGCCTACCTCACGCCAGAGAAGCAGGGGCAACTAATTCAATACTTCAGAACACTAGCAAATTGCACCAGGCTGACTGCAAGGAAAATCCTGCAGGCTCTGGGATTCATGGCATCTTGCATCTTACTAATCCCATGTGCAAAGCTGCATATGAGGAAGCTACAATGGTACCTGAAAAACATATGGTCTCAACACAGCCACAGTTTGGAAACAATAATACCACTAATTCCATGTCTGCAAAAGGAATTTCTGTGGTGGGATCAAGCATGTCAAACAAACACAGGTCTTCCATTCAGCAAGCCTCAAGCAAATCAAGTCATCGCAACAGACGCCTCGGACTACGCCTGGGGGGCGCACATGACAGATCGGTGCATTCAGGGCAAATGGTCCCAAAAAGAAAAGCACCTTCACATAAATCAAAAAGAAATGCTAGCAGTAATAAATGCTATTATAGCTTTCAAGGACCTTCTACAACCAGGTCAACTATTGATAAGAACGGACAACACCACAGTTATGTGGTACATAAACAAACAGGGAGGAACACATTCTTACCCCTATGCAGACTGGCCATGTCACTTTGGAACATGGCCATGGACTTAAATGGAACTACAAGCACAGTACTTGCCAGGCAAGGAAAACACGGTGGCAGACAACCTAAGCAGGAATATGACAGATCCACACGAATGGAAATTGCATCCAAAAGTTTTTACAGAAATAATCCAAGAATGGGGAAGGCCAGACGTAGATCTCTTTGCCTCCCACAAGAATCATCAATTGACAAAATTCTGCTCAAGGATCTTCCATCCAAAGGCCTGGAGAGTGGACGCTCTTTCTTTCAGTTGGACATCAATGAAAGTTTATGCCTTCCCTCCTCTTCCTCTGCTGCCCAAAGTTCTATTAAAGACCAAAGCAGACAGACCAAAGATGATTTTCATTGCTCCGGACTGGCCAAGGCAACACTGGTACCCACTCCTGAGGAGCCTGACGCATTCCCCACCATGGACCCTGCCTCTAATGCCTCCTCTTCTGACTCAGCACAGTTTCAAAACTCTTCACAGCCAGCTAAAAACACTCAATCTAGCCGCATGGAAGATTCCTTAGCATCACAAAAGGCCCTACTCGCCAAGGAGGTGCAGGATGTCATTTTGGAGGCCAGAAGGCCATCAACTAGAAAAGCTTACTCCGCAAAATGGAAACGTTTTTGTGTCTGGAATGAGAAAAAGGGCCAGGATCCTGGAAAACAGAATTTACCTCAAATACTACAATATTTGGCTGAACTGCTAAGCAATGGACTTTCTTTCTCCTCCATCAAAATACATGCCTCAGCCATTTCTGCAGAATACAACACTGATCCACCTTTATTCTCTCACCCTCTCTTAAGACAGTTCCTCAGAGGGGCTAAGAATTTAAGGCCTCCAAGGAAACAACCAATACCTGCTTGGGATCTTAATTTCATTCTGGAAAAACTGACCTTGCCTCCCTTTGAGCTAGCTGCCTCATCAGATTTGCAATATTTGTCCTGGAAAACAGCTTTCCTTCTGGCTATCACCTCAGCTCGTAGAGTTTCAGAACTACAGGCTCTCATGGGTTGTACAGCCTTTTATCATCTTCCATCAGGACGAGTTTCCTTACGAACCAACCCGTCCTTTATGCCTAAAGTGGTATCCAAGGTAGCTTTAAATCAGGCCATACATTTACCTACTTTTTATCCTAATCCTCAAAACAAAGGGGAGAGATTACTACATTCCTTGGACATCCACAGACAACTGTGTTATTATTTGGACAGAACAAAGCCTTTCAGAAAATCAGAACAGCTCTTTGTAGCCTATGCGGTAGGAGCTCAAGGGAAGCCAATTTCCAAACAGACAATCTCAAAATGGATAGCCCACTGCATACGCATTTGCTATTCCTTTAATGGCAAAACTGTTCCTACAGGCATTAGAACTCATTCCACCAGGGCCACAGCCACCTCTGCAGCCTTCCTCAGAGGCGCATACCTCTCATCTTCTTACAGCAAGAAATCTGGACAAAGCCATCAATAAAAGTGGGACAAAAGTCCAAAAATAGGGACAATTTTTAAATATAGCTCTTATAAACTTAGAAAGTTGATTGAATAACAGGTTTTGCATTAGCATGAATTTTTGAAGGGTATGAAGTCTAAAATTCAAATGTCTGTAATTATTTTCTAAATTCAATTTTTAATAATTTGCCACTAATTTGCTATAAAAGCACAATGTTATGAAAAACGGACCAAAAATATGAAGCAAAAATCTGGACAGTCTGCGAAAATCTGTACAGTTGAGAGGTATGCTCAGAGTTCCTACCAAGGATATTTTGGAAGCAGCCACTTGGAGTTCTGTGCATACCTTCTCCAAGCACTACAACCTACCATTATACTCCAAATCTAGAGCAGGCTTTGCCACTGCAGTCTTGCAGGGCATTTTGGCTCCTCCTAGTTCCACCTAGTGCCTACCACCCCTTTCTTAGCTTTGGGATTCTACCCATCTGTTATGACTGCAGCTGTATGCACGATGAACATAGTACAGTTTTGTACCTACCATAAATGTAGATGTTCGAGTGCTAATACAGCTGCAGTCCCCTCCCTCCTTCCCCTCTTGGGACAGGCCTATAGGCTAACACATCCTCATACAACCTGATTGGGGTTTTCATTTATGATGTATTTGCTTGCAACTACTGTATTTTGATTATATTGCACTGCATTATCACACAAATTTATGTATTGCCTTCCTTCTGGGGGCACCTGACATCTGGGGCAAGAAAAACTGAAGAAAATGGCGTTGACTGGTTCCTTTATACCCCTGTCACACTGACGTCAGGGAAGAAGCGACGACAACCGACGCCGGACCTAGACTTTGGAATTCAGCCGACCGAGGACCCGCCTGATGGCAGGAGAACCCCATCTGTTATGACTGAAGCTGTATTAGCACTCTAACATCTACATTTATGGTAGGTACAAAACTGTACTTTTTGAAACATGTGACTTTGAGTTTGGAAGTACAATACCTTAACGAATGTATTCAGCGTAAAATAGTACCGTAAGGGTTAAGGACAGCAAAATTCCCCAGTTGTGTGAAACCAGGGGATGATTTATGTAGAATTCTGATTGATTTATATAATGAAACAGGACTCTCTATGATGCATGTGTTGGTAGAACATTATGAGAAGGAAATTAGTAAGATTAAAAACAACATCAAGACTTTAGATGATGGCATCAAGAGTCATTATAGTTTCAAAAACTTCAGCACTTTATACAATAGTGTTGAAACAAAGGCGGATAGGCATAGGGCAACAATAATCTCAAGAAAGCAGGCTAAGCTGAGAAGAGATATCACCGCCTACAAATCTAATCAGGCATATATTGCCTATGATGAAACAAGAGACATCTCATTTGGTTACTACAGGCAATATAAAAGAGAATGAACATGAGAACAACTATAGATTTCAAGAGGTGAAAACCACTAACAATGACAATTTGTCAGGGAGTATGGGGGACAGAACAGTTTCCCCAGTTACAAACACAGCTGGTACAGCTATTGATCAAAGAAACAATTTAAATGAGGCTGGAACCAGTTATGCTGACATAGTTATTTCATCATGTGAACAAGATAAAGGCCCTTTTCAGAAAGTGGTGCAAGCCAACAAGCGGACTACCAAATGGTACAACTCCACTCAACAAAAGGAGAAGGGGAAGGGGAAGAACAAACGAAGGTGGGAAATTTGGTTACCGCAAGTGCTTTTGATGTTGACATTTTAAATCTGTCTGACACATCACTTCCCCTTAAAGTTGAAAATGTGTTAAGAAAAGGTTTCTCTTTCATCCCGACTTGTGGGATGAATGTAGGCAAACTGTTGGTGGATTTTAGATTATTTTTGAGAAAGCTTAATCTGAAATACATTATGCAGGATGTTGGTTTGAACGAGCAAACACATACTCATTCATTTTGTAAACCAAGTACATTTAATACACCTTTGCTTAACACTTTGCAGGTGTTTCAGAACATTTGTGAAAGTGAGTTTAGAAGAATACAATGTCTTAATGGTGAAAATAACTTATCTGAAGAAGAAATTGCTTTAAAAACATTGACCAGAAATCCTGACGTTAGAACAATCAAGGCAGATAAAGGGGGTAAGATAGTAATCATGAACAACAAAGATTACGGGGAGTCTATAGGTTCTATGTAAGATGATTTAAGTACATATAAGAAGGTCACTTTTGAGCAAGTAGGACAAAGTTACAAAAGATTAGATACGCTTTTGTTTGCCATGTTTTGTCAGGGAGAAATAGACAACGGGGAATATGATTTTCTACTTGTAGAACATCCGAAAATAGCAACATTTTTGGTATCCCAAAAATACAAAACAATGACAAACCTCCACCATTTAGACCTGTCATATCTGCTAAAGATTCAAAGACTGAAAATATCTCCATTTGGTTGGATAGTGGTTTAAATCCAGTTGTTCAAAAATCGAGACATTATCTGAGAGACTCTTGGCACCTGCTGGAGATCCTGAGAGATTATAACACATCTAATAGAGCCATATATTTTGGAACTTTGGATGTGAAGAGTCTTTATACCTCTATAAAGCAAGAAGAAGGTCTTGATTATATGAGGGAATATTTGACTAGAAATACAGATTTTTCAGGTGAGAAGATTAACACCATCTGTACCTTAATGGGTCAGTGTTGGATAATAACTTTTTTAGATTCAATAAGGTACTGTACAAACAACTTTCAGGTGTAGCCATGGGGGCAAGAGTTGCCCCAGCTTTTGCAAATCTAGTCATGGCAAACTGGGAACAAAAATTTCTCAAGTCACACTCCAGTTACAGTAAAGTAGAATTATATTACAGATACATTGACAATTTGTTTTTCCTATGGTCGGGTGATTACTCAGAATTCGTAGAATTAGTTACGTACTTGAATAATACCACTGATTTTTTATTTTTCAAAATTAGTGGTTTTGGTGTGAATTTCAACTTTTTAGACTTGGCCTTAAGCATAGACCATGGTATAACACAATTTAAGAGCAAAATATTTAGGAAGTCATGCTTTACAAACCAATATCTACACAGGGACAGCTTGCACCCTTTTCATATGAAGAAGGGTGTTAAGGGCCAAATTATAAGATTAAGTAGATTAACTTTAGAAGAGGATGTTTTCGCTGAGGAATTATTATTCTTAAGATCATTATTCACAGATAGAGGTTATGATCTAGAATGGTCAAAGAAAATTGAAGGTGAAGTAATAAACCTCCGGAATGGGGTAGCTAAACCTATTCTGCACTCGAGGGATTCCATGGTGGGCCCCTCAGACATCATTAGCAGAAGGAGTGACATGAACACACAAGAATTTCTCACTGCATTTCCGTTACCTATAGTTAGAGAAATGTGGAATATTAAACATATTATAGAGAATAACTGGAAAATTATTCTTGGAAATGGGAATTGGTCTCTGTTTTGGGGTTGACACCAAAATTTACATTTAAAACAATTACTAACATTAAGTTGATGTTAGAATCAAAGAAAGATGTGGAGATTAGTAATTCTCAAGCATGTTCCAATAAGAAAGGAACTTTTAATTGTATGAATTGTAAACAATGCAGATTCATAAGTAATTCTTCCTTTGTCATCATGGAACATTTGAGACGCACTTTTTGGGCAAAAAAGTATTGCAGTTGTAATAGTGGTTTTGTGGTTTATTTAGCTACTTGTACTACATGCAAAAATTACTATATAGGGAAAACCAAGAGAAGTCTAAAACATAGGATATACGAGCATACATTAGCTATAAAGAAAAAAGACGAGACAAATTCAATTTCTAGACATGCACTTTCTTGTACTACATTCAAAAAGTTTGAGTTTTTTGTTTTAGATAGTATTGACAAAGTGTTACTAGATGGGGATCTAAACACTAGATTAGAATGCAAAGAGGCATTTTGGCAGTTGCTATTTGGAGCAGACGTACTACCTGGCTTGAATGAAGTCATTAACTTAAAATGTTTTTTAATGTATAGATGAAACATGAGTAGTGAACTAATGAATACTTAATAGTTTTATTATTAACATTATTTATATTTTTGTATATGGTTTTATATGTCTTATTTGTTTTACATTTATGAGAAATGATTCTTACGTTACATCATTTCCTGTCATTTAATTTAATTTGTTATAAAAGGAAGGGGTGAGTCTGTGTGTGTGTCTTTTTTGATGAAGTTCACGTTAATAAAGTGAATGAAAGCGCTAAGTCTGTTTGGTCCGAGTGTGGTTCTTGGAAGTTGATTCGTGCTGGTGTTCTTTTTTGGTTCTTATAAATATTAAGGGACATACAACATTGTCCCACAGACTTGAGTAGAGTATGCCCCCTAACTCTCTCTCTCTCTCGCTCTCTCCTTTCCTTACTGATCATAAACGTAAGAATTTTAAAAGCAGAATCAAATGTTTTAGTTCCTTTTTTGCTTAAATACAAACAAGTAAGATGGATTTCATGAAAATCTTGAGGTTTTGTTTTCGAAAAAACTAGGAAGTTATGTTAAAGGGCCATAGAGGCCACATCCAGTCATTCAAAATGCAGTTAAAACAACTTTTGAAAAAGCACTTTCAATTTATAGTCTTGCAGCATTATGACAGGTTGGTATATGAGGAGTCTAGTACAGTATAAATGTTTCTTTCATTTGTGGGATTGGGAGTAGGAAGAATAGTCTAGTTTTTCTTGTGCATGTGAAATATATTTTGGGGGAGAGAGAGAGAGATGGCTTTGCTTGGATGCATGGGATAAGTTTTAGAAGTGGAATGGAGTACAGTGGAAGTTTTTTTGAGATGTGCTGTAGGCATAGGTTTATTGCAACTGACCGAATGCAGTGTTAATGGACAGATAAAATAACAGCAGACTGAGCTGTCAAGTGCTCTGGATTATGCAGAACGTGCTGCATTTAAGACACAGAGTTTACAAAGTTCCACATTGAGTGTTGGTTCCACTTTGCACATTCTGATTGGCTCATATACCGTGAAAATAGCTAATTAGAATGTGCAAAGCTGAACCAACACTCTTGATGCGGAAAATCTCCCAACAATACATCACAGAGGCACAAAAACAGTCACCCGCTCCAGCCTCTTCTCCAGTTGTTGCATTCAAGACAGTTTGCGTGGAATAGCAATCGGCATGCTGATGTTTCCTATGTAAGATAGCTGCAGGATGTCGCAGTCAAGCTCATGGTCTGTAGCTGCAAGAAAGTTACCTTTGGTCTGCATTATTGGAACTTTAACTGTCTGTCATTCAGGTGGAAAACTTCGGACGAGTGTCTGGGCATCTGGTCTTGGGGAAAGTTGTGAGAATCTTTTAGATAATGACTTGGATGTGATTTTTCATTGTTCCTTATTTACATTTCAAAAGAATGTCTGCAAGAATTTGCTCAAAGTACTGAAATGGATATTGAAATGCAAATGCTGAAAATATGTTATCTCTTGGTTTAATGTCTCCAAGTGTTTTGGGTTTCTAATACCATTACAGGAATGGACCCAATTTTTAAGTCTATGTGGCTTCATGAAATTACAATTAATTCAATGTTTGATGTTAGCCAAGAAAGCTCTTATCAGCATCCACAATGTGCTCAAGTGGCCAGATGAGAAGAAAAAACTTTTCATTTTACATCCAGGTGCATTACACATTATGTGAAGAAATTCATGCTTCACTAGGTTTGTTACTTAAATTCATCAAAATAATAGTATAAAAATTGGTTATGTAACACAATGCTAGAGCAGAATACATCTAGAAGGTCTGTTAAAGATGCCTAGATGGTGGAAAGAGTATTCACTTGTTATGATATTTACAACTGCTAGACATAATCATGCAAGCAGGGTATCAAGAGAGGGTCAGAAAGGAGTTTGGAGGTAGCCCTCTTGGAACACAGGAGAAACAGGATTACAGAGTATAATGGTTGGCTACAGCAGTAAACAAGGGACAGTAGGAGGATGGGAGATTACCTAACAGAGAGACCATCCCTGTGAAGGGACATTCACCATCTTTACACAGATGGTATAGATTCAACTAGTGCAGGATTTGGAAAGGTTATTCTCCGTGATTGCACCTTTAAAATAAGGTGGAAAGGGGAGGGAGAGTAATGATACCAGATGAGCAGGATAGGTGAATGCACGGTAAACAGAAGGTGGAAAGAAATGTAGACAGGTTAGGAAGTAACAGTGTGAGATGGATTATGGCTGGGTACCCTTACTCTGCAATAAAATGAGTTTGGGTAGGAAGATGGAGGAGCTGCAAACAATGATGCAGGATGGGCTGTGGACATTGATGGAAAGAAGGGCCAATGACAATAGAGAGTGGGACATGAAGGTGCTGGATATAAACTATTCAGAATGTCAGAAAAGGAGAGACAGGTGATGTAGAAGTTTGCAAATGGAGGCCATCAGACAAGAATCAGAAAGGAAGGAAGGAAGAGCACTAGACAAGGAATGGTGCAAGGATACAGGCAGTGTTAGAAGCTAGGTTAAATACCATGACAGTGAAGGTTGAAGAAACTGGGAAGACCTCTTGGAATGATAGTGTCACCAGTCAGATACAAAAAGAGAGTGGGATGAGAGACTGGAGAACAGAATAATTGAGTGGAGTGTAAAGAAGAAGATAACACTCATAGGGATCTAAATCTGCTATGTGCAGCCTGGAAGATTCTGAACTTCAGGGTAGACAGGAATCAGAGTTGTTTGAGGACTTGAACCATGAGAAAGTTTGCTATCTGGTGTTAGTGTGTAACAGAAAATCTTTTATTGCAGATGGTGATGTGGATATCCAGGATAAGGTACTGTTTAATCAAAGGATTTTGCTTGAAAAACCATTTCAGCTTGGCACTGGGGAAATGGTGCGATGTTCTTCATTCCACATTGCTGCAGTCCTAACTATTGGGTAGTCCGCTGTCCAGTCGGCCCGAATACCAAAGTATTTGGCTGACGTCGGTCAGGGCGCATTAGACTGGCGTCAGTTCCTCAGGGTACTAATCGCATGACCGGCGCCATATCCTTAGTCTTTTGCCGCATGGTCCGATGCAGAAGCAATTTTGCGAGTGCAGGTTGGCGTTCTGAAAGTTTCTGAAGCCAGAGTTTCAGACCGAATCAAAGTTGGCTAAGTACCCGTTGGGAATATTTTGTTTTTTCTTGCCTCAGTATTTAACCGGATGTCAGAAAAAGTGAATAACTGTATTTCTTGTGGGAAACAGATACCTCATAGGGATTACCATACTTTGTGTATACCTTGTTTAGGGCCTGAGCACGGCGTTGTTGGATGCGGCTCTTGTGCTAGATTTAACAAACGCACTATTAAGAGAAGGTTAGACTGTGCCAGGTTAGTGTTTGGGAAGCGTTGTAATTATAAAATGCCGTCGGATGCTCCGGCGCTGGCTTCGACTAAAAAGCATAAGGACAAAACAGCAAAGCCTAGAGTGGAAGAACCGACAGTCCCAGGCGTCGGTTCTTTAGAAACTCAGTGGAGCCGGAGGTTTTGCCAGGTGTTTCTTTGGAGTCTCAGGAGAGACTTTACTGTTACAGGATGTATCCTCTCAGGAAGTAGGCCAGGCTGAGGGGCTTCTCAGGTGGCTGTTCTTCCCTCTCTTCCTAAGGTGGTCAGAGCCTCCTCTTCTGTTTCCAAGGCTTCTTTGAGGGCAGGCCGAGTTTTGCTTCAGTGGGGGTTTCTCCTAGTGCTTCAGGGTCTTTGCCTAAGAAACATATGCTTAAAATGGCAGAGGATTTGATTACTATGATAAGGGGTTCTATGCCCCCTCCTGATAAGAGGCCTAGGGTGGAACCTGAGTTTGAGAGTTTTGAGCAATGCTCGGAGGCTTCTGAGTCTTCGGCTGAAGACTTGCAGGAGTACCCTCCTTATTCTGATTCTGATGTGGATGATTCTACTCCTTCAGCTTCCCTCCTGAGGATTTTTCATTTTCAGAGACTCTGCATTCCATGAGGAGCATTTTAAATGGGAAGGTCAAGATTTCTCTGATTCAGGAAAAGGCTTAGGGAATTCTTGTTTTACCCCAGCATAGGCCTTTAGCTATACCTCCTGTTTTGAATGTGGTGGAAGATGTTTTGCAGAGGCTTCCTTGAATCCTGATTCTTTCCCTCCTGCCCCAGCTAACCCGGATAGGTACTATAGGGTCCCTGAAGCTCATAAGTATCTTTTAAGAGTCCTAGGGCAGACCCGGAAACTGTCTCTCAGGGGCCTAAAGGTGTGAAGGCCTCAGTTGTTAAAAATCCTGTCCCTCCTGATAAAGAGGCAAGGGCTTTGGATAGATGGGGAAAGAAAGTGTATACTTCTTCCACTTTAGCCATGAGGGCGTTGAATTGTCAGTTTCACATGTTAAAATATCAAATTATCTTCTTTCACAGTTGAAATCTAAGGTGGATGCTCTGGCGGAAGGTATTGAGT
This sequence comes from Protopterus annectens, assembly GCF_019279795.1. Classification (NCBI taxonomy): domain Eukaryota; kingdom Metazoa; phylum Chordata; order Ceratodontiformes; family Protopteridae; genus Protopterus; species Protopterus annectens. Next base: position 1,776,877,293 of record NC_056743.1, read on the forward strand.
GTAAAGAGTTGCAGGATTTAGTTCATGTGTCTGAACAAGTGGGTAAACATTCCTTGCAATGTGGTTTTGATGCTGTGCAGGCCTCCTCCAGGGTGGCTGCCACTGGTTCTGTTCTTCGTAGGCACGCCTGGTTGAGAGATCAGAATTTAGCTGAGCATGTTAAAACACGGATTTTGGATGCTCCTTGCAGTCTGATGTGTTGTTTGGTTCGCCTGTAGAAGCAGTTTTTGAGAAAATGGAGGACAAGGCTAAGTCTATGCAAACTGTTAAAGATTTCTTGCAGGTGCAGCCTCCAGTTTAGTAGAAATTGGCCTGCTAAGGGATGGACTTATCATGCTTATGATTCCCAGTCTAGGGGTACGTCTAGGCGTGGTAGGGGCAGAGCTCAGGGTTCTTTTAGGCCTAGAACAGGAGTTCCTGCTCAGACTTCTGATGAGGGCAGGGGTCAGTCCTTTCGTAAGCAGACCCAATGACCTGCCTTTTCAGCTGCCAGTTCATTCTGCGCCTGGCACCGTTGGGAGGAAGACTGTCTCTTTTCAAAGAAAATTGGGATTTAATTACCCAAGACAGATGGGTTCTGGATATCATTCACCACGGTTACAGGTTTTATTTCCATACCTTGCCTCCTTTCAAAGGCATGCCAGACATTCCTCCTCTACAGCGACAAGAGGCTCACAAGCAAATTTCTCAATTACTCCAAATAGGGGCCATTCAGCGGTTCCTGTGCCAGAAAGGGGCCTAATTTTATTCTCGCCTGTTCCTAGTACCAAAGAAGAGGAACACGTGGAGACCAATTTTGGATTTATCTATCCTCAACACTTATCTGGACATTCCCAAGTTCAAAATGTTGGCGTTACAACAGCTTTTACCTCTGCTGGGCAAAGATCACTGGATGGTAACTTTAGATCTCAAGGAAGCTTACCTTCATGTGCCTATAAGACTAACTTGCAGAAAGTATCTGCGTTTTCGAGCTGGAAATTCTCATTATCAGTTCTCTGCATTGCCCTTTTGGCTTATCTACTGCCCAGAGTATTTACAAAGGTTCTGGCTCCAGTGATAGCTTACTTCAGGCTAAAAGGAATTCAAATCTAGCCTTACTTGGACGATTGCCTGATTCTGGCTCAAGAAAAGGAAGACCTTCTACAGCATTTGGAATATGTCATAGCAGTGCTAAGATGCCTGGGTATTCTGTGAGCAGAAATAAAGTCCAGTCTAGTACCCTCTCAAGACATGTGCTTTCTGGGTGTGAGACTGAATACAGCAGCCCAGATGGCCTTTTTAACCCCGGACAAACAAAAGAATCTTTCCAGTTACTTCCATCAACTATCTCTTCAGTCCGGGCTGACTGCAAGGACAGTCCTTCAAGCCTTAGGGTTCATGGCATCTTGTATTCTGGTGCTTCCCAATGCCAAACTGCATATGAGGAAGCTACAATGGTATCTCAAAATGTATGGACACAGCACTGCCAGGATTTGGACACTGTCATTCAAATAATACCTTGCATTGAACATGAGCTTTTGGGGTGGGCTCAGGAAAGTCACCTAAACAAGGGACTCTCTGTGACCCGGCCAGAGGCGAGTCAAATTCTAACGACAGATGCCTCAGACATTGCTTGGGAGCTCATCTAAATGGAAAGTGGATACAAGACAAGTGGCCTGCCAGACTACAGCATCTACATATCAACATGAAGGAGATGTTAGCAGTCCAGTTTGCATTAATGGCTTTCAAGGAGTTACTTCTTCCAGGGCAGGTGTTGATTCTAACAGACAACACAACTGTCATGTGGTACATCAACAAACAAGGGGAACACATTCTTACCCATTGTGCAGGCAAGCAATGATTTTATGGGAGACTGCGCTCAGCTTGCAACTAACTCTTCAGGCAAGGTTTCTGCCGGGAGCACAGAACTCCTTAGCAGATGTGTTAAGCAGACAAATCATGGATCCCACGAGTGGAAACTGGAAATTTTTTTTTTCAAAAAGTAATTTTTTTCCCCCCCCAAAATTTTGGGGAAAAAAAAGGGGGAGCATGTTCCAATAAGAAAGGAACTTTTAGTTGTATGAATTGTAAACAATGCAGATTCATCAGTAATTCTTCCTTTGTCATCATGGAACATTTGAGACGCACTTTTTGGGCAAAAAAGTATTGCAGTTGTAATAGTGGTTTTGTGGTTTATTTAGCTACTTGTACTACATGCAAAAATTACTATATAGGGAAAACCAAGAGAAGTCTAAAACATAGGATATACGAGCATACATTAGCTATAAAGAAAAAAGACAAGACAAATTCAATTTCTAGACATGCACTTTCTTGTGCTACATTCAAAAAGTTTGAGTTTTTTGTTTTAGATAGTATTGACAAAGTGTTACTAGATGGGGATCTAAACACTAGATTAGAATGCAAAGAGGCATTTTGGCAGTTGCTATTTGGAGCAGACGTACTACCTGGCTTGAATGAAGTCATTAACTTAAAATGTTTTTTAATGTATAGATGAAACATGAGTAGTGAACTAATGAATACTTAATAGTTTTATTATTAACATTATTTATATTTTTGTATATGGTTTTATATGTCTTATTTGTTTTACATTTATGAGAAATGATTCTTACGTTACATCATTTCCTGTCATTTAATTTAATTTGTTATAAAAGGAAGGGGTGAGTCTGTGTGTGTGTCTTTTTTGATGAAGTTCACGTTAATAAAATGAATAAAAGCACTAAGTCTATTTGGTCCGAGTGTGGTTCTTGGAAGATGATTCGTGCTGGTGTTCTTTTTTGGTTCTTATAAATATTAAGGGACATACAACATTGTCCCACAGACTTGAGTAGAGTATGCCCCCTGACTCTCTCTCTCTCTCTCACTCTCTCCTTTCCTTACTGATCATAAACGTAAGACAGAATTTTAAAAGCAGAATCAAATGTTTTAGTTCCTTTTTTGCTTAAATACAAACAAGTAAGATGGATTTCATGAAAATCTTGAGGTTTTGTTTTCGAAAAAACTAGGAAGTTATGTTCAAGGGCCATAGAGGCCACATCCAGTCATTCAGAATGCAGTTAAAACAACTTTTGAAAAAGCACTTTCAATTTATAGTCTTGCAGCATTATGACAGGTTGGTATATGAGGAGTCTAGTACAGTATAAATGTTTCATGCATTTGTGGGATTGGGAGTAGGAAGAATAGTCTAAGTTTTTCTTGTGCATGTGAAATATATTTTGGGGGAGAGAGAGGGATGGCTTTGCTTGGATGCATGGGATAAGCTTTAGAAGTGGAATGGAGTACAGTGGAAGTTTTTTTGAGATGTACTGTAGGCATAGGTTTATTGCAACTGACCGAATGCAGTGTTAATTGACAGATAAAATAACAGCAGACTGAGCTGTCAGGTGCTCCAGATTATGCAGAACGTGCTGCATTTAAGACACAGAGCTTACAAAGTTCCACATTGAGTGTTGGTTCCACTTTGCAAATTCTGATTGGCTCATATACCGTGAAAATAGCTAATCAGAATGTGCAAAGCTGAACCAACACTCTTGATGCGGAAAAGCTCCCAACAATACATCACAGAGGCACAAAAACAGTCACCCGCTCCAGCCTCTTCTCCAGTTGTTGCATTCAAGACAGTTTGCGTGGAATAGCAATCAGCATGCTGATGTTTCCTACGTAAGATAGCTGCAGGATGTCGCAGTCAAGCTCATGGTCTGTAGCTGCAAGAAAGTTACCTTTGGTCTGCATTATTGGAACTTTAACTGTCTGTCATTCAGGTGGAAAACTTCGGACGAGTGTCTGGGCATCTGGTCTTTGGGAAAGTTGTGAGAATCTTTTAGATAATGACTTAGACGTGATTTTTCATTGTTCCTTATTTACATTTCAAAAGAATGTCTGCAAGAATTTGCTCAAAGTACTGAAATGGATATTGAAATGCAAATGCTGAAAATATGTTATCTCTTGGTTTAATGTCTCCAAGTGTTTTGGGTTTCTAATACCATTACAGGATTGGACTCAATTTTTAAGTCTATGTGGCTTCATGAAATTACAATTAATTCAGTGTTTGATGTTAGCCAAGAAAGCTCTTATCAGCATCCACAATGTGCTCAGGTGGCCAGATGAGAAGAAAAAACTTTTCACTTTACATCCAGGTGCATTACACATTATGTGAAGAAATTCATGCTTCACTAGGTTTGTTACTTAAATTCATCAAAATAATAGTATAAAAATTGGTTATGTAACACAATGCTACAGCAGAATACATCTAGAAGGTCTGTTAAGATGCCTAGATGGTGGAAAGAGTATTCACTTGTTATGATATTTACAACTGCTAGACATAATCATACAAGCAGGGTATCAAGAGAGGGTCAGAAAGGAGTTTGGAGGTAGCCCTCTTGGAACACCGGAGAAACAGGATTACAGAGTATAGTGGTTGGCTACAGCAGTAAACAAGGGACAGTAGGAGGATGGGAGATTACCTAACAGAGAGACCATCCCTGTGAAGGGACATTCACCATCTTTACACAGATGGTATAGATTCAACTAGTGCAGGATTTGGAAATGTTATTCTCCGTGATTGCACCTTTAAAATAAGGTGGAAAGGGGAGGGAGAGTAATGATACCAGATGAGCAGAATAGGTGAATGCACAGTAAACAGAAGGTGGAAAGAAATGTAGACAGGTTAGGAAGTAACAGTGTGAGATGGATTATGGCTGGGTACCCTTACTCTGCAATAAAAGGAGTTTGGGTAGGAAGATGGAGGAGCTGCAAACAATGATGCAGGATAGGCTGTGGACATTGATGGAAAGAAGGGCCAATGACAAGAGAGAGTGGGACATGAAGGTGCTGGATATAAACTATTCAGAATGTCAGAAAAGGAGAGACAGGGGATGTAGAAGTTTGCAAATGGAGGCCATCAGACAAGAATCAGAAAGGAAGGAAGGAAGAGCACTAGACAAGGAATGGTGCAAGGATACAGGCAGTGTTAGAAGCTAGGTTAAATACCATGACAGTGAAGGTTGAAGAAACTGGGAAGACCTCTTGGAATGATAGTGTCACCAGTCAGATACAAAAAGAGAGTGGGATGAGAGACTGGAGAACAGAATAATTGAGTGGAGTGTAAAGAAGAAGGTAACACTCGTGAGGGATCTAAATCTGCTATGTGCAGCCTGGAAGATTCTGAACTTCAGGGTAGACAGGAATCAGAGTTGTTTGAGGACTTGAACCATGAGAAAGTTTGCTATCTGGTGTTAGTGTGTAACAGAAAATCTTTTATTGCAGATGGTGATGTGGATACCCAGGATAAGGTACTGTTAATCGAAGGATTTTGCTTGAAAAACCATTTCAGCTTGGCACTGGGGAAATGGTGCGATGTTCTTCATTCCACATTGCTGCAGTCCTAACTATTGGGTAGTCCGCTGTCCAGTCGGCCCGAATACCAAAGTATATGGCTGACGTCGGTCAGGGCGCATTAGACTGACGTCAGTACGTCAGGGTACTAATGCGCATGACCTACGCCATATCCTTAGTCTTTTTTGCCGCATGGTCCGATGCAGAAGCAATTTTGCGAGTGCAGGTTGGCGTTCTGAAAGTTTCTGAAGCCAGAGTTTCAGACCGAATCAAAGTTGGCTAAGTACCCCGTTGGGGAATATTTTGTTTTTTTCTTGCCTCAGTATTTAACCGGATGTCAGAAAAAGTGAATAACTGTATTTCTTGTGGGAAACAGATACCTCATAGGGATTACCATACTTTGTGTATACCTTGTTTAGGGCCTGAGCACGACGTTGTTGATGCCGCTCTTGTGCTAGATTTAACAAACGCACTATTAAGAGAAGGTTAGACTGTGCCAGGTTAGTGTTTGGGAAGCGTTGTAATTATAAAATGCCGTCGGATGCTCCGGCTGGCTTCGCTAAAAGCGCAAGGACAAAACAGCAAAGCCTAGAGTGGAAGAACCGACAGTCCCAGACGTCGGTTCTTTAGAGGGCTCAGTGGAGCCGGAGGTTTTGCCAGGTGTTTCTTTGGAGTCTCAGGGAGAGACTTTACTGTTACAGGATGTATCCTCTCAGGAAGTAGGCCAGGCTGAGGGCTTCTCAGGTGGCTGTTCTTCCCTCTCTTCCTAAGGTGGTCAGAGCCTCCTCTTCTGTTTCCAAGGCTTCTTTGAGGGCAGGCCGAGTTTTGCTTCAGTGGGGGTTTCTCCTAGTGCTTCAGGGTCTTTGCCTAAGAAACATATGCTTAAAATGGCAGAGGATTTGATTACTATGATAAGAGGTTCTATGCTCCCTCCTGATAAGAGGCCTAGGGTGGAACCTGAGTTTGAGAGTTTTGAGCAATGCTCGAGGCTTCTGAGTCTTCGGCTGAAGACTTGCAGGAGTACCCTCCTTATTCTGATTCTGATGTGGATGATTCTACTCCTTCAGCTTCCCCTCCTGAGGATTTTTCATTTTCAGAGACTCTGCATTCCATGAGGGAGCATTTTAAATGGGAAGGTCAAGATTTCTCTGATTCAGGAAAAGGCTTAGGAATTCTTGTTTTACCCCAGCATAGGCCTTTAGCTATACCTCCTGTTTTGAATGTGGTGGAAGATGTTTTGCAGAGGCTTCCTTGAATCCTGATTCTTTGCCTCCTGCCCCAGTTAAACCGGATAGGTACTATAGGGTGCCTGAAGCTCATAAGTATCTTTTAAGAGTCCTAGGGCAGACCCGAAACTGTCTCTCAGGGGCCTAAAGGTGTGAAGGCCTCAGTTGTTAAAAATCCTGTCCCTCCTGATAAAGAGGCAAGGGCTTTGGATAGATGGGGAAAGAAAGTGTATACTTCTTCCACTTTTGCCATGAGGGCGTTGAATTGTCAGTTTCACATGTTAAAATATCAGAATTATCTTCTTTCACAGTTGAAATCTAAGGTGGATGCTCTGGCGGAAGGTATTGAGTGTAAAGAGTTGCAGGATTTAGTTCATGTGTCTGAACAAGTGGGTAAACATTCCTTGCAATGTGGTTTTGATGCTGTGCAGGCCTCCTCCAGGGTGGCTGCCACTGGTTCTGTTCTTCGTAGGCACGCCTGGTTGAGAGATCAGAATTTAGCTGAGCATGTTAAAACACGGATTTTGGATGCTCCCTTGCAGTCTGATGTGTTGTTTGGTTCGCCTGTAGAAGCAGTTTTGAAGAAAATGGAGGACAAGGCTAAGTCTATGCAAACTGTTAAAGATTTCTTGCAGGTGCAGCCTCCAAGTTTAGTAGAAATTGGCCTGCTAAGGGATGGACTTATCCTGCTTATGATTCCCAGTCTAGGGGTAGGTCTAGACGTGCTAGGGGCAGAGCTCAGGGTTCTTTTAGGCCTAGAACAGGGAGTTCCCCTGCTCAGACTTCTGATGAGGGCAGGGGTCAGTCCTTTCGTAAGCAGACCCAATGACCTGCCTTTTCAGCTGCCAGTTCATTCTCGCCTGGCAGCACCGTTGGGAGGAAGACTGTCTCTTTTCAAAGAAAATTGGGATTTAATTACCCAAGACAGATGGGTTCTGGATATCATTCACCACGGTTACAGGTTTTATTTCCATACCTTGCCTCCTTTCAAAGGCATGCCAGACATTCCTCCTCTACAACGACAAGAGGCTCACAAGCAAATTTCTCAATTACTCCAAATAGGGGCCATTCAGCCGGTTCCTGTGCCAGAAAGGGGCCTAGGATTTTATTCTCGCCTGTTCCTAGTACCAAAGAAGAGGAACACGTGGAGACCAATTTTGGATTTATCTATCCTCAACACTTATCTGGACATTCCCAAGTTCAAAATGTTGACGTTACAACAGCTTTTACCTCTGCTGGGCAAAGATCACTGGATGGTAACTTTAGATCTCAAGGAAGCTTACCTTCATGTGCCTATAAGACTAACTTGCAGAAAGTATCTGCGTTTTCGAGCTGGAAATTCTCATTATCAGTTCTCTGCATTGCCCTTTGGCTTATCTACTGCGCCCAGAGTATTTACAAAGGTTCTGGCTCCAGTGATAGCTTACTTCAGGCTAAAAGGAATTCAAATCTAGCCTTACTTGGACGATTGCCTGATTCTGGCTCAAGAAAAGGAAGACCTTCTACAGCATTTGGAATATGTCATAGCAGTGCTAAGATGCCTAGGGTATTCTGTGAACGAAATAAAGTCCAGTCTAGTACCCTCTCAAGACATGTGCTTTCTGGGTGTGAGACTGAATACAGCAGCCCAGATGGCCTTTTAACCCCGGACAAACAAAAGAATCTTTCCAGTTACTTCCATCAACTATCTCTTCAGTCCGGGCTGACTGCAAGGACAGTCCTTCAAGCCTTAGGGTTCATGGCATCTTGTATTCTGGTGCTTCCCAATGCCAAACTGCATATGAGGAAGCTACAATGGTATCTCAAAATGTATGGACACAGCACTGCCAGGATTTGGACACTGTCATTCAAATAATACCTTGCATTCGAAAGGAATTTTTGTGGTGGGCTCAGGAATGTCACCTAAACAAGGGACTCTCTGTGACCCGGCCAGAGGCGAGTCAAATTCTAACGACAGATGCCTCAGACATTGCTTGGGGAGCTCATCTAAATGGAAAGTGGATACAAGACAAGTGGCCTGCCAGACTACAGCATCTACATATCAACATGAAGGAGATGTTAGCAGTCCAGTTTGCATTAATGGCTTTCAAGGAGTTACTTCTTCCAGGGCAGGTGTTGATTCTAACAGACAACACAACTGTCATGTGGTACATCAACAAACAAGGGGAACACATTCTTACCCATTGTGCAGGCAAGCAATGATTTTATGGGAGACTGCGCTCAGCTTGCAACTAACTCTTCAGGCAAGGTTTCTGCCGAGCACAGAACTCCTTAGCAGATGTGTTAAGCAGACAAATCATGGATCCCCACGAGTGGAAACTGGATCTTCATGTATTTCAAAGGTTGACAGTGTCCTGGGGAACTCCAGACATAGATCTGTTCGCTTCTCCACTAAACCACCAGCTGCCAAAGTTTTGCACAAAGAGGTTTCATCACACAGCTTGGAAAGTGGATGCTCTTTCTTTCAGTTGGAAAAATCTTCATGTGTATGCGTTTCCACCTCTGCCTCTTCTTCCAAAGGTGCTTCTAAAGGTCAGACAAGACAAGCCAAGGATGATTTTAATAGCTCCAGATTGGCCTCGGCAGCACTGGTACCCATTACTGAGGAGTCTGGTAAAGAAGCCTCCATGGCCTTTACCCTTGATTCCACATCTGTTGTCTCAGAAGGACGGTCGCCTGCTCAATGTCAAGCTTCACTCTCTTCATCTAACAGCCTGGCATATTCTGTTTTGAAAGACAGCAGGTCTCAACTTCCTCAACAAGTTTTAAATGTGATTATGGAAGCCAGAAGACCTAGTACAAGGAAAGTGTACGCAGAAAAATGGAAGAGATTTTTATTTTGGACTGCAGCAAAGAATTTGGAGATTTCAGAGCCTAATTTGAGTGTGGCTCTTCAATATCTTACTGAGTTATTGGACAAAGGTTTGTCTTTCTCTTCCATTAAGATTCATGCTGCAGCAATTTCAGCTCACTATGATTGTGATCCACCATTGTTTTCACATCCTTTGTTCAAGCAATTTCTTAGAGGGGCAAAGAATATAAGACCCCAATAGAGTTCCTACTCCTGCTTGGGATCTCAATTTTGTGTTGGAGAAACTTACTCTACAACCTTGAGCCTGCAGCTACTGCTGAACTGAAATACTTGTCATGGAAGACTGCTTTTTGTTGGCCATTACTTCTGCAAGAAGGGTTTCTGAGTTACAGGCCCTTATGGCGGTTGAGCCTTTTTTTGATTTTTCATAAGGATAGGGTATCATTACGCACTAATCCTTCCTTTATGCCTAAAGTGGTTTCTAGTGTGGCTTTAAACCAAACTATTCATTTGCCTACGTTTTATGCAGATCCCCAAAATAAAGGGGAAAAGATTTTGCACACTTTAGATGTACACAGGCAATTGCGTTATTATTTGAGCAGGACTAAGGATTTTAGGCAGTCTCAGCAGTTGTTTGTTTCTTTTGCTTTGAGTTCTCAGGGCAAGCCTGTGTCAAAACAAACTATTTCTAGATGGATCGGTGTTGCATTACATTTTGTTATTCCCATCATGGCAAGGAGATTCCAGCTGGGATTAGGCCTCATTCCACTAGGGCTACTGCCACTTCAACAGCATTTCTGAGGGGTGGCAACTAAGGATATTTTGGAGGCAGCTACTTGGAGTTCAGTACATACTTTCTCTAAGCATTATCACCTTCCTCTCTACTCTAAGTCTAGGGCTGGTTTTGCCACAGCTATTTTGCAGGGCATGTTGTCAGTTCCTGCTTCCTTATGATTTGCCAGCCTCCCTTACCTCTGCTTTGGGATTCTACCCAATAGTTAGGACTGCAGCAATGTGGAATGAAGAACATAGTACAGTTTTGTACCTACCATAAATGTAGATGTTCGAGGATCCACATTGCTGCAGTCCAATTCTACCTCCCTCCTTCCCTCTGTGTTTAGTGGTGCTTGTGTAGGTGAGGATATATTCTGCTAATTGTGTATATCTTCTATATATATTTTTGGTGCAGGTATTTTGGGAGTTTTTGTTTTGGCCTTATCTTTTCAGGGTCTTCTGACATCTGGGGCAAGAAAAGACTGAGGATATGGCGTCGGTCATGCGCATTAGTACCCTGACGTACTGACGTCAGTCTAATGCGCCCTGACCGACGTCAGCCATATACTTTGGTATTCGGGCCGACTGGACAGCGGACTACCCAATAGTTAGGACTGCAGCAATGTGGATCCTCGAACATCTACATTTATGGTAGGTACAAAACTGTACTTTTTCGTGCAGTGTGAAAGTACGGTGTTCCACATTTTGGCTGTTTGTCACACATTGTCAGGGTCTGTATTCCACATTGACCTCTTAAGAGGTTGAGACCTAGGACTGCAGACAAAAATGTTACTTTTGATATCAACTCACTTTTTGAATAGTTCTCATTGTGCCTGGTGCTGTCTGTGGGGAGACCAATGGAGCGCTGTTCCTGATACTACAATCTCGCAATCACACACCCTGAAGGTTTCCTTTTCTAAGTAACGCCCAGTGGCAGTCCGTCCCAAAGCAACAGCAATAAAGTATGTAATGTACATTAAAATACCAGATACTGTTGTCTTGCCATCGCACATTGAGGATTTCCCCTGTGTAAATGATTTCACAGTGCAATTCCTTTTCAAAGCAACAAAATAATAGGTAATGATAATTGATATTAAAATGACAGTTCAGTGTAGAGAACCACCATGAGTACATGCAGCTCTATAGTTGCTTTCGTGAAAGCATGTGGTTAGGTCAAACAGAGTATCTTTAACAACTAAGAGCTTTGTTCGTGAAATGTAGTCCAGTCTTTTGGACTGTGTCCCTAATTTGAAAACTGATTCAAAATGGAACTCCACTTTTATATTTTGTTCCCAGTTTTGTAGATGCAAACTTAAGTTGTATGGCCTCTATGCTTTAAAAATGTCGTAAAATACATTTTTCATTCAGACATGAACATTTGTAGGCTAACTCCCTGGTTTACCACTTTACTACTGCTAGACTTAACTTGCCCAGATAACCATTGAAGTATATATTTTTATATCACAGGGATTTTCACATACATATTGTAGTGATAAGCAGTATTTAGATGAAAAGTACTAAATATGTCATTTTGTTAAAACCTTATGGCAGTTCATTAGTTATGTTTCCACCCCCAGCCCTATCATGCAAGACCCTATACCTGCTGATATTAGGACAGTCCTGTAATGTGGTAACGAATGAGTTACAGTCAGCCACTTAATATCTGAAATGGCAGTGGCAGCAGTGAACATGCAATATTGAATAAACTGCTACAAAATGTAGGACCAAAAATCTGGTTGCATAAAAGCGATTGGTTGCTTATAAGCAGGACCACTGGAACTTGCACATACAGCTTTTTCTTATCTTACTGTTTGCTTAAAATAGTTTCCAAATAATTTAGAATTTTTAAATTACTGAATTTATTTATACATTCATCTAAGTCTAATAAAAGATGGCAAAAGCATAACAAAAATGTTGCAGCATATGGTAAAAAAGCCATGGTAAGTCTTTGTTTTCAGGTGATTTAATTTTAAGCCCCATTTAGTCATTTTTGGCAATGTTCGTGTTTTTGATCAAATGAACTCTGAACTAAAACAGTCAAAAGTTTTCAGTAATAATCAAAATGAAATAGTAGGTGTAAGTCATGAAAATATCCCCTTTCACCTTGATAAGGCAGTGAACACAGTTTTACAAGGGTGAAGAGATTTCCCAGTAATAAATTCTTCATACTAAATTTAAATGTATGAGAAGGTCAGATAACTTGACAACTTGTAAAGTTGAATATGTTCAAAGAGGTTGAATTCATTGCCTCGACAGTTCAAGTGACTTAACAGCACACTCAAAACTATTAAGAGACGCACATACCACTTCGAGTGAACACTTTTATGAAGACTGTGTACTTTTTATCATTTTTGTAATATTTTATTCCTTGCATTTAAATGGTTATGGCGTTAAGGGTTGCTGCTAAATATGTTGCTTGGCGGTTTAGTCTGCCTTTGCGTTAAAAAAAAATTCAGACTGGAAGCATGTATGTGTGCAGCATATCTATGTGATTAATGCAAGCTGCAGCATAAAACATTAAGAACCATTTGTGGTTGGTCTATTTGGGTGCTGAAGCCTGCAATTTTCCTATACTGTTTGCAGAATATTTCAGCACTTCTTTGACAGTTTTCTGTATTTTTCTAATCGCAGTTATTTGCATTTGAACAATGAGTGAGAAATTGTTTTATAAACTAGTGCAGTGTGAATTATAGCAAGAGACAAAGTAAAAGTTAAAAGTAGTTGTTGACATAGTTTTCTCCTTCATCCATCTCCTTTTGAGAAGGCATGTAAGGTCTGTCACAGTCCTAGCCATTACTCACTGTAACAAGCGTCATAGTCCTCCTAACCACTGTGCAGAGATGACAGAAACTGTAGTTGTAATGAATGTCTGGCTTCCCATGAAAATTGAAGAGGTTGATGCATTAAGTGTCATAATGGATGCTGTCTAATGTAACTTGATAGGAATGGGTTTTAAAAAAAGTTGAGACAAAAATTTTGGTCTAGTGGAACTGACCAAGGTCATCAGCTAGGCAGGAATGACTACAGTGAGTAATCATCCCATAGAAAGAGTACAAGTAGAACAGTACTTAAGAAAGCGTGAAGAATCTGATTTCAGGTTAACCAGGATCTGTAGATTCTCCTCGTAAGTAAGTGGAATGGGCATACAGGGTAGAAGGTAGTCCATGTGCTTGTCATCCCTGACCATCTGCCTAGTAAGAACCTATGAACTTCTCTCAGCCTCGCTTTCTGGGCTATGAAAGATACTGTCTTAGTAAATTTCTTCCCGTTCATAAATACTGATGGTACTAAAAACACTTGCTCCAAAGACCTCAGCTGTCATTGTAACACTTTGAAAAAGAGAGAGAGGTTCCTTATCCCCAAAAAATTGCCTTCCTGTGAACAAGCTCTTGTCATGTCAAACAGTTTTAGTCTTCAAGTTCTTTCTTGACAACTGGATAGTCCCCAGGATATTTACTCCTGGAGTAGGCAGTATGATCTTTGAGATGTGACAAATCCATACCTTCTCCAGTTAAACTCTCTGGGTTACTTTATATCGTCCTCCTGACTGCCTGCCTAGTAAAAGCCTGCAAACGTATATTTGTTCTTTGTGTGGGTTAATGTGGGTACTGCAGCAGAACAAATCTCAAAGTGCAAGAGATATTTTTGCAGGCACTTGCATATACTTCTGTGTTATTGTGTGTAAAAGCAAGATCTGGTTTAAAAATATCAAAAAGACCTAGTGTTTTCATACAAATGGGCAAGAGAGTGTCTTCATTTTACATTACTGCTTTGAAATGGGTGAAAAACGTCATGTCCATTTTTTCTGGTTTTGTAAGAAAAAATTATAAGTGCATACAAAATAGGGAGTGTAAGAAATGCTTATTTAATTTTGCACAGCAAGTCATCAAAACCTCTTTTTCATGTTCTTCAGGTTTTACTTTTGCAGTCATCACATTTTGGTTATCTCTGCTGGGGTAGCCCTTGACCTGCCTGAATACCAGAGACTTAGTATTTCTCCGTCTGTTGCTGTCACTTGAAGACGGTTGTCAGGTGTATAAAGGAAGGCAGCCAACACCATTACATAAGTCTTTCTTGCCATGGAGCCCGAAGCAGAAGCAGTTCGCACGAGTGACGGTCGGCCGCTACCGGATTTGTGTTTCCGAATTGAAGTTGGTCTTCCTTTTTGAAAAGTTAATTGTCTCGCCTGTGGAAAGCAGATAGTATACCGGGACTTCCATTCCTACTGCATCACTTGTCTAGGCCCAGACCACGACATCCCTTGTTGGCAGTTCTGTGCTTTGTTTAATGCCAGAACTTTTCATCGCAGTCCCTTTATTGTAGCCATTTTTTCCATTTACAGGCCTCAAATTCAGATATGGCTTCCGTAAGCCATTGACAGCTGACCTTCCGAAAAAACGTAAAGATAAAGACAGAGACAGACCACACAGGACTAAACCTTCCGATGACGGTACCGCCAAGCTGGTCGTCAGTCCTCTAATTCAGTGAGGCGCTTTCACAGCCCCTGATGCCTGCTTCAGTTAATTCACAGACCTCTACCAAAACCCTTTCGGAGTCCGGTATGCCACAGAACTCTTTCTTCTTCCTCTTCTTCCTCTTCTAAGGATCCTGTGGTCGTCTCTACCTTGGAAGGGTCCGGAGCCGCTGTGCAGGCACTGGCTTCTGAGGAAGTCCTTTGCAAGTTCAGACATAAACCAACACCTTCTTTCACGGCTACCATTCTTTCTAAACCAACAGAGTTCCTTGGCCCCAGGGGTCAAACCACTCCCAAGAAACCGCCTTCCAGCCGTCCTTTGACACCTGCTCCCTTGTGTCAGTCACAAATGCTTAGAATGGCAGAGGAACTTATCATGCTGATTAGGGGAAGCCAAGCCACTCCCTCAAAAAGAAAGAGATCTGTCTCCAGTAGTTTTGTCTGAACAAGAGTCAGATGAATCTGATGCATCTGACTATGAAGACATGCAGCCCCTCTCTACATATGAAGAATCTATTCCTTCAACCTCTCCCCCAGAGGATTTTCCCTTTGGGGAAGCCCTGCATACTTTAAGGGAGCATTTGAAATGGGAGAGTTAAGACTACCCACAGTCTAAAAAGGGGGTCAGAGAGTTCCTGGACCTTCCACAGCACAGGCCCTTAGCCATCCCCCCAGTCCTAGATGTGGTAGATGATGTCTTCCTTGAATCCAACTTTACTCCAGATGCCCTCCCTCCTGCTCCCAGAAAGCCAGACCGGTACAACAGAGTCCCTGACTCTCACAAATCTCTCTCTAAAAAACAACAGCAGACCCGGAGTTCATTACTCAAGTCCCAAAAGGGGTTAAAGCTACTTCAGCTAAGAATCCCACCCCCTCAGACAGGGATTCCAGGGCACTGGACAGATGGGGTAAAAAAGTATACACCTCAAATACTCTTGCTATCGGGGCACTCAATTGTCCATTCCATATGCTTAAATATCAACAACATACCTTGGAACTCCTTAAACAAAAATTTCCTCCTTTTCTGCATGGGCAGAATCGAAAGATTTACAAAAAAATTAGTGCACTCTGCTGGTCAAGTAACTAAACACACTTTGCACTGTGGTTTTGATGCCCTAGAAGCTTCTTGCAGGGCAGCAGTCACTGGATCTGTTGTTAGAAGACGTGCATGGCTTAAAGAACAACCCTTGCCAGACCATGTCAAATCAAAATTGTTAGATGCACCCTTGCACAAAGATAACTTATTTGGTAGTAAAGCAGAAGAGGTGTTAAAGGTGGAAGAAAAAGCAAAATATGTGCAGACTGTTAAAGATTTCTTACAGGTACAGCCCCCTAGGTTCAGCAAGCATTTTCTTTCCAAGCACTGGTCCTTTCCTGCACCTAATAAACAGGCCCAGCATATAGGCCCTGTGCATACAGACCTCCAAGACAGCAGTCCCATGGGTAGCAGAGAACTAAGCAGTGTACTGCCTCCACTTCAAAGCCAGGGAGTTCTAAGCCACCCCATTATGGCAAATACTCACAATGACTCACCTCCTCCCTACCTCGCCTCTGCCCACCATCACATACCCCTAGGAGCAAAACTCTCCTTTCACTCAAGCACCTGGGCCACCATTACCAAGGACCAATGGGTTCTGAACATTGTGTCTCAGGGGTATAAATTCTCCTTCCACACCCTTCCAACCACCAAAAAGGTTCCCAGATCTACCACCAAATCAGTGGGCAGAGGCTCAAAAGCAAATCCATACCCTGCTCTCCTTGGGAGCAGTAGAACACGTTCTTGCAGAGCAAATGGGCCAAGGCTTCTACTTCAGACTTTTTCTGGTACACAGAAAGGTCACCTGGTGCCCTTTCCTCAGTCTGTCCATTCTAAACACCTTCCTGGCGGTCCCAAATTTCAAAATGCTCACCCTCCAGCAGCTGCTACCATGCTGTCCAAGGATGCTTGGCTAGTCACCCTAGACCTAAGAGGCCTACCTCCACATTCTTATCGGGGAGTTCTGCAGAAAATATCTTTGCTTCAGGGCAGGATCTCAACACTTTCAGTTCTCTGCACTTCCCTTTGACTTATCTACTGCTCTCAGAGTTTTCACAAAATGCCTGGCTCTGGACATTGCTTTTTACAGACAAAGAAATATTCAAATTTATCTCTACTTAGACGACCACCTTATTCAGGCAGACAGCCAGGAAAAGCTTCTCAAAGATCTGGCCTTTGTAAAGGACATACTAACTTCCTTAGGGTACACAATCAACAAAAAAAAATCCAAATAGGTATCCACCAAAAGGATAATCTTCCTGGGATCAAGTCTGGACACAGCATCCCAGATGGCATGCCTAACACCAGAGAAACCATTTCCTATCAGCTTACTTCTCTCAACTAGCCACCAGGCCCCAGCTTTCTGCAAGGGAAATCCTGCAAGCCCTGGAGTTCATGGCATCTTGCATACTCCTTATTTCATATGCCAGACTGCATATGAGGAAACTTCAGTGGTACTTAGAGCCTTTGTTGTCAACACTCTCAAGATCTGGAAACTCTTGCCTATTATTCCTTGCCTGAGGGAGGTATTTCTTTGGTGGGCAACAGCCTGCTCCCACAACAAGTGACTGCCCTTCTCCCTACACCCCGCCACCCAGTCCCTCACCAGAGACACATCAGACTATGCTTGGGGTGCACACCTGGATGGCAGGTGCATATAGGGCCAATGGAACCCCCAGCAACTCCCCCTGCACATCAATCTAAAAGAGATCATGGCTGTGCAGCAGGCCTTGATAGCTTTCAAACCCCTTCTCTCTCCAGGGGTTCTCCTGATCAAAACAGACAACACCACAGTGATGTGGTACATCAACAAGCAGGGAGGGACTCGCTCCTACCCATTGTGCAGACTGGCCATGACCCTTTGGTTCACAGCCTCTTCCATGCATCTACACCTGTTAGCACAATACCTGCCAGGCTCTCTCAACTCCCTGGCAGACCAGTTAAGCAGAAAACTGTTGGACCCCCACGAGTGGCAGTTCAACAGAAACACCTTCTAACTAATAACTCAGAAATAGGGAACCCTGGAGGTCCATTTCTTTGCCTCCCACACCAACCATCACCTGAAGAAATTCTTCACTAGGGAGCATCACTGCATGGCATGGAAAGTAGATGCCCTGTCCTTCTCCTGGGTAAAGCTCTCTGTCTGTGCCTTTCCTACCCCTCATTCCCAAGGTACTGATCAAAGTAAGCGAGGAAGAAACCAGGACCATCCTTATAGCTCCAGACTGGCCCAGATAGCACTGGTACCCCTTGCTGCGCAGCCTGCCCCCACTACCCCCATAGAATCTTCCTCAGGTTCCCAACCTCCTAACCCAGATGGCAGGGAAATTCATGCACCCCCAATTGCAGACACTCCATTTGGCAGCTTGGCTTATAACCTGACCAATCTCTACCCTCCTAAGTAAACGGGTTCTAAATGTTATCCGAGAGGCCAGATGCCCTACCACCAGAAAGTCTTATGCAGATAAATGGAAAAGGTTCTGCACCTGAATCCCAGGCTAAGGGAGCCAATACAGCACAGCCCTCCATCTCTCTCATCCTGGACTACTTAGCTGACCTACTACACAGTGGTATCTTTCTCCTGTATAAAAATTCACGTCTCTGCTATTTCCACTCATTTTCCTATTGAGCAGCCTCTTTTTTTCACACCCTCTTATCAAGCAGTTCCTCAGAGGGGCTAACAATTTGAGGCCCCCCAGAAAGGCACCAACACCAGCTTGGGACCTTAACTTTGTCTTGGAAAAGCTCACCCTGCCTCCATTCGAACCAGTTTCTGCAGAGCTAAAATTTCTCTCCTGGAAGACTGCCTTCCTCCTGGCCATCACTTCAGCCAGAAGAGTCTCTGAGCTGCAAGCACTCATGGCAGTGGAACCCTTCGTCATCTTCCATGCAGACAGGGTATCCCTCAGAACTAATCCATCTTCATGCCCAAGGTGGTATCCAGTGTAGCTCTCAACCAATCCATCCATTTGCCCACCTTCTTTCCTAACCCTCAAAACAAGGGGGAAAGCATTCTGCACTCGCTAGATGTGCACAGACAGCTCAGATACTGTCTGGACAGGACTAAACCTTTGCTTCAGGGGCAGAGGGCAAAGCCATCTCCAAGCAAACTATTTCCAAATGGATAGCACACTGCATCCATTTATGCTACAAGCAGCATGGCAAGCCCTCCCCCCAGGGGGTTAGGACCCACTCCACCAGAGCAGCCTCCACCTCTGCAGCATTTCTCAGAGGGGTCCCCACAAGGGACATCATGGAGGCTGCCACCTGGACATCTGTTCACACCTTTACCAAACATTACCACCTGCCTTCTAAATCCAGGGCAGGTTTTGCCTCTGCAGTCTTGCAGGGCATGCTAGCCAGCCCCTAGCTTCCTTGACTGCCTCCACCCATTTCCTTAGCTTTGGGAATCTACTCAAATGTGATGACTGCAACGCTGAAACACGAAGAACATACTACAGTTGTGTACACTTACCATAAATGTAGATGTTCGAGTGCCTTCACTGTTGCAGTCCTGGTTTCCCTCCCTCCTTCACCCTTTTTCTTTTTGTTATCTTTCTTCCTTGTTGTTCTCCTTTCCTTAGAAAGGGACATATTGGTATTTTTTCCACTGGTGGGGTCCTGGCACCAGAGCCTGTCCTCCTACTTTGGGGGCTCCTGACCGGTTAGGGCAAGAAAAACTGATGTAATGGTGTCTGCTGCCTTCCTTTATACTCCTGATGACCTGATGTCATTCTTCAAGCGACAGCAACCAACGCAGAAATACCAAGTCTGTGGTATTCAGGCCAGCCGAGGGCTACCACAGCAGGGATAACCCAAGTGTGATGACTGCAACAGTGAAGACACTTGAACATCTACATTTATGGCAAGTGTGCACATCTGTACTTTCTGAAACATTTTGATATCCTTCCTTATCACTGTTGCAGTATTCTTCACTCCTAGGATATCCTGCCAAGGATAGCTGAACATCTGGCCAGCATACCAAAGCTTTTACACCTTCCAGGAGCTGTACGTCAGATGTATGTTCTGCATGCAAGGTGTAAGGTGCGTATGCAAGATACAAGCACCTAATCCTCAGAACTTCTTTGCTGTCAGTCTGAACACTGCCTTTGAAATCAGTTTGCAAGTTATTCACCAAGCTGGTCCAACTACAGAGCCTTCTAAAAATAAGTGCCTCGTTGAGGTTTTTTTCCTTCTTCATTGCAGAAAAATGCGAGTGTAAGAGGCATGTTCCCCATAAAGATAGATACAAGAGGTGCCTTTTTTGATTGGTTGCTACACACGACCATACACATGTGAGATTTGTCAGGCATTTGTCCCTAAGACAGTCTGCAGCCATCTGTCATCTTTCCATTTGTTTGGAGAGCAAGAGGTTGAAGCTTTTGGCTCAGGGTACCTTGGCTGAATCTGCCTACCCTGACATTCAGTTTCCACTTAAGAAGAAAGCCAGAAAGGTGTGTACTGACCTATTGCTGTCCAGCCTCCGCCAGACCATCAAGTTGGATGAAGAACCTGTAGAATGTCTAGTACCAGCTTTGGCTCCCTGAGCTGGAACCCAGTTGGAGGGTGACACTAAGCTTGTCTACCCATATGTCCACTGAAGCGGTGCCTACATCTGGTACAGATGTGGAGGGGGAACCATGACTGATTATATCTTAGGGCACTAGGATGATTACTCAAATACATGTTAGAGAAGAGGTGACTGGTACTCTCACTAGATCTAGGCAGGGGTCTGAGCCTTCTAGATTTGTTTAAAACTGATGTTCCTTTAAAAAAGATTCCGAAGACTAGGCATGTGACCCCTATGGCTAAAGCTCTCCACAAAGAATGTCAGGATTTTATTCTGGCAATTTTTAATGCTGTTATGGCTCTTAAGCACACATCACCA
The DNA here is from genome assembly GCF_019279795.1 of Protopterus annectens. Taxonomy (NCBI): domain Eukaryota; kingdom Metazoa; phylum Chordata; order Ceratodontiformes; family Protopteridae; genus Protopterus; species Protopterus annectens. Next base: position 1,776,897,834 of record NC_056743.1, read on the forward strand.
CCCCCCAATTGTTCCTATTGCTCTTGGTTTTCTACCCCTTCCACACATCCTAGGTCCTCTAATCCCTCTAAGTTACTCTCTCTGGTGAGGAGCCATTTCCTTACTCTTCTCAGATTCACCCTCCTCTTGCCCTTGAGTTTGAAGAAGATTAACTTCTTCCTGACTCCCCTGTGGAAGTATTGTCCTTTGGGGATACGGTGGTTCATAAGATGGAACATTTTAAGTGGGACTGCTCCAAGGTATCTGACATTCAAAAAAGGTATTATAAGCGGTTGCAAATAGATTCTCCTTGGCCTTCTGCAGTCCCTCCAGTGCTGGATGTCCTTTTAGATATTTTCACTGTAGTTTGTCAAGCCCCTGATTCTGAACCTCCTGCCCCAAGAAGCTGTACAGGTTGTATAAAGTTCCTGAATCTCAAATGATTGTGTTTAAAAGCCCTTCTGATCCTGCTGTTTCTTTAGCCAGTGGTAAACCATCCAAGTTGGTGCACTCTTCTAAGCTTTTACACCTTCTGACAAGGACAGTCATGCCATGGACAGTATGATAAAAAAGTATATACCTCTTGTACCTTAGCTTTCAGGGCTATTAATTACTAGACCCATATGACTAGGTTTTTCCTGTCTCTTTTCTCCAAACTTGGAGATAATCTAGCTGATATGTCTGATTTGGAGGGCAAGTCTTCCACTTCCCTTTTGAGCTCTGCTTCTCAGATGGCTTGTTATTCCATTAAATGCAGCTATGATGCTGCTGATGCCTCCTGTAGGGCAGCTGTTTCTGGTTCTGTAATCAGGAGGTATACTTGGCTGCACCTTCAGGCTCTGCCTGAAGACATATCAAGGCCAAATTATTAGCCTTCCCTTTAGACAACCAGAATCTCCTTGGCACTGATGTTGCTGAATTAAATTAAGATCCTTCAGGATAAGGGAAAAGTTGTGCAGGATCTGAAACAAATTTTTGTTTCTCCTGTTTTTAGTTTTCAGAGAAATTATCCATGTAAACCTTTTGTCTATAGGCAGCCTAGACTACCTTCTATGGGCAAGAGGTTGTCTAGGAAAGTTTTTCCAGACAAGCCTTCTCAGGGTTCCAAGGCCCAGAAACCTCATTTCTCTGGCAAATCTGCTCTATTTGACATTCTGCCACTCCTGCCCCTCTGCCAGATTCCTCTGTCCCTCAGTTTGACTCTTTCTTTTTATGTTTGGCAACACATAACCATGGATACTTGGGTGCTTTCCGTTATCCAAAGTGGTTATTTTATGGTCTGGAAGTCCCTTCCTTCATTCTCAGGCTTTCCTCAATCTCATCCTTGTCTACTCCCACATTTTCCTTTGATACTTCAGGATCTGGTGGTACATCAACCAATCCAGCATGTCCCCTTTTCTCAGCAGGGAGCAGGTTTTTAATCCAGAGTCTTTCTAGTTCCCAGGAAGGCTCATGGAAGGCCATTCTAGACAGGTCTTTTCTCAACACCTTTCTCAAGGTTCCCTCTTTCAGGATGTTGTCTGTTCAGACACATTTTTTCTTCTGGTATCCCTGGCTTTGAAGGACACTTGCCTCCACATTCCTATTCACCCTCTCTTCAGAAAGTTTTTACATTTCTGTGTTTCTTCCTCTCATTACCAGTTCTTTGCTTGACCTTTTGGTCTTTCTACAGCACTGAGGGTCTTCATCAAATATAAAAAAATGGATTTTGTGAAGGAAATTTTGTGAAGGAAAGGGAAGAAAAATGTATTCAAATGGATCCATGGTGTTCTCGTACTTCTAATGTCTCACTGGGGCATTTAGACCAGCTTGAGAGGCTTTTATCTAAAGAGGTGAGCCTGTTTTATTAACCTGAAACTTTTTGAAAGATACCTAGAACTAAAAATCACACCCAGGAGCTTACTAGTGGATCGACTGCCTGTGGGGTGAGTTCGGGGAGGGTGAAGAGTATGTGTGTGAGGAGTGGAAGCAAGTCGCTCTTGAGTGCCCATTGGGCCAGTTGAAAATCCTGGTTAAATGAAACAACAGACAGCTAGATAAGGTACACAATGATATTTCCCTGTTGGAGGAATCTTTGTATAATGACTTTTCCACTTTGGTAGTGTCAAATTAACAGAAACAAACTCTAAATTGGAGAAGTTGGAGAGTGAGGTTATTGCATGAAAGAAAAGGAAGTTGTCCTGGGACATCAATGATTTAAAAACAGGGAATGTGTACCAATGGCAGCGTAAGCCACATTTGGGAAGGTCTAAAAATAGACCAGGGACTGGTCGTGAGAGTGGCCGTGATTCCTCATTCTCTTCTAGTGATTTGACTCAAAAAAGTGTCTCTTTTGAGAGCATCCCCAAGCCTATGACACCTGACTGCAACAGCCAGTCGGAGAGGGCTCAGCAGTCACAACATAGTGCATGGGGGAATGGCAGCAAAAGAAGCCAAAAGGGGAGATATTTCTGAATTATGGATTTAGGATCAAGGAGCTATGGCTTTGTGTAATGTGGGGACAGCCTTGTGAGCCTGAACTTTTGAATATTGTTAATTTGAGGTAAGTTTGTCTTGTATTGAGTAAAATGTTCTCTTGAAAGGGGCTAAGTTTGTTCCAGTGAGAACTCCCACACTAGCGAGCCTCTTAATTGAGGCAAATAAATTTTGTCGGAAATTGAATTTAAAGTATTTTTTTCTTTGAAAAGTTCTGTCAGCCTAGTGACTGATTTGGAATTGGATAACTCACTTTTGGATTTCTCTGTATATAAATATGAATATGATTGTAATGGTGATTTGAATACGGAAAATGCATGTGAGGAAGATATTTGTGATGTAGCAAGATTTAATATAGCTTATGGCCGTTTTGCCTATATTGCCCTGTTCCTTAAGTACATTTGTCCCCATAAAAACTAATCAGGTTTTATGTTTGAAAGAATGTTATTTCATAATATTGAAAAGGAATATAAAACATTTAAATGCAAAATATTTAACTTGAATAAAGATGAATGGCTTGCCCTGAAACATTTACGAGAGCAAGCCAGTGTGTTTGTCTTTAAAGAAGCTGATAAAGGGGGGGAATTGGGTAGTAATAATGAACAATATAACAAGATTTTTTTTTTTATTTATTAGGACAGCAGAATGATTATGAATGTCTTGTCTTTCAACCCATTGAATCAGTATAATGCTGAACTTTTGGAATTGTTGGAGAAAGAGGGTAGACTGGGCTTCTTTACAACCCCAGATATAAAGAAATTGTTCATTGAGAAACCCAGTTTGTCTGTATTTTTTGCTCTGCCAAAAATCCATAAAGACAGATGGAACCCACTGGGTAGACCTATAGTTTCATGTGTGGGTTCTTTTATACAGAATGTTGGGGTCTTTTTGGATTCAGTCCTAAAATTTCATTCAGATATTCCAGCACATATTAAGAATGATCAGGAACTTTGTAAATGTATTGGTGGGCTTGACTGGCAGACTATTTCTGGGTAACTATGGATGTGTCATCTCTTTATACCAATATTGGTTTGCACTAGGAGTTGGAAGCTATAGCCAAAACTTTGGGGAGGGTCCCTGTACCTGTACCTCTTATATTGGAGCTGTTGGAATTTTGTCTGTGTCATAATTTTTTTTAGTTTTGATGGTAAGATTTACTTGCAGAAACGAGGCACAGCAATGGGTGCCGCTTATGCTCCTTCATATGAGATACTTTATATGGGGGAGTTTGAAAGGCAGTTCATTTATGCATCGGAGTATGTTAGGAATAAGGTTGCTGTTTTCAAGCGGTTTATTGATGACCTGTTTTTTTTATCTGTAAAGGTACTGTGAGTTTTTGGAATGTTTTGATTGCCTGAATAAAAATCCCCATGGTTTGAAATTTAGCTACCAGATTGAACGCAAGGCCATTAATTATTTGGAACTTTGTTTTTTTTTGTAGATGAAAATGAGAAGGTACATTTTAAACCTTATTGAAAACCCATGGCTGTAAACAACTTTTTGTATGCAACTAGTATGCATCCTTCACATCTAATTGAGTCTCTGCCTTTTGGGGAATTCAAATGGGTTCTTTAGAATACCTCTGAGTATAAACATCGGGAGTGATGTTTATCTGAGGTTGAGATTAGATTTATGAACAGGGGTTATTCCACGGAAGTGCTAGATCAAGACCCAAGGAAAGCACTAAATGAACCATTAGCTGATGGATCCTTTCACAATGTTTTTGATGGGGATGGTAGAAACATCACAAGGGGAAATGATTGTTTTATGTCACTAGATATAGCCCTTTTTCAAATATTTTGATGAGAATTCTGAAGGAACTATGGCCCATGGTCATTTCTGATGATTTTTTGAGTACACTTCAGTTTTTCTTTTAGCTGTTATTGTAATCTGAAGGAACTTTTGACTAGATCTTTAAAAGCTGTGCAACTTGGTGATATTCAGGCAGGCTCATTTAGATGTGGGAATTGTAGTTTATGTAGCAGGATTAGGAATCTTTCTGGTTCTCTTATCAATGGTCATAAATGTACAGCAAAGGAGAAATGTAATTGCAAATCTTGTGGGGTAATTTATATTTTGGGGTGTGGCTGTGTGGAGACCCATCAGTATATTGGGCAAACAAAAAGAATGGTGAGGATTAGAGTGTTGGAACACTTCGCTGACATTGGAAATCAGAGCAGAGAGCGCCTTGTTGCTGAACATTTTTGTAAGAAACATGATGGTAATGGGGCATCTCTGTTTTTCAGTGTTTTGGCTAGACCAGGGGGTTTGAAAGGGAACTTCTGCTCTTTATTGAATCGGTTGTAAACAACATATATTTTAAATTATAGAACTGTGTTTCCTGGGGGGGGGGGGGGTTGAATTTAGAATTCCCTATGAATTTAAGAGGTTAATGATGTGCAATTTTGTATCTTTTGGACATATTTTGATAAATGTTAAGAATGTTTGTCATCATTTAAATATAAAAATATAAGTAAGTTTGAATATGGATTCTGCTTAAAATGTTATTTTTGTGGGGACTTTTGGGCTTAACTCAGTCTTTTTATTGCACTTAATGTTCATTGAGTTTAGTGAAATGTTTAATTATGTAATTATTTCTTTGTTTAATGGATTGATTAGTATTTAGTATTTGTATTTAAGGTTGCTAGTTTTCTGTGTCATTTATCCCTTGAAGGCGAAAGGCTCAGGTACCAGGAGAATAAAGGGGTACATTGGCTTTGTTTTTGTTTGTTTCATTCTTCGCCAAATGTATGGACTCTGTGGCAGCCTTCTGCAGACTACAAAGAATTCAGATATTGACTCACTTGGACAACCTTTAGATTCAACTGTTGCTTCAAGATCTTCACTTCTATGTAGTGTGGGGTTCACCCTCAATCTCAGTCTTTGTTGACTCCCTGTTTGGACCAAGTGTTCCTGGGATGCAGGATTCAGACCATTACAGTGACGGCTTGTCTTTCGCCTTCCAAGGCCCTATCTTTAAATGCTTATTTCCAGTCCTTCTTGCAATTGCAATTGAATTTCTCAGAGTTCTGGGGTACATGGCATCTACCATTCCCATGGTTCCCTTTGCCAAACTCCACATGAGGAAATTTCATTGGTATCTCAAGATTGTTTGACTCCAGAGCAGCCATCCTCTGGAATGTGATCTGGTTCCTCTCTTTCCTTGTCTCAAGCTTGTCTGCTGATGGATTCACCAGATTTCCCTGAACCCAGGTTTGCCTTTTCAGGTTCTTTTCCCTTCTCAGGAACTATACATGGATGCTTCCAATCAAGGTTGGAGAGCCTCCTCAATAACCTCAAAGTCCAGGTCTTTGGTCCCATCAACAACTGGCAGACCATTAAACAAATAAAGTGGAAATAGTGCCTAGATACAAACAAATAACTAAAAAATAAGGCACTGGAAAGTTCACCAGACAGCAACACCAACTTTATTGAGCACACGAACAAACAGAAGAACACCTTAACTGTATCACCATGTTTTCGTCAGTACGACTTCATCAGATGAGCATACCAATTTCTAACCACCATTTATTTTAAGTTCCTATGTACAGCAGGCTCTGAAGATTTTCAAGTTTATGAATATACATGTATTTTTATTCACATTATTTTTAAATGATTTTAAATATGACTATACTGTTTATATTTGTTTTATATTACATTTATATGAATTCAAAGTCTTACATACTCATTTTATTGTATTGTGTTTGTAATGGTTTTAAGAGTTTTAAACCGGGTTCATATGCACAGTTTTTTATGCACTTTATTTTGAATTGTGTCTTTAAATGTGAATAACTTTGTTAAATGATCAATCAAGGGTTGTATATAAATGGTTGTTAGACGTTGGTATGCTCATCTGATGAAGTTGTACTGATGAAGACGCTGTGATACAGTTAAGGCATTCTTCTGTTTGTTCGTGTGCCCAATAAAGTTGGTGTTGCTGTCTGGTGAACCTTCCAGTGCCTTAACTGGCAGACCATATCAACATCAAGGAGATAAGGGTTTTACTTCTAGCTCTCCATGACTTTCACTCCATTTTGGGTTCCAGGCCCACGTAAAGGTTTTTACAGCCAATACCATAGTCTTATGGGGGACACAAAATCTTACCTTCTTTGCAGGTTGGGTCTTCAGGTTTGGGATATTGCAGTCTGCCATCATTTGATTCTTCTAGTGGTTTACATTCTTTCAGGGCAGAATCTTTTGGCAGACTCTTTGAGCAGGTCCAGGAAATGCCAAAAAATGCATAGTCATACCCTTCGGGAAAAACAAGGTTACCCCTAGCTACCAAATAGGTGGCAATCCACTGAGCACAGAAGAAGTTATCAGGGACCTGGGGACCCAAGTTGATAGTAGTCTGTCATTCGACACCCATGTAGCCAAGGTGGTTAGGAAGACCTTCTACATTGCCCACCTTATCATGAAGGGATTCTCATCTAGATCAAGGGAGGTCATAGTCTCCCTATACTCATCACTCATCACCAATGATTGAGTACAATGCCCCATTCGGAATGTATCTGACCCGACACTTGCAGCAGCTTGAGAGGCCACAAAAGTTCCTCACCAAAAGGATAAAGGGTCTCAAACATCTGTCCTATGCTGCCCGACTGAAAGAACTCCAACTCTATTCAGTCGCTGCATCTGCTCAGAGGTGACCTTTGCCTAACATACAAGGCCATGTCAAACCCAGATTTGATGAATATGCTTCACCTCAAAAAATCTAGATCCGTCAGAGCCACAAGGGCGGGAGACTTAAACCTTGACACGGCTATTAATAGGACGTGCTGGAGGGATAGATTCAGCACCCAAAGACTCCCTATGCTGTGGAACAAAATCCCGGTATATGTGAGGCAGAGCACCTCGCTGGCCTTGTTCAAGAGAAATCTTGACCAATGGATGGGAGATCGCAGATATACCCCAGGGATTACCTCAGTGTCACTGCTCGACAGAGGCACAGCAAAATAATGGGTATAGTTCCCCATACTAAAGGGGTGGCGTAAGCCACAAAACTATGGGCTAGGCTTGTAAATGCCCTTGGGCAGATAGCCTAGTATGAACCTATGAACCTATAAAAATCTTCACAATAGATGATTCACAGGGAGGTGTTTCTGGACATTTTTAGGATTACACCACCCATGTACGTAGATGTTTTTGCCTTCCCTGTGAACAAAACACTTCTGCTGTTCTTCTGTTAAGTTCAAGTGTGCCAAGTCCTCTGGCTTGGAAAGTGGATGTTTTTCTTGGCAAAGGATGTTTCTGTATACCTGTCCCCCTCTTCCAAATGTCCTGCACAGGATCATGTCGGGCAAGCCCAAAATCTTGCTGGTGACTCCCTTTTGGATTAGATAGCACTTGTTTCCCCCCTTCTATTCCATCTTGCTATCGGGAGTCATCACAAGATATCTCACAGGCTGGATCTTCTCACACAAAACAAGGAGTTTGTTTCACTCTCACCCAGTTGGCAGTCTGGGGGATAAGGTTTGGATTCCATTTAGACACCAGTTTTCAGAAGACATACTTTGGGTTTTTCAGGAGGGTAGAAACCCTCTGTTAGAAAATTCTATGGCTCTAAATGGAAGAGATTTTAATATCTGGTATCTCAAGCATGACCTGGACCCTTTTACTGTGGGTATTCTTAATATCCTTTCTTGTTTGGGTGAGTTACTAAATTCTTACTTGGCATTTTTATCTGTTATAGCTCATTTTGTCAGACATTTCTGCTTATCTACCTCTGAATCCAACTCTGGCTTTTTGATTTGAAGTCAAACAATTTCTGAAAGGCATCCTTCATGATCTTCATGTTTCACTGTTGCAGTCATCACATTTGGTTATCCCTGCCAGGGTAGCCCTCAGCCGGCCCGAATACCAGAGGCTTAGTATTTCTGTGTCGGTTGCTGTCGCTTTAGGACTGACGTCAGGTCGTCAATAGTATAAAGTAAGGCAGCCGACCCCATTACATCAGTCTTTCTTGCCATGGAGCCTGAAGCAGTGGCAATTCACACGAGTGCCGGTTGGCTGCTACCTGATTTTCGTCTACAGAATTTAAGTTTTCTAAAGCCAAGTACCCCGTTGGCGATCCTTTTTTCTTGCACTAACCAATGTCAGAAAAAGTTAATTGTCTCACCTGTGGAAAGCAAATGCCACACTGAGACTTTCATTCTTACTGAGTCACTTGTTTAGGCCTAGACCTCGACATCCCCAGTTGTCGCTTCTGTGCTTTTTTTCAATGCCAGAACTGTCCCGTCATTGGCCCCTTATTGTAGCTAGATATTTTCGCTTACAGTCCTCGAATTCCGATATGACTTTGGTAAGCTGTCAGATCTTCCGAAAAAAATGTAAAATTAAAGAGGGAGATAGACTGCACATGTCCAAACCTACCGACGACACTTCCGTTAAGCTAGTAGTCAGTTCTCCAGTCCCCAGTGAGGTGCTTTTGCAGCCCCTGATGCCCGCTTCTTTGGATTTGCAGGCCGCTACCGAGACCCTTTCGGAGTCCAGTATGCTGCAAAACTCTTCTTTGAGTAAGGATCCTGCGGTTGGCTCTACCTTGGATGGGTCTGGAGCCGTTGAGCAGGCACCAGCTTCCGAGTAAGTCCTTTGCACTACCGATTCTCGACACAAACCAACATCTTCTTTCGTGATTACCATTCTTTCGAAAACAACTGAGTTTCTTGGGCCCAGGGTACGAACCACATCCAAGAAACCGACTCAATCTCAGGCACCTGCTTCCTTGCCTCAGTCTCAAATGCTTAAAATGGCGGAAGACCTTATCATGCTGATCAGGGGAAGCCAAACCCCCCCCCCCCTTCTAAAGAAAAAGAGATCTGTCCCCTGTAATTTTGTCTGAACAAGAGTCAGATGACTCTGATGCATCTAAATCTGAAGACATGCAACCCCTCTCTGCTTATGGGGATTCTGATGCAGAGGATTCCATCCCTTCAGCCTCTCCCCCAGAGGATTTTTTCCTTTGGGGAAACCCTTCATACCTTATGGGAGCATTTCCAGTGGGAGAGTCAGGACTACCCTCAGTCTAAAAAGAGACTTGGGGAATTCTTAGATCTTCCACGGCACAGACCCTTGGCCATCCCCCCAGTCCTGGATGCTGTGGAGGATGTTTTCCTGGAATCCAGCTTGACCCCTGACACCCTCCCTCCTGCATCCAGAAAACCAGACAGGTACTATAGAGTCCCTGACTCTCACAAATTTCTTTTTAAAAATCCTACTGCTGACCCTGAGGTAATTTCTCAAGGGCCTAAAGGAATTAAAGCAACCTCTGCTAAGAATCCCAACCTCTCAGATAGGGATTCCCGAGCACTAGACAGATGGGGTAAAAAAGTAAACACCTCAGCTACTCCTGCTGTCAGAGCACTAAATTGTCAGTTCCACATGCTAAAATTTCAGCAACATACCTTGGAACTCCTCAAACAAAAAATGTCGTCTTCCTTTCCTGCTTGTGCAGAATCTAGAGTTACAAGAGTTAATGCATTCTGCAAGTCAAGTAACTAAACACACCTTGCACTGTGGTTTTGACACCCTAGAAGCGTCTTGCAAGGCAGCAGTCACTGGATCTGTCATTAGAAGGCATGCATGGCTTAAGGAACAGCCCCTGCCAGACAATGTCAAATCTAAATTGTTGGATGCCCCCTTGCACAAAGACAACTTACTTGGCACTAAGGCAGAAGAGGTCTTAAAAAAAAAAAGGAAGAAAAAGCTAAATCTATGCAGACAGTTAAGGATTTCATACAGGTCCAGCCACCCAGATTCAGCAGGCATTGTCCCACCAAGCACTGGTCCTTTCCTGCTCCGACTAAGCCAGTCCAGCCCAGGCCCCGGGGAACCAGACCCCTTAAACAGCAGCCACAGGGAATGCAGAGATCTAAGCAGTGAACTACCTCCACTTCAAAACCAGGGCATTCTAAGCCACTCCCTTTTTGTAAGATCTCACAAAGATTCACCTCCCCCACCCCCTCCCTCTGCCCACCTTCACTTACCCCTAAGAGGAAAACTCTCCTTTCACACAAGTACCTGGGCCACCATTACCACCGACCACTGGGTTCTCAACATATTGTCTCAAGGATAAAAATTTTCCTTCCACACCCTTCCAACCCCAAAAGGGTTCCCAGATCTACCTCTAAACCAGTGGGCAGAGGCTCAAAAGCAAATCCTTTCCCTGCTTTCTATGAGGGCAGTAGAGCACGTTCCTGCAGAACAGATAGGCCAAGGTTTCTACTCCAGACTTTTTCTGGTGCCCAGAAAAGAGGGCATCTGGCACCCCATCCTTGATCTATCCATTCTAAACACCTTCCTGGTGATCCAAAAATTCAAAATTCTCTCCCTCAAAAATTCAAAATTCTCTTCTCTCCAGCAGCTGCTACCCATGCTGTCCAAGGACGCTAGATCTAAAAGTAGCCTACCTCCACATTCCTATCAGGGAATCGTGCAGGAAATATCTCTGTTTCAGGGCAGGATCTCAACACTTTCAGTTCTCTGTACTTCCCTCTGGCATATCTACTGCTCCCAGAGTTTTCACAAAATGTCTCGCTCTGGCCATTGCCTTTTGCAGACAAAGGAATATCACGATTTACCCATACATAGACGACTGCCTTATTCAGGCAGACAGCCAGGAAAAGCTGCTCAAGCACCTGGCCTTTGTAAAGACCCTACTAACCTCCCTAGGGTACACATTCAACGAAAGGAAATCCAAACAGGTGCCCACCCAAAGGATTATCTTCCTGGGAGCAAGCCTGGACACAGCATCCCAGATGGCATTCCTTACACCAGAAAAACTAATTTTCCTGATGGCCTACTTCTCTCAACTAGCCACCAGACCCAAGTTTACCTGCAAGGAAGATCCTGCAAGCTCTGGGGTTCGTGGGATCTTGCATACTACTCATTCCATATGCCAGACTGCATATGAGGAAACTTCAGTGGCACCTAAAAAGCCTTTGGTATCAACACTCACCTGCAGACTCTCATACCTATAATTCTTTGCCTCAGAAAAGATTTTTATTTTGGTGGGCAACAGCATGCTCTTACAACAAAGGTCTACCTGTCTCACCACCCTCCACCGCCCATACCCTCACCACAGATGCATCAGACTATGCTTGGGGTGCACACCTGGAAGGCAGGTGCATACAGGGCCAATGGAGCCCACAGTAAATCCCTCTGCACATTGACCAAAAAGAGATGATGGCTGTTCAGTACACCTTGATAGCTTTCAAGCCCCTACTCTCCCCAGGGGCTCTCCTGCTCAAAACAGAAAACACCACTGTGATGTGGTATATCAACAAGCAGGGAGGGACTCACTCCTACTCTCTATGCAGGCTGGCCATGACCCTTTGGCACGCAGCTTCTGCCATGCAACTGCACCTGTTAGCACAATTCCTACCAGGTTCTCTTAACTCTCTGGCAGACCAATTAAGCAGAAATCTTCTGAATCCAAATGAGTGGCAGCTCAACAGAAGAACCTTCACCCTAGTAGCTCAGAAATGGGGCACCCCGAAGGTCGGTCTCTTTGCCTTCCACACCAACCATCAGCTCAGCAAATTCTGCACCAGGAAAAATCACTGCATGGCTTGGAAAGTGGATGGTCCTGTCCTTCCCCTGGGTCCATCTGTCGGTCTATGCCTTTCCTCCACTATCTCTCATCCCCAGGGTACTGCTCAAAATAAAGGAGGAAAAAACAAGGACAATTCTTTTAGCTCCAGACTGGCCTCACCAGCACTGGTACCCTTGCTGCGCAGCCTGTCCCCACTGCCACCTTGGCATCTTCCTCTTATTCCAAACCTCCTGACCCAGAGGGAAGGGGAATTCATGCATCCCCAATTGCAGACCCTCAATTTGGCAGCTTGGCTTATTCCCTAACCCTGGATCAATCTGCCAACCTCAGTAAACAGGTTCTAGATGGTGCACGTGAGGCCAGATGCCCTATCACTATAAAGTTTTATGCTAATAAATGGAAAAGGTTCTGCACCTGGATCCAGGTTAAGGGAGCCAATACGGCACAGCCCTCCCTCCCTCTCATCCTGGATTACTTAGCTGACCTACTAAACAGTGGCCCCTCTTTCTCCTCTATAAAAATTCATGCGTCTGCTATCTCTGTTTATTTCCTCACTAAGCAGCCACTTTTCTCACACCCTTTGATCAAACAGTCCCTAACAGGGGCTAGCAACTTGAGGCCACCCAGAAGAGCATCAACCCCAGCTTTGGGACCTTAACTTTATGTTGGAAAAGCTCACCCTGCCCCCTTCGAACCACCTTCTTCTGCAGAGCTAAAATTTCTTTCCTGGAAGACAGTTTTCCTTCTGGCCATCACTTCAGCCAGAAGAGTCTCCAAGCTGCAAGCACTCATGGCTGTGGAATAACCCTTCATCGTCTTCCATGCTGACATTGTATCCCTCAGAACTAATCCATCCTTCATGCCCAAGGTGGTGTCCAGTGTGGCTCTCACCCAATCCATTCATTTGCCCACCTTTTTTCCTGATCCCCAAAACAAGAGGGAAAGGATCCTGCACTCCCTAGATATGCACAGACAGCTCAGATTATATCTAGGCACAACTAAATCGTTCATAAAGTCTTATCAATTGCTGCTTAGCTTTGCTTCAGGGGCCGGAGGCAAAGCCATCTCCAAACAAACCTTTTCCAAATTGATAGCACACTGGAGCCATTTCTGATGCAAACAACATGGAAATCCTTCCCCCAAGGGGTCAGGACTCGCTCCACCAGAGCAGCCTCCTCCTCTGCAGCTTTCCTCAGTGGAGTCCCTACCAGGGACGTCCTGGAGGCTGCCACCTAGACATCTTGTTCACACTTTTACCAAACATTACCACCTGCCTCTCTTCTCTAAATCCAGGGCAGGGTTTGCATCTGCAGTCTTGCAGGGCATCCTAGCCAGCCCCTAGTTTCCTTGTCTGCCTCCACCCATTTCCTCAGCTTTGGGAATCAACCCAAATGTAATGACTGCAACAGTGAAACACGAAGAACATAGTACAGTTGTGTACACTTACCATAAATGTAGATGTTCGAGTGTATTCACTGTTGCAGTCCTGGTTTCCCTCCCTCCATCCCCCTTTCTTCTCTTTCCTTAAAAGGGACATATTGGTATTTACTTACTACTGGTGGGGTTCTTCCACCAGAATATGGCTCCTACTTGGGGGCTCCTGACAGGTTAGGGCAAGAAAAACTGATGTAATCGCGTCAGCTGCCTTACTTTATACTACTGACGATCTGACGTCAGTCCTGAAGCAGAAGCAACAGCAACCAACACAGAAATACTAAGCCTTTGGTATTCGGGCTGGCCGAGGGCTACCCTGGCAGGGATAACCCAAATGTGATGACTGCAACAGTGAAGACATTCCAACATCTGCATTTATGGTAAGTGTACACAACTGTACTTTCAGCCTCCAAGAAAGCTTATTCTTCCTCCTTTCAACCTTAATTTTGTTCTAAAGAAATTGACTCAGTCCCCTTAGAGTCTACAGTTTCCTCTTCCTTACAACATTGTACTTAACAAGGCTGCGTCATTAGTGGCTCTTGCTTCTGTCCAATGAAAAATCAAAAGGCCAGCACACAGTGATGTCTGTAGAAAGCTCAAGGTTTAATGTAACATGCTAAGTTAGGCAAAAACAGACAGGTTTCAGCTGAAACAAAATAAAGCCTTCATTAGTGTGAATCATAAACCACATGAGAATGTTGTATAAAAAAGGGCATAATTGTTCATTCAGACCAGGTGGAAACAAACTACCCAACTTAATAATCCACTTCTTTTCTTTATTATTTAGTATAGAGTGCCAACCAATTTTATTAACCCTGTCCCTAATAATTCTGTCTGATAGTAAATCTGAAATTGGCAGTGGTGTGTATAAGGGAATGTTTGTATAAGGCATTAGTTTGTCTTTTATTTCTAATGTCCCTGACCTGCTCAGGTATACGTATCCTCAGTGGTCAAGAGGTTTGTCCAATATAAAATGCTGAACAGGAACAGGTGGCAAGATAAACAACCTAATCTGCACCACAATTTGCCAAAAATTTAATATCAAATACTGTGTCTGTGTTTTTGCGGGTGAACTGTTTGGATTTAGCCACCCTTTGGCAGTGTACACAATGTCCACACGGTACACAACCATATAAAGGGTCTCCTGTCAATGTACATTGTAATTTTTCACTAACTCTAGTTAGTCCCCGTTTGTAATGACTAAAGTAGGAACCTAAGGTTTTTTCCTCTATGAAAGGAAAACAAGCATTTGTCCTGTACGATATCTGATAATCTATGGTCAGCTAATAGTAGATTCCAATGTCTGTTGATACTGTCTACTAATGTTGGTATTGCGTCCAAAAGTGGTCACTGAACGAATGTCAAGATTCCTAGACTGCTGTTTATCTTTATATACCAATAAATCCTTCCTGTCAAGTGTTGAAGCCCAGTTAATTTTGTAGCCTCTCTCTTTAAATTTTTGGTCAAATCCTGTTTGAAATGGTTGTACTTATCTGGATTGGAACAAATACGCTTCATACGGAGGAACTGCGATTTGGGTATGATGTTATTCGTGTTTCACTGTTGCAGTCATTACATTTGGGTAATCTGCTGGCAGGTTGCCCTCAGTCGCCCTGATTAACAAAGTCTTGGGTCCTGCATTGGTTGCTGTCCCTTCTTCCATGACGTCAGGTCGTCAGGGGTATAAAATATGCAGCCGACGCCATTACATCAGTCTTTCTTCCTGTGCGGTGCCCAAAGCAGAAGCAGTTCGCAAGTGCCGGTCGGCCAACTCCAGAAATTTTCATTTTCGAGTTTCAAAACCGAAGTCTTCAACTAAAAAGCTAAGTACCCCGTTGGGGAACTTGCTCCTTACCGATGTCAGTAAAAATTAATATTTGTATTACTTGTGGGAAGCAAATACCTCATAAGGATTTTCACTTTTACTGTATTCCTTGCCTAGGCCCTGACCACAACGTACCTTGCTGTTGGTTCTGTGCTTTATTTAATCAGCGCACTATCCATCGTTAGTACATTTTTGCTTCTAAATATTTTGGATCACAGTTTAATTATCCCGAAATGGTATCAGTTAGCAATCAGACTACCGGAATACCTAAAAATGCAAAGAAAAGAACAGAGACAGGCCGTTCCAAAACTGCCGACGACGCCTCTAAGCCAGTCACCAGTTTGCCGGTACTCAGTGAGGTGCTTTCACAGCCCCTGATACCAGCTATTTCTGATTCGTAGGCCTCTACTGAGACCCATTTGGAGTCCGGTATGCCACGAGATGCTTCAATTATGGAACCTGCAGATGTCTGTACCTTGGATGGGTCCGGAGCTGCTGTGCAAGCACCGGCTTCTGAGGGTGTATTCAGGCGTACAGATTTGTATATTAAACCGATGCCATCTTCAATATTAAGGCCAAACTCTCAATCTATGTCTAAAAAAACGATGCCTAGGCAACATGTACAGGCCTCTATGCCTAAAAAACAAATGATCAAAATGGCTGAAGATTTAATTACTCATCAGGGGTAGCCAACCCCCACCTTCAAAGAGGCCAAGGGCTGAACCGGACTATGAATCTTCTGAACAGGATTCTATTTCTTCTGACTCTTCTAATGAACAGGATTTGTCTATACCTACTTATGAAGACTCCGATGCAGAGGATTCCTTTTCTTCTGCTCCCCCCCCCTGAGGATTTTTCTTTTGGGGAAACTTTACATCTTAAGGGAACATTTCCACTGGGGAAAGTCAGGATTTCTCTGAATCCAAAAAGAGGCTTAGGGATTTTCTTCCTCAGCATAGGCCTTTGGCTTTACCTCCTGTACTAGACATTGTTGATGTGTTTTCAAAATCTAGTATGGCTCCTTATTCTTTGCCTCCGGCTCCCTGTAAGCCAGGCCGATACTACAGGGTTCCTGACTCCCACAAATTCCTTTTCAAAAATCCTGTTGCGGATCCTGAAACCATTTCTCAAGGCCCCAAGGGCATTAAGGCTTCTACTGCTAAAAATCCTACCCCTTCTGATAGAGATTCCAGGGTGCTGAATAGATGGGGTAAGAAGGTTTATACTTTTGCAACCTTGGCAGTCAGGGCTTTAAACTGTCAATTCCATATGCTAAAATATCAGCAGTATATCATGGGACTGCTTAATCAGAAAATGATGTTGATTTCTGACTGTGTGGAAAATAAAGATTTACAGGATTTATTGTATTCAGCTGAACAAGTTGGGAAACGTACTTTGCAATGTGGTTTTGATTCTTTGGAGGCCTCTTGCAGGGCTGTTGTTACTGGGTCTGTGCTTAGAAGGCATGCTTGATCTCTGCCTGATCATGTTAAAGCAAAATTATTGGATGCTCCTTTGCAGCAGGACTGTCTGTTTGGCAACAAGGCTGAAGAAGTTCTAAAAAAGATGGAAGATGAGGCTAAATCAGACTGTGAAAGATTTCTTACAAGTACAACCTCCAAGATTTAGTAGGCATTTCCAGTTCCTTCCAGAGCCACTCGAGCCAGACCCAGACATGCCAAAAGCACCAAGTTTCAGTCCCAAGGGACTTTCAGAACTAAGCAATGGGGTGCCTCCGCTTCCAAATTTGGAAGCAACAAGACACCTCCCTATGGCAAACAGTCTCAATGACTTTCAGTCTCAATTACTTTCTTTTAGAATTACCAAGCACTTATCTTTTAGCTGCCCCTTTGGGGGGAAAACTGGCACTTCATGCAAAAAAAACTGGCAACTTGTAACCCAGGACAAATGGATTTTAAATATAGTGTCCCAGGGATACAGGTTTAATTTCCACACATTGCCAACTCCAAGCAGATGGCCAGACCTGCCCCCAAATCAGCGGGCAGAGGCTCAGAAACAAGTACTTTCCCTCTTAAACATGGGAGCTGTTCAACTAGTACCAGAAGGGGAAAAGGGACAAGATTTCTATTCCAGATATTTCCTGGTACCCAGAAAAGACAAGTCATGGTGTCCTTTTCTGGACTTGTCTACTGTAAACAGCATCTTGAATCTTGGGATGTCCAGGAAAGTGACTCTTCACCAGTTACTTCTTTATGCTAGGCAAAGATACCTGGTTGGCAACTCTAGATCTAAAAGAGGCATACCTGCATATCCCAATCAGGGAATCTTCCAGAAGATACCTCCGCTTCAAAGTAGGCTTTTTGCATTATCAGTTCTCTGCACTGCCCTTTGGCTTATCTACTGTGCCCAGGGTCTTTACAAAGTGCCTGGCTCCAGTAATTGCATTTTGCAGGCAAAGAAATATTCAAATATATCCATACCTGGACGATTGTCTAATTCGGGCAGAAAACAAGGCCATTCTTCTAAAACATCTGGCATTTGTAAAAAGGGTTCAAACTTGTCTAGGGTACACCATAAACAAAAAGAAATCACAACTAGTACCCTCTCAACAAATAACATTCCTGGGTGCAAGCTTGAATACAACTGCCCAGATGGCTTACCTTACGCCAGAAAAGCAAATTCAGTTGGTGACTTACTTCAAACAGGTGGCCACAAAAACACTGCTATCAGCAAGGCAAATACTGCAAGCCTTGGGGTTCATGGCATCCTGCATTCTTCAAATTCCATATGCAAGACTGCATATGAGGAAACTTCAGTGGTACTTAAAAAGTTTATGGAGTCAACATTCACACAGCCTGGAAACAATGATTCCTATCATACCTTGCATGCAACTAGAGTTCCTTTGGTGGGCAGAGACCTGCCACCAAAACAAGGGACTGCCATTCACACCACCCCCTGCCACCCAAACCCTAACTTCAGGCACATCGGACTATGCATGGGGGGCTCATCTGGCAGGGAAGTGCATTCAGGGCAAATGGAGCTCTAATCAAATGCACCTTCATGTCGATCACAAAGAAATGCTAGCTGTGCAGAAAGCTCTGACAGCCTTCAAAGACTACCTTCATCCAGGGCAACTAATGGTAAAGACGGACAACACCACAGTTATGTGGTACATAAGCAGGGGGGTACACATTCCTACCCCCTCTGCAGACAAGCCATAGCATTGTGTAACACGGCCTTGAGCTATCAAGTACAACTACAAGCCCAATTCCGGCCAGGAAAGCTGAATATTTTGGCAGACAATCTAAGCAAAAATCTCATGGACCCACACGAATGGAAACTCAAACCACGGATTTTCAACATGTTGACACACAAATGGGGGAGGCCAGACATAGATCTCTTTGCCTCACCCCAGAACTACCAGTTGGACAAATTTTGCACAAGAACTCCTCACAAAAAAGCCTGGAAAGTGGATGCTGTGTCCTTCAGCTGGGAAAACCTATCAGTCTATGCTTTTCCCCCTCTGCCTTTGCTCTCCAAAGTTCTACTAAAAGTCAAACAGGACAAACCAAAGATGATTTTGCTTGCTCCAGACTGGCCTTGCCAACACTTGTACCCACTCCTACGCAGTCTGTCACAACTTTCTCCATGGCACCTGCCTCAGACACCTTCCTTACTATCTCAGCAGAACAACCAAATTCTGCACCCTCTGCTCCAAACATTGAATCTTGCAGCTTGGCTAATCACTTAAATTCTCCCTTAGCATCCCTCAGTAAACGTGTGATGGATGTCATTTTGGAGGCGAGAAGACCTACTACCAGAAAGTCTTTATGCTGACAAATGGAAAAGATTCTGTGCCTGGAATCAATCTCGAAGGATGACCACAGCAGTGCCCAATTTACCTCAGAGTTTGCAATACTTAACTGAGATGCTTCACAAGGGACTATCTTTTTCTTCCATAAAAATCCATGCCTCAGCCATTTCAGCTCATTACAACACAGAGCCCCCCCCCCTTTTCTCATCTTCTGTTAAAGCAGTATCTCAGAGGGGCCAAAAACTTAAGGCCACCCATGAGAGCTTCAACAACTGCCTGGCACCTTAACTTTGTATTGGAAAAACTCTACCTCCTTTCGAGCCAGCTGCTACTGCAGACTTAAAATTCCTTTCCTGGAAAACAGCCTTCCTTTTAGCAACCACTTCAGCTAGAAGGATTTCTGAATTACAGGCCCTTATGGCAGTGGAGCCTTTCATCATCTTTCATGCGGACAGGGTGTCACTCAGGACCAACCCATCCTTCATGCCCAAGTTGGTATCCAGTGTGGCTTTTAATCAGTCCATTCATTTGCCAACTTTCTTTCCCAATCCACAGAACAAAGGCGAGTGGATTCTGCATTCATTGGATGTACACAGACAACTTAGATTTTACTTGGACAGAACTAAATCTCGAAGAAAATCTGAACAACTGCTGGTAGCATTTGCTGCAGGGGCAGAGGGAAAGGTTATTTCAAAGCAAACTATTTCCAAATTGATAAGCCATTGCATTCATTTCTGCTATAAGCACCATGGAAAACCTATCCCCCAGGGGATCAGATCCCATTCCACCAGGGCTGCATCTACTTCTACAGCCTTTCTCAGAGGTGTTCCTACTAGGGAGATTCTAGAAGCTGCTACCTGGAGTTCAGTTCATACACTCACTTCACTTATCACTATACTATCACTTATTTTCTCCAAATCCAGAGCTGGCTTTGCCACTGCTGTTCTGCGGGGCCTTATAGCCGGTCCTAATTCTGTATAAATTCAGCCTCTCAACCTTAGCTTTGGGAATCTACCCAAATGCAATGACTGCAAAAGTGAAACACTAAGAACATAGTACAGTTGTGTACACTTACCATAAATGTAGATGTTCAAGTGTATTCACTGTTGCAGTCCTGGTTACCCTCCCTCCAGCCCCCTGTTTTTTCTCTTTCTATGCCTCTCCTTTATTTCTCTACATTTAAAAGTCTTTTTGGTGTATTTGTATTTTCTTGAGGTATATATTTTTGTGTTTAAAATTATTTATATATTTTGCTTCCCATTTGGGGGGCACCTGACATCTGGGGCAAGAAAAACTGATGTAATGGCGTCGGCAGCATGTTTTATACCCCTGACGACCTGACATCATAGAAGAAGAGACAGCAACCGATGCAAGACCCAAGACTTTGTTAATCAGGCCGACTTGAGGGCAATCTGACAGCAGATTACCCAAATGTAATGACTGCAACAGTGAATACACTCAACAGCTACATTTATGGTAAGTGTACACAACTGTACTTTGCATGTGATGTGTGGAGGGTGGAAGCTGGATGCATGCAGTAATGAATTGTATTGTGGGTATTTACTGTATAGCTAGGTGTCTAAAGTATTGTCAATGTTTCTGGTAACCAAAACATCCAAAAATGTAATCTGTTCCACATGATGGTTCACCATAAATTGTATTCCCCACTTGTTACTGTTTAGATATTCCACAAACTCTGAGATATTCAGCATCTGCCTTCCAAACCATCCAACAGTCAAAATATCATCTCCATATGTCAGTTTCCTCAAGGTATATATTGTTAGTTGGATCATAAATAAGTTCTTCCAAAAATGCCATAAATACATCAGCATAAATGGGGGCAAATGATGCTCCCATGACTGTACCCTGTACCTGCCAGAAACATTTGCGTTGATAATAGAAAATGATTTTAGTAAGTACTTGTTCTGCAAGACAGATTAAAAAAGTATTGAACCCAGGTGGATAGAGTTCTGATCTTATATAACCAGTGTTCCAAAGCCTGTAAACCTGCCCAGTGAGGAATATTGGTGTATAAGGCTGCCACTTCTAAAGTGCACATCAGCCATCCAGGCTCGAGTTGCATGTCCAAGATAATCTGTAAAAACTCAGTGGTATCCTGAATACAGGCCCTGACCCATTTCAGTAGAGGTTTAAGGTGTTAAAAACTGGGAAAGTGGTTCTGTGATTGAACCCCTGCCAGACACAGTAGGTCTCCCTGGAGGGTCATGTAAGTTTTTGTGCATTTTGGGCAATAAGTATAGATATTAATTGCTAGGATCAGGCACAGTGAGATGATCCACTACCGAATCTGAAATAATGCCTTCTTCCATAGCTGACAAAAGAAATGTATAAATCTGCTGTTTAAATCTGGAACTAGGGTCCAGAGGCATATACATATAGTAGTGTTCATCACTCAGTTGCCTTTCGGCTTCAGCATACTTGACCCAATCCATAACAATCACAGCCCCACCTTTATCAGCTGATAAAATAACTAAATTCTTGTGATGAAGGTTCAAGATTACCTTTTGTTCAATCTTTGAGAGATTACTAGACATAATCCCGGATTCTCTAAAATGCAAATTTAAATATTTGAGAACACTGGTTTGAAACATGTGGACATTATGATGCATGGGAGGCATGAAAGTAGATGTGTGAAATTTGAATGTGTTATCATCCACATCCATTGATGATTAATCAAAATATAACCTCAAATTTAATAAACAGCAAAAAGCAGTAACATCTTGTGCAAAGGAGTCCTCCAGAAATGAAAAAAAAAAAAACTGGTACAAAATTTAACCCTTTATTTAACATTTGCAGTTCAACTTCAGATAAAGATGTGGATGAAATATTTAACACATTTCCAGTTGTATTTATTTCTGTCATAATTTTGAGTAATGTCTCTATATTCCTTACTTGTATGGTGCTTTCTCCCTCCCCTGCGTACCCTGCCCTGCCCCTAAAGGGTTATCTGAATTCCTATGTTTGGAGGCCGGAGATTCTGTGATGTGTTGTATGTCCAAGTCTGTGACCTGGACTATTCCTCCCCTGATGTCCCACTAATGAACTTTTGGGGTTAAGAATGGACCTAGGTCTTTTTCTCTTGAAGGGCTTGCTGTCCAGATTGTCAATTTTTATTTATACCAAAGGGTTTACCCCTTTCGTAGTCTCCCTTGTCCCTGTAAAACCTTTGCATTTTCTTGTCCTTTAAAGTCCAAAGTTAATAGTTCCTGGCTCAGCTGATTTAAACAAGAAATGTAACATGACTGACCCTCAAATTTTCTGGTTTCATCTCAGATATTGGCAACCTCTCTTATACATGAATCTGTGGAACGATCATAATATGACGTAAGCACATCTACAAAGCTCATAGAAGCCTTTTGTTGGGCAAAAGCCCATTGTTCAGCTAGATCTTCATCTGTATTTGCCACTAATGGCTGAATTCGTACCCTGAGGCCTCTAGGAGAAATCCCCTTGGCTTGGTAGGCCTTAAAGTGTCTAAGGTGCCACATTAGTCCTTGGTGATCTCATGCTCTTAGTTAACCTTTGGCTCCTGCATGCCAACTACTTCATTTAAACTACTCTTGGGTCCCAACCCAAATATCCACAGATCATCCCTGTCAGCTGATAGCCCTTTCAGAAGCTGATTAAGATCCATGGTATTTATTTATAACCAAATTAACATACATGTCCCAACCTATATGTAAGAAAATGTGGAACAAGTATTGTAGTTTAATCCCTATATTAATAAATATGGTTGAAATCTATTGATATAAAATCAAGAATTGTTCAAACAAGTATAAAGACAAAATGATCAATTTTAACAACTGGCTAATCTATTGGTGTCATTCAGCCTGGGATGACATGCTCGACAAGCCACGTTGCTTCGCTAGGGACGGCTTGCACCTGTCACCCCTGGGTTTTCGAATACTGGCTAAGGCTCTTGCCTCCCCCATAGTGCTTTTTTTGGGCAAGGCTCAAAAGACAAACCCACCCCCATAGACAACACAAAGAAAAAAAACTAAGGGTAATGCTGCTCAACACAGAAGTCTAAACCTCAAGATGCACGCACTCGAGACTCTCCTCAGTATGGAGAATATTGATATCTGTACAGTAACAGAAACCTGGTTCAAAGCTCCCGAGAGCACCCCAGCACTACCAGGCTATACTTCATACCATGCTTTCCAGCCCCAAAACTCGGACCGAACCACAAAAGGAGGGGGAGTATCCATATTTATCAAAGATACCCACACCTCCAGGCTAGTGGCACTGCACAAAGCTTCGGAGACCATCCATGTGCAACTAACAGTGGGCAAAACTGCCTTTCAGTTTGTAGCCTGCTACAGACCACCCTCCCAGACACAGGAACCTCACTCAGCTTTCCTGAGAACACTGGAGAATATGAAGGTCTCTCCAAACGCTATTATATTGGGTGACTTCAACTACCCAAACATCTATTGGGAAAATTACTCAAGCCCAAACACCCTTGCCCAACGGTTCCTAGAATTTATAAACTCAAATGCTATGGAACAACTGGTCACCACTCCCACAAGAGGGGAAAACCTACTGGATCTGGTCATCGCCAACATGGGGTCTCTCTGTTCCACACCAGAGGTATACCCCTCATTGGTAAGATCAGACCATAAACCCATCTCACTGGACATCCCTATTCCATCCCCACCCCTAGCCAAGGAAGCCACGGTGAAGAACTTCTCAAAAGCAAACTTCACACTTCTCAAAACTGAGGTGGAATCCTTCAAAGCCCCTGGGCCAGTGGACAATATGGCCCAAAATGCAGAATCCTTTACAAAAGCATTCTATGGACACCTACAGGAATGCATGGAGCATGCTATCCCAAATAAAACCAAGACTTACTCCTCCAAAGGCAGGTGACCTGTCTGGTGGACCCTGGCCATAAATAAGCTATACAACAGAAGGAGAAAGCTACTACATGACAGAGCAAAATCCCAAAAAGGGAAGGCGTCCCTGATCAGTACTAGCAAGAAACTACGATCCCTCATAAAATCTAAGGCCAGCTTTGAAAGAAAAATTGTACCAGACACTAAAAATAATCACAAGGCCTTCTTTAGTTATGTCAGAAACCTGGGAGGCAACTCCCAGATATGCTCTGAGTTAGTGCAAAATGACAAAAAATTCACTGAACCCACAGACATTGCCAACATCCTGGCAGAAAGGTTCAGTGCAAACTCCCCCCCCCCCCTTCCCCTCTCCCCAAAAGAGCAAATGTCTATCCCAACAGAGTGTAGCCTTCCTGAGATCACAGATGCACAGGTGAGAGCTGCCCTCTCCAAAGCTAAAAACACAGCATCAATGGGACCAGACGGTGTCCCGGGATGCGTCTTACATGAGCTCCAAGAAGAACTAAACCCTCATAAAGTCACTGTTCAATCTCAGCCTTACTACAGGATATGTTCCCAAGGAATGGCGTACAGCAACAGTGGTCCCACACCACAAAGGTGGTGCCACAACAGACCCTGGAAACTATCGCCCTATAAGCATGACTAGCCTTGTCTGCAAAGCTATGGAGCGTATCATCATGGAAATCATAAACAAAGACATTGGGAACCTCCAGACACTGGATCCTACCCAATTCGGCTTCGTTAAGGGCAGATCTTGCCTCTTGAACCTGGTCGACTTCTTTGAAACAGTTACCAAAGCCATAGATGAAGGGAAGGTAGTCCACACAGCCTACCTGGACCTCGCAAAGGCCTTTGACACAATACCCCACTCGGGCATCATAAATAAGCTCACCAGCTTAAATATCAACCCCTATGTCACAAGATGGGTTGCAAACTGGCTCAGGGATAGAACCCATATGGCCAGAATAGCAGGTGCCATGTCAGACTCTAAACCAGTTACAAGTGGTGTCCCAAAAGGCTCACTCTTGGGACCTCTCTTGTTCGGTATATATTTCTCCGAGGTACAGACTAACACTGGTGGACTATGGCTGACCAAGTTCGCAGATGACTGAAAACTGGGTGCTATAATCGACTCTCTGACTGACACAAGCATCCTCCAAAAGGGTCTCACAGAGAGGGATAACTGGTGCCAGAGCCATGGCCTAAAGCTAAATGCTAAAAAGTGCATAGTCATCCCCTTTGGAAAAAACAAAGTGCCCACAAATTACCACATAGGTGGTAATCCATTAAGTACGGAAGAAGTAATTACCCAAGTAGATGGCAATCTCTCCTTTGACAGTCACATTGCCAAAGTGGTTAGAAAGACCTTCTGTATAGCCCACCTTGTCATGAAAGGGTTCACATCTAGATCGAGAGGTCATTGTGCCCCTCTACTCATCACTTATCAGGCCCATAATTGAGTACAATGCCCCGTTTGGGATGTACCTTACCCGACACCTTCAGCAACTGGAAAGACCCCAAATGTATTTCACCAAGAGGATCAAGGGGCTCAAACAGATGCCCTATGCAGTTCGGCTAAAGAAACTCCAGATCTACTCAGTTGCATACCGCCTATTCAGGGGCGATCTGTGTCTGACGTATAAAACCATGTCCAACCCAGAATTAATGGACATGTTTCACCTCAGGAAATCTAAATTCCTTAGAGCTACACGCTCCAGGGACTTGAACCTCAGCACAGAAATAAACTGGACATGCTGGAGGGACAGATTCATATCCCAGAGGCTCCCCTCACTCTGGAACAAAATCCCAATCCATGTCAGGCAGAGCCCCTCACTGACCCTCTTCAAGAGAAATCTTGACGAATTGATGGGAGATCGTAAGTTTACCCCTGGGATCTTGTCTGTGTCGCTGCTTGACAGAGGTACAGTAAACAAACCTTAAAAGGGCTACCGTCTGTGACCTACTCTGGCTAGGCTTATAAATGCCCTAGGGCAGATAGCCTAGAATCAACCTATGAACCTAAAGACACAAACATTACTATTTCCAGCTTAAACCAACCTTGTTGGGTACAGAATGGTATGAATGATATCTCATAGATGTGGAAATTCAATATATAACCCAGATTGTAAAAATTTTCAAAAATCTAGAGAGATTTTTTTGTATCCGGTCCAACACCCCATGCCACAAAATGAAACTCCTAAATGCACATAAAAAGGGAACAATAATAGCCAATGCGTGTCACAAACCGTATAAAATTTTTTTTCATTCAGCTGATGTATTCACCGGCTCTTAACAAAACCCCATTTGTGCAATGCTAGGTTCCCCTATCTGTTTAGAAAAATTCCAGATTAATCAAAATCAGTTCAAAGGAGAACAATCATAGCCCTTGCATAATCAAAAGAACCATGACTAATCCAACCAAATAATAATTCACTGCATATGGATATTGTATGCACGATGCTACGTTCCCTTAAAAAAAATTGTTTAGCACATATACATGTTGATGTCAGAATGCGTTGCAGTAGAACATTTGCATACAAAAATCAAACACATACTATGTGAAAATAGCCAACCTAAGCTGTGTACCCAATAATCCAGGTTATAAGGTGCGAAACAGTAGTATACTACAAGAATGCCACCACAAATATGACCATGTTCATAAACATTAACTGACATAACTCAGTAAATTATCCAAAATGTATAAATACATATGTCCATGTATCAAAATTGAGTGAAAATACCCTCAGTCAAAAGACAATCGACCCAATATGGATGTGTAATGGCTGTATTATGTTAATTATCCCTGAAAAAATAAACGTATGTTGAATGACCAAATCTTTAAATTAAACTGTGAAACACTGTGCATGTATCGGGACCTAAAGGCACGAACTCTAAAGATCCCAAGCTATGGTGTAAATATAATTGGTGCCAAGGACATTCCCCCCATCTGTGCCCGTTGTTGAAACAATATCACAATATGTTCAAAAAAATGCAAATATATGAAAAGTACACAGGAAAATTTCACCATAAGTCCCAATGTTCATGTCACTGGTGTCCATATAATCGAAATATCAAAAAAAAAAAAAAGCTGTATACTGTAAAGTCACTTCGATCACAGTCTTAGGAAAATCTCAATTGTGTGCCTTCAGAATCGTAATAGTCTGTCCTGCGAAACATGACAATTGGACCCAATGCAGTAAATTCACATGAAAAGCCCAAACAAAGCCGAACGAGAAGTCCACACCCTGTGAATGGCTCTTGCTTCTGCCAAGATGATCTCTGAACTTCTAGCACTTGTGGCAGTCCCACCCTTTTAGTTTTTTTCACAAGGTCAGGGTGTCTTTGTACCAGTCCTTTTATGCCCAAGAAGGTTAATGATTTGTTCTTGAATCAATCCGTTCATTCTTTTTTCCCCTTTCCCTACAAAATCCTAGTGATAGGGTTCTTCACACCTTGGATTTACATAGTCTGCTCAGATGTCACATAGACAAGACAAAACATATCAGGAAATATGAGCAGCTTTGTTTCCTTTCATACCAGGAAATTGGATTTGGCAGTGTCTAAACAAACTGTGTCCTCCTGGATTTCTAAAGCCATTTCGTTTTGATATTTTTTTCCTGACAATGAGCTTTCTTTATCTGTTCGTGCTCCTTCTACCAGGGCAATGGCCCCTTCAGCTGTTTTTATTTTTTTTTTCAAAGGTCTGGATACTAGATTCACTTTCAAAGCTGCTACTTGCACTTTCACCAGATATTGCAAGTTGGATGTCATTTTTAAGGCCAAGATGAGTTTTGTCAGGGACATCCTTCATTGTTTTTAGGAGGGCTCTTCTGTGGCTTCCTCCTCCTCTACTTACAGACAGATAGCTTTTGTACTCTTCCAAGAGTAAAGAATCATGCACCAGTGATAAGGAAGGACATGGTACAGTTGTGTAAGATCTTACGATAACTGTAGATGTTTTTTTTCTCACTGTTGCAGTATTCTGTCCCTCCCTTCTAGCCCTGTTACTTTCTGTTGCCTTCTCCTGGCCAAGATGTCTTTCATAGGTTCATACTAGGCTATCTGCCCTAGGGCATTTATAAGCCTAGCCAGAGTATGTTTGGCTTTCGCCACCCATTTTAAATTAATTTTGCTATGTCCTTTTTCGAGGTTAGTATACTGTGCCTCTGTCTAACAGTGACACAGAAGTGATACCCGGGGTAAACCTACGATCTCCCATCCACTCATCAAGATTCCTCTTGAAAAGAGTCAATGAGGGACTCTGCCTAACCTGGACTGGGTTTTTATTCCAGAGTGAAGGGAGCCTCTGGGTTATGAATCTGTCCCTCCAGCATGTCCTATTTATTTCAGTGCTGAGGTTCAAGTCTCGGCGTGTAGCTCGATGGGATTTGGATTTTTTGAGGTGCAGCATGTCCCTTAATTCCGGGTTGGACATGGCCTTATACGTCAGGCACAGGTCACCTCTGAGCAGGCGGTATGCCAATGAGTAGAGCTGGAGTTTCTTTAACCGGGCAGCATATGGCATCTGTTTGAGCCCTTTGATCCTGCATCCTTTTCTTCCCTTCTTGGATGTACATGTTGCTTTCCTCTGGGTTTGCTCTGGTTGTTCTGGGGCACTTCACTTCTGAGGATTAAACACTTAAAATGTCACACATGTACCTTACACCTTGCATGTAGGACATGCATCTGACTTACAGCACTTGGATGTTAAAAAGGCTTTGGTATGCTGGCCAGATCCTCAGTAGGATATCCCAGGAGTGAAGAATTCTGCACCAGTGAGAAGTAGGACATCTACAGTTATGGTAAGATCTTGCACAACTCTATTTTCTAGCTGTAGCTTCTAAGTAAATGCTTGCCTCTCATTCTACTGTACTTTGCTATTTGTCTAGTGAAACTGTTTGCAGTGCAGCAGGTATACCTAAGCAATCTTTTTGTTTTTGATGTGTTTTATCTCATATTTAGAGACGTGGAAAGAGGCATGTGAAACTGTTTCTGATGCAGCAGGTGAAAGCTGAACATCTTCTCTCAGTTTGAGGTATTCATCTCATGTTTTTGCAGTACAAGGCCATTATATTCTTCATCAGCATTTTGTGTGCAAAACTGAGATGACAAATGAGGCTCTGAACTTTAATGTTGCTAACTTGCTTGTCCTTTCTCTTCCATTTGTCTTGGGTTTCCTTGAATCTTTTGGGTTAAGTTGAATTCCTCCACATCCTCTAGCAACTAATTACAAAATCCCAACCCAGTTTAAAAGTATATTTCCTCCAGTTTTGACTTGTGCCAGTTTCACCACATGTGCCTTCATTCCCTATTTTTCTTTATCTGTGCTTTTCATTCCGACTCTCTGTAATTATACAGATAAGTCTGTAACATGTCTTCCACTTAGAATAATAAATTCCCATTACCATTAACCTTTTTTGAATAAAGTTGTAGTTTTTATTTGGTCATATTGCACAAGTCTGGGAGACCTCTGCTCTGAATCATTTCATCCTGTAGTCTCACTAACAGATTATCTTGCTGTAAGAATAACTGCTGTACTTCTCATCTTATTGCTGTGACCTCATAATTATGACTAGTCACCTCATAAGTAGAACTGTTCACTTAATTTGTGGATTGTCATCTAGCTGCCAGGAACCATAAAGCTTTTTTACGTGACATTAGACATTTCTGTTTGCTCTTCTGCTTATCTGTTTTTAGCAGTTTATCTTTGCTAGAGCAGTTATATTTCTCCACGGATCCCAACCTTTGGCCACCAACTCAAATCTGATTTTTATCTTTTATAGGTTTGTAGGAGTGTACTAGGCTAATGACCACAAGGGCCTTTTTAAGCCTAGCCATGCATCCCAAATCTCTGACCGGCACTCTTGATAAGTATCCTAAATTTTATCCTACTAGAAAGCTAGGGTGAGATCCCTGCCCCTCCCCTATCATGTTTAAATTATACAACAGTTTGTATTTATTTATTTTTTGTAAGTGCACCAGGCACCAGCGTAACACCAGGTTCTCCTTTCTACCCACATTCCACTACTGCTACACTTTTATTATCCATGTTGCCATCTTCATCTGGGATGGTAACCAATTTTAGTATGCTGTTGGGGGTGTATAAGAACGTAAAAGGTCGAATCAGTAGGCTTGTCTTTTTGATCCAGATTTTCATCCTGTGCACACTGTGGCCCAGCAAGTTTATCTATACATGCATTCATAATTGCTAACCTAAGAGTGTGACTATGTTCCAGCCAGGGTCTGTGCTTAAAAGTGTGGAAGGCAGTGGCATGACCTTAGGGCCTCCACCAGAGAGGAATACTGCTCTAAGATATCCCAGAATTTCACCTCTGCAATAAAAATAGCACGCCTGTAACTTCGATGTCCACCGCTAATGCCCCATCAGTCTTCCCTTAATAGTATTACTAGCAGAACTGTGATCGCAAGCACTATAATCAGACTAAAGATACCTGTGCCCGAGGACCAGAGTCCAACCATTCACTTCATTATGTTTCTGTTTTCCATTCCATATTTAGATGTATGCTGTGGAGTGCTTTGATGAGATGGATTCCTATACATGAGTATTTGATGCACAGGGCTTTTCTTTGTTCCCAGTCTGCGGTTTTCAGGCTTTGTTGTCAGTCCATTTGTGGCTGACATTGTACTGTGGGCTGCGGCTAGCTTCATTTTCCAGCCCCATACTGTAAGACTTTGTTTAGTCCCGGTCTCTGACCTTGCAGAAAGCAGCACTGCTGTGTTTAGTTTTAGTGCTTCCTCGTTTCAATAGCATAATCTGGTCATATCACTGACTGCAGTGACACATGATCTTTGGTAATGCTTCCTCATTTCAGTAGCACAACGTGGTCAAACAGATGATTGCAGTGAAATGTGATCATCTGGGAGAAAAGTAACTTTGCTGAGAGATTAGAGGAGGATGTGACCCTACGTTTATTTAAAACTTCAGGAGCAACCAAAAAATATGATTGTTTGAATGCCTGTCAGTGTAAGGCTTGGGCCATTTCTAAGTAACTTCAGCAGAGCATAGTGCTCTACTTGGAAACGGACATTTAGTGTTTTAGCAGAAGTGCAGGAAAAAATAACTGCTTGGAAAGGCAAAGGCCATATACATAAGGGGGGGCTACATGTATTGATACTTAGAGCTTGCATGGTAAAATCTATGGCAACAATATGACTCTGATGCCCCCCCCCCAAAAAAAAAATTCAACTAGAGGGCTACATTTTTTTTTCGTTTTCAAGGAGGAGTACTTGTGGAACCTTTTGATCTGTCTCAGTGGAATAGAGAAATGCAGCCCTGTCCCACCATCACAGTGACCTTGGTTTGATTAGAGATGTAAATCCTGGAGGAGCTGGCTGGAAGAAAGAGAAATTTTGAGCTATACCTGTTCTCGTCTCTCGAGGGAGGAGGGATGGGAGAATGTGATGCAGTATACCAAAAGTTCCTTATAGTGAGCAGGAAACATAATGGAAGGTGCCTGCTTGTATTGGGGATGAACCATGAGGCTAGTTCAATCTGCAGAGTTGGGGACCACTACTTGCACTACACACTGCATGCCCCTTCAGGGCATCCTTCAGCTTTCTGGAAAAATTTAAGGCATAAACCACATCAACTAACTGTAGTATGACATCCCCCCCAGCTTGTCCTATTCTACTCGGTGTAGTGATCCAAATCCTTAGTAAACCAAGAGTCTTCATCCCTAGAGGAAGACCTTCCCAGTGAAGGTTTACATTAGGGTATAACCACAAAATGTGGAGAGAGAAGAAAATGGAAATAGGGAGTAACTAAGGATGTTCAGCGTGTTTCACTGTTGCAGTCATTACAATTGGGTTATCCTGCTGGCAGGCTACCCGCAGTCAGCCTGAGTTCCAAAGTCTAGGTCCAGCGTCGGTTGCTGTCGCCTCCTCCCTGACGTCAGTGCGCCAGGGGTATAAAAGATGCATCCGACACCGTTTTTTTCAGTCTTTTCTTGCCGCGCGGTGCCCAAAGTAAAAGCAGTTCGCAAGTGCCGGTCGGCTGACTCCTGAGATTTTCAAATTCGAATTTCAGATCCGAAGTCTTCTTTAAAGCTAAGTACCCCATTGGGGAAACCTTTTTCTTGCTCCAGACCGATGTCAGAAAAAGTTAATAATTGTATTTCTTGTGGGAAGCAAATACCTCCTAAGGATTTTCATTCTTACTGTATTCCTTGCCTAGGCCCTGACCACGACATTGCTAGTTGTCGGTATTGTGCTAGATTTAACCAACGCGCTAAGCGTCGGTACGATTTTGCATTTCATTATTTTGGCAGAAGATTTAACTATATAATGCCGTTGGAGCAACCGACTACCGCAGTTTATAAAAAGCGCAAAGAAAAGGACAGGCACCCGAGGTCCAAAACCGACGACGAGGCTTCCGCTAGGCCTGTCGCCGGTTCGCCAGTTCTCAGTGAGGTACTTTTGCAGCCCCTGATGCCCGCTACCTCAGAGCCACAAGCCGCTTCAGACTCCCACGTGGAGCTAACTAGGCCGGTGGAAACCCATGGTATTGGACGCACTATTCCCTCAGATGGGTCCGGAGCCGTTGAGCAGGCATCGGCTTCTGAGGGTGTTTTCAGGCCTACACAGTTGTATGTAAAACCAACTTCAGCTTCAAAGGCAAAGACTAAAGCAGCTCTAAAGACAAAGAAACAAGTACAGCATTCTCCTGGACAGGCCTCCATACTTAAAAAAACAGATGCTTAAAATGGCCGAAGACCTAATTACTTTGATCAGGGGTTCCCATCCCCTCCTGATGAGAGGCCTAGGCAAGAGATAGAATATGCATCTTCAGATCAGGTTTCCATTTCCTCTGATTCCTCTTCTGAACAGGAATATTCTCTTCCTTCCTATGAGGATTCTGATGCTGAAGAATCTATCCCTTCAGCCTCTCCTCCTGATGATTATTCTTTTGGGGAGACCCTGCATACTATGAGGGAGCATTTCCACTGGGAGAGCCAAGATTACTCAGAGTCCAAGAAAAGGCTGAGAGACTTCCTTTTATTACCTCAGCACAGGCCCCTTGCTATTCCTCCAGTTTTAGACATTGTAGATTATGTATTTTCAGTGTCCGGTGTCCGGACTGTCTCCTGACTCTCTGCCACCAGCTCCTGTTAAGCCAGACCGATACTAAAGGGTTCCTGATTCACATAAATTTCTTTATAAAAACCCTGCTGCAGACCCAGAAACTATCTCTCAGGGTCCCAAAGGGGTCAAGGCTTCCACTGCAAAAAACCCTATACCCTCCGATAGGGATTCAAGGGCCCTGGACAGATGGGGGAAAAGATTTACACTTCTGTTACCTTGGCTGTAAGAGCTTTAAATTGTCAATTTCATATGCTTAAATATCAGCAATATCTAATGTCACTGCTTAAACATAAAATGTTGACATTCAGAATGTGCAGAAAACAAAGAAATGCAGGATTTATTGCATGCAGCTGAACAAGTAGGAAAGCATACTTTGCAATGTGGTTTTGATTCTCTAGAGGCCTCTTGCAGGGCCGCTGTTACAGGTTCTGTCATTAGGAGACATGCTTGGTTAAAAGAACAGAATCTGCCCGATCATGTTAAAGCAAAATTATTAGATGCTCCATTACAACGTGATACCTTCTTTGGTGTTAAAGCAGAAGAGGTGTTGAAGAAAATGGAGGACAAAGCTAAATCTATGCAAACAGTCAAGGATTTCTTACAGGTACAGCCTCCCAGATTTAGCAGGAACTAGCCGGCAAAGAATTGGCCCTTTCCAGTGTCAGACAGGCCACAAAGAGGCAGATACAGATGCCCCAGAAGGCAGATCATAGCCTCAAGGCTCATACAGGCCTAAACAATGGGGTGCTTCTACCTCCAAAAGTGGAGAAGAAAAATCACAGCCATACAGGAAACAGTCTCAATGACTTTCCCCTGTCAGCACCAAGCACTTTTCCTTTGGGGGGGGAAACTAGCACTTTTTGCACAAAATCGGCACATGATCACCCAGGACAAATGGGTCTTAGATATCGTATCCCAGGGCTACAGGTTCCATTTTCACACCCCGCCAAGGCCAAACGGTATGCCAGACCTGCCACGCAATCAATGGGTAGAGGCACAAAAACAAGTTTTATCCCTCATGGACATGAGAGCCATTCAGCAAGTACCACAGCAAGAGCAGGGACTAGGATTTTACTCAAGGCTATTCTTGGTGCCCAGAAAGGACAAAACCTGGAGACTAATACTGGACCTGTCTATCCTGAACACATTCCTGGATATTCCAAAATTCAAAATGTTAACTCTGCAGTAGCTTCTGCCCATGCTGGGCAAGAAGGCTTGGCTTGTGACTTTAGACCTAAAAGAGGCATACCTGCATGTCCCAATTAGACAGTCATGCAGAAGATACCTCAGATTTATAGCTGGCTCAATGCATTACCAATTCTCCGCACTGCCCTTTAGCTTATCTACTGCGCCCAGGTTCTTCACAAAATGCCTGGCACCAGTAATTGCTTTTTGCAGACAGAGGAATTCAAATATATCCTTACTTGGACGACTGCCTTATTCAAGCAGAGAACAAGGACAGTCTACTGCAGCATCTGGCATTTGTAAAAACATTACTAACAGGCCTAGGGTACACAGTAAACGAAAACAAATCAAAACCTGTACCCTCTCAAAAGATAATATTCCTGGGTGCAAGCTTAAATACAACTGCCCAGATGGCTTATCTCACACCAGACAAACACAGACAACTGACTACTTATTTCAAAATGTTGGCAACAAAGACCCAGTTATCTGCAAGAAAAATTCTGCAGGCTTTGGGCTTCATGGCATCCTGCATTCTGCTAATTCCATATGCAAGACTGCATATGAGGAAACTTCAATGGTATCTAAAAAAGTGTTTGGACTCAACATTGCCACAGCCTGGAAATAATAATTACTCTCATTCCCTGCCTGTAACAGGAGTTTCAATGGTGGGCAAAAGCCTGTCACCACAACACGGGACAGCCATTCACCTTACCCACAGCCAGGCAGACTTTGACAACAGATGCATCAGATTATGCCTGGGGGGCCCATATGGCAGGAAGATGTATTCAGGGCACATGGTCCGCAAGTCAAATGCATCTACATATCTATCAAAAAGAGATGCTAGCAGTTCAAAATGCCCTGACAGCCTTCAAGGATCTACTTCATCCAGGACAACTACTGATAAAGATGGACAATACCACAGTCATGTGGTACATAAACAAGCAAGGGGGCACACATTCCTACCCCCTCTGCAGACTAGCCATGAACTTGTGGGATACAGCATTGACTTACCAAGTACATCTGAAAGCACAATTCCTGCCAGGAAGGATAAATACTCTGGCAGACGAACTAAGCAGAAACCTAATGGATCCCCACGAGTGGAAATTGGATCCACAAGTCTTGCATGATAACAAGGAACTGGGGATGCCTGGACATGGACCTATTTGCTTCCCCTCACAATTGCCAACTACAAAGATTCTGCACAAGGACTTATCACAAGCAAGCATGGAAAGTGGATGCACTATCTTTCAGCTGGAAAAACCTAACAGTATATGCCTTTCCTCCTCTGCCTCTCCTCCCCAAGGTACTCCTCAAGGTTAGACAAGAGAAGCCAAAAATGATACTGATTGCCCCAGACTGGCCCCACCAGCACTGGTACCCAATCCTAAAGTGCTTGTCTCAATGCCCAACTTGGGCATTACCTCAGATCCCTCACTTATTGACCCAACAAGACAGTCGGATACTGCACAGCCAACTCAGGACCTTAAACCTGGCAGCATGGCGGATAATGTAGTCATTCAAGACGCACCTCTTTCTAAAGCAGTCATGGATGTTATTTTAGAGGCCAGGAGGCCTAGCACCAGAAAATCTTATGCAGAAAAATGGAAGAGATTCTGTGCTTGGAACCAGGCACAAAGTATTGACACGATTGTTCCAAATATTCCTCATATTTTGCAATACTTAGAGATGCTAGATAAAGTCCTTTTCTTTTCATCAATTAAAATTCATGCCTCTGCCATTTCAACTCATTACAATACAGAACCACCTATTTTTTCTCATCCATTACTAAGGCAGTTCCTCAGAGGGGCCAAAAACATAAGACCCCAAGGAGAGCACCAATACCTGCATGGGACCTCAACTATGTCTTGGAAAAACTTACACTGCCCCCGTTTGAGCCAGCCTCTGCAGCTGATATAAAATTCTTATCCTGGAAAACAGCTCTGCTCCTAGCAATAACCTCCGCTAGATGAGTCTGAGTTACAGGCACTCATGGCTGTGGAACCTTTTATAATTTTCCATCCTGACAGGGTTTCTCTGAGGACAAACCCTACATTTATGCCCAAGGTAGTGACCTGTGTGGCCCTTAACCAAACAATTCACTTGCCTACCTTTTGCCCACATTCACAGACAGCTATGTTTCTACTTGGACAGAACCAAAGCTTTCAGAAAGACTGAACAACTTCTAGTAGCATATGCTGCAGGATCACAAGGAAAGCCTGTTTCAAAGCAGACTGTTTCAAAGTGGATAGGCCACTGCATTCGTTTCTGCTATTCACAGCATGGCAAATCAGTGCCTAAGGGCATTAGGCCACATTCCACCAGAGCAGCAGCCACTTCAGCAGCCTTCCTCAGAGGAGTACCAACCAAAGACATCTTAGAGGCTGCAACTTGGAGTTCAGTGCATACTTTTACAAAGCACTATCACGTACCTCTCTACTCTAAATCCAGGGCAGGCTTTGCCACTGCAGTTCTGCAGGGCCTGATAGCCTCTCCTAATCCTATTTAACACCAGCCTCCCAACCATAGCTTTGGGATTCAACCCAATTGTAATGACTTCAACAGTGAAACGCGATGAACATAGTACAGTTGTGTACTATGTTTACTTAAATGTAGATGTTAGTGTATTCACTGTTGCGGTTACCCTCCCACCATCCCCCTTTTCCTTGCTGGGACTTATCTGTACTTCTCTATTCTATACAACCTATGTGGTGTATTTGCTTGTAGATGAAGGAAAAGTTGTTTTTTGGTTATGTATGGTTATTGGCATTAGTGATCCTACCATTTTAGGGGCACCTGACATCTGGGGCAAGAAAAACTGAAGAAAATGGCATCGGCTGCATCTTTTATACCCCTGGCGTACTGACGTCAGGGTGGAGGCGACAGCAACTGACGCCAGACCTAGACTTTGGAACTCAGGCCGACTGCGGGTAGCCTGCCAGCAGGATAACCCAATTGTAATGACTGCAACAGTGAATACACTCGAACATCTACATTTATGGTAGGTACACAACTGTACTTTGCCTAAAATCAGTAATAATTATAAATGGAAGAAATCTACCTGAAACTAGTGTGTGACTTTTCCATATGACACTGCATTTAAAATAACGTTGGTATCATTGTAGAGATGCTGGAATTAAGTGGTGTCCACTACATCTCCAGAAAAAGAACATCTCAAATCATCAAAGCTCTGTAAAATGGTTTTATTGTATGAGCTCAGATTCAGAATAACTTGAAACGCGTACTGGAGCTGCGTGTACAGTATAAACAAGTTAAGAGATCAAATTAAGTGTTTTTGGTGGTGTTGCTTCACCCCACATCCATCTACTTTATTGTGCATGCACCAAGGTGACTATACCGGAGAGAAAGCATAAGCAGG
Organism: Protopterus annectens; assembly: GCF_019279795.1. Classification (NCBI taxonomy): domain Eukaryota; kingdom Metazoa; phylum Chordata; order Ceratodontiformes; family Protopteridae; genus Protopterus; species Protopterus annectens. The sequence goes on from NC_056743.1 coordinate 1,776,935,415, forward strand.
AAAAACAATGTAAAACCTTTGTAAGAGGCTGTGAGATCAACTACCTGCTGCAGACTTTTGAGCAGTAGCATGTGGCTTGTATGTGAATACAGGTCTACTAGATGAATGAGGTAAATGTATTGTTCTTGAGCAACTGTGGTAAGAGCTCAGGTGAACAAAGCAATAGCATGTAAGCCTTTGTGTGTGTGTGGGGGGGGGTCTTGAAAAATCCATTTAACTTGTGAGATGCATGTTCTGTCACATGGTGTTAAAGTGGAGATTATGGAAGTAAGCCTGAGTCCGTTTGACTGTACTTGTATGGGTTTAATGCATGTCTGAGATACCAGATCATGGTTTTAGCCTTGGGAATAAAAGCATTGAAAAAAAATTATGCAAGGGGAGGCAAGCATGGCATTTCTGGTCCTTTCTGCTTTCTTAAAGCTGCCAGCAGCTTAAAAAGACTCCAGCATTTATGTCTTGTATTTCAGAACCCTGGATGTTGCACTTCCCTGTTGGTAGCATGAAATCGTAATCAAGAAAAGATTATACAAGAAAATAAAGTAGAGAAGGAGAGGCAAAACTAATGTTAAACAAAGTGATAGAATCTGGAAAAATAATGTGATGTACACCAGGAGTAGTAGGAGAAATTGCAGGTCTGGAGGGCAAAGGAGGCAACTGAAAATATGAACTTCAGAACTTAAGAGCTGTAGAAAATATTGTCCTTTCTTACCTTTTGGTTGTCCTGCATCATGAGACATTGTGGTATATGTCCATAACTGCACATCAGTATCTGCTTGGAATAACTTGGGTGTACAAAAGGTCCACTGTCAAAGCGTAGTAACCCTTTCTAGGGTATATGGCGTGCTAGACTGCAGTAGGCGAGACAGTGTAACAGTGTACCTCACTGTATGCATGGCAGTGCAGCACAGGAATCTAGGTTACATTACCAGCACACAAGCAGCCAAGAAAAAATCTGTTGGTGATGCAAGAAGATCAAATATGTCTTCAGAGGGCCCAAGCCCCTCATGCTGTTCTAAGCAGCAGGCTTGCCTCCCATTCCAGTGCTTAATGTAAACAACTCAGAAGTTACTCCCCGTCAAGGAAGATTAAACCACACTGAGGGGTTGGCATCAGTAGGCTAGGACGTTGCAAGAACGCAGATGTTCTTAGTACAGGGGTGTGTGTGTGTGTGTGTGTGTGTGTGTGCGCACTTACATGTGTGTACACTTCTGAGAGGGAGAGACTGCACGTTAATAATACAGGAAGAATTGTATTGACTGGATTATAAAGAGGATGATTTTTGCTTACTCTGTAGTCCTATTTAACAAGAGTGAAAGTTCTAAAGGAAATGAGGGGCTAAGCACTAAAAAAACAAAGGATGCAAGTTACCAGAAATGTACATCTGTAATGGAGCTGCTGACATGGCCACAGAAGAATGACACGCTGCTTAATTTGAACCAACCTTTGTTTTCAGACAACTTATTTTGTATTTGATAGTTTTTAAACAGCTTCTGCACTTCAGTATCCTCAAGAGAGTTAGAATGACCTTTTGTGTGAGTGCATGTTTACATGTTTTCTGACTGACTTCTCACAAACATTGATTTGGTTTTGAAATGCATGGACCCACGCACTAGAAGTGCTAACCACAATACTGGAGAAGGTTTGCTTATCCCTCTGTGTGAAGAATGAAATAGGAAAGGTGCAAACTGAGTGTCACTTTCTTATTTTTGATCATTTATTTTTTTAAGACGGTAATGAAGGAAACGCATTTAAGCTTGTGAGTTGTAAACCATAAAGCACTTTAGCTTCAGCTGCATGCATGCAAATGTATGTGAATAAGTGAAAGTGTCTGGATGAGAGAAGCAGTGACGTGGATGGGTTGCTGTGGTAGAAGCCACTTCATTGATAGGCAAGACATTTGTCTGGGTGAAAAAAAATAATACACTAGTGATGGAGTTACTGGTATAGTTTTTTATTACATCACATCCATTACCTTGGCATTTCACCTTCAAAGGAAGACAATCAGCATGCAAACCTGCTACTTTATATCCAGTGCCCCCTACTGACTTAATTAAACAAACACACCCATCACAATTAAACATTCAACTTCAAACAATGCAGCAATATTTATAAAATTGATGTAACATTTTGTAAAAACCTTACATACTAATCTATATTTAATACGATTACAAAATTACATCCTTGTAAAAAGTTGAATGTCCGCTGTCTTATATTCAGATTGACTTCAAGATTTAGGCCCCTAGGGTGGAGGGTTTGAAGTTTAAAATCATCTGAATTTCCAGTCCAACAACTAGGACACAAAATTCCCTCCTCTATACATAACAGGCTGACCCAACACACACACATGAGAGATGTTCTTCATCTCACATTGCTGCAGTCCTTACATTTGGGTAGTCCGCTGTCCACGGTCGGCCCGAATATCAAAGTATAAGGCTGACGTCGGTCAGGGCGCATTTAACTGACGTCAGGACGTCGGTACAAATGCGCATGACCAACGTCATATCCTCAGTCTTTTTTGCCGCATGGTCCGATGCAGAAGCAGCATTGCAAGTGCCGGTTGGCGTTCTGAGATTTTTCGATTTAGAAGTTTCAGACCGAGTTCAAAGTTGGCTAAGTACCCGTTGGGAATATTTTAGTTTTTTCTTGCCTCAGTCATTTACCGGATGTCAGAAAAAGTTAATAATTGCGTTTCTTGTGGGAAACGGATACCACATAGAGATTATCATACTTTGTGTATTCCTTGCTTAGGGCCTGAGCACAACGTTGTTGGCTGTCGCTCTTGTGCTAGATTTAATAAACGCACTATAAAGAGAAGGTTGGATTGTGCAAGGTTAGTCTTTGGGAAGCGGTGCAATTATAACATGCCGTCGGATGCTCCGACGCCCGCTTCCTCGAAGAAGCGCAAGGACAAGGCAGTTAAGCCTAGACTAGAAGAACAGTCTGTACCGGACGCCGGTTCTTTAGAGGTGTCGGTGGAGCCGGTGGCTCCACCGGAGATTTCTTTGTGTTCCCAGAGTGAGACCTTCTTATTGCAAGATGTGGCCTCTCAGGAGGCAAGTCAGGCTGAGGGGGCTTCTCAGGTTCCTATACTCCCCTCCCTTCCTAAGGTGGCTAGGCCCTCTCCTTCTGTTTCTAAGGCTTCTCCCGGGGGCAGGCCAGGTTGAGCTTCAGTTGGTGTTACCCCTAGCTCTTCAGGTACTATGCCCAAGAAGCATGTGCTTAAAATGGCAGAAGATTTGATTACTTTGATTAGGGGTTCTATGCCCCCTCCTGCTAAGAGACCTGGGTGGAGCCTGAGCTGGGGGGTTTTGAGCAAGCTTCAGATGTTTCAGAGTCTTCGGCTGAAGACTTGCAGGAGTACTCTCCTTATTCTGATTCTGATGTGGATGATCCTACTCCTTCTGCTACTCCTCCTGAGGATTTTTTCTTTTTCAGAAACTCTTCATTCCATGAGGGAGCATTTTAAGTGGGAAGGTCAGGACTTCTCTGATTCCAGGAAACGGCTTAGGGAATTTCTGTTTTTACCCCAGCATAGGCCTTTGGCTATTCCTCCTGTTTTGGATGTAGTGGAAGATGTTTTTACAGAGGCTTCTCTTAATCCTGATTCTTTGCCTCCTGCTCCTGTTAAGCCGGATAGGTATTACAGGGTGCCTGAAGTTCATAAGTATCTTTTTAAGAGTCCTAGGGCAGACCCAGAAACTGTTAGCCAGGGGCCTAAGGGTGTTAAAGCTTCTGTTGTTAAGAATCCGGTTCCTACAGACAAGGAGGCTAGGGCCTTGGATAGATGGGGAAAGAAAGTTTATACTTCTTCCACTCTTGCTATGAGGGCTCTGAATTGCCAGTTTCACATGTTGAAATACCAAAACTATCTCCTTTCACAATTGAAGTCTAAGGTTGATGCTCTGGCAGTAGGTATTGATTGTAAAGAGTTGCAAGATTTAGTACATGTTTCTGAACAGGTGGGTAAGCATTCTTTGCAATGTGGTTTTGATGCTGTACAGGCCTCGTCTAGGGTGGCTGCCACTGGGACTGTTCTTCGCAGGCACGCCTGGCTGAGGGATCAGAATTTGTCTGAACATGTTAAAACAAGGATTTTAGATGCTCCTTTACAATCTGACGTGTTATTTGGTCCTCCTGTTGAGACAGTCTTAAAGAAAATGGAAGACAAGGCTAAGTCTATGCAGACTGTTAAAGATTTTTTGCAGGTCCAGCCTCCAAAATTTAGTAGAAATTGGCCTACTAAGGGGTGGACGTATCCTTCTTATGATCCCCAGTCTAGGGGTAGATCTAGACGTGGTAAGGGCAGAGCTCAGGGCTCTTTCAGGCCTAGAACAGGGAGTTCTCCTGCACAAGCTTCGGGTGAGGGCAGGGGTCAGTCCTTTCGTAAGCAGACCCAATGACCTACCTTTTCAGCTGCCAGAGCCTGCTCGTCTGGCAGCACCTTTGGGAGGAAGGTTGGCACTTTTCAAAGACAATTGGAGTTTAATTACCCAGGACAGATGGGTATTGGATATCATACACCACGGCTACAGGTTTTATTTCCATACCTTGCCTCCTTTCAAAGGCATGCCAGATGTTCCTCCTCAACAAAGAATAGAGGCTCACAAACAGGTTTCTCTGTTGCTCCAACTAGGGGCCATACAGCTGGTCCCTCTGCCAGAAGTGGGCCTAGGATTTTATTCTCGCCTGTTCCTAGTACCAAAGAAGGGGAACACGTGGAGACCAATTTTGGATTTATCTATCCTCAACACTTATCTGGACATTCCCAAGTTCAAAATGTTGACGTTGCAGCAGCTTTTACCTCTGCTGGGCAAAGATCATTGGATGGTAACTTTGGATCTCAAGGAGGCTTACCTTCATGTTCCTATCAGGCTCAGTTGCAGAAAGTATCTGCGTTTTCGAGCTGGGACTTCTCACTATCAGTTCTCTGCATTGCCCTTTGGCTTATCTACTGCGCCCAGAGTGTTCACGAAAATTCTGGCTCCAGTGATAGCTTTCTTCAGACTAAAAGGGATACAGCTCTATCCTTATTTGGACGACTGCCTAATTCTGGCTCAAGGAAGGGAAGAGCTTCTTCATCATTTGGAATATGTGATAGCAGTGCTAAGATGCCTAGGGTATTCTGTGAACGAAATAAAGTCCAGTCTAGTACCCTCTCAAGACATGTGCTTTCTGGGTGTGAGACTGAATACAGCAGCCCAGATGGCCTTTTTAACCCCGGACAAACAAAAGAGTCTATCCCTTTACTTCCATCAACTATCTCATCAGTCCGGGCTGACTGCAAGGACAGTCCTTCAAGCCTTAGGGTTCATGGCATCTTGTATTCTGGTGCTTCCCAATGCCAAACTGCATATGAGGAAGCTACAATGGTATCTCAAAAATGTATGGACACAGCACTGCCAGGATCTGGACACTGTCATTCAAATAATACCTTGCATTCAGAAGGAATTTTTGTGGTGGGCTCAGGAATGTCACCTAAACAAGGGACTCTCTGTGACCCGGCCAGAGGCAAGTCAGATTTTAACGACAGATGCCTCGGACAAAGCTTGGGGAGCTCATCTAAATGGAAAGTGGATACAAAACAAGTGGCCTGTCAGACTACAACATCTACATATCAACATGAAGGAGATGTTAGCAGTCCAGTTTGCATTACTAGCTTTCAAGGAATTCCTTCTTCCAGGACAGGTGTTGATTCTAACAGACAACACAACTGTCATGTGGTACATCAACAAGCAAGGGGGAACGCATTCTTATCCTCTATGCAGGCAAGCAATGATTTTGTGGGAGACTGCTCTCAGTTACAGCTCAATCTTCAGGCAAGGTTTCTGCCAGGAGCACAGAACTCCTTAGCAGATGTGTTGAGCAGACGAATTATGGATCCCCACGAGTGGAAATTGGATCCTCATGTATTTCAGAAATTGACAGTGTCATGGGGAACTCCAGACATAGATCTGTTCGCTTCTCCACTAAACCATCAGCTGCCAAAGTTTTGCACAAAAAGGTTTCATCCCACAGCTTGGAGAGTGGATGTTCTTTCTTTCAATTGGAGCAATCTTCATGTGTATGCCTTTCCACCTCTGCCTCTCCTCCCAAAGGTACTTCTGAAGGTCAGACAGGACAAGCCAAGGATGATTTTAATAGCTCCAGATTGGCCACGACAGCACTGGTACCCATTACTAAGAAGTCTAGTACGGAAGCCTCTATGGCCTTTGCCTTCGATTCCACACCTGTTGTCACAGGAGGACAGCCATTTGCTCAATGTCAAGCTTCACTCTCTGCACCTAACAGCCTGGCATATTCTGTTTTGAACCATAATGGGCCTCCACTTCCTCAGCAAGTTTTGAATGTTATTTTGGAAGCTAGAAGGCCTAGTACAAGGAAAGTGTACGCTGATAACTGGAAGAGATTTTTATTTTGGAGTGCAGCAAAAGATTTTGATGTTTCTGAGCCTAATTTGTGTGTGGCTCTTCAATATCTTACTGAGTTACTAGACAAAGGTTTGTCTTTCTCTTCTATTAAAGTTCATGCTGCAGCAATTTCAGCTCACTATGATTGCGACCGCCATTGTTTTCTCATCCTTTGTTCAAGCAATTTCTTGGGGGCAAAGAATATAAGACCCCACAAGAGCTCCTACTCCTGCTTGGGATCTCAATTTTGTGTTGGAGAAACTCACTCTACAACCTTTTGAGCCTGCAGCTACTGCTGAGTTGAAATATTTGTCATGGAAGACTGCTTTTTGTTGGCCATTACCTCTGCAAGAAGGGTTTCTGAATTACAGGCCCTTATGGCAGTTGAGCCTTTCTTGATTTTCCATAAGGATAGGGTATCATTACGTACTAATCCTTCCTTTATGCCTAAGGTGGTTTCTAGTGTGGCTTTAAACCAGACTATTCATTTGCCTACTTTTTATGCAAATCCCCAAAATAAGGGAAAAGATTTTGCACACTTTGGATGTACACAGGCAGTTGCGTTATTATTTGGACAGAACTAAAGGGTTCAGGCAGTCTCAGCGGTTGTTTGTTTCTTTTTGCTTTGAGTTCTCAGGGCAAGCCTGTGTCAAAACAAACTATTTCTAAGTGGATTGGGTTTTGCATTGCTTTCTGTTATTCCCATCATGGCAAGGAGGTTCCAGCTGGGATTAGGCCTCATTCCACTAGGGCTACTGCCACTTCAACAGCTTTTTGAGGGAGTGGCAACCAAGGATATTTTGGAGGCAGCTACTTGGAGTTCTGTGCATACTTTCTCTAGGCATTATCACCTGCCACTTTACTCTAAGTCCAGGGCTGGTTTTGCCACTGCGGTTTTGCAGGGCATTTTGGCAGCTCCTGCTTCCTTATAGTTAGCCATCCTCCCTTACCTCTGCTTTGGGATTCTACCCAAATGTAAGGACTGCAGCAATGTGAGATGAAGAACATAGTACAGTTTTGTACCTACCATAAATGTAGATGTTCAAGATCCACATTGCTGCAGTCCAATTACCCTCCCTCCTTCCCTCTGTAGTTGGAGGTGGTTGTGTGGGTTGGGTTGTACATATTGTGTATATTGTATATATATTGTACATATAGTTAGTGCAAGGGTGGTTGGTTATTTGTTTGCTGTCTTTTGGTTTTGACCTTTATTTTTAAGGTCTTCTGACATCTGAGGCAAGAAAAGACTGAGGATATGACGTTGGTCATGCGCATTTGTACCCTGACGTCCTGACGTCAGTTAAATGCGCCCTGACCGACGTCAGCCTTATACTTTGATATTCGGGCCGACCGTGGACAGCGGACTACCCAAATGTAAGGACTGCAGCAATGTGGATCTTCGAACATCTACATTTATGGTAGGTACAAAACTGTACTATGTTAAGTTGTCAATCTCGCCTTCATTCTTGCTTGATGGGTTCGGAGCCGATCCCTCGGCTCGACTCTTGCTTTAGCTCGAGAACTCCTTTTACCAGCTCGAGGCAGCCCCATATCCCATGATGCAAGGCAGGAAGTACCCAGATCTCGTTTGGGAGGTCTTCTCTTTACCAGCTCCTGGTAAGTAATTCACTTTGTGACATTTAAGCCCCTTTTACTTAAAAACCTTTATTTTTGATAGTTTAACTTTAAACTTAACTTTTCTGACAGAAATCCCTGTCTCTTTTAAATTTTTAGTCAGTTAATTTCCTTTCCCATCCCCCTGTTAGGGTGTGTGTGTTGGTTTATTTTACTATATACCCTTTTGGGATTAATTTAATTTAATTGGACTGGTGTGTGTGTGTTTTCTGGGCACCATGTCTAAAGAGAGGGTTTCAGCTTTTAAGATGTGTGAGTCGTGCTGTCAGAAGATGTCTCTGACAGGCGGTCACACTTCTTGCCTGTACTGTTTAGGGCCTCTTCACCTGCAGGACTCCAGTGCTATTTGTCACTCCTTCAGCCAGAGAGTCCTGCAGGAGAGGAATAAGTTGATTCTGAGGGTCTTCTTAAGCGGAGGGCTCTCCGGCTAGTCGGCCCCCCCAAAATCAACAAAATCTGCCAAGACCCAGGCTTCTGTTTCTAAGCCTGTGGCCTCGGCTCCGAATCGGCTCGGCTGGAGCCGATTCTGGATCTGCTAAGCCTTGGCGCCCGATGCTATCGGTGCGAATCTGCTGACCACTGTGGGGTCGGTTCCGACCGGCTCCGACACCCATCGGTGTCGGCCCGATCGGCTCCGACACCCATGTGGCACAGGCATCGGTGTCGGCTCGATCGCTCCGGCTAACCGCTATTTGTGGCTGTATCGGCTTACATCGGCGTTCTGCCGGCTCCGAAATCGGTGCCGACAGGATCAATAATATCGGCTCCGATGACCCATTCCAGGAAGAGGTCGAGGTCTCCTTCCTCCTCTTCTATCGGGCGGAGCCATCGCGATCTTCAAGGTCATCCAGGTTGTCAGACCATGACCTAGAGAGTGGTCAGTAGATTACTCAAGTCACAGGTACTGGCCCAAATGCTACACAGTCCGTCTCAGCAGACGACTGTTGGTCCACACAGTTCCTCCTTCAACTCTACCCCAGAGTTTGGAGTTGGAGTCTTCGGGCAGGGTTACTGCTACGGCTGGAGGACGGATACCCCCTTCTGTTCCTTCAGCCCCTACTCTTATCTCCTCTTCCTTAGAGGGATTCGTGGTCGGGCTTCCATGGTCTCCTCCGAGGTGAGTGGCATCGGACCCTTGTCCGAACCGCTCTTCCCCTTGGAGCCTCGGTGAGCTCGGCTCACATCTGCCTCGAGACTTCCGGTGGCCCTGGAGTTCCTAGCTCTTGGTCTCTCGGACCTGCCTGGGAGGGGAGCATTCGAGGTGATGAAGAGTGTACTGGCCACTGGTATCAGTCAGCAGTCTCTTCCCGTAGCTCCTCCCTCTATTGTACCTGTTGACATCTCTGCCACTTCTCTTGCTACAGGGACCAGAGATCCTCCGCCTCAGGTTTCCCCAGATTCTCCTGATGTTTCGGGAGATCCTCCTAGGAAGAGGACTTGTAAGAGGAAGCATGTAGACTCCCTGAGTCTGTCACTTGGATACTGACTTTGATGAGTCAGAGGGATCCCTAGATCCCCTCTGAGGATGTCTCCTTCTCAGACATCCTAGAACTTCTGAAACAGAGGGAAACTGGCCTCCAACAATCCCTCTGAGGATGAGTCAGTATACCTAGAGGCGTTTGGATCTCGCCCTCCACCTCCTGGGTGTCTCCGCCTTTCGACCCCTTATGCAGGTTATAGCACGAAGGTGGACAGCTCCTGACTCTGTAGAGCCAGTCCCTAGGAGGCCTTCTAAATTTATAACTGCCCCTAGTGACAAACAATTCCTTACAAAGGGTGTCCGCTGATGCCATGGTGGTGGCTGCCACCAAAAGGAACTTGCAGATCCTTCCGTGCCCGTCCATCCTCCTAATAAGGACTCTAGGACCATGGATAGGTGCGGCAAAGCGGATGTTTTCCTCAGCGACCTTTGCTATGTCGCTGAATTATCTTTGTCACTTCACCAGACTCCAGAGATATCCTGAAGGAGCTGGGAGAAGTAGTTCAGGATCCTACAGCTGCAGGGGCCCAAGAAAAGATTGCCAGCTAGGAACCCTCAATTCCATTGCTAACTCCTCCATGCGGCTAATATCTTATGCTGCTGATGGAAGCCGTAGAGTCAGAGAGCACAGGTGTGGCTCTTAGACGCCAAGCCTGGATGCGGCTATGTGATTTTGGCGGATCCCTTTAAGGCGTCCTTCACAAATTCTCCCTTTGATGGGTCAGCTTTGTTTGGCCCTCAGGTGAAGAAACCTTGACCAGGTGTGAGCAGGACGGCAAGACTCTTTCTGCTGTTGGAGTCCGTTTTTCCACCCCTTCTAGGCCTTATCCCAAAGGACAGAAGGGTGGGAAGATGTGGTTCCGTAAATCCCAAGGAGTCACGCGATTCACGTGGTCAGTTTACCCCTAGAGGCAGAGGGGTAACAACAACAGACGCTCTAGAGGCAGAGGGGTCCAAGAACCAGGGCAACAGGAGTCTCTTCCTGAAAAGCCCTTTCAGCATCCCTGAGGTGTTGGCTGTCCCTCCTTGGAGGCAGTCGGGAAGATTATCACTGTACCCAGAAGCCTGGCATTCCCTCACTCAAGACAGATGGGTACAGTCGATCATATCCAAGGGTTACATAATTCCTTTCGAGGAAAGTCCCTTCCCTCAAGTTCCCTTCCAGATGTACCACCCGGTCTAAGGGACATTGCAGAGTTAGAGATCGCAAAACTACTGCAAAAGAGCCATTCAGCCAGTCACAATAGACCATTCAGAGCGAATCTACTCAAGGTTCTTTTGGTCCCCAAAAGACGGGAGACTGGAGACCAATATTGGATCTCAGCAGACTCAACAAGTCTGTCAGGAAGACAAGATTCGAATGGTCACTCTTCAGTCAATTCTGCCCTTCTTACAGAAGGACAACTGGATGTGCTCAATAGATCTTCAGGATGCGTACTATCACATCAAAATTCACAGACGCTCAGGAGATTTCTCCGTCCGCCGGGGGCCAGTCATTTCAGTTCAGAGCCCTGCCCTTTGGTCTCACTACAGCCCCCAGAGTGTTCACCAAATGCATGGCAGTGGTCACGGCTCACCTGAGACGTCAAGGATTCCAGGTGTTTACTGGCTCCTGTCAGCCACCACCAGGCATCAGCTTATACAAGCCAGGGATTACACAATAGACCTTTGTTCTCATTTGGGCATCTCAGTCAACTACTGAAAAGTCATCCTTATCCCTGCCAGTCTATTACCTTCATAGGCAAACTTAAACACTGTTCGGATGTCAGCTACCCTTACAGAACAAAGAGTTTCAGACATTCAGACTCATGTCAGGATCATTCTGGCCAGCAAAAGGTACAGGCCAGAATGGTTCTAAAGGTATTAGGTCTTATGGCTGCGGCCATCACTCTTCTTCCCTGGCTCGATACTACATGCCTCCTTCAGTGGATGCTGTTCACAGTGGTCATACCAGCAACTCCCAATGCGTCACCAGATTCTGGTGACACAAACATGCAAAGAACATCTTGCTTGGTGGATCACATCGTCTCAGGTTCACCAAGGCAGGTGCTTTGTACCTCCGTCCCCGATAGCCACTGTCACGACGCATGCCTCCCTGATCGGGTGGGGGTCATTATCAGGGCAGGATGGTTCATGGGGCGTGGCAACCGTTCGAGTACCATCTGCACATAAATGTCCTGGAGATGAGAGCAGTGCTTTTAACGTTGCAAGCCCTCAACGACTTTCTTCCCGTAGGGACAATTGCAGTCCACACAGACAACATGTCTGTAGTTTGGTATATCAACAAACAGGGCGGAACCAAGTCCTACCCCTTGTGTCAGACTATGGCAATGGGCGATCTCCTCTCATCGGTTTCTGGTAGCAACTCATATCCCTGGGAAAACCAACATTATAGCGGACAGATTGAGCAGAGCTATTCTCATGCCTCACGGTGGTCTCTCAAGCAATCCATAGCGGAAGAGATTTTTCTGGAATTTTGCTACTCCCAAAACAGCAAATGTCCAGACTTCTTCAGCCTCTTCCTCTATCAGGCCATCCCCAGAGACGCTCTGACCCAGGATTGGCCCCAGGGACTTCTTTATGCCTTCCTCCATTTCCTCTGATCCCTCAGGTGATCCAGAAAGCTACCGTTGAGAGCCAAATTGATTCTCATTGCCCCTTACTGGCCTCGACAAGTTTGGTTCCCGTTCCTCCATCGTCACCTTTTGGTGCAGCTGGCATCTGGACCCAGTGCCAGATCTACTGATTCACCAATCCGGTCAGCTGCACGGTCAATCCCTTCTCTCAACCTCACAGCATGGTTGCTCCACTTCCTTCCTTAGCCAGGCTTCCTTTGATCTCTAACCCAGTTAGAGATATCATAGTAGCTTCACTAAAATCCTCTACCAGGAGGATTTACACAAGCAAATGGAACGTTTCTCTTATTGGGCTAAGGCCCAAAATATTGATCCTTTTACTGCCCCTGTTCAGGCAGTTCTGGACTTCTTAGCAGAGATTTTCCATGCAGGCTCCTCTTCTTCCACAGTCAGAGTTCAGTTGGCTGCTATTTCTAATTTTCATGTCGGGATAGCAGATCATAATATTATGTCCCATAGACTCTGCAGGGCCTTTTGAAAGGATTTTCCTACTAAAGCCTCCAATCAGGAATCCTCCTCCTCAGTGGGATTTAAATTTAGTGCTGACATCCTTGATTCTTCCCCCTTTGAGCCAGCTGTTTCTTGTTCCTGAAATATCTTTCTTGGAAAACTTTATTCCTAGTGGCTATTACATCTGCCAGGAGGGTGTCTGAACTTCATGCTCTTTCGGTTCGACCCCCCTATTTGATTTTTCACAAAGACAGAGTATCTTTGAGAACTAATCCATCCTTTTTACCTAAGGTCGCTTCAAAAACAATCTGAATCAATCTATTGATCTCCCTGTATTTTTTCCCAACTACTCAGATAGAGCTGAACAAAAGCTACATTATCTTGATGTCCACCGTCAGCATAGATATTATTTGGACAGAACAAAAATTTAGAAAATCTGATCAACTTTTGTTTCCTATGCGGATAATAAAAAGGCCTTCCTGTTTCTAAAGTGAGTTAGTCCAGATGGCTTTCGCCGGGCATCACTGAAATTTATACGATCAGGGAAAACAGCTGTGCTCAAAACCTAAAGCACATTCAACTAGGAGTTTAGCTACTTCTACAGCTTTTCAAGCTAGACTACCTTTAGACACTATTTGTGCAGCGCCACTTGGGCCACTCCTCACACTTTTGTTTCCCATTACAAATTGGACTTGGCCTCCAGGGACAGAGCCAGTTTTGGCTCTACAGTCCTCAAGAGTTTGTTCCATTGAGCCACCCAGGATAGAGGTGCTAGGGACGCGGTCCCATCAAGCAAGAATGAAGGCGAGATTGACAACTTAACATTAAGAAGTTATGTACCCATAACGTTCCATGTTAGTTGTCTTCCCCTCCTTCCCCTGGCCTGGACAGACCTTGTATAAGAAACTATAATGCTAAAGACCATTTAGACTTGGTCCTTTTTCCATTTGTAAGTTTCTTCTTCCTTTGGGAAGTATTGTTTATGCTTGGTGTTATTGCCCTTTTGTCAACAAACGAGATCTGGGTACTTCCTGCCTTGCATCATGGGATATGGGGCTGCCTCGAGCTGGTAAAAGGAGTTCTCGAGCTAAAGCAAGTGCCGAGTCGGAGCCGCGGGATCGGCTCCGAACCCATCAAGCAAGAAAGAAGGCGAGAGAAGACAACTAACATGGAACGTTATGGTAGGTACATAACTTCTTATTTTGTCAGACCTACCATGTGCAGAATGAAAATGTTCATACCGGTTATGTACACCCGCCAGGTGCTCCAACACTCTCACCATTCTTTTCATCTGTCCTGTGTACCATTTCACACTACTACATCTACACCCCAAAATGTACACCACCCCACATAAATTACAGGTGAAATGTCCCCTGGAGACAAATTTCCTACCATTTAAAAAAGTACCCAACAAATGTTTTACTTTATTGCAGATTTTACAATGCCCACAAGGAAATGCTTCCATGGGTACATTTTCCCCATGGAGACCATCCTGTTTCAAGTTGAGCAATTCCTGAGGATTTAAATACCTTCCATAAGAAAAATGTTAACCCTTTTAGGGAATGGTCAACCAAATTGTCCAAGGAGACCAAATGCCAAGATTTCAAAACTAATTATCTTAAGTAGTTTACTTCATTTGGTCTTCAACCTGTGGGAATACGGATCCATATCAGATCCAAGCCAGCAAAAATTACTAGCATCAGCTCCAGACTCCTCCCCTTACCCATAATACACCTCCACTACCTTTCATCCCCAGATCTCGTTTGCGCGATTTGTAAAACATCGTGTCTCTAGAGCTCCAACTAGCTGGGTGATTCTGATTGTAAGTTTTTCTAATTTTCTGTTACTTTTAGCCATTTCAGGTTAGCATAAGTATCCTTTCTCCCCTCCCATCACTTTGGCGTCGAGTGTAGGTTGTAGTTGCAGTTAGAGTAGCTTGTCTGTGGTGCCTCTCCTCCCCTTTAGTCAGTCTACTGTGGTGAGTGGGTGTGTGTTATTAGCCTAAAGAAAGTTTTTTTTTTTTAAGGCTTCTTGCATTATACTGTGGCTGAAAAGCTTATCTTTAAGCACTGCACAGAGTGGGGCCATAAGCTGTCCCCAGCGGATGGCCACACTGTGTGTGTGTGTTGTGTTTAGGTGTGGCCCACCTTAATGTGGAGTGCTCCATTTGTGCGGGGTTCAAACTCTCTGAGCTTTGAAGGATATAAAGGCCAAGTTGGCCTTCAAAGGTCTTCTGCCTACCACTGAACTTCCTTCTTTGGCTTCAGTCACAATAGCTGCTGTGACTACCTCTCCTGCTTCTCTTCCTCTGGCCTCCCCTCCCTCCCAGGCTGGGACTCAAACACCTGCATCTAAGCCTGTGGTAGCGGAGCAGAGGAGAGGTAGAGAGCGGGAGAGAGAGTCGAAGATGAAGGAAAAGAGGAAGAGGTCCCCGGACCTCTCCTCCCCGAGCAAGTCTGCATGGATCCATGACTCCCCTGGCTCCAGTCTCCGAGGTTCTCCCCGGAGCTGGAGGAGGCACGTTCTGTCTCCCTCACCTTGGTTCCCCAACCGGCCAGGTCGAAGTCCATGGCCTCATCTCGCTCGACCCATTCTTTCAGACATGGATCTGGATAAGATGATGAGGCTCTTTATCCGTACACAGATACAGATGGGGGTCTTACCAGCCCCTCCTCCCTCCGGAGGGGGGAGCTCGCTTCCCTTTTTTCAGCCCATTTCTCCTTTCCCAATCCGACCTTCGGGTTCGGAGTTCTTGGATCCAAGATTAGCCTTGGTCAGGGGGTTGGCGCCAACAGTCCTTGCATCCTCGACACTGACAGCTGCCTGGAGCATGTCAGATCCGAGCTGCTGTCTGAGCCAGAGCCTGGGTATCTGATCCGAGGGAGTGGAACCTTTTCCAAGGGAGTGGAACCTTTTCCATCGGTTCCAATGTTGTCGGGCCAGGTTCCCTCCCTCAGAGCTCCATCCACTGCGGATCCAGCTCCGACTCTTGCGTCAGATCCTGGGAGATTGGCCTCCTTATTAGCTTTCCAGGAGGTTCATTCTCCTACGGCATTCGATGTGGTAGAATGGGTCCTCTCCATCGGATCAAGGCCCCTGACCGCCCCCTTGGACTCCACTCAGAACCCCTCTGCTCTGTCTACGGTCCCCATTGTCGTACCAGAGGGACAGCCTGTGCCCGAAGAGCCCCAGACGGTTCCTGCAGAGGAACAGATGGCTTGCACACACCCCCAGAGAGCCCCACAGGAGATGTGCCTTGCAAGCATACGTCTAAGAGGAGGCACGTGGACTCTCCCGAGTCCCTAACCGAGGACACAGATTTAGATGATGGGGAGGGGTCCCCAAGATCACCTTCTGACGATGGGAGACATCATGGAGATCCTGCGCCAGCGGCAAGGTTGGTCTGCTCCCAAGCCTTCCCCTGACGAGTCTGTGTTTCTGGAAGCTTTCGGCATGGGCCTATGTCTTGGGTGTCCCCTCCCATGGATCCTTTAGTGAATTTGATCACCTCGCGGGTGTGGAAGGAACCAGATACCATGGAGCCAATCCCCAAGCGCCCCGTTAAGGTTCTGAGTCCCCCTATTGACAGGCCTTCCTGGAACAAGGGCTCCCCAGTGGAAGCCATGGTGGTAGCAGTAGCCACGAAGAGGGAACTATCTCAGGAAAGTTCCTCGGTCCACCCTTTTGACCGAGAGTCACGGATGATGGACTGCCTAGGGAAGCAGGTGTATGCTTCAGCTACCTTTTCAATAAGGGCACTGAACGACTTGGCCCATGTCACGAGACTCCAGGAGTCTCCAACCACGTTCATGTCACAGGAGGACAAGGCGTTGTTCTCCACGAAAATGGCCACTCTGAGAGCAGAATCAAATACGTCCATGCGACTCCTCTCCCATTCTATGGAAGGAGCGGCTAGGGTGGCTGGGTCTGGCATGTTCATGAGGCATAACGCCTGGCTCAGGTTGTGCCAATTCACTGAATCCTTTAAGGCGTCCTTTGCCAATGCCCCTTATAATGGCTCAACTGTTTTCGGTAATACCATCAAGGAGGCACTAGTCCATAGTGAGAAGGATGGGAAGACCCTGTCTGCCATCGGGATCCTCTTCTCTAACCCTCAAAGGTCTTTTTCCCGGAACCAGAGAGGGCAAAAGATGTGGTTCCAGAAGTCTCAGTATTCCCGGGACACTCGAGGCTCTTCTTCCCCTAGAGGCAGAGGGGTACAGAATGGACGCCAGCCCAGAGGCCGAGGGGGTTTCCGAAACTTCGGGTCTCGAGAACCATTCTTGGACAGACCTGAGCAGCAACCCTGAGGGGTTGCCCGGCTGCTCTACTCTGGAGGCAGTCTGGAGACTATTGTCCTTGCACCCAGCGGCATGGGAGTCCATAACAACTGACCGCTGGGTGCTTCAAATCATATCCAGAGGATATTCTGTCCCCCTTTGTGGGTTCCCCCTTATCGCCCAAATACCTCCTGGACATTCCATCTGCACAAAGGGAGGCAGCAGCACAGGGAATTTCCAAGCTGCTAGGAAAACGAGCGATCAAAACCGTCCCCCCCAGATCAGTCCAGATCGGGCTTCTACTCCAGGTTCTTTTTGGTGCCAAAGAAGACTGGGGACTTAAGGCCCATCCTGGACCTCTATACCCTGAACCTGTCAGTTGCCAAGGAAAATTTCCGGATGGTCATGCTACAGTCCATCATGCCGTACCTGCAAGAGAGCGACTGGATGTGCTAGTTAGATCTCCAGGATGCTTACTATCACATAAAAATACACAGAAGCTCCAGGACGTTCCTCCGCTTTCGGCTAGGGGCCAATCATTATCCATTTCGAGCCCTACCCTTTGGTCTCACCACAGCCTCCAGGGTGTTTACCAAAGTGATGGTGGATGTTCATCGTGTTACCCTGCTGCAGTCATTACACTTGGGTTATCTTGTCGTCAGGCGATCCCGCAGTCAGCCAGATTTCCAAAGTCTTGGTCCGACGTCGGTTGCGGTCGCCTCATCCCTGAAGTCAGTGCACCAGGGGTACATATATTGCAACCGACGCCATTTTCTTCAGTCTTTCTTGCGCGGTGCCTGAAGCAGAAGCAGTTCGCAAGTGCCGGTCGGCCGACTCCTGATTTTTTCGAATTCGAATTTCAGACCAAAGTCTTCTATAAAGCTAAGTACCCCGTTGGGGAAACTTTTCTTGCCTCAGACCGATGTCAGAAAAAGTTAACAGTTGTATTTCTTGAGGGAAGCAAATACCTCATAAGGATTTTCATTCTTATTGCATACCTTGCCTAGGCCCTGATCACGACATCACTTCTTGTCGTTTTTGTGCTAGATTTAATAAATGTGCTATTAAAAGACGATTTGATTTCGCACTACACTTTTTTGGCAGAAAATTTAATTATAACATGCCGTCGGAGCTTCCGACTACCAGCGTGCACAAAAAGCGCAGGGATAAGGATAGACAGCCCAGGACTAAGCCCGATTACGAGGCCTCGGTTGATCCGGTCTCCGGTTCTCTGGTTATCAGTGAGGCTCCGATGCAGCCTCTGACTACCGCAGTTCCAGAAACCGAGACCACTACAGATATTTTGACGGAATGTACTAGGCCGACGCAGCCTTTTACTTCAGGCCCTACTGACGATTTACCTTCCAAGGATGTCGGTGCTTCTGAAATGCCATCGGTTTCTGAAGGCATTTTCAGACTGACGACTCTTACAGTCAAACCGTTTTCCAAGTCGAAGACTCCTTCCAAACCGAAAAAGGCTTCACTTCAGTCTCCTGTTCAAGGCCCTATGCCTAAGAAACAGATGCTCAAGATGGCTGAAGATTTGATTTCTCTTATCAGGGGTTCTCAGCCTCCTCCTGACAAAAGGCCTAGACTAGAGGAAGACTCTGCTTCCTCTGAACAACTGTCTATTTCTTCGGATTCCTCTGAGGACCAAGACTATTCCTTCTCTACTTATGAAGATTCTGATGCTGAGGACTCTATTCCCTCAGCTTCCCCACCAGAAGATTACTCTTTTGGGGAAACTTTACACACTGAGGGAACATTTTCACTGGGAAGGTCAGGATTACTCTGTTTCCAAGAAAAGGCTCAGAGATTTTCTTTTACTCCCCCAACACAGACCTCTAGCCATCCCTCCTGTTTTGGACATTGTGGATGATGTCTATTTAGAATCCAGTTTCAACCCTGACTCTCTGCCTCCTGCCCCGGCCAAGCCTGACAGATACTACAGAGTACCTGATTCCCACAAATTTCTTTACAAAAGCCCAGTAGCTGACCCAGAGACTATCTCCCAGGGTCCCAAGGGGGCTAAGGCTTCCATGGCTAAAAATCCAGTACCTTCTGAAAGGGATTCAAGAGCACTAGACAGATGGGGGGAAAAAGGTTTACACCTCAGCCACTTTAGCTATGAGAGCTCTAAACTGTCAATTTCATATGCTTAAGTATCAGCAATTTCTGATCTCTCAGTTAAAACAAAAGATAACCACCCTCCCTCAACAATCTGAATTGAAAGAAGTACAGGATTTGTTGCATGCCACTGAGCAGGTGGGCAAACATACCTTGCAATGTGGGTTTGATTCTTTAGAGGCCTCCTGCAGAGCAGCTGTCACTGGATCAGTTGTACGTAGGCATGCCTGGTTAAAGGAACAGTCTGCCTGATCATGTTAAAGCAAAACTACTAGATGCTTCCTTACAGCAGGATGTTCTTTTTGGTGTTAAAGCAGAAGTAGTTTTAAAGAAAATGGAAGATAAGGCAAAATCAGTGCAGACAGTCAAAGATTTCCTACAAGTACAAGCCCCTCGTTTCAGCAGAAACTGGCCAACAAAAAATTGGTCCTTTCCAGCCACTGACAGGCCTCAGAGGGGTAAATACAGGCGCCCAAGGGGCAGAGGACGACCACAAGCTCAGTATAAACCTCACCAATGGGGCACTCCAACCCAGAAGGGAGGAGAAGACAAGTCTGAACCCACCAGAAGGCAAACTCCATGACTTGCACCTCAGCTGGCCAAACAAAGCTCTTTTGTCAGCCCCCCTGGGGGGAAAGCTAGCACTATTTGTAGACAACTGGCACATGGTCACAAAGGACAAATGGGTACTAGACAATTTTACGAGGATACAGATTCCACTTTCACATCTTGCCAATAAAAAGAGGAATGCCAAACCTGCCACAAAATCAAGGGCAGAGGCTCAAAAACAAATTACAGCTCTCATGGCCATGAGAGCCATTCAAAGGGTACCAACTTAAGAGCAAGGCCAAGGATTTTACTCAAGACTCTTCCTAGTACCCAGAAAAGAAAATGCTTGGAGACCAATTCTGGACCTTTCAATTCTAAACACTTGCTTACAAGTTCCCAAATTCAAGATGCTAACACTACAGCAGCTACTTCCCATGTTGGGCAAGGAAGCATGGCTAATAACATTGGACCTCAAGGAACATACCTGCATGTCCCTATCAGACAAAGTTGCAGAAGATACCTCCGTTTCATTGCAGGTTCAACCCATTATCAATTCTCTGCACTGCCCTTTGGCTTATCTACTGCGCCCAGAGTATTCACAAAATGCCTGGCACCAGTAATTGCATACTGCAGACAAAGAGGAATTCAAATATATCCATACCTGGATGACTGCCTCATCCAAGCAGAAAGAAAAGACGTTCTCTTACAACATCTGGCTTTTGTGAAGCATGTACTGAATTGTCTGGGGTACACAGTAAATGAAAAGAAGTCAAAACTAGTACCTTCACAAAAAAAATGACATTCCTGGGTGCCAGCATGGACACAACGGCCCAGAAGGCTTATCTTACACTAGACAAGCAATTACAACTGACTCAATATTTCAAGATAATGGCAACAAAGACCCAATTAACTGCAAGAAAAATTCTGCAGGCTTTGGGCTTCATGGCATCTTGCATTCTGATACCATTTGCAAAACTGCATATGAGGAAATTACAGTGGTACCTAAAAAGCGTATGGTCTCAACACAGCCACAGCTTGGACACAGTGATATCTGTCATTCCCTGCCTTCAACAGGAATTTCTATGGTGAGCACAGGCATGTCTTAACAAGGGTCAGCCTTTCACCTTGCCCCCACCCAGGCAAACTATCACAACAGATGCTTCAGACTATGCCTGGGGGGCACACATGGCAGGGCAATGCATTCAAGGCCTATGGACTGCAGAACAAAGAAAACTGCACATAAACCAAAAAGAGATGCTAGCTATACAGAAAGCTCTGACAGCCTTCAAGGATCTACTACAGCCTGGACAACTTGCAATAAAGACGGACAACACCACAGTAATGTGGTACATAAACAAACAAGGGGGCACACATTCCTACCCTCTTTGCAGGCAAGCAATAATCTTATGGAACACAGCTCTGGCCTACCAAGTCCAGTTACAAGCTCAATTCCTGCCAGGACAGAAAAACACATTGGCAGACGACCTAAGCAGAAACGTCAAAGATCCCCACGAGTGGAAGCTAGGCCCACAAATATTTACAATGATAACTCAAAGATGGGGCCTAACAAATATAGACTTGTTTGCCAGTCCTCAAAACTACCAGCTGACAAAATTTTGTACAAGGACATTCCACCATCAAGCTTGGAAAGTGGACGCTCTCTCCTTCAGTTGGAAAAACCTGACAGCATATGCCTTTCCTCCATTACCTCTTCTCACAAAAGTTATTTTGAAGGTCAAAAAGGAGAAACCTCGAATGATTCTCATAGCCCCAGACTGGCCACGCCAGTACTGGTACCCACTATTGAAGAATATGGCTCACAGCCCACCATGGATATTGCCTCAAATACCTCATTTGCTCATGCAGCAAGACAAGCAGATTCTACACAGCCAGATCAAAACCTTAAACCTGGCTGCATGGCAAATAAATTAAGCATCCAACCAGCCCCTCTTTCACAAGCAGTACTGGATGTTATTCTAGAAGCCAGGAGGCCAAGCACCAGGAAGGCTTACTCGGACAAATGGAAAAGGTTTTCTGCTTGGAACCAAGCTAAAGGCCAAGACACAACTCAGCCTCATATGCCTCACATTCTGCAGTATTTAGCTGAGATGTTGCATAAAGGACTTTCCTTCTCCTCAATTAAAATCCATGCTTCAGCTATTTCAGCTCACTACGACACTAATCCACCTTTATTTTAAAATCCTCTCCTAAGGCAGTTCCTCAGAGGGGTGAAAAACATTAGACCACCTAGAAGAGCTCCTACACCAACATGGGACCTCAACTTTGTTCTGGAAAAACTAACGCTACCTCCCTTTGAACCAGCTTTTTCTGCAGACCTTCAGTTCCTATCTTGGATGACTGCCCTGCTCCTGGCAATAACTTCTGCTAGGAGAGTTTCAGAATTGCAGGCACTTGTGGCAGTGGAACCTTTCCTCATTTTTCATCAAGACAGAGTTTCTCTATGAACTAATCCTTCCTTCATGCCTAAGGTGGTTTCCAGTGTAGCTCTAAATCAAACCATCCACCTACCCACTTTCTACCCCAATCCACAGAACAAAGGTGAGAAACTCCTGCATTCCTTGGACATTCACAGGCAGCTTCGTTACTACTTGGATAAAACTAAGGCTTTCAGAAAAACTGACCAGCTCTTTGCTTCCTATGCTACAGCTTCTCAAGGGAAGGCCATATCCAAGCAAACCATTTCTAAATGGATAGGCCATTGCATCCGATTCTGCTATACCCATCATGGGAAACCAGTTCCTCCTACCATTAGATCCCACTCTACCAGGGCAACAGCTACCTCTACAGCCTTTCTCAGGGGGGGTTCCTACCAAGGAAATCTTAGAAGATGCAACTTGGAGTTCACTGCACACCTTCACCAAACACCATCACTTACTTCTTTATTCTAAGTCCAGGGCAGGCTTCGCCACTGCAGTTCTGCAGGGCCTCATTGCCTCCACTAACCCTCTATGATGCCTCCACCCTACCTTAGCTTTGGGACTCAACCCAAGTGTAATGACTGCAGCAGGGTAACACGATGAACATAGTACAGTTTTGTACCTACCATAAATGTAGACGTTAGAGTGTTCACCCTGCTGCAGTCCAGGTTACCCTCCCTCCAACCCCTCTGATTTACTGGCTAAATCTTTGCTAGGCCTTACTGATGTATTTGTTTTTAGCTGAAGGGATTTTGTTTGTACAGTGTTCCCACCTTTTGGTACTAATTTGGATCACCTTTTTGGGGGGCACCTGACATCTGGGGCAAGAAAAACTGAAGAAAATGGCGTCGGTTGCAATATATGTACCCCTGGCACACTGACGTCAGGGATGAGGCAACAGCAATCGACGTCGGACCAAGACTTTGGAAATCCGGCCTACTGTGGGACCACCTGACGACAGGATAACCCAAGTGAAATGACTGCAGCAGGGTGAACACTCGAACATCTACATTTATGGTAGGTACAAAACTGTACTTTGTAGCGGCTCACGTGAGGCTTCAGGGGATTCAGGTCTATCCGTACCTGGACTATTGGCTCCTCACTGCTCCCACCAGGCGTCTACTTTCCCAAACCAGGGATTAATTTCTGACACTTGCCCAGAGTTTGGGTATCACAATCAACACAGCCAAGTCTCTACTAGAGCCTGTACAGGTGATGCATTGTTGCCAGGATTGATGCACTACAGTGCAAAGTGTTCCTGACCTTGGAGAGAGTTCAAAACCTCATGATGCATGTCTCACTAATTTACCGTTCTCGCCTCCCGACAGCGGAATCAGTGTTGAGGGCCCTAGGCTCGATGGCGGCGACCATAACTTTCCTTCCATGTGCTCGGCTACACATGCAAATTCTTCAATGGACACTAGCGGTTCAGTGGTCCCTGTTGGATTTACCACTAAGCTATCCTATCCACCTAAGCCAAGTGTGTTGGTCATCCCTCATACGGTGGATGAGCTGTACGGACATTTTGGAGGGACGATCCTTTGTTCCAGCCCCGGCCCAAACCACAGCGACCATGGATGCCTCCCAACTCGGGTGAGGGGGGGCGTTGTTCGGGCAGGACAGTCCAAGGCCTGTGGTCCCCCATAGAGACCAGCTTGCATATCAATGTCCTAGAGATGAGGGCGGTCCTTCTAGCGTTGCAAGCCCTTTATGCCTTTCTTCCTCTGGGGACAATTGCCATTCAGTCAGACAGCATGTCAGTAGTCTGGTATATCAGCAAACAGGGAGGGACCATATCTTATCCTCTTTGTCGTGAGGCCATGAAAGTGTGGGAATGGGCGATCTCCACCAGTCGCTTTCTCATTGTAATGCACATTCTGGTATGGTCCAACATTCTAGTGGACACACTAAGTCGGACCATTCTGATGCCTTACGAGTGGTCTCTGAATCTGTCAGTAGCGAACAGATCTTCAGCAAGTGGGGTCAACCTTGCTGTGATCTCTTCGCATCTCATTCCAATGCGAAGTGTAGCAGGTTTTTTGCTCTGAACCCCCCGCCAGGGGGAGTCCCCCAGAGATGCTCTAGTTCATGCTTGGCCTCCCGGTCTTCTGTATGCTTACCCGTCGGTTCCCCTCAACCCGAGGTTTCTGCAGAAAGCTTGTCGACTGGGGAGCAAGGTGATCCTCCATTGCCCCATTCTGGCCTCGCCAGGTATGGTTTCCATTCCTTTGGTCTCACCTTCTGGCTCCACCTTTGATCCTAGATCCCAATCAGGATCTTATTTCACACCCATCGGGGGTGCCTCATCCAAGTCTGGATAGCCTGAAGCTCACGGCTTGGCTGCTCCAGTTCCTGTGATTGCTAGGACTCCCAGACTTTCCTCCTTAGTTAAGTCTATTTTGGTAGCTGCTCATAAGTCTTCTACCAGAAAGGTTTATCGCAGCAAATGGAAATGTTTTTCTTTCTAGGCCTCTCAGAGGAGTTTAGATCCTTTTGTGGCTCCTATTTCCACCATTCTTGATTTTCTAGCTGATATTTTCCAGCATGGACCTAGTTCTTCTACTGTCCAAGATCAGTTGGCTGCCGTTTCTCATTTTCATGTGGGTGAGAATTCTGCATCCTTGGCATCTTCTAGACTGTGTAAAGCCTTTATTGAAGGCACTTTCTTGCTACACCCCCCAGTCAAAGATCCTGTCCCCCCATGGGACCTTACTATGGTTCTCCAAGCTTTGGTTGCTCCGCCTTTCGAGCCTGCCACAACTGCAGATCTAAAATTTCTAGCATGGAAAACAGTTGGTGGCTATTACCACTGCTAGAAGGGTTTCAGAATTACAGGCCTTGTCCATAAAATTTCCATACATGATTTTTCATAAAGATAGTCTCTCCCTTCAGACCAACCCATCTTTTCTTCCTAAGGTGGTGTCACCAGTCAACGTTAATCAGACTATAAATTTTCCTGTGTTCTTTCCCAGTTTTATCAACAGGATAGAATACAAACTACACATTTTGGATGTTCATACAGATATGATTCTATTTACATACGACAAAACATTTTCATAAATCCGATCAGTTCTTTGTTTCATTCTATAGACCCTTTGTGGGCAAACCTATTTCCAAGGTCACTATAGCTAGATGGATTTCTTCATGCATCCTGCAGGTCTATAAGGACAAAGGCATGTCTCCTCCAGGTCAGGTTAAAGCTCATTCTACTAGGTCCATGGCTACATCTGCAGCTTTGTGGTCCTGGGTGTCTTTGGATGACATTTGCTCCGCAGCTACTTGGTCCTCATCTCATACGTTTATTTCCCCAGTACAAATAGGATTTGACATCTAGAAGGAGAGCATCCTTTGGCTCAGTGGTGCTCCGGAATATCCTTCCATGAGGGCCTCCCAGGAGTTTAGTAGCTGGGGACTCTGTCCCACAGGTTGAAGACCAAATGAAGTAAACTACTTCAAATAAAGAAGTTATGTACTCACCATAATGTTCCATCTGAGTGGTTGTACTTCATTTGCCTTCAACCGTTCCTTCCTCCTTCCCCCAGACTTTGGCGCATGTTCAGCCTACGGGCTGTAGTATAGGTCACAAGTATGTTATCAGGTCGGGTTCTAGGTAGAAGTTCTGCAAACTCGATCTGGGGACAGAAGGCAGTAAAGGTGTATTGTGGGTAAGGGGAGGAGTCTGGAGCTCGGAGCTGATGCTAGTAATTTTTGCCGGCTCGGATCCGATATGGATCCGTATTCCCACTAGTTGAAGACAAATGACAACTACTCAGATGGAATGGCATGGTGAGTACATAACTTCTTTTTCTCATAATTTTGGAGAAGGAAGAATACTTACTAACAAAATAAATATCCTTGCCCCCATCTAATGACTGAACAGCTCCGTGCTGTCCATATCATCCAAATTGTTTGAGCTGTTTGTATCCAGCCCCAAATCTTTCCTTTTACTCCACATGTTCAGTCCACAAGTTTTATCTGTTGCCATGCCCAAAATCTTGTCACTATAATCTTTTTTAGATTTTATGTATAGAGGAGGTAATTTTGTGTCCATGTTGTTGGACTTAGAAAGTCAGATGATTTTGAACTTCAGAACACTCCATAGAGGGCTAAGTTTTGAAGTCAGTTTGAATACAAGATAGTTGATATTCAATTTTTTACAAGGGTGTAATTTTGTAACAGTACTGAATATTGCTTAGGATGCAAGATATTTACAAACTGTTACAGGAATTTTTATAAATGTTGCAGCATTGTATGGGGCACTGGGTATATAAAGTAGCAGGTTTACATGCTGGTTATCGTCCTTTGAAGGCGAAATGCCGAGATACCAGATATAATGTAACGTATGGGAAAAAACCTATACCAGTAACAGCATCGCTCATGTATTTTTTTTTTCTTTTTTTTTTCTATTCCGTGAATTTTTCAGTGGTGCCCAGAAGGCATTTGCAAAAGTCAGGAAGTCTGTAAATATGAGGGGAAGTAGACTAGAAGAGTGCTATTAGAATGAGGAATGCTTATTAAAGTTAGGATAGCCCAGAAACTAATACTGCTAGTACATGACTTATTTTGCTTGAGACTTCAGTATTGAAGCATTAGGTATTTAAAATATACAATGTAAAGGTGTGCTCCATTGAGGGTAAGATGACCTCGGGTAAAAATCAGTGGTAGAGAATTTGACTGCAGATAGAGGTTCCCGAATCAAATCTGGATGTTCCCTGGTGGGTGACTTTTAGTCTGACATTTAGTGCAGAGGGTTAAGGGCTGTGAGCTGTAGTTCCTGTGGTACAGGGTCGACTTCCTTCAACCCATATTTGCCTACTGTGTGACCTTGAACAATTCACTTAACCAGACATTGCTTGAGGGCAACTGGGAATTTGGCTTAGGGTCATGGTCCCCTCAGCTTTTAGCCTAGTGACGGTCTATAAATGAGGTACCCCACAAATATGTGCATACCATTGTATTCAATACCTTACTGCATTAAATAAATAAATGTTGCATCTAAAGAAAGCGTATATTTGTCATTTTTAAGAAAGCCTTGTAGCAGGATAGATTTCAACGAGAAAGAAAATAAACATAATTTTAAAAGGTATGTAGTTTAGAATGACAAGCCAAATTTTAAATTAACATGTCGAGGCAGGATTGTGGGATACATGTATTGGATAGTTTCAGTGCCTCTGAGCATCATAAGAGCACAATTCAAAGTCATCAGATATACTGAGAATAGAAAGATGCCAATCGTACTGCTTGTATAAGCAGAACATTAGAACCCATGTTGCAGATTGGACAGGATCCAGAGATACTAAATTTGTTGTAATGAACTGTAACCATCATCTCAGAGGATTGATGGATGCTTACCAGAAGTCAACTAGTGAAAGTACAGTCAGTTTTTGTGTATTGCATACTCTTAGACTGGCAATATAATCAATGCTCTCCACGTGCATAATGATAATTTCAAGCATTAAACCTTTTTAAGTTACATTGTTTATTTGCATTATGAATAAGTAATTAAATGTTTTAAAGCTGCATTTTCGGTTTGGAGAGGATTATAGTTTTGAGGATATTGCATTTTTTTATCAGGTTTACAGCATTATGACTCTGGTAATCAGAAGTATTTGAAGCATGTGTACGTCTGGGACTGGATTACACAACTGAGTTCAAAGATGTAAATGAAATGAAGTGCATTTCTAGCCATGAATGTGTTTTGTTTTTATCCTGGAATGCTGGGAACATTTGTCACTTGTTAGGGATGTGAAAATAGTTGGTTATGAAATGGCAGAGCATTTGGTACTTAATTGTTTGTTCAAAACAATTCAAACATATGCAGCTGGAAGGTCAAAGTTCAGGTGTCATCTTTGCCACTGCAGTTCCTTCTTAAGAAGTCTTGTAACTGATGCTCCATGAAATAGTTATGCTATTAATTTTACATTGTTCATGCAAGGCTAAGAATACCCGTAATGACTGTGCAGGTACCTGTGCAAGGAATCCTGACTGTTTGATGTTCTGTGAAGTACTGAGAAGGGAGCATTGTGTTTTAAGTAACCTGTTGGACAGAAATATTAAAACATAATCTGTTGACATTGGGCAGCAATCAGGCATAAAAAGTGTCCGCTGTTTATTTTTCTGCCTGACCTCCATGTCAGCAGATTGTTGCAAGTATCTTTGGTGCAGTTTCAGAAAGTTGTGGGTTTTTCGCCCCATAGATACTGGACTCATATTTTGGTATGCAAATGTGCAGTGCTATTCTTCAAGTTAAATTAGCTTGATGTTCTGTGTGACTGCAGTAGTTGTAGGTTAAGCAAATGTTAAATATCTCATGGCAGTTGTTTGAAAAGCAGGGAAATTTTAACATTTCTGCCATTTGTTGCAAATATTACATCAAATGCATTGACCAAGTTAGCAAACAAATTTGGTTTTATTTGTTTTTTGTCAACTGAGTTATCCAGCTCGGCAAAACCTATTTTTAGAAGGGATCCAAGGAAGCAAAGCCTCCGGAAGATACTAAATGAAGTTTGCAGTCTAGGTTGTCAAGAGAGGAAAAAAAGCAAGTCCGTATAAAATAGCTCATACCAGAAAGTGGCAGTTCACAATGCAATGTGTATGACTGCTAGATGTTTGTTTTAGGAAGGAAAGAAGTGCAGAACTGAAAGTAGGAAAGAAGTGCAGAACTGAAAGTAGGAAAGAAAGGAAAATAGAAATGAGAATTGGGGCAAGGATGTAAAGGAAAAAAGGTAGGTATAGGACTGAAAGCAGGAAAGTCTAAAGACATATGTAACCAGTACAGAGCCTTTGTGGGTGTTCTCGTCCAAGACTAAGCCTTAGCCTGAAGAATTACTTCAGGCTTTAGTATCACTGAAGTATTTGTTATAAAGCAGCACAAATGCAAGTTGCATTTTTGTGATGAAGCATCTAAAGTTACAGAAACTTGCTAATTTAAGAAGATTATTTCAAAGTAAGACAGAAAGAAACATGGAAAAAGTCTTTTAGAAGTACTGAAGTGCCGTTTTTGTGAGTTCCAGATCATGTGTGCGCACGTGTGTGTGTGTGTGTGTGCATGTGTGGATGGGTTGGGTGCATTGCAAAAAGCAACCTAATGAAATTTTTGGACTTGTTTATTGTTAACATACATGGTTCTTGTCTTCTAGCATCCATTTAAGAGAAGTGGTAATATGTCTACTTTCTTGCAGTCAGATGTGTCTGATATAAAAACATACAAAAGCTTGATACTTGCTGTAATCAGTATATTCAGTCTACTATGAAATATTGTCACTAGATATCGACACAAGCATGGTATTAAACTGCAGAATACCACTGAAAGATGGTCTGTTCTAAATTATACATTTTGCATAATTAATGCAATATCCAGCACTGTTTTAAAAAGTACGAAGTTTGGTGATGCTGGAATTATAGCTGTGTTGCTGTTTTATAGCTGGATATCAGGAGAGATGCACACCTGATCTCAGCAAGTCTGTGTTTGTCTGACTCGTCAAAGTGCATCATGTGGAACTGAGTAACTGGAAACTTACTGTGGTGATTTCTCTCCCATAAACTAAAAAAAATGTATCTAATTACAGCAGGTTCACTCACCAGCATTCTGTCCACTTCATCAGGCATTTTTTTCCAAACTTCATATTTTCCTGTTGTCTTTCCATTTATACATTATGACAGCTCTAGACATGTAGTGTTTGAACTGAGTGTCTTGTACTGGCATTGTTCCATGTTGCTGTAGGATCTTTGAATACCTTGTACTGAGATGCCTTGCCAACTGAGCACTAAACTTGTATCCCTGTTTGCTGTCTCTGTGTTAAAAATATGGGGAAAAAGTTTTTGCATTAGTAAAGCGAAAAGAGGCAGAAGGGAGATTTAAGTTAGTTTCTTGCTACAGTTGCAGTCCATTTAACGTGGACATAATGTTAAAGATTAAATGATATACAAAGAAAGTTTCTGTTTCTGCAGAAAAAGAATTTGCTAACAGAAAAGAGCTAGAAGTTCCTACCTACATTTTTGCTAAATTCAGCATTTTCAGTATCTTGCATTACTAGATTCTTATCTCAAAAACAGTATTAAAAAATTTTACTTCAGAAATTAAATGTCCTGAACTATTTGTCTTCCCAACTCCAGGGAAAAAATGTTATACAAAATTTCTGTCAGAATTCATGTGTCATTATCTTTTTTAGGTTTATAGTCTCTACACTTGCTTCATAGGCTCTACGCTTGTTTCAACGAGACCATTGAGTAGTTGACCTATATCACCCCATTATTAAATGTTTTCCAGTAAGTAGAGTTTATCCACATAACCCTGGTGTGACCTATTGCAATCACTGATCCATCATCCAGACTGGTTTTAAAGGTTGCTATGAAAGTCCTTTGCTTGATGTTCCTGGTACAGGCGTCCATTACATGACAGTACACTGAGCTAGGTTTCTGTCACATCTGCGGATAATGTTAATGTAGTGATGGAGGTTTAAGTCTATGTAGAGTAGCTTTGCTTTATCATTATTTCTGCGTAGTTGAAGGGACTTTGAAGAGTGCAGGGTTGTTTTCCGAGGGAACATTGTATTCTTGAGTGTCTTTCTCTCCTTCTGAGTTTGGGTAAAATAAAGAGAAATTTACTAAATCCCTTACAGGAAATGCTGAGGGAAGTGGGGTTGACCCCATTCTCTTCACAGACTCCCAAAGGACCTAAGGCAGTGGAAACTGATTGGATTCAGTCAGCCTTCATAAGAAAACTGAAGGCAGAACTGGGAATAGCTCTTAACTTTAAAGTTCTCAGGATCAGAAGAAAACATATGCAGTTTCATGTTTACAGGAATGAGACTGAGGCCGTAATGAAAATCAAGTCACTACTGAAAGAGTTATAAAATTGATTTGGAACAGGAAGTCAGTGCCAGAAAAATCTATGTTGTCTGAAAAATCTAATTAAGTTGTCTGAATAGAAAACAAGAATTTTATTTATCAGATGAGTAAACTAAACAGATGGTCCCTTTTCATCTATAACTGAAGCCAAATGCAAGTTACTAAATAGTTTTACTGCATGCAGTATATATAGCACAAATGTAATACAGTAATGCATACTATATACGTAGAAGTTGCTATTTGACTAGTAATTGTACATAATATGAACCCCATTGAACAGGTTTAAAGAGGTAGATGAGCTTCAATTGATGTCTATAAGAAGGCTGAGGGACTTTATAAATGTGCAGTAGGTTAGAATGGTTGTAGAAATGGTTTGCGTAGCTTTTCATCTAATACAGCAATGCAGTACGGTAGTGAACAAAGATGGCTTAGATTGAGTAAGAGTGTTAATATGGATAAAATACTGCCCAGGCCACAGAAAATGGATGACTATAGCAGATATTATTCGGATACGAGGATGGTGATGCGTGGTACCACTTTGCTCTGCATGGTCTCCTTTTGTTAACCATTTTATTTTTTAAGTGGCCTTAAAGGATTAGAATAGTGCATCAGTGATTCACAAAAGTACACAGCAAAGTTGCTACAAAGGAAGGTGTAGAAATGATAACAGTGATTTTGGCAAGATGGAGTGTGTATATTCCAAAACAGCCATTAAACACTGCATCCAGGAAGTAAAAACCCAGAAAAGATTACAGTATTGCTGGCGGAATATTAGGATGTACAGGAAGAGAAAATACTAGCATAAAACAATTTAAGCTGTTGAGTATTTTGTGCAGTTTTGAAAACCTGATCATTCTTGCAACAAAATACTGAATAGCATCACTCCAGGGGAGGGGAAAACCGATCCTGCCTAGTCTGCCAAGTAGGGTATTTGCTACATACAAAGTGAAAAAAAAGCAAGGATGGAAAGTGTTATAAGCATTGAACCCCTTTACAACAAAGCAATCTCAAGAAGGTTGTGCTCCTGTAATGGAGTACTTTAGGCATTTTTGGTGTCTTTCTAGAAAGTGCTGTAGCGCTAAAATTTAACACAGTCTCCTGCTTTTTTTCTCAATAGTTCCAGAAATTGTCTTCTGATAGTCTGTTTGTTCTTAGCTTCAAAGTAACAAAGCAGCTTCATCCTGAATTTCAGAAAAAGAAGTATAATGTTAATGTTAGCGGAGTTCTTATTTTTTTTTTTTTGTTAATGCCATGGTAGTGTGAAAATCCATCTTTAAGCTTGATTTATTTACTCATGTATATATTTTACCAGCTATTCTGACTTCAGATTCCCAGCTTCCCCATTTCTCTTTCTCTCCTAGGGTAATAGCATTGAGGGATACCTTAGACATGCGCCCCTCAACTGCCAGGGTCTTTTTCCTCCAGATAGACCTCTTAACTGTCAGTGTATGAAAGGTGCCATAACCAAGGGAGAAGGGTACAGAAGCCAGGGTTGTCCAAATGTGGCCAAATGGGGTTTTCCTTTAAGCCCTACCAATACAAACAAAACGCCTCTGCTCACAAATTCCACAGGAATCATAAATGGAATCATAGCACAATATTTATAAATAAAGTTCTAATAAGCAAATTTAATGCATTTGTTTGTTATACATTGCAGTTAATTAGACCTAGTTACATTTAATTAGACATAACCAAATTACTGCACACTCTCAACATCATATGACCTGACTCCACCTTTTCAAGTCATTAAACTAATAAATAGTGAAAAAACCTAAAAAAATAACCATCCACAAAAATATATATGCATGACTTTATTAACTTAAAAATAATAACTGGTATGAATTAGACATAAAATATTGGAAGTAAAACAAAATTTATAAAAAAAAAATATGTACATTACAGTTCAAATGCTCACAACTTTATAAGCTGCTTTAAGAAACGGCATAATTCAACCCAGTAAATTAACCTTCCGCAAGAGCTCACAATTCTCTAACTTATGCTCCCAGGGACCCCTTCTTGGATTTGGTAGTACCTGTTCCAACACCAAAAATAACATTTTTTGTTACTGATGCATTCCATTTTACATTTTAAAGGATGAATAATTTTAATTTGAAATCAGTACGATAGTAGTGTTGTCTTTTTTTTTCTAATGTGATCTCTGTTTTGCTATATATACAAAAACAAAAAAAAAATGGCAATAATCGCTAAAAGCCAAATACACCAATATCTTAGACTTACAATCATAACTATAGTGGAACTTGAAAAATCATATGGGCACATTTTCAAACTTAACCTTTCCTGTGTGTATGTGTGTGTGTATAGATGACAGCTAGTGCTGAGTAAATGTATATGGTTTTCCAGCCTTAAGGATAGTAAACACTTTCCTTAAGGAAGAACAAAAAAAAAAACAGTTTTACTGGAACGATAACTATATATGGGTCTATTGTGTATGACTGAACCACCCTAGTGTCAAATGTAAAACTGTAAAAAAATGCAAAATAAGTTGTCATACACAATAAGCAAACCCCACCCCCATAACACTAGCCTCAAATTTGGCTGAATAGTGGCAGTGTTACGGGAAGGTTATAATGACATTAAGGTGTAGGATTAGAGTTGGAGAAGGGGTAGCATTATGGTTAGCTGCCATTAATAAAGAGGGTAGGGGGTTCTAGTCTCTTTTTTGATCCAGAACACCATTCAAGCTGCACCTCCTGCCCAGATGATGAGGGGTTTTATTCCAGAATGGTTTTGGGAAAGGAGGGCACTTGGAGACCAATTCTCAATCTTTCCCAGCTCAACACCTTTATCAGGATTCCTTCCTTTCACATGTTGTCCCGTCAGGCTTTATTTTTCCTTCTGCTCTAGGTCTTTCTGGTTTCTCTGGACCATATTCCCAACCTTGCATTTTTGGTTCTCTGCTTTTCCCTTTGGCCTCTGTACTGCCCAAAAGGTATTCACCAAATGCTTCCCTATCTGTAAGATCTGCTCATTCAAGCCTCTTCCCCCCCCCCCCCCCAGCACTCTCCTTCAGGATCTCCAGTTTACTATTTTCCTGTCTTGGTTTCACCATAAACTTCCAGAAATCAGCTCTGACGCCTTTTCAGGTTCATATTTTCCTCATTTGCAGGCTTCACAGCATCCTCATACTGATATCGCTGCCTGCTCCCAGGCACTGTCTCACTGCCTTTTTTCACTCTGTTTTTCCTCTGGCATCAGTCACGGTTGGGGAATTTCTCAGGGTCCTTGAGTTCATGGCTTCCACTATTCCCATGCTCACTCTGGCCAGGCTCCACTTGAGAAAACTTCATTACTACCTCAAGTCAGTGTGGCTGCAACATTGCCACCCTTCCCGGTACTCTTCCTTCCCTGTACCAAGCTTTAGCTTCAGTGGTAGCTGCATTAACTTTCTCTCAACCCAGAGTTCCCTTTCCAAGCTCCAGTCCCAGTGGGGGGTGGGGGGCGCTCCTTTGGCTTCCGCAAGGTTCAGGGTCTCTGGCCTCTTCATGAAGTTGGGACCACATCAGTATAAAGGAGATGATGGCTCTGCTTCTGGTTCTTCAGGCTTTTCATTCCCTGTTTTATCCCAGGCTCCTCAATTTTCACAGACAACACTACAGTAATGTGATATGTCAACAAGTGAGGGGATAAAAGGTCCTGTCTTTGCAGATCAACTCTTCAGGTCTGGGATCTAGCTGTCCAATATCAAGAGACTCTTTGGGCAGTTTACATTCCCTAAGAGCACAATCCGGTGGCACTCTTTTTGAGCAGGTCCAGCACACAAGCTCACGAATTGATGCTTCACAGAGATGTGTTCCTGGACATTGCCATTGGTGGGGTAATCCTCAGGTAGATCTTTTTCCCTCCCCTCTGGAACAGAATAGAGGAAGTTGTCTGTTTAAAGTCCCAAGTATTCTGGCTGGGAAAATGGTCTTTTCCTTGAAAGGGGATGTTTCTGTATGCCTTCCCTCCCCTTCCTCTGCTACTCTGTCTTGCACAAGATCATGTGGGACTCTCTCAAAATCTTGCTAGTGACTCTCTTTTGGCCAAGACAGCTGTAGTCCCCCCTTCTTTCTCAGCTGGACTGGGGCAATCACCATAAGTTAACTCACCTGGTGGATCATCTCCCACAAAGGGGTCTCATAGCCATCCTCACTTGCCCACTCTTCAACTGATGCTGTGAGTGATAGGGTTTTGATCCCTTTTAGACGCCTCTTTTCTGAGAACGTACTTCATGTCCTGCAGGAGGCCAGGAAACCCACTACTAGGAAATCCTACATGTCCAAATGGAAGTGATTTTTCTGTGTGGTGCCTCTCTCACAGATGGGATCCCTTATCTGTGGAGGTTCTATTGGCTCTCTTATTTGTGTGATCTACTGCATGCTGGGTTGGCGCTTTCTTCCGTGAAAGATATCTGCCAGCAGTTTCTGCTGGTCAGCCCTGGACTCCTCCTCTGGGCTCTTGACCGTAAGTCTAGCAATTTCTTAAATGCATCCTTCATATCAGGCCTCCCAGGAAGCCGATTCTGCCTTCCTGGGACCTCAATTTTGTATTTTAAAAATTTACTTTGTCTCCTTTTGAGGCTGCTTCTTTAGCTGCCTTGCAACATTGTACTTGGAAGATTGTTCTCCATTTAGCCCTCACTTCAGCTAGGAGAGTGTCTGAATTTCAGGCTCTCATGGTTTTTCCTCCTTTGTTAGATTTTCACAGATGCAGTCCATCTCTTTGACCACCTAGGGCATAAAAGAAGGATTAGTACAATGAATTGTCTAATCAGTCTATTTATCATCCTTCCTTTTCTCCTTCTTTGCAGTCTGCTAGTAAAAAAGTTCTTCAGACCTTGGATTTACATAGACCGCTCCAGTATTATTTGGATAAAACTAAATGATTTTTTTTCCTTTCATCCCAGGTCTTTAGGTTTGACTGATTCTAAATAAACCATAATTTCTTGGATTTCTAATGACATTTCCTTTTGTTCTTTTCATGGCAGATGCCTTTCCCACTCAGTGAATGATAATTCTACCAGGGCTGTTGCCTCCTCTGGTGCGTTTTTTCAAGGGAAGACCAATTCCATCCTTGAGGCTGCTACTTTGTCCTCTCTTCATATTTTCACTAAGCATTACAAGTTGGATGTTATTTCCAGAGCTAGAGCTGGCTTTGCCAAATTTATCTTGCATAGGTTTCTCTTTTATGCTGTCCTCCTCCTAGGCTTCCTCTTGAACTTTTGCACTCTCCCTTACGTTATGAATATTGTAACAGTAATATGGAAGGACACCGTACAATTGTGTAAAATCTTAACCATAACAGTAGATCTCCTCTTCACTGTTGCAGTATTCACTCCCTCCTCCTTTGCTCTAGCATATTCTTTCTTGCCCTCCTGGTCAAGGGGCTCTTCTCCTTTTTTCTCCTTCTGGATGCACATGGTTTTCCTTGTCCCTAAGGACATTATGTTCCTCCTGGGGGGTTTACAATTCTATGTGTGTGCGTCCGTACATAACCTTTATGCCCCCCACCTTGTGTGGGTAGCATACATGTGATGTACAGCATCTGTAAGTACTGAAGGCTTTGGTATACTGGCTGACATGGGGCTATCCTTGGCAGTAGACCCCTAAGGTCAACAGTGAAGCGAAGGACATCTACTGTTATGGTTCAAAATTCCCATGGTCTGTTTAATTCTTATTACAATTTCCGCTAACAATCTCTTTACCCAATAAAGGGGTAAATGTATCCTTACTACCCTAAGAATTTAGTCTCTCACGTCAATCAGTAACTTCTCAGAGTAGCGTCTTTCGGTCAACATTTTACTTAATATCTCTAAGTCACTCCTAAAGTCCTCATCCTCGTGAGATAATCCTAGCTAAACAGACAGTTTATCCCTTCTCCAGGCTTCTTTTCTGATTTATTCTGGAAGTGTAAATAATTTTTAGAAAATATTGGCTTCTTATGTATATTTGAAATGAGTTTATGTTGTTCAGAATCTTTACTAATTAAGACATCCAAATAATTTGATGCTTATTTTTTTCTTAAAAATTAAAAATTAGTAAACCTTAAAAATTCCATGGCATCATTCAGGAACATTCAGGAACTCAGTAAAATGAGTTAAAGTACATCTCTGGTCTTAAAAAAAAATCATCCAAAAAGCGTATAAATATGTATTCCTTAAAACAAGAAGTGCCTAATTTTGTTCCCAATACCACATAATAATAATACTATATAATGGGGCACAGGCAGTCCCCATTGCTACTGCACTAATCTGCTTAAAATATTCTCAGAATAAATAAAACTAAGCAATACCATTTCCATAAAAACCTTATTAACATCAATTTCCATAGGGCTACTTTAAACCGAGTAAGCCTGATCCAATGTGGGCTACAAGAAACAAATCTAGTACAGCCACCGCTCCCAATAAACATTCTTCATTTAAAAGTTGTTTTTCATATTTCCCCAAAAAATCGCCAAGAGTCTCTAATAATGTTAGGGGTGTGTATTTAGACGCCCCAGCTTGAAACTACAGGTTGAAGAGGTGGATCATCCAATATTATTATGAATCTTGGGGATTCTGAAAATACTATATTATAGGGAAATCTGCTTTAAGAAAGCTTTTCCACATTGTATTCTGTATCACCTTGAGAACCGCGGTGGTGGTGCTGCGGTAGCGTTGTCGCCTCACAGTTAGACGTTGCCCGTTCGATTCTCAGAGCGTCTTCTGTGTAGCGACATGCGTGAATGGGCGTTCCTTCGTTGAAGGTTGTGCGTTAGGCCCGGCAAGCCAGTACGTAAAACTCTACTGCCAATCATTAGCGGACCGGAGTTCCGCTGTGGTGAACCCTAACCAGGAAAAGCCGAAAGACACAAACAAACATTCTGTATCACCTTGAGTTAATTATACCGTAAAGGAAAGTGTCGATCTTTTAACAAGTCAGATGAATTTCAACATTGTTTTTCATTTTTGTAATTAATTGAACATCGTAATAGCGTAATCTATAGCATTCATTACCACCATCCATCCACAACCCCTTTTCATTCCACCACATTTATCTAGTTTCATTATTCTTGCATCTCTGTTCTGAATTAATTCTTGCATCAAATACCTCTCCTCCTTAAGATTTCAACAGTAACCGTTATCCTTCTCGTCAAAAAGCTTCCTCAAGTCTCTTTTGTGTAATTTTTCAAATAAATTCAATGCTTGGTGTAAAGAAGGGTTAAAAATATTCTTCCTATTAAATTCGTAAGTGTCATTACCTTTTCACCACCTTGAAATAAAATAACGAAATTCAGTTTTCTTGGATACAGTTTTAAGACCAAAAGATGGGTTAACATAATGAGAACTTGATTGTTCATAAGTGAATCCCAAATCTTCCTTTGTCATAAACCTCAACCCTTGGGGAGGGGGGGGGCGCGGCGGCGGCGGCAAACGTTCTTCATCCTGTAAGTCAGCCTGAGTAGTTTGTTCAACTGTAGAAATAAACACATTTTCATATTTCTCCCCTGAATTCTGTCTGCCTGCAGGGAACATATAACAATTCACCATCCCTTGCCTTTGCCCCTCCCCTTCTGTGATTGTTGGAATTGTTGCAAATATTCCACCTCGCTTCCCCCTGGGATTCCTGCCTGCTTTGCTAAGCTATTCTCTCTGACCTCCACAGAGGAGGACTGGGTCTAAAAAAAATCTTGTTCATTTCCATTGTCAAGGGATGGTTCAATTGATATAAACCTATTACTTGGTTTTGTATTCCAGCTTTTAGTTTGAATCTCCACTTTCATCAACAAATAGATTAAGGCAAATGGGATTTGAAGATAATTTATCAAAGTTACAGATGGCAGTAGGAGGACATTTCTCCTTTACAGGGGGTAGTCCCTCATCTACCATTTCAGACTCTATTTCTACCTGCCTTCTTCAGGTGTAGTCCCAGGAAGAGATGGAACCAGTTCCTCTTTCCCAAGTCGGGAAGGGGTTTTATTCAAAGATGTTTTTAGGGCCAAAGGAAAAAAAATGCTTGGAAACCATTTCTGGATCTTTCTTTCCTAAACCTGTTTATGATTGTGCCCAAGTTCAAAATGATGTCACTTCACAACCTGTTTACCTCTTCTTCCTCCTCTAAGTTTCCTGGTAACACTAGATTTAAAACATGCTTATCACATCCTTTTTCTAGACTTCAGTCATTCCGTAAGGTTTTGTGTGTCTGGATCACATCAGTTCTCTGCCTTACCCATTTGATTATCCACTGCACCAATAGAATTCACAAAGTGTCTTGCTCCAGTTGCAGCTCATTGCTGGTGACGAGGTATCCAATTTTTTTCCATATTTAATCAACTTGTTTATCTTTGCAGAGTCTTTTTCAAAGTGTCAGGAATCACTTGAGTGAGAGATCTCTTGACAAGGTGGGATTCAAAATTATTTAACTCCTTCCTACAGAATTGTCTCTGTGGTGTCAGCTAGATACCTCACTTCAGAGTGTTTCTTCCACAGGAAACTGTATGTGTATATCTAGAGCTGTTTATTTTTTATTTATTTTATTTTTTTTTTATTTTACATTTGTTAACCGGGAGGATCCGACTGGATACATGTCCATTTTCAGCGGAGGCCCGGGGAGAAAAGCTCCAGACAAGACAATACAAACAAGTCACAAAAAACAACTATATATTAAATAATACAGGTAAGGTTTTAGTTTTATAAAAATCAAATCAAGATAAAGTTTGTGATTACAATATATTCAAGATATGATTCAGTAGATATATTTGAGACCCTGAGTCTGGGAACAATGTAAGTTCAGAGAGATAGCTAGCTAGGGTTAGGACAGTAGCAGGTATGTGTTGACTGTAGATAGAGTTTTAGTTTGGTCTTAAATAGACTTAAGGAGGGCAGTGAGGTAATGTCAGGAGGAATTTTGTTCCAGATTCTCCCTACTGAGTTGGTAAGAAGAGAGTCTCCGGCCGTGTTATTAGTTTTACAAGTTTGGATAAGGAGGCGGCTGGATGACCTCAGTGTTCGAGGGTTATTGCAAAGGGAGATAAGTTTTTTGAGTGAGGGAGAGTAGTCAGGGTTGTAAATTATTTTATGGGCAAGGACTAGAAGGTTATACGAAATATGTTTTGGTAGCTCAAGCCAATTTAGCTGGATTAAATTGGTGCAGTGATGGGTTCTATATGGTAATCCAGTAACAAACCTAGTGATATGATTATAGCAGATAGTGAGTTTGTTCATGACTGTTTTATTAATATTCTGTAATAAGGGGGATGAGTACAGGAGTGTGGAGAGAAGATGGGTTTGGGCAATGGCGGATTTAGCTTGGGGGGTCAAGAATCTATTTATTCTATATAGTGAGCCTAGTTTCTTATTGATGGATTTAATCATTAAGTTTATAGGAGTGTCGAATTTTAGGTTATTGTCTATAGTTACCCCTAATAATTTTGTCGAGGGATCCGGAGAGATAATTGTCCGCCCTTTGCTTGGATCAGAATTTAAAGGGCTTGACCTTTGTGTCGGTGAAAACAGCAACATTTTTGTTTTTTTTGGATTAAGTATCGCTTACCGACTAGAGAGCCAGTTTTCTATTTTACTGAAAGTGGTTTGGGTCATATTTTGTAACTCTGTAGGGGTTGTACCGGAGCAAATCAGCGTAGAATCATCTGCATATTGAATACAACTAGCATTTGATACAACTGTGTGCAAGTCATTAATGAAAATCGAGAATAGTAGTGGCCCTAAAATGGAGCCTTGAGGGACCCCCCATAGTATTGGGAAGTAAGTTAGATAGTTTAGTCTGCCATTTTACTGCTTGTTTTCTACCATTTAGATAGGAACTAAACCATTGAATAGAAGTGGTATCCAGACCAAATGAGTGTAGTGTATGAATTAATAGCTTGTGGTCCACCATGTCAAAGGCTTTGGACAGATCCAAGAATACTGCTGAGGAGATGATATTGTTATTGCGGTGGGTATTGATGGTATTGGAGAAGGCAAGAAGGGCAGAGGTGGTACTATGAAGAGGTCTGAAACCATGTTGAGTATCAGCCAGTAGGTGATTGGCAAGTAGGTGTTCCATAACCTGTTTCTGCACACATTTTTCCATTATTTTAGATAGGGGGGAGAGTATAGATATGGGCCTGTAGTTAGAGAGGTCTGTGGAGGTACCTCCTTTATGGAGAGGAATAACATAGGATACCTTCCAGATGTCAGGGATTTTGGCCTCTGTGAGGGTGTGGTTAATAAGTATTGACACAGGAAAGGCGATCGCTTCAGCTGCCTTTTGTAAGTATTCAGCTGGAAGTTGATCGGCTGACAGTGTGGTAGGTTTAAGTTTTTTGATTAATTTACAAATGAATGATGTAGCTACAGGCTGAAAGGTAAATGGGGGAGTATTTTTATTGGTGGGAGTATCAAGGATATGAGAGTTATTTGGGAGTTGATTGGAGAGGGTTTGAATTGTCTCGGTGAAGAAGTGATTAAAGCTATTAGAGACAGAGTCCGATGGTTTGTCTATGAGTGTGGCAGGGACAGGGGTGGTAGAGCGACCAGGGTGAAGGAGATTATTTATCCCGCCCAGAATTTTTGTGGGCAGTTTTGATGCTCAGTTTGCAGTTTCCAATAGTAATGCTTTTTATCATGTATAATTAGTCTTTTGGTTTCATTCCTAAGTTGTCTGTAGGTAATTTGATCAAGAGGAATTTTAGTGGTTCGCCAAACAGACCATGCTTTATTTCTGAGATGCATTTTCTGCCTGGTTTCTTTAGAGAGCCAAGGGACATCTCCTGTCTTAGTTATTTTTGAACGAATGGGGGCATGATAGTTAAGAATCTCCAGGAATTTTGTGTTGAAATACTGTACTGCTTCATCTAATGGTAAATATTTAAGTATTGTCCATTTGCAAGAATTTAATTCTAGTTGAAATTTTTAAGGTTTTCCACTCAAGGCTTCAGTCACTGTGAGGGAATACCTCAGGATTTTGTGTCTCATGGCATCTATGAATCTCATGATACCCCTGGCAAAACTTCATATGACAAACATATAATGGCATCTGGCAAGACATATGACAAAGATATAATGGCATCTGAAGTCTTTTTGGTCCCAGCACTAACCTCCTTTTGTCTTTCAAATCCCAGTCCTGGAGTTTGTCAGAGGAGAAGTCACTTGGTGGAGATAGCAAATATCATTAATCCAGGTGTCTCTTCTTCCACTGTTCCAAAGCACTCAGACACCTTGGAATTTGCAGAGTAGTGTTAGGAGGGATAAAAGTGCAAGGTGTGTGGGACACCAGGAACAACTACAAGTTCATAAGTGTAAACAAAATTCTTGCCCTGATCAAGGCACTCCACTCTGTAAATCATCTTTAGTCCTCTGAACTTTTCAAGCAGTTACACACAATGTTACACTATTTTGATACATCAACAAGCAAGGGGGAACCAGGTTGTACCCTGTTGCAAGCTAGCCATGTCATCTTTTGGATATAGCTTCACAGCCCAGTCTTGGTCTACAAACATCCTATGTTCTGTGAGAGAAAATTGTGTGGCAGACAAGCTGAGTGGGACAAAGGCAGGCACTCTTAAATGGAAACTAGATCAGGGGATCTTCAAAGATTTTATCCATCTGTGGGGAGTTCATCAAGTAGACCTATTTGCCTCTTCTCTGAACAATCAGCTGGCAAGATTCTGCTGCAGGACTATATGCAAAAAAAGCCTGGAAGGTAGATTAGGTAGGTAGGAATATTTTGTATGCTTTTCCACCATTTCCACTGATATCCAGGGTACTTCTGAAGATTCAGAAGTAATTCCAGAGATCATTGTGCAACTCCCTTCTGGCACAGACAGCAGTGGATGTTCTTCATGTTTCACTGTTGCAGTCATCACTTTTGGGTTATCCCTGCCTGGGTAGCCCTCGGCCGGTCCGAATACAAAAGGCTTAGTATTTCTGCTTCGGTTGCTATCACTTGAGGAGTCAGGTCGTCAGTAGTATAAAGTAAGGCAGCCAACACCATTACATCAGTCTTTCTTGCCGTGGAGCCTGAAGCAGAAGCAGTTCACACAAGTGCCGATCATCGCCAAGTTGAAGTTTTCTAACCCCACTGGGGATCATTTTTTCTTGCACTAACCAATGTTAGAAAAGTTAAGTTTCCTGTGGAAAGCAAATACCACACTGAGACTTCCACTCTTACTGCATCACTTGATGTTAAGTTGTCAATCTCGCCTTCATTCTTGCTGGATGGGTTCAGAGCCGATCCTCGGCTCCGACTCGGCACTTGCTAAGCTCGAGAGCTAATTTTACCAGCTCGAGGCAACCCTATATCCCATGATGCAAGGCGGAGACTACCCAGATCTCGTTTGCCGCTTCGCTAACGAGGTGCCTTCTTTTACCAGCTCCAGGTAAGTGAATAGATTTGAGACTTTTCGTCTACCCCCCTTTAAATTTATATATATATTTGTTTTTTGTTAACCTTAACGACTTACTTTAACCCTATTCCCGTTAGTGTTCCCTTTTTTCGAGTAATTTATTCCCTTTCCCTAGCTTAGGCCTTAGGCCTTCCCCTCCCTAAATTTTTTCCTGTCAGGGATTGTTTGTGTATGACTGTGTGTTATCCCTGTTTATTTTAAATTGTTGGATTGGGTGTTTTTGTGTGTGTGTTACTGTATTGTGTTTCCTCGACACAGTTATGTCGAAGGACACTAAGGTCTCAGGCTTCAAGAAGTGTGACTCGTGCTGTCAGAAGATGTCTCTGACAGACGGTCACACTTCTTGTGTTTATTGCCTGGGACCTTTGCACCTGCAGGACTCTTGTGCTATCTGTCATGCCTTCAGCCCAAGAGTCCTGCAGGAGCGAAGAAATGAGCTGATATTAAGGGGCTTATTAAAGCCCGAGAGCTCCCCGACTAAGTCGGCGCCGGGGAAGCCCTCGAAACCTGCTAAGCCTTCGGCTGAGAGTTCCAAGCTGTCGGCTTCGAGTTCACCCTCACCAGGGTCGAGATCGGCTCCGGCCGGAGCTGATCCTTCCACCTTACCAGTCTCAGTATCGGCTCCATCCGGCGCCGATACTGCCCAATCCAGACATTCAGTGTCGGCTCCGGCTGGAGGCGACGTATCTTCGGCTCCGTTGGCTCCATCGATCTCAAAAAAGAGATCTCGATCCCCTTCAGCAGAATCCATACGTTCGGCTCCGAGATCACCCTTGCTGTCGGAGCGGAGCCATCAGAGCCGTTCTTCTCGGTCGTCCAGGCTGTCTGATCACGACCTTGAGAGAGTGGTGAGTAGACTATTAAAGTCTCAGGCATTGGCCCAAATACTCTATAGCCCATCTCAACAGACGGTAGCTATTTCACATCCACCAAACATTCCTCCTTCGACTCTCTTACAGAGCTCGGAGCCGGAGCTCCTCAGAACCGGCACCGTTGTAGCTTCGGAGCCGATACCACCCCTTTTGGCTCCGTCGTCCTCTGCTCCGATTTCCTCCTTGAGGCCTTCATTGGAGGGATCCGGGCGTCTGGTCTCTCTCGTCGGCTCCGAGGGGGCGAGTGGCATCGGACCCTTGTCCGACCCCGTTCTCCCTCTAGGAGCTTCGGCGTTAGTGAGCTCGGCCCCGACATCTGCCTCGGAGCCTTCCCTCTCGGTGAGGCCTGGGGTTCCTATCTATTCGGAGCGGGAACTTTCTGGTCTCTCTGACGGGGGAGCCTTTGAGGTGATGAGGAGTGTACTAGCCCCTGGGCTTAGTCAACGGATAGTTCCATCAGCTCCTCCCACTACAGTGCCTGCTGACGTCTCTTCCCACTCTCTTGCTCCCGGACCCAGAGATCCAACGCCTCAGGTTTCCCCGTTGGGAATATCTTCCTCTTCCAAGGCTTCTCCTGATCCGTCAGGTGAACCCCCGCGTAAGAGGACATGTAAGAGGAAACAT
Source organism: Protopterus annectens (assembly GCF_019279795.1). Classification (NCBI taxonomy): domain Eukaryota; kingdom Metazoa; phylum Chordata; order Ceratodontiformes; family Protopteridae; genus Protopterus; species Protopterus annectens. The sequence goes on from NC_056743.1 coordinate 1,776,980,147, forward strand.
CTAGACTCCCCTGAGTCTACTACATCAGATACTGACCTGGATGAGTCGGAGGGATCCCCAAGGTCCTCCTCTGAGGATGTCTCATTCTCAGACATCCTTGAACTCCTTAAGCAGAGGGGGAACTGGCCCTCCCTTAATCCTTCCGAGGATGAGTCAGTATACCTGGAGGCGTTCGGATCTCGACCCTCCACCTCCTGGGTGTCTCCACCTTTCGACCCTCTTATGGAGGTAGTGGCTCGGAAGGCGTGGATGGCTCCAGATTCGGTGGAACCTATCCCTAGGAGGCCTTCAAAATTTATTACGGCCCCACAAGATAGACAATATTTAACAAAGGGTGTCCCAGTTGATGCCATGGTGGTGGCTGCTGCCACCAAGAAGGAACTAGCTGATCCTTCAGTACCTGTCCATCCTCCTAACAAGGATTCTAGGACTATGGACAGGTACGGCAAGCAGATTTTTTCTTCAGCGACTTTTGCCATGAGATCGCTGAACTACTTATGCCACTTCACCCGCCTTCAAAGAGATGTTCTTAAAGAGTTGGGAGAAGTTTTACAGGATCCGTCAGCTGCTGGGTCTCAGGATAAGATTAGCTCACAGCTAGGAATCCTTAACTCCATTGTTAACTCCTCCATGCGGCTCATTTCTTATGCAGCCGATGGAGTGAGTAGGCCGCAGGCACAGGAGTGGCTTTAAGGCGTCAGTCCTGGATGCGGCTTTGTAATTTTGCAGACCCCTTCAAGGCGTCCTTCACAAACTCCCCCTTTGATGGGTCGACCTTGTTCGGACCTCAAGTGAAAGACACTTTGACTAGATGCGAACAAGATGGCAAGACTCTTTCTGCCGTAGGAGTCCGTTTCTCCACCCCTTCAAGACCTTACCCCAAAGGACAGAAGGGAGGGAAAATGTGGTTCCACAAATCTCAAGGAGTCACGCCTGACACACGAAGTCAGTTTACCCCCAGAGGCAGAGGGGGTAACAATAATAGACGCCGCCCTAGGGGCAGAGGTGGTCCGCAGAATCAGGGTAGCAGAGAGCCTCTTTCTGATGAACCCTTCCAGCATCCCTGAGATGTTGCCCGATTGTCCGCCTTCGGAGGCAGTCGGGGGGGGGGAATTATCGCTGTACCCAATAGCCTGGCTTTCCCTTTCTCAAGACAAATGGGTACAGTCAATTATATCCAAGGGTTACAAAATTCCCTTTATTCAAACCCCAATTCAACAAAAGGGAACCCTTCCAGACGTTCCACCCAGTCTAAGGGAACTAGCAGTACTAGAAATATCAAAACTGCTAGTAAAAAGAGCCATCCAGCCAGTCCCAGCGGACCAAATAGGATCCGGAATCTACTCAAGGTTCTTTTTAGTTCCAAAAAAGACAGGGGACTGGAGACCAATACTAGATCTGAGCAAACTCAACAAGTTTGTAAAGAAATCAAGATTCCGGATGGTCACGCTTCAGTCCATTCTGCCTTTTCTGGGCAAGGACAATTGGATGTGCTCGATAGTACGCATCCTGAAGATCTATCACATAAAAATTCACAGACGCTCCAGAAGATTTCTCCACTTTCGGCTGGGGACCAGTCACTTCCAATTCAGAGCCCTACCCTTTGGACTCACTACAGCCCCCAGAGTGTTCACCAAATGTATGGCAGTGGTTACGGCTCACCTGAGATGTCAAGGATTCCAGGTGTTTCCATATCTAGACGACTGGCTCCTCACTGCCACCACCAGGCATCAGCTTCTCCAAGCCAGAAATTACACCATTCACATTTGCAGAGGGCTCGGAATTTCTATAAATTTCGAAAAATCTGCCTTGTCGCCTTGTCAATCTGTTACTTTTATAGGCACAAGATTGGACACCGTACAACTTTCAGCAAAGTTAACAGACCAAAGGATCTTGGGCATTCAAAGACACATCCAGGTGATTCTTCTCAGCAACAAAATTCAGGCCAGATTTGCTCTGATGGTATTGGGTCTTATGGCGGCCACCATAACACTTCTTCCCCTTGCCCGCTTTTACATGCGTCTTCTACAATGGATGCTATTCACCCAATGGTCTTTTCAACAACTTCCCATGCGTCACGAGATCATAGTAACTCCAACTTGCAAAAGGCATCTGACTTGGTGGATATCGTCCTCTCAAATCCATCAAGGCAGACCTTTTGTTCCTCTTGCCCCGGTTGCCACGGTTACATCGGATGCCTCCCTGATCGGGTGGGGGGGGGGGCATTATCAGGGCAGAATGGTCCATGGCACTTGGCAACCTTTCGAGTACCATCTGCACATAAATGTCCTGGAGATGAGAGTGGTGCTTTTAACGTTGCAAGCCCTCAATGACTCTTCCACTGGGAACTATTGCAATCCAAACGGACAATATGTCCGTAGTGTGGTATATAAACAAACAGGGCAGAACCAAGTCCTATCCACTGTGTCGAGAGGCTCTCAGACTTTGGCAATGGGCAATCTCCACTCACCGGTTTCTGATAGCAACGCACATCCCCGGGAAATTGAACATCATAGCGGACAGATTGAGCAGAGCTATTCTCATGCCTCACGAGTGGTCTCTCAAACAATCAGTGACGGAAGAGATTTTTCAGAAGTGGGGCCTTCCTTGCTGCGACCTTTTTGCTACACCACAAAACAGCAAATGCCCAGACTTCTTCTCTCTCTTCCCCCTTCCAGGCCATCCCCCCAGAGACGCTCTAACCCAAGATTGGCCCCGGGGACTTCTTTATGCTTTTCCCCCTTTTCCGCTGATACCTCAGCTAATTCAGAAAGCAACCGCCTTGAGAGCCAAGTTGATTCTCATTGCCCCTTATTGGCCTCGACAGATATGGTTTCCGTTCCTACATCATTATCTCTTGGTACAGCCATGGCATCTGGACCCGGTTCCAGATCTTCTGACCCACCAGTCGGGTCAACTGCACCAATCCATACCTTCTCTCAACCTCACTGCTTGGTTGCTCCACTTCCATCCTTAGCCAGGCTTCCTATGATTTCTAATCATGTATGGGATATCATAGTAGCTTCCCTAAAATCTTCTACCAGAAAGATTTACACTGGTAAATGGCGACGTTTCTCTTTCTGGGCAAAAGCTAGGAACATAGACCCCTATACTGCTCCAATTCATTCGGTATTGGACTTCCTAGCTGAGATTTTTCATTCAGGATCCTCTTCTTCCACAGTGAAAGTTCAACTGGCAGCCATTTCAAATTTTCATATAGGCCTTTTGGACCACAACATTATGTCACATAAACTTTGCAAGGCATTCCTTCGAGGTATCTCTTTTACTGAAACCTCCGATTAGAGACCCCCCACCACAGTGGGATCTAAATTTAATTTTAACATCCTTGATTCTTCCCCCTTTCGAACCTGCAGCTGCCTGTTCTTTGAAATTGCTTTCTTGGAAGACACTTTTTCTAGTTGCCATTACTTCTGCCAGGAGAGTATCTGAGCTTCATGCTCTCTGCATTCGTCCTCCCTATTTAATATTCCACAAAAATAGGGTATCTCTAATGACTAATCCGTCTTTCTTACCAAAAGTGGCATCGCAGACTAACCTAAATCAATCCATTGATCTTCCAGTGTTTTTCCCGAATTATTCTGATAGAGCGGAACAAAAGTTACATTGTCTTGATGTTCACCGCCAGCTCAGATATTATCTGGACAAGACTAAAATTTTTAGGAAATCTGATCAACTGTTTCTATCCTATGCAGAGAGCAGGAAAGGCCTTCCAGTTTTCAAGGTAACTTTATCTAGATGGCTGTCTTCTGTGATCACTTACATTTATCAGCTCAGAGGCAAAGAGTTGATTTCTAAGCCAAAAGCCCATTCTACCAGAGCTCTAGCTACATCTACAGCTTTTCAAGCTAGACTTCCAATAGACACTATTTGTGCAGCAGCCACATGGGCCTCTCCTCATACCTTTGTTTCACATTACAAATTAGACTTGGCCTCCAGAGACAGAGCGAATTTTGGTTCCACCGTTCTCAAGAGTCTGTTCCATTGAGCCACCCAGGATAGAGGTGCTAGGGACGCAGTCCCATCCAGCAAGAATGAAGGCGAGATTGACAACTTAACATTTAGAAGTTATGTACCTACCATAACGTTCCATGTTAGTTGTCTTCTCTCACCTTCTTTCTTGCGTCCCGCCCTCCATCCCCCTAGCCTGGTCAGACCGGGAAGATTATGCATCTTCTATTAAGAGGTTATTCCCTTTTTCTAGCTGTTCAACTTCTAGTGTCACTAGATTAGGTTGATCCTTTCTAGAGGGTTATGATGTTATTTAGTATTGTTATTTTCTTCCTCCTCTTCAGTTGGAAGAAAATATTACTATTTCTTTAGCTACCAAATGAGATCTGGGTAGTCTCCGCCTTGTATCATGGGATATAGGGTTGCCTCGAGCTGGTAAAATTAGCTCTCGAGCTTAGCAAGTACCGAGTCGAAGCCGAGGATCGGCTCCGAACCCATCCAGCAAGAAAGAAGGCGAGAGAAGACAACTCACATGGAACGTTATGGTAGGTACATAACTTCTAATTTAGGCCCAGACCACGAGGTCTCCCGTTGTCGCTTCTATGCTTTGTTCAATGCCAAAACTATCCATCGTCGGGCCCTTATTGTAGCCAGATATTTTCGTTTATAGTATTCGGATTCTGATATGGCTTTGGTAAGCCATCTGACAGCAGATTTCTGAAAAAATGTAAAGATAAAGACAGAGACAGACCGCACAGGTCCAAACCTACCGATGATGCTTCCATTAAGCTAGTTGTCAGTCCTCCGGTACTCATTGAGGCGCTTTCACAGCCCCTGATGCCTGCTTCTGTTGATTCACAGGCCGCTAGTGAGGCCCTTTCGGAGTCCAGTATGCTGAAAAACTCTTCTTCGACTAAGGATCCTGCAGTCGTCTCTGCCTTGGATGGGTCCGGAGCCACTGAGCAAGCACTGGCTTCTGAGGAAGTCCTTCACACTATCGAATCCCAACACAAACCGACATCTTCTTTCGCGACTACCATTCTTTCAAAAACAACAGTTTCTTAGGCCCAGGGTTCGAACCACACCCAAGAAACTGATGACCCACTCTCAGGTGCCTGCTACCTTGCCTCAGTCTCAAATGCTTAAAATGGCAGAAGACCTTCTCATGCGCATCAGGGGAAGCCAAGCTACCCCCTCAAAAAGGAAAAGAGATCTGTCCCCTGTAGTTTTGTATGAACAAGAGTATGAATCTAATGCATCTGACTATGAAGACATGCAACCCCTCACCACGTATGAGGATTCTGATGCAGAGGACTCAATTCCTTCAGCCTCTCCCCCAGAGGATTTTTCCTTTGGGGAAACCCTGCATACTTTACGGGAGCATTTCCAGTGGGAGAGTCAGGACTACCCTCAGTCTAAAAAGAGACCCATGGAATTCTTAGATCTTCCACATCACAGACCCTTGGCATCCCCCCCAGTCCTGGATGTTATGGATGATATCTTCCTTGAATCCAACTTGACTCCTGATGCCCTACCTCCTGCTCCCAGAAACCAGACTGGTACTATAGAGTCCCTGACTCGCACAAATATCTTTTTAAAAATCCGACAGGTGACACTGAGGTCTTTTTTCAAGGGCCAAAAGGGATTAAAGCAACCTCTGCTAAGAATCCTACATCCTCAGACAGGGATTCCTGAGCATTGGACAGATGGGGTAAAAAAGTATACACCTCAGCTACTCTTGCTATCAGGGCACTACTTGGCAGTTCCATATGCTGAAATTTCAGCAACATACCCTGGAACTCCTTAAACAAAAAATGTCTTCCTTTCCTGCTTTGGCAGAATCTAAAGATTTACAAGACTTGATGCATTCTGCAAGCCAAGTAACTAAACACACTTGCACTGTGGTTTTGACTACCTGGAAGCTTCTTGTAGGGCAGCAGTCACTGGATCTGTCATTAGAAGACATCCATGCCTTAAGGAACAACCCTTGCCAGACCATGTCAAATCTAAATTGTTGGTTGCTCCCTTGCACAAAGATAACTTATTTGGCACTAAGGCAGAAGAGGTTTTAAAAAAGATGGAAGAAAAAGCAAAATCTGTGCAAACAGTTAAGGATTTCTAGCAAGTCCAGCCCCCTAGGTTCAGCAGTCATTGTCCCTCCAAGCATTGGTCCTTTCCTGCTAGAGTAAACCAGCCAAGCCTAGGCCCTGTGGAAGCAGACCCCCAGACAGCAGCCCTAGGGAATGCAGAGATCTAAGCAGTGGACTACCTTCACTGCAAAATCAGGGAGTTCAAAACCACCCCCTTATGGTAAGAACTCACAATGACTCGCCTCCTCCTCCCCACCTTCACTTATCCCTAGGAGGAACGCTCTCATTTCACTCAAGCACCTGGGCCACCATAACCAAGGACCAATGGGTTTTGAACATTGTGTCTCAGGGGTACAAATTTTCCTTCCATACCTTTTCAACCCCAAAAGGGTTCCCAGATCTACCACCAAATCAGTGGGTAGAGGCATAAAAGCAAATCATTTCCCTTCTCTCTATGAAAGTAGTAGAGTACATTCCTGCAGAACAGACAGGCCAAGGCTTCTACTCCAGACTTTTTCTGGTGCCCAATCTCTCACTTCTAAACACCTTCCTGATGATCCCAAAATTCAAAATGCTCACCCTCCAGCAGCTGCTACCCATGCTCTCCAAGGATGCTTGGCTAGCCTCCCTAGATCTAAAAGAGGCCTACCTCCACATTCCTATCAGGGAATCATGCAGGAAATATCTCCGCTTCAGGGCAGGATCGCAACAATGTCAGTTCTCTGCACTTCCCTTTGGCTTATCTACTGCTCCCAGAGTTTTTACATAATGTATGGCTCTAGCCATTGCCTTTTGCAGACAAAGAAATATTCAGATTTACCCATACTTAGACGACTGCCTTATTCCGGCAGACAGCCAGGAAAAGATGCTCAAGCACCTAGCCTTTGTAAAGACACTAGTAATCTCCCTAGGATACATAATCAATGAAAAGAAATCCAAACAGGTGCCCACCCAAAGGATAATCCTCTTGGGAGCAAGTCTTGACACAGCATCCCAGATGGCATTCCTTACACCAGAGAAACAAATTTTCCTGACGTCCTACTTTTCTCAACTAGCCATCAGGCCCTAGCTATCTGCAAGGAAGATCCTGCAAGCCCTGGGGTTAATGGCATCTTGCATACTACTCATTCCATGTGCCAGACTGCACATAAGGAAACTTCAGTGGTACCTAAAGAGCCTTTGGTGTCAACACTCTTAAGACCTGGAAACTCTTCTACCTGTAATACCTTGCCTCAGGAATTTCTTTGGTGGGCAACAGCATGCTCCCACAACAAGGGACTGCCCTTCTCCCCACCCCCGCCGCCCAGACCTTCACCACAGATGCATCAGACTACGCTTGGGGTGCACACCTGGATGGCAGGTGCATACAGGGCCAATGGAGCCCTCAGGAAATCCCTCTGCATATCAATCAAAAAGAGATGATGGCTGCCCAGAATGCCTTGATAGCTTTCATACCCCTTCTCTCTCCAGGGGTTCTCCTGATCACAACAGACAACACCACTGTGATGTGGGACATCAGCAAGCAGGGAAGGACTCGCTCCTACCTTCTATGCAGGCTGGCCATGACCCTTTGGCTCACAGCCTCTTCCATGCAACTACACCTGTTAGCACAATTCTTACCAGGCTGTCTCAACTCTCTGGCAGACCAATAAAGCAGAAACCTTCTGGACCCACACGAGTGGCAACTCAACAGAAGTACCTTCACCCTAATAACTCAGAAATGGGGAGCCCTGGGGGTCCTGTTTGTCTCCCACACCCAACCATCAGCTCAGAAAATTCTACCCCAGGGAGCATTACTACATGGTTTGGAAAGTGGATGCCCTGTCCTTCCCCTGGGTCAATCTATTGGTCTATACCTTTCCTCCCCTACCTCTCATCCCCAGGTTTCTGCTCAAAATAAGGGAGGAAAAACCAAGGACCATTCTTATAGCTCCAGACTGAACCCTGACAACACTGGTACCCCTTGCTGCGCAGCCTGTCCCCACTGCCTCCATGGCATCTTCCTCAGATTCCAAACCTCCTGGCAGAGAGGGAAGGGGAATTCATGCATCCCAAATTGCAGACACTCAATTTGTCAGCTTGGCTTATTCCCTAACTCCGAACCAATCTGCCATTCTAAGTAAACCGGTTCTGGATGTTATCCGTGAGGCCAGTCGTCCTAGCACCAGAAAGTCTTGTGCAGATAAGTGGAAAAGGTTCTACATCTGGATCTAGTCTAAGGGAGCCAATACGGCACAGCCCTCCATCCCTCTCATCCTGAATTACTTAGCTGACGTACTACACAGTGTTCTCTCTCCCCTACAAAAATTCATGCCTCTACTATTTCTGCTCATTTTCCCACTGAGCAGCCCCTTTTCTCACACCCTTTGATCAAACAGTTCCTTAGAGGGGCTAGCAACTTCAGGCCCCCAGAAGGGCACCAACACCAGCTTGGGACTTTAACTTTGTCTTGGAAAAGTACACCCTGACCCCTTTCGAACCAGCTTCTTCTGCAGAGCTAAACTTTCTCCTCCTTCCTTTTCCAGGAATCAGCGAGGGACCAAGAAGATGTGGTTCCAAAAATCTCAGGGTTTCTCCCAGGACACTCAGGACTCACCTTTGACAAAGCCCTACCCTAGAGGTAGAGGAGGTCCGAGAAATCAAGGGTCTCTAGAACCTTTCTCGGACTGACCCGCACAGTAGTCCTAAAAGGTTGCCTGACTGCTCGTCTCTGGAGGCAGTCGGGGGTTGCCTGTCGCTACACCTAACGGCTTGGGAATTAATCACAGAAGACCATTAGGTGTTGCAAATTATATCCAGAGGCTATTCAGTCCCCTTTCTAAAGTCCCCTCTACCACCCAGACTCCTCCCGGACATTCCACCTGTGCACAGAGAGGATGCAGTGATGGAAATTTCAAAGCTGCTAGAAAAACGGGTCATCCAACACGTCCGCCAAGACCAGTCTGGATCAGGCATTTATTCCAGGTTCTTTTTAGTGCCAAAGAAGATGGGGGACCTAAGACCAATTCTGGATCTATCCACCTTGAACCAGTCAGTGGCTAAGATGAAATTCTGGATGGTCACCCTTCAGTCTGTCCTGCCCTTCCTGCAGGAGGACGATTGGATGTGCTCAGTCGACCTCCAGGATGCGTACTACCACATCAGAATGCACAAGTTCTCTCTGAGGATCCTCCACGTCTGGCTGGGAGCCAGTCATCAGTTTTGAGTGCTCCCCTTTGGTCTCTCCACAGCCCCCCAGAGTGTTCACCAAAGTGATGGCAGTACTAGAGGCTCACCTGAGACTCCAGGGCATACAGGTCTTCCCTTACCTGGATGATTGGCTCCTTGCTGCCCCTTCCGGGCATCAGCTCTGTCTAGCAAGGGATTACTTTCTTCGCCTGGCCCAGCGGTTAGGCATCAGCATCAATCTCAGCAAGTCTTCACTGGCCCTCATTCAGGTATTAGATTTCATATGGGCTCGGTTGGACACTATTCAAACCAAGGTCTTTCTTACCATAGAGAGGATACAATCAGTAAAACTTCATGTCCTGGGTGTCCTTCAAGCACAGCTATCAACAACAGAAATAATAAGGGCATTGAGGTCCATAGTGGCCACGAACAATCTTTTGCCTCTGGCGCACTTTCACACGCAGGTTCTTCAGTGGACTCTTGCAGTTCAATGGTCTATGTTAGACCTTCCATTGTCCCACCCTGTCTGAGTGTCTTGGGTGTGCAGGAACTCTCTCTTCTATGGTGGTTACATTTTCCAGAACTACTTCAAGGTTGTTCCTTTCTCTCCGCATTCCCCTCTGCCACTGTGACCACAGACTCCTCCCTACTTGGGGGGGGGGGGCACTTCTTGGGAAAGACTGTCCAAGGCACGTGGTCTCCTTACAAGACCAAACTGCATATCAACTTTCTGGAGATGAGGGCTCTGCTTCTAGCACTGCAAGCTCTCCATGCCTATCTTGCCCCAGGAATGGTTGCTGTCTAGACAGACATGTCTGTGGTCCAGTAGGGGAAACCAGATCTTACCCTCCTTTTGTCATGAGGCCATGAAAGTGTGGGAGTGGGTGATCACCGGCCGTTTTCTGCTGGCAGGTGGAGTTCAAGGAAGAGTTAAGACAGGCACTGGGTGGCAGTGAAGTGTTACTGAATAGCTGGGTAACTACAACAGAGCTAGTAAGGGAGACTGCTAGAAAGGTGCTTGGTGTGACATCTGGACAGAGGAAGGAGGACAAGGAGACCTGTTTGTGGAATGAGGAAGTACAGGAGAGTATACGAAGAAAGAGGTTAGCAAGGCAGAAGTGTAAGGATAGCTATGAAGAGGATGAAGAATGGAAAGGCTGTTGGTCCAGATGACATACCTGTGGAAGCTTGGAGGTGTTTAGGAGAAATGGCAGTGGAATTTTTAACCAGATTGTTTAATGAATGTTGGAAAGTGAGAGGATGCCTGAGGAGTGGAGAAAGTGTTTTGGTACTGATCCTTAAGAATAAAGGTGATGTGCAGAGCTGTAGTAACTACAGAGGGATAAAACTGATCAGTCACAGCATGAAAGTATGGGAAAGAGTAGTGGAAGCTAGGTTAAGAAGGGAGGTTGATGATTAGTGATCAGCAGTATGGTTTCGTGCCAGGAAAGAGCACTACAGATGCGATGTTTGCTCTGAGAGTGTTGATGGAGAAGTACAGAAAAGGTCAGAAGGAGTTGCATGATGTTTTTGTGGACCTAGAGAAAGCATATGACAGGGTGCCTAGAGAGGAGTTGTGGTATTGTATGAGGAAGTCGGGAGTGGCAGAGAAGTATGTAAGAGTGGTACAGGATATGTAAAAGGGTAGTGTGACAGCAGTGAGGTTTGCAGTGGGAGTGACATGTGTGTTTAAGGTGGAGGTGGAATTACATCAAGGATCAGCTCTGAGCCCTTTCTTATTTGCACTGGTGATGGACAGGTTGACACGAGATCAGACAGGAGTCCCCGTATGCTATGATGTTTGCAGATTACATTGTGATATGTAGTGAAAGTAGGAAAAAGGTTGAGACGACCCTGGAAAGGTGGAGATGTGCTCTAGAGAGGAGAGGAATGAAGGTCAGCCGGACTAAGATGGAATAGATGTGTGTGAATGAAAGGGAGGATAGAGGAATGGTGAGGATGCAGGGAGTAGAGTTGGCAAAGGTGGATGAGTTTAAATACTTGGGATCAACAGTTCAGAGTAATGGTGAGTGTGGAAGAGAGGTGAAGAAGAGAGTACAGGCAGGGTGGAGAAGTGTCAGGAGTGATTTGTGACAGACGAGTACCAGTAAGAATGAAAGGGAAGGTCTACAAAAGGGTAGCGAGACCAGCTATGTTATATGGGTTGGAGACAGTGGCATTGACAAAAAGGCAGGAGTCAGAGCTGGATGTGGCAGAGTTAAAGATGTTAAGATTTGCACTGGGTGTGACGAGGGTAGACAGGATTAGGAATAAGTATATTAGAGGGTCAGCCCAGGTTAGACAGTTTGGAGACAAAGCCAGAGAGGCGAGATTGTGTTGGTTTGGACGTGCTGAGGAGGGATGCTGGGTACATTGGGAAAAGGATGCTAAGGATGAAGCTGCCAGGTAAGAGGAAAAGAGGAAGGCAAAAGATAAGGTTTATTGATGTGGTTAGAGAGGACATGCAGGTGGTTGGTGTGGCAGAGCAAGATGCAGAGGACAGGAAGAAATGAAAGCAGGTGATCCACTGTGGTGACCCCTAACTGGGAAAAGCCGAAAGAAGGACTTGCACAGACAGTTGCATTTCTATTTACACAGGACTAAAGCTTTCCATAAGTCTGACCAACTCTTCATATTCTACTCTAAACCATTCTTAGGGAAGTCAGCATCTAAGGTCAGTATCACCCGGTGGATTTCCCAGTATAGTTTGTTGGCATATTCTACTAAGGGATTAACTCCACCAGGTCAAGTGAAGGCGCATTCCACCAGGTCTATGGCTACTTCAGCTGCCTTCTGGTCTAGAGTTTCACTAGATGATATTTGTTGTGCGGCTACCTGGACTTCACCTCATACCTTTATCTCACACTACAAGTTGGACATCATATCCACGAACAGGGCATCATTAGCTCCACTGTGCTCTGGAATATCCTTCCATGAGGGCCTCCCGGGTGTTTAGTAGCTGGAGACTGTCCCACAGGTTGAAGACCAAATGAAGACAACAGCTTCAGATAAAAAAAAGTTATGTACTCGCCATAACATTCCATCTGAGTTGTTCTTTATTTGTTTTCAATCGTCCCTCCCTCCTTCCTTGCATAAACTGAGTGGTGGTTTAACGGATAGAGGATATGGTCATCAGAAGGATGCCTATTCCCTCCTTTTTGTAGATTCTTTGGCATGGGACAAGGTTTTGGATCAGGAGTGATGCTAGGTTAGGCAGCAAACTCTATCTTAAGGATGGAAGGAGACAGAGGCATTGTGGGTAGAGGAGGAGCTTGGAGCTCTGATCATGATGCTGGGTATGTGGCTATCAGATCTGTGCCGGATCCGGGAACCCACAGGTTGAAGACAAATGAACAACTCTGATGGAATGTTATGGTGAGTACATAACTTCTTTTTTGAGGCTATTAACTTTTGCTATACTCACTTCAACAAAACTATTCCATGCAGGGTCAAAGCCCACTTTACTAGGACCTTGGCTTCATCTGTGGGTTTTTTGAAAGTCTTAAATTCAAAAAGTATTCTAGAAGCAGCAACTTGGTCCTTTGTACATACTTTTGCAAAGCACTATAAGCTTAATTTCTTCTGTAGCTCTGGATCAGGCTTTGTTTAGGACCATTCTTCAAGGGCTCCTGGACCTTTCTCCTTCCACCTCCCAAATTTAGTAGGCTAGGGTAATCTACATATATACCTAAGGCTACTGCAGCAGTGATCAATATGATGAACATAGTACAGTTGGGTGAGTAAACTTATATCAGTAGATGTTCAAATGATCACTGCTGCAGTAGCAGCTCCTTCCTTCCATCCAACCCTCTTGTTTCTTTTAGTATGTTTATGACGAGGGGTGAATACTATTGTTATTCCTAGTATTGTCCTTTCAAAGCTTAGTCTCCCTCTCTTTGTTGGCATGAAAGCTCTGAGGATTTGGGTACGAGGAAGGTGCCCTGAAGCTTTGGAAGCTTGCCTGCTACGTTCATTCCTTTTCTGCCATCCAAAGATAATAGTCTTCTGACTATTTAAAGTATACAGTTCTGACTTTTCAGCCTTACTCAGATAATCCTGAGCTGCGGCCCTCCTTCTAATTTTATTAATAGATTTCTTCTCTTTCTTTTTTAAGTAAATAAAAAAGTTTAATATTTTAATCTGATGTCAATTTTCATTTTATCCTTGACATATGGGTTTGGGTCCGATATCAGAACCCACTCAGCTGTTACTACAGCTTACGCAGGCCAGAAACTCTTGAGCTTCACCTCAACCCACAGTCCTCCTCTCCCAGTTACCCCAGATCTTGTTTGCCTGTCTTCTAGACAGATGCTTTTGCCATAGCTTTAAGTAAAATTTTGTGATATTTTTCTTCAGATTTTTTTCTTTCTGCTGATATTGTCTTATTATTCCTATATCTTTCTCTAAATATTCTTATTTCTTTCTACCCTTCAAGGTTTTGTATCTCTCCTTTTTCCATACACTTTAGTGTACCTTGCGCTATCATTGTTAACCCCCTTTCCATACACTTCTGTGCATCTTGTATCATCATCGTTGATAGTCCCTTTCACTCTTACTCTTCTTCCCCTCATTTAGGGAAAAAAAAAAAATCTGTCTAGTATCCTTGTTTTGAGTGTGTGTTCTGCCCTCTCCTTTTTGGTGCAAGTGTCGTCTGTGCTTTAGGGCCTCATTGAAAGGAAAAATAAATTAATCCTAAAAGGTTTGATTCCTTCTGCTTTTGGAGAGGCCGTATCTGCTCACAACAAAACCGTATCTGCTCACAACAAAAGTAACACTGATGATGTTCATCGTGTTTCACTGTTGTAGTCATTACACTTGGGTTATCCTGCTGGCAGGCTACCCACAGTCGGCCTGAATTCCAAAGTCCTGGTCCGGCGTCGGTTGCTGTCGCCTCTTCCCTGACGTCAGTGCGCCAGGGGTATAAAAGATGCATCCGACGCCATTTTCTTCAGTCTTTCTTGCCACGCGGTGCCCGAAGCAAAAGCAGTTCGCAAGTGCCGGTCGGCCGACTCTTGAGATTTTCGAAATTGAATTTCAGATCCGAAGTCTTCAATAAAGCTAAGTACCCCATTGGGGAAACATTTTTCTTGCTCCAGACCGATGTCAGAAAAAGTTAACAATTGTATTTCTTGTGGGAAGCAAATACCTCATAAGGATTTTCATTCTTACTGTATTCCTTGCCTAGGCCCTGACCACAACGTAGCTAGTTGTCTATTGTGCATTAGTTAAATCTAGCACAAAACAAAGCGTCGGTACGATTTTGCTTTCCATTACTTTGGCCGAAGGTTTAACTATATAATGCCGTCGGAACAACCGATGACCGGAATTCATAAAAAGCGCAAGGATAAAGGAAAGGACAGGCATCCGAGGTCCAAAACAGACAAAGCCTCTTCTAGGCCAGTCGCCGGTTCGCCGGTGCTCAGTGAGGCGCTTTCGCAGCCCCTGACTCCTACTACCTCAGAGCCACAGGCCGCTTCCGACTCCCACGTGAAGACAACTAGGCCTCTGGATACTCAAGGTATTGGCCCTTCGGAAACTAATCCCTCAGATGGGCCCGGAGCCGCTGAGCAGGCATCTGCTTCTGAGGGTGTCTTCAGACCTACACAACTTTATATCAAGCCTACTTCAGCATCCAAGACAAAGTCTAAAACAGTTTTAAAGACAAGGAAACAAGTACAGCATTCTCCAGGACAGACTTCTATGCCTAAGAAACAGATGCTCAAAATGACCGAAGACCTAATTACTTTGATCAGGGGTTCCCATCCCCCTCCTGATAAGAGGCCTAGGCAAGATGCTGAATATGATTCCTCTGATCAGGTTTCCATTTCTTCTGATTCCTCTTCAGAACAGGGATGTTCTATTCCTCCCTATGAGGATTCTGATGCTGAAGATTCTATTCCTTCAGCCTCTCCTCCTGAGGATTATTCTTTTGGGGAAACCCTGCATACCATGAGAGAGCATTTCCACTGGGAGAGCCAAGATTACTCAGATTCTAAGAAAAGGCTTAAGAGACTTTCTTTTACTACCTCAGCACAGACCTCTTGCATTTCCTCCTGTTTTAGACATAGTAGATGTATTTTCAGAGTCCGGCCTGTCACCAGATTCGTTACCTCCTGCACCTGTTAAGCCGGACAGATACTACAGGGTCCCAGATTCCCATACATTTCTATATAAAAACCCTGCTTCTGACCCAGAAACTATCTCACAGGGTCCCAAAGGGGTGAAGGCTGCTACTGCTAAAAACCCTGTCCCCTCAGATAGAGATTCTAGGGCTTTGGACAGATGGGGGAAAAAAACTACACTTCTGCTACCTTGGCTGTAAGGGCTTTAAATTGTCAATTTCACATGCTCAAATATCAGCAATATTTAATGTCTTTGTTAAAACAAAAAATGTTGACAAATTCTGAATGTTCTGAGAACAAAGATTTGAAGGATTTATTGCATGCAGCTGAACGAGTGGGAAAACATACTTTGCAATGTGGTTATGATTCACTGGAGGCCTCGTGCAGGGCCGCTGTTGCAGGTTCTGTTATTAGAAGGCATGCTTGGTTAAAAGAACAGAATCTGCCTGATCATGTTAAGGCAAAATTATTAAATGCTCCATTACAGCTTGATGCTTTGTTCGATGTTAAGGCAGAAGAGGTGTTGAAAATGGAGGATAAAGCTAAATCTGTGCAGACAGCAAAGGATTTCTTACAGGTACAGCCACCCAGATTTAGCAGGAACTGGCCTTCTAAGAATTGGTCCTTTCCAGCATCAGACAGGCCACAAAGAGGCAGATTCAGACACCCTAGAGGCAGGCAACAGCCCCAGGGCTCATACAGGCCCAAACAATGGGGTGATTCTACCTCTAAAAGCGGAGAAGACAAATCACAGCCTTATAGGAAACGGTCCCAATGACTTCCCTCTGCCAATGCCAAGCACTTACTTTTTGGCAGCACCCTTAGGGGGAAAGCTAGCACTTTTTTCACAAAACTGGCACAAGATCACCCAGGGCAAATGGGTCTTAAATAGTCTCTCAGGGCTACAGGTTCCACTTTCACATCCTTCCAAAGGCAAAAGGTATGCCAGACCTGCCCACCTAATCAATGGGCAGTGGCACAAAAACAAATTTCATCTCTCATGGACATTAGGGCTATTCAGCCAGTGCCACAACAAGAGCAGGGACAAGGATTTTACTCAAGACTTCTCTTAGTGCCAAGAAAGGACAAAGCCTGGAGACCAGTTCTGGACCTGTCTATTCTAAATACTTTTCTGGACATTCCAAAATTCAAAATGTTGACTGTGCAGCAACTTCTGCCCATGTTGGGCACCAAGGCTTGGCTTGTAACTTTGGACCTCAAAGAGGCATACCTGCATGTACCAATCAGACAATCTTGCAGAAGATACCTTTAGATTCATAGCTGGCACAATGCACTACCAATTCTCTGCACTGCCCTTTGGCTTATCTACTGCGCCCAGGGTCTTCACAAAATGCCTGACACCAGTAATTGTTTTTTGCAGACAAAGAGGAATTCAAATATATCCCTACTTGGACAACTGCCTTATTCAAGCAGAGACCAAAGACATTCTACTAAAGCATCTGGCATTCATAAAAAGATTACTAATTTGCCTAGGGTACACAATAAATGAAAAGAAATCCAAACTAGTACCCTCTCAAGAGATAATATTCCTGGGTGCAAGCTTAAATGCAACTGCCCAGATGGCTTATCTCATGCCAGACAAACAAAGGCAACTGACGACTTACTTCAAAAACATGGCAACAAAGACCCAGTTATCTGCAAGAAAAATTCTGCATGCTCTGGGCTACATGGCTTCCTACATTCTACTAATTCCATGTGCAAGACTGCATATGAGGAAACTACAACGGTATCTAAAAAGTGTTTGGACTCAACATTGCCTCAGTCTGGAAACATTAATTACTCACATTCCCTGCCTGCAACAGGAGTTTCGATGGTGGGCTCAGGCCTGTCACCACAACAAGGGACAGCCATTCACTTTACCCACAGCCAGGCAGGCACTAACAACAGATGCATCAGACTATGCCTGGGGGGGGCACACATGGCAGGAAAATGTTTTCAGGGCACATGGCCCACAAGCCAAATGCATCTTCATATCAATCAAAAAGAGATGCTAGCTGTACAGAATGCCCTGACAGCCTTCAAGGACCTTCTTCATCCAGGACAACTGCTGATAAAGACGGACAGAACTACAGTCATGTGGTACATAAACAAGCAAGGAGACACACATTCCTATCCCTTCTGCAGACAAACCATGACTTTGTGGAACACAGCATTGACTTATCAAGTGCACCTGCAAGCACAATTCCTGCCAGGAAAGAAAAATACTTTGGCAGACGAACTAAGCAGAAACCTCATGGATCCTCGTGAGTGGAAACTAGATCCACAACTCTTCAGCATGATAACAAGGGAATGGGGATGCCCAGACATAGATCTATTTGCTTCCCCTCACAACTGCCAGCTACAGAAATTCTGCACTCAGACGTATCACAAGCATGGAAAGTGGACGCCTTTTCATTCAGCTGGAAAGCCCTCACAGCATATGTCTTCCCTCCTCTGCCTCTCCTCCCCAAGGTACTCCTAAAGGCCAGACTAGAAGCCAAAAATGATTCTGATTGCCCCAGACCGGCCACGCCAGCACTGGTACCCAATCCTAAAGAGCTTGTCTCAAGGCCCAGCCTGGACATTGCCTCAAGTTCCTCATTTGCTGACCCAACAAAACAATCAGATCCTACACAGCCAACTCAGAACCCTAAATCTGGCTGCATGGCGGATAATGTAAACTTTCTGAACACACCTTTCTCTAAAGCAACTATGGGTGTTATTTTGGAGGCCAGGAGGCCCAGCACCAGAAAATCTTATGCAGAAAAAATGGAAGAGATTCTGTGCTTGGAACCAGGCACAGGGAATTGACACGCTTGTACCAAATATTCCTCAGATTTTACAATACCTAACTGAGATGCTGGACAAAGGCCTATCCTTCTCATCAATTAAGATCCATGCCTCTGCCATTTCAGTTCACTACAATACGGAACAACCTATTTTTTCTCATCCACTGCTAAGGCAGTATCTCAGAGGGGCCAAAAACATAAGACCTCCAAGGAGAGCACCAGTACCTGCATAGGACCTCAATTTTGTCTTGGAAAAACTCACACTGCCTCCTTTTGAGCCAGCCAATACAGCTGAGATAAAATACTTATCATGGAAAATAGCTCTTCTCCTAGCAATTACTTCAGCAAGAAGAGTCTCAGAGTTACAGGCACTAATGGCTGTGGAACCTTTTATTATTTTCCATCCGGACAGGGTTTCTTTGAGGACAAACCCTACATTTATGCCTAAGATAGTGTCCAGTGTGGCTCTTAACCAAACCATACATTTGCCTACCTTTTATCCAAACCCGCAGAATAAGGGGGAGAGACTTCTGCATTCATTGGACATACACAGATAGCTACGCTTTTACTTGGACAAAACTAAAGCTTTCAGAAAGATTGAGCAACTCTTAGTGACATATGCTGCAGGATCACAAGGAAATGCTATCTCAAAGCAGACTATTTCAAAATGGATAGGCCACTGCATTCGTTTCTGCTATTTACAACATGGCAAATCAGTGCTTAAGGGCATTAGGCCACATTCTACCAGAGCAGCAGCCACTTCAGCAGCCTTCCTCAGAGGAGTACCAACCAAGGACATTTTGGAGGCTGCAACCTGGACTTCAGTGCACACTTTTACAAAGCACTACCACTTGCCTCTTTACTCTAAATCCAGAGCAGGCTTTGCCACTGCAGTTCTGCAGGGCCTCATAGCCACTCCTAATTCTATTTAGGCCTAGCCACCCAACCTCAGCTTTGGGATTCAACCCAAGAGTAATGACTGCAACAATGAAACACGAACATAGTACAGTTGTGTACCTACCATAAATGTAGATGTTCGAGTGTATTCACTGTTGCAGACCAGGTTACCCTCCCTCCATCCCCCTTTTCATTGCTGGGAATTATCTGTACTTCTCTTTTCTATACAACCTATGTGGTGTATTTGCTTATAGATGAAGGTTATGTGCATGCTTTTTTTATGATCAGTATTTTTTTAGCCTACCCTTTTGGGGGCACCTGACATCTGGGGCAAGAAAAACTGAAGAAAATGGTGTCTGCTGCATCTTTTATACCCCTGGTGCACTGACGTCAGGGAAGAGGCAACAGCAACAGACGCCAGACCAGGACTTTGGAATTCAGGCCGACTGCGGGTAGCCTGCCAGCAGGATAACCCAAGAGTAATGACTACAACAGTGAATACACTCGCACATCTACATTTATGGTAGATACAAAACTGTACATGTTAAGTTGTCAATCTCGCCTTCATTCTTGCTTGATGGGTTCGGAGCCGGTCCTCGGCTCCGACTCGGCACTTGCTAAGCTCGAGAGTCACATTTACCAGCTCGAGGCAGCCCCATATCCCATGATGCAAGGCGGTAAGTACCTAGATCTTGTTTGCCGCTTCGCTGATGAGGTCCTCCTTTTGCCAGCTACTGGTAAGTGTTTTATATAATACTATTTTAGCCCCTTTTTCAATTTAAACTTTATATTTAACGTTTTTAGTATATATTAAGCCCCTTTCTGACTGAAAGTTTCCTTAATTTTTTTAGTCAGGCCTTCTCCCCTCCCATCCCCCCCCTTGTTAGGGTGTGTGTGTGTGTGTGTGTGTGTGTGTGTGTGTGTGTGTGAGAGGTTAGTTATCACTATTTTTTTTGGGATAACTTGTTCTTTGGGACTGTGTTGTGTGTGTTTTTGCAACTATGTCCAAAGAAAGGGTCTCAGGCTTTAAGAAGTGTGACTCGTGCTGTCAGAAGATGTCTCTGACAGACGGTCACACTTCTTATACTGCCTGGGACCTCTCCACCTGCAGGACTCCTGTGCGATTTGTCATTCCTTTAGCCAGAGAGTCCTGCAGGAGAGGAGAAATAAATTGATTTTAAGGGGCCTTCTTAAACCGGAGGGCTCTCCGGCTAAGTCGGCTCCGAGCAAGTCTTCCAAGGCCCAGGCTTCTGTGTCTAAGCCTGCGGCCTCGGTTCCGACTCTTTCTGAGTCGAGATCGGCTCCGGCTGGAGCCGATCCTGGTTTGCTTAAACCTTCGGCACCGATGGCTATCGGTGCCGATACTGGTTCAGTCACATCGGTGTCGGCTCCGACTGGCTCCGACCACCATGTGGCTCAGGCTTCGGTGTCGGCGCCGACCGGCTCCAACACCCTTACCTTTATGTCTGTATCGGCTCTGGCCGGAGCCGATGCATCGAGACCTTCCGTCGGTGCCGAAAAGTCTTCGGCTCCGACTGCATCTATGGTTTAGTCGGCTCCGATGGTTCCTTCGAGGAATAGGTCCAGGTCCCCTTCCTTGGAACCGATACTCTCGGCTCCAGCCTCGCCTCTCCTCTCGGAACGGAGCCATCGGAGCCGATCATCTAGGTCATCCAGGCTTTCTGACCATGATTTAGAGAGGGTGGTCAGTAGATTATTGAAATCACAGGCACTGGCCCAGATGCTACATAGTCCGTCTCAACAGACTACTATTAGTCCACACCCTCTTGCAGTTCCTCCTTCGACTCTACCTCAGAGTTTGGTGTTGGAGTCTTCAGGAATAGTTTCTGCTATGGCTGAGGGGCAGATACCCCCCCTTCTGCTCCCTCAGCATCTACTCTTATCTCCTCTTCGAGACCTTCCTTAGAGGGATTCGGTGGTCGGGCTTCCCTGGTCTCCTCTGAGGGGGTGAGTGGCATCGGACCCTTGTCCGACCCCACTCTTCCCCTTGGAGCCTCGGCCTTGGTGAGCTCGGCTCCGACATCTGCCTCAGAGCCTTCCCTTTCGGTGGGCCCTGGAGTTCCGGTTTCTTCGGAACGGGTTCTCTTGGACCTCCCTGGGAGGGGAGCCTTCGAGGTGATGAAGAGTGTGCTGGCCACTGGACTCAGCCAGCAGTCTGTTCCCTTAGCTCCTCCCTCTACGGTGCCTGTCGTTATCTCTGCCATCTCTCTTGCTCCCAGACCCAGAGATCCTCCGCCTCAGGTTTCCCCACTGGGAAGAACCCCCTCTTCCGAGGATTCTCCTGATCAGTCAGGGGATCCTCCGCGCAAGAGGACTTGTAAGAGGAAACACATAGACTCCCCTGAGTCTATCACTTCAGATACCGACTTAGATGAGTCGGAGGGATCCCCAAGATCCCCCTCTGAGGATGTCTCCTTTTCAGACATCCTAGAACTCCTTAAACAGAGGGGAAACTGGTCCTCCAATAATCCCTCTGAGGATGAGTCGGTATACCTAGAGGCGTTTGGATCTCGGCCCTCCACCTCCTGGGTGTCTCCGCCTTTCGACCCCCTTATGCAGGTTATTGCTCGAATGCCTTGGGCTGCTCCTGACTCTGTAGAGCCAGTTCCTAGGAGGCCGTCTAAATTTATTACTGCCCCTTCGGATAAGCAATTCCTTACGAAAGGTGTCCCTGCTGATGCCATGGTGGTGGCGGCTGCCACTAAGAAGGAACTTGCAGATCCTTCCGTACCTGTCCATCCTCCTAATAAGGACTTTAGGACCATGGATAGGTATGGTAAGCGGATGTTCTCTTCAGCGACCTTTGCTATGCGCTCGCTGAACTACTTATGTCACTTCACCAGACTCCAAAGGGAGATCCTTAAGGAGCTAGGTGAAGTAGTACAGGATCCCACAGCTGCAGGGGCTCAAGAAAAAATTGCTTCGCAGCTAGGAACCCTTAATTCTATTGCTAACTCCTCCATGCGGCTGATATCATATGCGGCAGATGGAGCGAGTAGGGCCGCAGGTACAGGTGTGGCTCTTAGACGCCAAGCCTGGATGCGGCTCTGTAATTTTTCAGATCCTTTTAAGGCGTCCTTCACAAACTCTCCCTTTGATGGGTCAGCTTTGTTTGGCCCTCAAGTGAAGGATACATTGACCAGGTGTGAGCAGGACGGCAAGACTCTTTCTGCCGTAGGGGTCTGTTTTTCCACCCCTTCTAGACCTTACCCTAATGGACAGAAGGGTGGCAAAATGTGGTTCCGCAAATCCCAAGGAGTCACGCCGGATACACGTGGTCAGTTTACCCCTAGAGGCAGAGGGGGTAACAATAACAGACGCTCTAGAGGCAGAGGGGTCCACAAAACCAGGAAGCAGAGAGCCTCTCTCTGACAAGCCCTTTCAGCATCCCTGAGATGTTGCCCGACTGTCCATCCTTGGAGGCAGTCGGGGGAAGACTATCGCTGTACCCAGAAGCCTGGCGTTCCCTCACTCAAGACAGATGGGTACAGTCGATCATATCCGAGGGTTACAAAATTCCTTTCGAGGAAAGTCCTTTCTCTCACTCAAATTCCCTTCCAGATGTACCACCCGGTCTAAGGGAAATTGCAGAGTTAGAAGTATTAAAACTTCTACAAAAAAGAGCCATTCAGCCAGTTACAACAGACCATTGAGAGCCCGGAATCTACTCAAGGTTCTTTTAGGTCCCCAAAAAGGCGGGAGACTGGAGACCAATATTGGATCTCAGCAGACTCAACAAGTCTGTGAGAAAGACAAGATTCCGAATGGTCACACTTCAGTCAATTCTGCCCTTCCTAGAGAAGGACAACTGGATGTGCTCAATAGATCTTCAGGATGTGTACTATCACATAAAAATTCACAGACGCTCCAGAAGGTTTCTCCGCTTTCGGCTGGGGTCCAGTCATTTCCAATTCAGAGCCCTGCCCTTTGGTCTCACTACAGCCCCCAGAGTGTTCACCAAATGTATGGCAGTGGTCACGGCTCACCTGAGACGTCAAGGATTCCAGGTGTTTCCGTATCTCGACGACTGGCTCCTTTCAGCCACCACCAGGCATCAACTTCTTCAAGCCAGGGATTACACAATAAATCTTTGCACTCAATTGGGAATTTCGATCAACTACGAAAAATCCTCCTTATTGCCCTGCCAGTCTATTACTTTCATAGGCGCAAACTTAAACACTGTTCGGATGTCAGCTACCCTCACAGACCAAAGAATCTCAGATATACAAAGTCACGTGAGGATCATCCTAGCCAGCAAGAAAGTACAAGCCAGAATGGTTCTAAAGGTGTTGGGCCTCATGGCTGCGGCCATTACCCTTCTTCCCCTGGCCCGCTTCTATATGCGCCTGCTTCAGTGGATGTTGTTCACTCAGTGGTCTTACCAACAACTTCCGATGCGTCACCAAATACTGGTGACACAAATTTGCAGGAATCATCTTTCATGGTGGATTACTTCTCCACAAATTCACCAAGGCAGACCCTTTGTACCCCCACCCCGGTAGCCACTGTCACTACGGATGCCTCCCTGATCGGGTGGGGGGGTCATTATCAGGGCAGGATGGTTCATGGGACGTGGCAACCATTCGAATACCACCTGCACATAAATGTCCTGGAGATGAGAGCAGTGCTTTTAACGTTGCAAGCCCTCAACGACTTTCTTCCCTTGGGGACAATTGCAGTCCACACAGACAACATGTCTGTAGTATGGTATATCAACAAGCAGGGCGGAACCAAGTCCTACCCCTTGTGTCGAGAAGCTCTCAGACTTTGGCAATGGGCGATCTCCTCTCATCGGTTTCTGGTAGCAACGCATATCCCTGGGAAAACCAACATTTTAGCGGACAGATTGAGCAGAGCTATTCTCATGCCTCACGAGTGGTCTCTCAAACAATCTATAGTGGAGAAGATTTTTCTAGAATGGGGCCGCCCATGTTGCGATCTTTTTGCTACTCCCCAAAACAGCAAATGCCCAGACTTCTTCTCTCTCTTCCCACTGCCAGGTCATCCCCCCCAGAGACGCTCTAACCCAGGATTGGCCCCAGGGACTTCTTTATGCCTTTCCTCCTTTTCCACTGATTCCTCAAGTACTCCAGAAAGCCACCGTTTTGAGAGCCAAAATGATTCTCATTGCTCCCTATTGGCCTCGACAAATTTGGTTTCCGTTCCTCCATCGTCACCTTTTGGCGCAGCCGTGGCATCTGGACCCAGTGCCAGACCTTCTGATTCACCAATCGGGTCAGCTGCACCGGTCTATCCCTTCTCTCAACCTCACAGCATGGTTGCTCCACTTCCTTCCTTAGCCAGGCTTCCTATGATCTCTAATCCTGTTAGAGACATCATAGTAGCTTCCTTAAAATCCTCTACTAGGAGGATTTATACCAGCAAATGGAAATGTTTTTCTTGTTGGGCAAAAGCTAAAAATATTGATCCCTTTACTGCTCCAGTACAAGCAGTTTTGGATTTCTTAGCGGAAATCTTTCATGCGGGCTCCTCTTCCTCCACGGTCAAAGTTCAGTTGGCTGCTATCTCGAACTTTCATGTCGGGTTCGCAGATCGCAACATTATGTCCCACAGGCTTTGTAGAGCCTTCTTAAAAGGAATTTTTCTCCTGAAACCTCCAATCAGGAGTCCTCCTCCTCAATGGGACCTAAATTTACTGCTGACATCCTGGATTCTTCCTCCTTTCGAGCCAGCTGTTTCATGTTCCCTGAAATTTCTTTCATGAAAAACTTTATTCCTGGTGGCTATTACTTTGGCTAGGAGGGTATCTGAACTTCATGCTCTCTCTGTTCGCCCCCCCTATTTAGTCTTCCACAAAGACAGAGTATCATTGAGAACTAATCCGACCTTTTTGCCTAAGGTCGCCTCAAAGAGTAATTTGAATCAGGCTATTGATCTTCCTGTATTTTTCCCAAACTACTCAAACAGATCGGAACAAAAGTTACATTATCTTGATGTTCACCACCAACTCAGATATTATTTGGACAGAACAAAACAATTCAGGAAATCCGATCAGCTCTTTGTTTCTTATGCTGATAACAAAAAAGGCCTTCCTGTCTCAAAAGTGACCTTATCTAGATGGCTTTCTTCTGTCATCTCTGAAATTTATAAGCTCAGGGGAAAACAGCTGTGCTCGAAACCTAAAGCGCATTCAACCAGAAGCTTAGCCACTTCCACAGCTTTTCAAGCTAGACTTCCATTAGACACTATTTGTGCATAAGCCACTTGGGCCACTCCTCATACCTTTGTTTCTCATTACAAATTGGATTTGGCCTCCAGGGACAGAGCCAGTTTTGGCTCTACAGTTCTCAAGAGTCTGTTCCATTGAGCCACCCAGGATAGAGGTGCTAGGGACGCGGTCCCATCAAGCAAGAATGAAGGCGAGATTGACAACTTAACATTGAGAAGTTATGTACCTACCATAACGTTCCATGTTAGTTGTCTTCTCGCCTTCTTTCTTGCGACCCTCCCTCCTTCCCCCTGGCCTGGACAGACCTTTTCTCTCTACATGGAAGAATGCTTCTTAAGACCATACAGTGCTGGTCCTCCAAAACCATCCTTCAGGCTTTTCTCTCCTTCTTTCTTCCTTTGGGAAGTTTTTTATGCTAGGTGTTATTGCCTATAGACAACAAACGAGATCTGGGTACTTACCGCCTTGCACCATGGGATATGGGGCTGCCTCGAGCTGGTAAAAGTGACTCTCGAGCTTAGCAAGTGCCGAGTCGGAGCCGAGGATCGGCTCCGAACCCATCAAGCAAGAAAGAAGGCGAGAGAAGACAACTAACATGGAACGTTATGGTAGGTACATGACTTCTCATTTTCTTTGCCTTCTTCCTTGTCCTCTGATCATAGGAAATTTCTAGGTTATTGGCCCTGAGGCCCTTTTAAGCCTAGCTAAGAGTTTAGCCCATGTTTAGACAAGTCAGCACCCAAAATCCCAGTCCATCAGGGACACATGTGGAATCCCAGGGGTGTATTTTTTTGTTTCCCATCCAGTTATCCAGGTTGCGCTTAAAAAGGGATAATGAGATTCTCAGCGACACATTGAGAGGGAGACTATTCCACAGATGGGGGAGTCTCTGGGACACAAATCTGTCCTGCCAACAAGTCCTATTAATGTCACTGACCAGGTTTAGGTCGTGCATGCGGGTTACTCAAGTGGAACTCGACTTGCGGATAAGCAGCAGTCCCATCAAGGTGGGGTCTGAGATTGCATTGCTTTGTATTCCAGACAGAGGTCACCTCTGAGGAGTCTATATGAAACTAAGTAGAAGGATATGGCTTATAACCTGTCTGTGTAGGGTAGATGTTTGAGGCCCTGGATTCTTTTGTTGAGGAACCTCTGTGGTCTCTCTAGCTTCTGCGTGTGTTTTGCGAGGTACATTCCAAAGGTGGCTTTGCACTCGATAACTGGCCTTATAAGGGAAGAATACAGGGATTTTATGACCTCCTTGTCCCTGGATGAGATACCCTTACTTATGAGGTGGGCCATATAGAAAGCTTTCCGTACAGTGGAAACAACATGGTGGTCAGGTCAGTTTGCTGTCAGCCTAGATGCCCAAATCCTTCACAATTGACTGCGTGCGTAGGACATGGTTATTAATGTGATATGTGGGCACTTGAATTTCCCCAAAGGGGATGATGCATGTTTTGGCATTCAGCTTGAGGCCATGTTTCTGGCATCAGTTATTTGCTTGGGTGAGACCCCCTTGGAGGACATCCACATCACTTGGGGAATTGATGACCACTCCCAGCTTGCAGTCATCTGCATACTTGGTCAGCCATAGCCCATTGGTTTTGTTGTGCACCTCAGAGAAGTATATCCCAAATAAGGCCCCAAGACCAATCCCTGGGGTACACTGCTCGTTACAGGTGCTGCTTGAGGTGGCTTCCCCTATTTTGATTAGGTGGGTTCTGTCAATGAGCCAGTTTGCTACCCATCTGGTAACATATGGATTGATGCTTAGCTGAGAGAGTTTATCTATTATGCCAGAGTGGGGAATAGTGTCAAAGACTTTGGCCAGGTCAAGGTAGGTGGTGTGCACAGTCTTCTCCTCATCCATGGCTTTGGTGACTGTCTCAAAGAAGTCAACCAGATTTAATAGACATGACCTCCCCTTGACAAAGCCAAACTGTGGTGTTGAGTGTTTGGAGGTTGCCAATTTCCCTGTTAATGAGGTACATAATCCATTCCATCGCCTTGCAGATCAGGCTAGTTAGGTTGATGGGTCTTTAATTTCCTGGATTGGTGGACACCCCACCTTTGTGTAAAGGGATGATGGTGGCTGTCCTCCACTTGGCTGGCACAAAGCTGGTACTCAGGTTTTGGTTGAATAGGATGCCTAATGGTACTGCAAGTTCATGCCTGCATTCATGTAGGATGCAGCCTGGGATGTTATCTGGTCCCATGGAGGCTGTATTGTATTGCCTTTGAGAGGGCAGTGATGACCTGTTCCCTAGAGATAAGGGGGGGGCAGGTACTGGGGATGTCCTGGTTTACTGATTGGGGGGGGGACAGAAGGGTGAAGTTTTTGCTGACTCTGTCAGCCAGTAGGTTGGCTATATCTACAGCATTTGTGTATGTGGTGTCCTTGACCAACAGTTCTGAACAGATTTGGGTGCTTCCTTTGAGATTGCGGGCATATGTGAAGAAGGCCTTATGACTGTCTATAGTAGATGTGGCCAATTTGGACTCGAAGTTTGCTTTAGAGGATTTTTCTAGTGTTCTTATTTTCTTGTTCAGGCTAAGGAGAGATTGCTTACAATTTGCAATTTTTCCTTTTGTTATATAGTTTATTTATTGCCGATGTCCACCAGACAGGTTTACTCTTTCTTGCAGAGAATGATTTTGTCCTGTCCGGTATTCTTGATTTCATGCATCTGTATAAATAATCGTGTAGCACTTTGGTATAGATTTGGACATTGGTGCCAGTTCCTACAGATGGGAAGGGGGCTGTGAAGCTGTTTATACCATCTCTCAGGAGGTTGTAATCCACTTTGGAGACTTTTTTTGTTTGACTCTAGCTAGAGGAGGGTCCGGGGAGATGGTGACTTTGAAACTGACCGCTTTATGGTCGGATCTTTCCAGGGAGGATGATACTGTAGGAGTGCTGCAGTGGTTATTCATGTTGGTTAATACCAAGTCAAAGATATTATCACCTCTTGCAGGGGATATCGACCTAACTGTTCCAAGGCATTTGCATTGATAAAATTGAGGAATCTCTGGGCATTTGTGTTCTGGCATGAGTAGTTTTTCCAGTCTGTGGTTGGATAGTTAAAGTCGCCCAGAATCAGGGTAAAGGGTTGAATCTTGATAGATTCACAGAGGTCTAGATAGGTGGACTGGACATCTTGAGTCAAATTTGGGGGCCTGTAGCTAGCTATGATTTGAATAGGGGTCTTGTCAATGGTTAACTGCACCTGGAGTGTCTCCTGTGCGTCATACTGTTTGACCAGCCTGGAGATGTGTGTCTTTAATATATATTGAAACTCCACCTCCTTTGGCTTTGCTGCCCACAGTTTGGGGTCTGAATGTATGATAGGATGAGAAACCAGATAAAGCTGGGGTGCTCTCTTTAGCTTTGAACCAAGTTTCTGTGACTGCATAGTGGAGAGGCTTAAAAGAGAAGTCTGTCTGTACATCATCTCCTTTAGCACAGACACACAAACTAGATCCTCTGTTCCTAAAAGTTCTTTAGATCTGATGGGTACTTGGGTCTAAGGCTTCAGTACCAGAAAATTCATCACTGCTGCTGAGTCTAAAGTTTTGATGCCAAAGTCTTTGGTATGCCAACAAATTCAGTCTTTGGCTCAAGAAGTCTCGTTTCCTGGTTTTTCCTCTATGCCGACTTCATTAGCACAGTATTGATATGGTACCAAACAGTTTTGCCTACGACAACTTACTCCCCATCAATCGATCCTTTTGTGGGTGAATTACCTGAAGATTTTCTGCAAATGCCTAAATCACCCTCTCTAATATCCGTCCATTCCACCAAAAGTCTTACAGAAGTTGACGTGGAGAGACTGGTGAATAAAATTCTGTGGGCAAGAGGATTTACAAGACTCCTCTATTCTGACCGCTATGGGTTTTGGAGCTGAACCTTCTTTTACCCCTTTAACTACTCCTCCTCTGACCTCCTCAGATGTATTAGTTTCCAGATCAGTCATCCAGTGCCAACTGTATCTGTTCTGGAGATCTCTCTTCCTTCGGAACCGGTTATTGCTCTGAGTTCTTCAGTTCTTTCGGATCCAGAGACCTCTCGGAGCCATATCTGCCTTGTCGACTCTGAGGAGCCAGGGTCTACTCCAGTTTTTTTCAGAGCTGTCCCTACACCTTGGACTTTTGGCACGGTTCAGTTCGGCTCCGGCTTCTGTCTCTGGGGCTGTCTCGTCGGAGCAGGGAGTGACCAATGTTCAAAGCAGACTGTCTCTGTTCTGGGCTCTTTTTCACCTTTGAGGGGGTCGGACTTTGAGGCAATGGAGAAAGTCTTGTCTATTGCAGTCATTCAGTTGGCCGGTTCCTCCTCGGAGCAAGTACCTTCCTCGCACTCAGTTATTTGACCTGTGTCTCCACTGGGGCAGTGAGTGCTGAATCCTCAGGAACCTCGGATACAGATTCTGTCATCTTCTGATACCTCACCAAACTATCCCCCTGAGGAGGTTCCTCAGAAGTGCAAGAGGAAGCACTTGGATTCCCATCAGGAATCTGTCACAGAAGACACTGATTTATGATGAAGGGGAAGGCTCCCCAAGGTCACCCCTGATTTCTCCTTTGGAGACATCCTAGAAATATTGAAATGGGGGGGTGATTCAAAGTCACAAAATCCTTTCTCGGAGGCATTTGTTTACGTGCAGGCTTTTGGTACTTGCCCATCTACCTCTTAGGTGACTCCGCCCACTGACAAGCTAATTTAGTTGATCTCTCAGTGGGCATGGAAGGCACCAGACACCACTGAACCCATGCCTAAGAGACTGGACAAACTTTTATCTGCTCCTGAGAATAAAGAATTCTGGGCCAGAGGATTTGTGGTAGATGCCATGGTTGTAGCGGCTGCCACCAAAAAGGAGCTAGCTGAGTTCCTCTATCCAGCTACCCAATGGAGAGTCTCAGGTGATGGGTAGATTTGGAAGTGGGTTTACACTTCATCGACTTTCACTTTAAGGTCTTTGAATTTCCTGGCTCATTTTACCAGACTTCAAAGGGATCTGACAAAGGAGCTGTTGAATACCCTGGCAGGAGCTGTTACTGAGGGAGTCCAAGAAAAAGTTACTTCCCAGTTGTGGTTACCCTTGAGTCTATGTTAAATTCATCCATGAGGCTTGTAACCCACACCAGCTGAAGGGACCACCAGAGCGGCGGGTTTAGGTATAGCTATAAAGAGACATGCTTGGATGAGTCTGATTTTGCAGAGCCATTTGCCTTCATTCATCAGTGCACCCAAACCATGTTTGGTCCAAAGGTTAAAGACATTATTCAGGTGTACGAAGGGTGGTAAGACCCTTTCTGCTGTGAGTGTATATTTTTCCACTCCCCAAAGATGCTTTCCTAGGAATCAGAGGAGCTGTGGAAAGATGTGCTTCAGAAAGTCGCAAGGGCCTTTCCAGGACACGTGTGGAGTCTGTTCTAAAAGGGGCAGAGAGGGGAACTACACTGGAAGACACCGTCCACGTGGCAGAGGTGGTCTGCAGAACCAGGGCTTCAGGGACTTTCCTGGGTAAGCCTTTTCAGCATTCCTGAAAGGAGGCCGGATTTGTCTTCCTCTGGAGGCAGTCGGGGACACTTATCCTTGCAACTAAAATGCCTGGCTAAATATAACAACAGATTCTTGGGTGCAGAGGATTATTTAGAGGTTATACCATACCCTTTTCTTTTCATCCCCCTGTATGCAAAAAAAAATCCATGATGTTCCACCCAGTCAGAGGGAGCCAGCAGTTCTAGAAATTCAAAAACTGCTAGAGAATAGTCATCCAAGAAGTCACACCAGACCAGAAAAGATCCGGAACTTACTCAAGATTCTTTTTAGTGCCCAAAAAGACATGGGACTGGAGACCAATTTAGGATCTCGGTGTATTGAACAAGTCAGTTTGGCAAACAAAATTGCAGATAGTCATGGTACAGTCCATTCTTCTGTTTTTGGAGAAGGGCAACTGGATCTGCTCGATAGATGTTTAGGATGCATATCATCACATAAAAATGGCTAAGCGCTCCAGAAACCTCCTCCAATTTTGGCTGGGAGCCAGTCGTTACCATTGCAGGGAGCTGCCCTTTGGTCTCGCCATAGCCTTCAAGGTGTTCACAAAATGTATGGCAGTAGTAACAACTCACTTGAGACTACAAGGATTCTGGGTGTTTCCATACAAGGATTCTAGGCGTTTCCATACCTGGATGACTGCTCATTACCGCTCCGACCAGGCAAAGACTGATAGAAGCAAGGGACTGTGGAATAACTATAAATTATGAAAAATCTCAACAGACTCCAATGAGTTTAGAGTTTGTAGGGGGTAGTACTAAATATGACAACAACTGTAGCATCCTTTCCTCCCATGAGACTTCAGAAAATCAGGACAAAATACAAAATAATAATACAATATACAAATATACAAAATAATCCACAGCAAGAAAGTACCCGCTCATCTAATTTTATAGGTTCCATGGCAGTGGCAATAACTCAGTTCCCCTAGCAAGATATCACACGAGAATTCTACAGTGGCTGCTGGCATCTCAATGGTCTATGCTATACCAACTCATGTCTGACCAGATTTTGATCACCAATCATTGTAGAAAAGATCTAGCTTGAATATATTCCAAAGTTCTCCTGGGCCTCCCCTTCGTCCTTCCAGAACCCAAGGCCATAGTGACCACGGATGCCTCCCAGATTGGGGGGGGGGTGACCATTTTCTGGGCATGACTGTCCAAGGCACTTGGTCCCCCTTGGAGACCAACTTGCATATTAGTGTTCTGGAGTGAAGAGTGGTGCTTTTAGCTTTGCAAGCCTTTCAAAGTGCTCTGCCTGTGGGAACAATTGCGATTCAAACAAACAATATGTCAGTAGTTTGGTATGTCAGCAAACTGGGAGGAACCAAATCTTACCCTCTTTGCTGAGAAGCAGTCCTTGTGTGGCAGAAAAAAATGGCACATGATCACCCAGGACCAATGGGTGCTCAATATTGTTTCTCAGGGTTACAGGTTCCACTTCCACACGCTTCCAAAACCAAAAGCTATGCCAGACCTGCCACAAAACCAATGGGCAGAGGCACAAAAACAGATTGCTGCTCTTATGGACATGGGAGCTATTCAAAAAGTTCTACAGCAAGAACAGGGACAAGGATTTTACTCTACGCTTCTTAGTATCCAGAAAGGACAAAGCCTGGAGACCAGTACTGGACCTGTCAATCCTAAATACTTTCCTGGATGTTCCAAAATTCAAAATGTTAACACTACAGCAACTTCTGCCCATGCTGGGCAAGAAGGCCTGGCTAGTTACTTTGGACCTCAAGGAGACATACCTGCATGTCCCAATCAGACAATCTTGCAGAAGATGCCTCAGATTCATGCATTACTAATTCTCTGCACTGCCCTTTGACTTATCTACTGCGCCCAGGGTCTTCACAAAATGCCTGGCACCAGTAATTGCATTTTGCAGACAAAAAGGAATTCAAATATATGACTACTTGGACGACTGCCTTATTCAAGCAGAGAGCAAGGACATTTTTCTAAAGCATCTGGCGTTTGTAAAAAGATTGCTAATTTGCCTAGGGTACACAGTAAACGAAAATAAATCAAAACTAGTGCCCTCTCAAGAGATAATATTCCTTGGGTGCAAGTTTAAATGCAACTGCTCAGATGGCTTATCTCACGCCAGACAAACAAAGGCAACTGACTCATTACTTTCAAATGAAGGCAACAAAAACCCAGCTCCCTGCAAGAAAAATTCTGCAGGCCCTGGGCTTCATGGCATCCTGCATTCTACTAATTCTATATGCAAAACTGCATATGAGGAAACTACAATGGTATCTAAAAAGTGTTTGGACTCAGCATTGTCACAGCCTGGAGACAATCATAACTTTAATTCCCTGCCTACAACAGGAGTTTGGATGGTGGTCCCAGGCCTGTCACCACAACAAGGGACAGCCTTTCACCTTGCCCACAGCCAGGCAGACAACGGATGCATCGGATTATGCCTGGGGGGCACATATGGCAGGAAAATGTATTCAGGGCACGTGGCCCAAAGAACAAATGCATCTTCACATCAATCAAAAAGAGATGCTAGCTGTACAGAATGCCCTGACAGCTTTCAAGGACCCAATACACCCAGGGCAACTATTAATAAAGACTGACTTAACACCACAGTTATGTGGCACAAACAAGCAAGGGGACACACATTCCTACCCCCTATGCAGACAAGCCATGACTTTGTGGAACACAGCACTGACCTATCAAGTACATCTGTAGGCACAATTCCTGACAGGAACAAAAAATACACTGGCAGACTAACTAAGCAGAAATCTCATGGATCCTCATGAATGGAAGCTAAATCCACAAGTGGTCAGCATGATAACAAGGAAATGGAGACACCCAGACATAGATTTTTTTTGCCTCCCCTCACAATTACCAAATACAGAAATTTTGTATAAGAACTTATCACTCTCAAGCATGGAAAGTGGATGCTCTATCATTCAGCTGGAAAGGCCTGATAGTCTACGCCTTCCCTCTGATGCCTCTTCTCACCAAGGTGCTACTAAAAGTCAGACAAGAAAGGCGAAAAATGATCCTGATTGCACCAGACTGGCCACGCCAGCATTGGTACCCAATCCTAAAGAATTTGTCTCCAGGCCCAGCTTGGCTTGTACCTCAAATTCCTCATCTTCTGACACAACAAAACAGTCCAGATTCTGCACAGTCAACTCAGAACCTTAAACCTGGCAGCATGGCAGATAATGTAGCCACTCAGACTGCACCTCTCTCTAAAGCTGTTATGGATGTCATTTTAGAAGCCAGGAGGCCCAGCACTAGGAAATCTTATGCAGAAAAATGGTAGAGATTCTGTGCTTGGAACCAGGCACAAGGGCTCGAACCACTTGTCCCTAATATACCTCAGATTTTACAGTACCTAACTGAGATGCTGGACAAAGGCTTATCTTTTTCATCTATTAAAATCCATGCCTCTGTCATTTCAGCTCATTACAATACGGAACCTCCAATTTTTTCACATCCTCTACTACAACAGTACCTCAGAGGGGCAAAAAATATAAGACCCCCAAGGGGAGCACCAGTACCTACTTGGGACCTCAAATTTGTTTTAGAAAAACTAACACTGCCTCCTTTTGAACCAGCCAGCACAGCTGATCTAAAATTCTTGTCATGTAAAACTGCTCTGCTCCTAGCAATAACTTCAGCAAGAAGAGTCTCAGAGTTACAGGCATTGATGGCTGTGGAACCTTTCCTCATTTTTCATCAGGACAGGGTTTCTCTTAGGACAAACCCAACATTCATGCCAAAAGTGGTCTCCAATGTGGCCTTAAACCAAACCATTCATTTACCTACTTTTTACCCAAATCCCCAGAGTAAAGGGGAGAGACTACTGCACACTTTGGATATACACAGACAGCTACGTTTCTACTTAGACAAAACAAAAGCTTTCAGAAAAACTGAGCAACTGTTTGTAGCATATGCTGCAGGATCACAAGAGAAGCCTATTACAAAGCAGACAATCTCTAAATGGATAGGACACTGCATCTGCTTCTGTTATGCACAACATGGCAAATCAGTGCCTATGGGCATTAGGCCTCATTCTACCAGAGCAGCAGCCACTTCATCAACTTTCCTCAGAGGAGTACCAACCAAAGACATTTTAGAAGCTGCAACCTGGAGCTCAGTGCACACTTTCACCAAGCACTACCACTTACCTCTCTACTCTAAATCCAGAGCAGGCTTTGCCACTGCAGTTCTGCAGGGCTTGTTAGCCTCTCCAAATCCAATTTAGACCCAGCCACCCAACCTCAGCTTTGGGATTCTACCCAAGTGTAATGACTGCAACAGTGAAACACGATGAACATAGTACAGTTGTGTACCTACCATAAATGTAGATGCTCTAGTGTATTCACTGTTGCAGTCCAGGTTACCCACCCACCATCCCCCTTTTTCATTGCTGGGACTTTTCTGTACTTCTCATCTCTAT
The DNA here is from genome assembly GCF_019279795.1 of Protopterus annectens. Lineage (NCBI taxonomy): Eukaryota > Metazoa > Chordata > Ceratodontiformes > Protopteridae > Protopterus > Protopterus annectens. Next base: position 1,777,015,381 of record NC_056743.1, read on the forward strand.
ACTACCTATGTGGTGTATTTGCTTGTAGATAAAGGAAAAGTTTATAGTAATATATGCATGTTTTTTGGCATAATTTTATCTTTCCAGCCTTCCTATCTGGGGGCACCTGACATCTGGGGCAAGAAAAACTGAAGAAAATGGCGTTGGTTGCAGCTTTTATACCCCTGGCACACTGACCTCGGGGAAGAGGTGACAGCAACCGACACCGGACCAAGACTTTGGAACTCAGGCCGACTGCGAGTCGCCTGCCAGCAGGATAACCCAAGTGTAATGACTGCAACAGTGAATACACTCGAACATCTACATTTATGGTAGGTACACAACTGTACTTTTTGTTCCTTATATTTTTGCACTTCCTCAGTCGCTTCTTTTTCCAAACAGCCCGAGGTTTCTTACTTAATGTTTTTCATGTATCTGTTGTATTAATGAACACAATTTTGCATTTGAAGCTTCGGATAGTTTTTCCTGTGGAAGTATTTTTCTTTCCTCTGATTTCTATCTTAATCTTTTTGTTTATCTTCTGTCTTGAAATTCTGGGCTTCTTGCATAATAGTAACAATACATAATTTCTTTCTTGTCCTCAGTAGTCCACTTTCATCTGTATGGCTCTTTTTTGGCCTATCAGTTTTTGTGATTTTTGTGGTCTGCTGCTTCCTTCTGTAGTAGGGAAGCATCCTCCCCCTGGGTCTGGCCTTGTAGGGATGTTTCTATGTATTGAGGATTCTACACTGTTGTTTTTTCCAATCCAAGTACCAGTGCACCTACCAGGATTGTGCACTTTTTTATCCTGGGTCTTGTGCACCCAGCTGTCTTATTTTCTAACCTACTTCTGTCCATGATATACAAAGTAGTCTATATATCAGTGTTGTCGTGGTGAGATTTTGTGAAAAACAGGGTCCACCTTGAGAGGGTACTCACCAAGTCTCCTTTGCATGCTGATTTGTCATCTCTACATTTGGACCTCTCATCATCTCTCCATTTGGACCCCTTTCACTGTATGGCCTAACCCAGATAATTAAAAACCCACCAGAACCTTTTATGGTCTGATTACCAGGTCTTCAGATTAATTCCTTCTGAATATCCCAAACTGTTGTATTAACTCTTTCATAGTGTCCGACCAGGTTTCTTGACTATTTCACTGTTATATTAATGTGGATATTTAAAAGACCCAAAATGCCACCATTGTATGTACAATGGAAGTGGCTCTTCTGTCAGATTTCAGACCATTGGCTGGAGCCTTCTGTTCATAGAGCAAGACCCTCATTAACACTGAAAATCACTTACTCCAACTTAAAAAAAAATATCCAGAATAGATTGTTCCTATTAAACCTGGGTATCTTGGAGTCCAAAATTGTTTTTTAAAAATCTGATATCAAAGCTGTGCTTAAGGAAATGGATCAAGCATGGGATATGTAGGAAAAAAGCTGCCTTGTTTTACAAATTACTTGGGCCTCAGGAGACTGTTTAGAATTACCAGAAGCACAGCTAAATTCATTTATACTAGATGCATGCAGTTAGCCCTGACTAGTCAACCCAAATCATTGTGGAAATTTAATGACTGATCCAACCATTTTTTTCAATATTACCATGCAAGTTGGTTAACTTCCTAAAAACTAATTTGATAATATTGTCAAAGATTTTATTCTGCTGTTTTCCATCACTGCCTGCCTTACTCCACAACCCTTAATGTCTGATGTTCTTAATCTTCATTCATTCATCACTGATGGGTTGTCAGTTCCATCCAGCCAAAAATTCTCGAGCTAAGCTTTTACCTATAATACCCTTCTCCCTGTTAACTCAGATCTTGTTTGCTGCATAGCTGTAAAGCTGCATTCAAGCTAGCTCTCAGCTAAGGTTTATATTTTTTGCTGTTTGATAAAGCTTCGATATGAATTTCTTGTAGTTCTTCCCTTATCTCTATCTCTCATTATCTGTCGCTAGTCTTTTACCCTTTCTTTTGAGCATCTAATTCCTTTTTTCCTTCAAATTACCTTTTGATTAGTACCATTGTTGGTTATGGCCTTTCTCCCTACCCATTGCTGGTATTTCTTCCTTCTTCCCTTTACCTGTCTTCCTTAAAAAAAAAAAAAAAAATATATATATATATATATATATATATATATATATATATATATATATATATATATATATATATTCCATTCTACCTATCACTCTTTTGGTGACTTGTTTGTGAGTGTTCATTATGTCTGAAAAAAAGGGGACTTCAGGCTTTAAACCATGCCAGAAATCGGAAAATGCCATACAGTGACTCATGAGGATTGTGTGCATTGTTTGGGAGTTCCTCATCTCTCTCTGCAATCACCTTGGTGTATTTGCCAGGGATTTAGCTCCCGTACTCTAAACGAAAGCAGAAATAAATTAATCCTAAAGGGCCTCCTTAAGACGCCCTTTTCAGAGGCTTTCTTCATCTGAGGGCTCATCCCATCCTAAGAAAGATAGAGAGACCACATTCCATACCATCTTTGCCTTCTGGTGGTAAGGATAAACCATCTAGACCAAAAATATGTAAATTGTCTTTGGAACAGAAACCAGTTTCTACAGCACCGACCTTGGTATCTTCAACTATTTTAGCGTCGTCAGCTCCTGTTTTGACACAGACAATGTCTACAGCACCGACCCTACCTAAACTACAGATTGCCACCTCCACACCCACCTCTGTACAGAGTGCCTTCACAGCACCGAGCTTACCCATGGTACCTGTGACTACTGTGGACACTCCTTCCTTCCTTCCTTGTCTCCAAATTCGAGACAGTGGTGCCATTGGACACTGCAGCACAGACCCGATACTCCCCATCAGTGGATCCTTTCCTGGAGCAGATATATAGACCCTTCTTAGAACAGGCAGACAGGCTCCTCGGTACGGAGTACGATTTCGAGCATGTCTACAGTGCCATCCACAGTGCCAGGAGTCCTGTCGGTACCGATCCATCTTGAGGCTCCTCTCTTGGTAGTGGGCTCAACAGAGTGGGGTGTGATCCCGGTTCCGAGGTCATCTTTTTCGGTTCCAGGCTCCCATCCCTCTTCAGGCAGGCCTGCTTTCCAGGCAATGGAGAGGGCCCTTGCCTCTTTAGGCAAACCTTCTGTGTCAGAGCCCCAGATGTGTCCTCCCCTTGAACTGCAGCTAACACAAGCCACCATTTTGGGACATCTAACATGAGAACCTCAAGAGACCCTACTGCAGGGTGCCCCTTCTGAGTCCTCTTCAGCAGTTCCCACTGAAGAGGTACCATGGAAGAAGTCATTCAAGAGGAAGCACATAGACTCCCCTGAGGGGTCTCTTACAGAGGATACGGATTACGATGAAGGGGAAAGGGTTCCCATGGTCATCCCCTGAAGATATCTTCTTTGGAGACAGCCTTGAAGTATTGAAACAGAGGGGTGACTGGAAGCCCAAAAATCCTTCCTCTGAGGAATCAGTGTTCCTGCAGGCCTTTCGTGCTCATCCATCTACCTTTTGGGTGATCCTGCTGGCATTCAAGATAGTTAAGCTCGTGGTGCAGCATGCCTGTAAGAATCCTGTTGAGCCAATCCCACTGAGACCAAATAAGATTCTACCCCCCCCCCCGAGGAAAATCCACATTTGTCTAAAGGTGTACCAGTAGATGCTATGGTGGTGGCGGCCATAAAGAAAGACCTCGCCGAAAAGAGCCAGACTGTTCATCTGCCTAACAGGGAGTCCCATGTGGTGAAAAGATTAGGGAAGTGAGTTTTTGCTTCATCGACCTTTGCCATGTGGTCTTTGAACTATCTGGCACATTTTACTAGGCTCCAAAGAAACTTAATTTCTGAACTTTCTGGAATTTTATCAGGAAAAGTGCCTGACTAGGTAAGTGAAAAGGTCACCTCGCAGCTAGCAACCCTGGAATTGATATTCAACTTGTCCAAGAGGTTAATATCCTGTGCAACCAAAGGGGCAGCAAGAGCTGCGGGTTCAGGTGTAGTTATGAGATGTCATGCCTGGATGCGCCATTGTGACTTTGTGGACCCCTTTAAGTCTTCCTTCCTTAACGCTCCAGTTGAAGCATCTTCCCTGTTTGGCCCAAAAGTGAAGGATACTCTAGCCAGGTGTGAGAAGGATGGCAAGACCCTATCTGCCATAGGTGTGCACTTTTCCACTCCCCAGCGTTCCTTCTCCAAGAGTCAGTGGAGTGGCAAGTTATGGCACAAAAAGTCTCTGGGTCCTTTTTGTGACACATGTGGTGAGTTCACTCTCAGAGGCAGAAGGGGAAACTCTTCTGGAAGATGCCCCTACTGAGGCAGAGGGGGCCTGCCTAACCAGGGACCCAGAGATTAATTCTCTGGACAACCTTACCAGCACTCCAAGAGCAACCCGATTGCTTTCCTCTGGAAGCAGTCGGGGGGCGTTTTTCTCTGTACCATGGTACCTGGCATCGATAACCACCAACTCTTGGGTGAAGAAGATAATTACCAGAGGTTACCACATCCCTGAGATTCTTACCAAAATCCACCAAGACGAATTCCGGATGTTCCACCCAGTCAAAGGGAAGAAGCAGCTCTAGAGATAAAAAAAAAAAAGCTGTGTCAAAAAGTCATCCAAGCAGTCCCACCAGACCAGATCGGATCCGGGTTTTACTCAAGATTCTTTTTGGTGCCAGAAAAGACAGGGGACTGGAGACCAATCTTGGATCTCGACAATTAAAACAAGTTTGTCACCCAAACAAAATTCCGGATGGTCACGGTTCAGTCCATTCTTCCCTTTTTGGAGAAAGGTGATTGGATGTGCTCAATGGACCTTCAAAATGTGTATTACCACATCAAAATGGACAAATGCTCCAGAAGGCTTCTTCGCTTCTGGCTGGGAGCCAATCACTACCAATTCCATGCTCTGCCATTCGGACTCTCTACAGCCGCCAGAGTGTTCACCAAATGCATGGCGGTAGTAACAGCTCACTTGAGACTGCAAGGATTCCGGGTGTTTCCATATTTAGACGATTGGCTCCTTACCGCCCCACCAAGCATCTACTGGTAACAGCCCTAAACTACATTCTCTCGTTGGAGAACTTTCTGGGAATTTCTATAAATTGGGAGAAGTCCAACCTTTACTCTGACACAATCCTTAGAATTCATAGGAGCAGTGTTCAGTACCGATTCCTGTTTAGTCTCTCTCCCAAGCAACAGATTACAAAGACTAAGACTCCAACTCCGGGTGATACTCTGTCAAAACAAAGTTTCAGCTTGAGAAGTCCTCCAGCTCCTAGGTTCAATGGCAGCTTCAATATCAATAGTGCCTCATGCAAAACTTTACCTGAGACTCCTCCAATGGCTTCTATCTCATCTCAGTGGTACCCAAATCATCATCATTTGTCCTTTCAGATTCGAATAACAAATCGATGCAAACAGGACCTAATTTGGTGGATGAGGCCAGAAACAGAGCTTTGGAGCCTCCCTTTCCATCCTTCTCTGCCCGGAGCCTCCCTTTCCATCCTTCTCTGCCCAGAGCCACTTTGACCACGGATGCTTCCCTGATTGGGTGGGGGGGGGGGTGCATTTTCAGGGAATGACAGTCCAAGGCACATGGTCCACAATATAGGCCAATCTACATACAAATTTCCTAGAACTGAGGGCAGTGTTTTTAGTGTTGCAAGCATTTCAATCTGTCCTTCCTTCTGGAACAATTGCCATCCAATCAGACAACATGTCAGTAGTCTGGTATATTAACAAACAAGGAGGAACCAAGTCCTAGACATTATGTCGAGAGGCCATGAGAATTTGGCAATGGGCGATAGCTTCCAACTGCTTTCTGACAGCAACACATATCCCTGGGATTCCAATGTGATTGCAGACAAGCTGAGCAGATATATTCTGCCTCACGAGTGGTCCCACAGTCCATACATAGCAGAAAAAAAACTTTCCTTACACTGTTTAAGGATAACAATGGAAGAATAAATTCAAAGAAGAAACCTCTGGTAATCCACCACAGCAAAATTCCAAAGAAATGCAATGATAAAATCAACAATATTTATTCCACAAAAAAGAGAGCAGCAGCAAAAATAATAATAAAACTCCATCCTTTGCAGTCCTTTGGACTGAGTTTTATTATTTTTACTGCTGCTCTCTTTTTTGTGGAATAAATATCGTTGATTTTATCATTACATTTCCTTGGAATTTTGCTGTGGTGGATTACCGGAGGTTTCTTCTTTCAGTCCGTACATAGCGGTGAAAAATTTCAGCCGTTAAGGCCAGCCTTGCTGCGACCTGTTCACCTCCTCATCAAACCACAAATGCAGCAGCTACTTTGCCCTAATTCCCCAGCAGGAGGAGTCCCCAAGGTACGCTGTAATCCATGACTGGACCACAGGACTTTTGTATGCTTACCCCCCCCCCCCTTCTTCTGATTCCCCAGTTCATGAAGAAAGTTCTTCGGTTGAAAAGCAAATTGATCCTCATAGCACCTTATTGGCCTCGACAAGTATGGTTCCCCTTTCTCCGGCCTCACTTACTATGCTGACCGTGGATTCTAGATCCACCTCCAGATCTGATTTCTCACCCCCAAGGGTTGAGCCACCCAAACTTAGCCAGTCTCAAGCTGACAGCTTGGTTTCTCCACTTCCAATGATCGCCAGGCAGAACAATCTTTCCTCCCTAGTATGTGACATTATTCTGGCCTCTCACAAACCATCCACCAGGAAACTTTATCTTGACAAATGGAAAAGATTTTCAATTTGGTCTATACATAGAAAACTAGACCCATAGTCAGCCCCAGTTACTGCAGTGCTAGATTCCTTATCAAATTTCTTTGAAGACTGTGCTGCAGCTTCAACTATATGGGTTTACCTAGCTTCCATTTCAAATTTCCTTAATGGTTTTGGGAATTCCTCCTTAATCTCACATCATCTGTGTAAAACTTTCCTAAAAGGAGTCTCTCACTTTAGACCTGCAATCAAACCACCTGTAGAACCATGGAGCCTCACGCTAGTCCTACAGTCTTTGACACAACCTCCCTTTGAACCTGCAGCAACTTGTGACATTAAGTTCTTATCCCTGGAAATCTCTTTTTCTGGTGGCCATCACATCAGCTAGGCGTATTTATGAGCTCCACGATCTATGCATAAAACATCCTTATTTAATTTTCCACAAAGACAGAGTATCACTGGACAAAATCCTTCCTTTCTCCCCAAAGTAACTTCTGATTTCTCTATTAACCAGACTATTGACCTACCAGTCTTTTTCCCTAACGTTTCAAATAAAGGAGAGTACTGTCTGCATTTGTTAGACGTACACAGACAGTTGAGATTCTGTCTAGATAGGACAAAAATGATGCGCAAATTAGACCAGCTATTTATAGCATTCTCTGGTCCTAAAATGGGAAAGTCAGTTTCTAAGGTGACCTTATCTAAATGGCTCAGAGATTGTATAAAAAAGCCTGTATCACAAAGCTCACTCTGCCAGATCAATAGCAACTTCTGTGGTGTTCCACTCAAGAGCTTCTATGGACGATATCTGTGCAGCAGCGCAACGTGGGCTACTCCTCATACCTTTATAACTCATTACAAATTGGATTTGGTCTCCAAGGGAAGAGCTTCATTTGGCTCAGTGGTGCTCAGCAATATTCTTCCATAAGGGCCGGCCAAGTGACACAAGGTAGCTGGGGACTCTGTCCCATCAGTGATGAATGAGTGAAGATTAACAACATCAAGTTATGTTGTACCATAATGTTCCATCTATGTTGTTGATCTTCATCATGTCCCACCCTCCTTCCCCCTCCTAAGGCTCCTGGGGGATACTTTGAGTCCAAGTCCTGAATTAAGGTACTTGCTCAGAAACAGCCTCTGCTTTACTAATAATGGGCAAACTCTATCTGAGGTAACAGGGAGAAGTGTACTATGGGTAAAAGCTTAGCTTAAGAGTTTTTGGCTGGTGCAAGCTTGGTATAAGGCCGACTCTGCTCCGAGGACTGAACCGACAACCCATCAGTGATGAATGAATGAAGATCAACAACACAGATGGAACGTTATGGTAAGACCTAATTTATGTTTCTGTTCCCTGCCTATGGTCCACCCCCATCCTTATCTCCAAATTTCTCCAAACATGGTCAATAAACTGCCAGAAAAACTAAACAAAATGACTCGCCATAAAAAATTCCGTAATTCATCCTTTATTCCTTAAAATGGCTGCCCATTATAGTGAAGCTTCTATTCTCTATTCCTTACATTTGGTATAATTTCCATCTTGGTTCAAATATAAAATCATTTCCTTTCTCAAAAGTGACTTCCCATGCTGTAACACATCAGCTTCATCATATTGCAACTTAGCAGTACGAAATCTTGGCTGTAGATGACTGTCACCAGCAGACTCTAATACTCCAGAATATGTACTGTTAGTAAGTGCTCATCATGACTTTTGTTAAAGGGTTTAATTTATTTCACACACAGTGCTATTTATATTAAATTCACCATCTACAATAATATAGATGAAGGCCTGCTTGCTAAGCCTTTTTGTTGATTTGACTCTCTCATTTGACTTTGTGGATCACTCTATTCTGATTCAGATTGTTGTCTGAACCATTTAGGGTACTGTCATTAAATGATTTCTGTATTTTTTCTGTGGCTGTATGTCCTTTGTCACCTCAAGCTTCTTTTGATAATAGTGTTTGCTTTTTTTTCCTAGTCACACAAGGCTCATCTTGGCATGTTTTCCTGGTCACATCAGTTTTTTTTTATGTATGTGATTTTTTTTTTTTTTTTTACCCCAGTTACCAATCATTACCAAATGCAGGTGTGAGCTCTCTGCAGGTGGGCCATCATTCAAGTAACTGTAAGGGTGTTTCATTTCTCTCTGATATTTTGACAGTGAAAACATTTGTAATGGCCAAACTCTATCCCTGGGTGGGGGGAATATGTGATCTGCATATTGACAGAGGTCCAGTGTGCATTGAAGTCCACCAACAGGCAGTTGCATAGTGAGGCTAATGTCTGCCCTGAGATGCTAACTGAACTCTAGTCACTTGGGCTGGAGCTAGGCTTTCTCTCCCTATGCCATTGGAGTGTTACTGAAGCATTATAGTGTGTGCAGATTCTCTCTTCAACATGAAACTGAGAAAAAAAGTACAGTTGTGTACACTTGCCATAAATGTAGATGTTCAAGTGTCTCACTGTTGCAGTCATCACATTTGGGTTATCTGCTTGCAGTAGCCCTCAGTCAGCCTGATTATCAAAGTCTTGGATCCTACGTCGGTTGCTGTCTCATCTTCCATGATGTCATGTAGTCAGGGGTATAAAGCATGCAGCTGACGCCGTTACATCAGTTTTTCTTGCACCAGATGTCAGGTGTCTCCATAATGGGAAGCAATTATTTATACAAGGTTATACCTCCAACAAAAAAGCAAATACACCAAAAAGCTTTAAGCATAGTAAACAGGAATAGAGGTATAGCCAAAAGAAGTCAGGGGGCTGGATGGAGGGTAACCAGTACTGCAACAGTGAATACACTTGAACATCTACATTTATGGTAAGTGTACACAACTGTACTATGTTCTTCATGTTTAACTGTTGCAGTCATCACATTTGGTATATTCCCAAAACTAAGGATGGGAGGATGAAATTAGATAGCGTTAGGATGAGCTGTAAGGCCCTGCAAGACTGCAGTGGCAAAGCCAGCTCTGGATTTAGAGAAAATTGGCAAGTGGTAATGCTTGGTGAAGGTATATACATAACTCCGGGTAGCAGCTTCTAGGATGTCCCTGGTAGGAACACCTCTGAGAAAGGCTGTAGAGGTAGATGCAGCCCTGGTTGAATGTGGTCTTATTCCCTATGGGGTAGGTTTTCCATGGTGATTATAGCAAAAATGAATGCAATGGCCTATCCACTTAGAAATGGTTTGCTTTGAAATGGCCTTCCCCTCTGCCCCTGCAGCAAATACAACCAGCAGCTGTTCAGGTTTCCTGAGAGGTTTAATCCTGTCCAAGTAAAAATATAAATTGTCTGTGCACATCTAAGGAGTGCAGTATTCGTTCCCCTTTGTTCTGTGGATTAGAAAAGAAGGTTGGCAAATGAATGGACTGGTTAAGAGCCACACTGGATACCACCTTAGGCATGAAGGAGGGATTGGTCCTGAGGGATACCCTGTCCGCATGAAAGATGATGAAAGGCTCCACTGCCATAAGGGCCTGTAAGTCAGACACCTGTCTTGCTGAAGTGATGGTTAAAAGGAAGGCTGTTTTCCAAAAAGGAATTTCATCTCTGCACTTGCAGCTGGCTCAGAAGGAGGTAGAGTGAGTTTTTCCAATACAGTTAAGGTCCCAGGCTGGAGTAGGGGCTCTCCTGGGTGGTCTTAAGTTTTTGGCCCTCTGAGGAACTGCTTCAGCAGTGGATGAGAGAAGAGGGTAGTTCGTGTAATGAGCTGAAATGGCTGAGGCATGAATTTTGATGGAGGAAAAGGAAAGGCCCTTGTGAAGCATCTCAGTTAAGTTTTTTATCTGAGGAAATTGGGCAGTGCTGTGCCTGTCCCCTGAGTTTAGTTCCAGGAATAGAATCTTTTCCATTTTCAGCATAAGATTTTCTAGTACTAGGCCTCCTTGCCTCCAGAATGACATCCATCACTTGCTTACTGAGGATGGTAACGGAGAGATCAGCCAGGCTGCCAGGTTCAGGGTTTGAAGCTGAGGGTGCAGAATCTGGCCTGGATCTGAGGCAGGTGCCAGCAGTGACACACTGCACAAAGGGAGGATACCAGTGTTGGTGTGGCCAGTTTGGTGTAATCAGTATCGTCCTTGGTTTGTCCTGTTTGATCTTTAGTAGTACCTTGGAGAGGAGAGGCAGAGGTGGAAAGGCATAAACTGAAAGATTTTTCCAGGTGAAGGACAGGGCATCCACTTTCCAAGCTTGTTTGTGGGGAGTCCTTGCACAGAATTTGTCCAATTGGTAGTTCTGGGGGGAGGCAAGCAGGTCTATCTCTGGACTCATTTGTTTCTCAACATGTTGAATATCTTTGGCTCCAGTTTCCACTCGTGGATCCATGAGATTTCTGCTTAGTTCGTCTGCCAGTGTATTTAGCTTTCCTGGCAGGAATTGAGCCTGTCGTGCACTTGGTAGCTCAATGCTGTGTTCCACAGAGCCATGGCTAATCTGTAGAGAGGGTATGAGTTGGGGGCCCGAACTCCTTCGCAGATGTGTTAAGCAGACAAATCATGGATCCCCACAAGTGGAAACTGGATCTTCATGTATTTCAGAAATTGACAGTGTCATGGGGAACTCCAGACATAGATCTGTTCGCTTCTCCACTAAACCACCAGCTGCCACAGTTTTGCACAAAAGGGTTTCATCACACAGCTTGGAAAGTGGATGCTCTGTCTTTCAGTTGGACAAACCTTCATCTGTGTGCCTTTCCACCTCTGCCTCTTCTTCCAAAGGTACTGTTAAAGGTCAGACAGGACAGGCCAAGGATGATTTTGATAGCTCCAGATTGGCCTCGGCAACACTGGTACCCTCTACTACGGAGTCTGGTAAAGAAGCCTCCATGGCCTTAACCTTTGATTCGCATCTGTTATCCCAGCGGACGGTCATCTGCTCAATGTCAAGCTTCACTCTCTTCCTCTGACAGCCTGGCATATTCTGTGTTGAAACACAGCAGGTCTCAACTTCCTCAACAAGTTTTAAATGTGATTATGGAAGCTAGAGACCTAGTACAAGGAAAGTGTACGCAGCAAAATGGAAGAGATTTTTATTTTGGAGTAAAGCAAAGAATTTGGAGATTTCTGAGCCTAATTTGAGTATGGCTCTTCAATATCTTACTGAGTTACTGGACAAGGGTCTGTCCTTCTCTTCCATCAAGATTCATGCTGCAGCGATCTCAGCTCACTATGATTGTGACCCACCATTGTTTTCGCATCCTTTGTTCAAGCAGTTTCTTAGAGGGGCTAAGAATATCAGACCCCCACGTAGAGCTCCTACTCCTGCTTGGGATCTCAATTTTGTGTTGGAAAAACTTACTCTACAACCTTTTGAGCCTGCGGCTACTGCTGAATTGAAATATTTGTCATGGAAGACTGCTTTTTTGTTGGCTATTACTTCTGCAAGAAGGGTGTCTGAGTTGCAGGCCCTTATGGCAGTCGAGCCCTTTTGATTTTCCATAAGGATAGGGTATCATTACGTACTAATCCTTCCTTTATGCCTAAGGTGGTTTCTAGTGTGGCTTTAAACCAAACTATTCATTTGCCTACCTTTTATGCAGACCCCCAAAATAAAGGGGAAAAGATTTTGCATACTTTAGATGTACACAGGCAATTGCGTTATTACTTAAGCAGGACTAAGGATTTTAGGCAGTCTCAGCAGTTGTTTGTTTCTTTTGCTTTGAGTTCAGGGCAAGCCTGTGTCAAAACAAACTATTTCTAGGTGGATTGGCTTTTGCATTGCATTTTGCTATTCCCATCATGGCAAGGAGGTTCCAGCTGGGATTAGGCCTCATTCCACTAGGGCTACTGCCACTTCAACAGCATTTCTACGGGGGGTGGCAACTAAGGATATTTTGGAAGCAGCTACTTGGAGTTCAGTGCATACTTTCTCTAAGCATTATCACCTTCCTATCTACTCTAAGTCTAGGGCTGGTTTTGCCACAGCTGTTTTGCAAGGCATGTTGTCAGCTCCTGCTTCTTTATGATTTGCCAGCCTCCCTTACCTCTGCTTTGGGATTCTACCCAATAGTAAGGACTGCAGCAATGGAAGACTAAGAACATAGTACAGTTTTGTACCTACCATAAATGTAGATGTTCGAGGATTCCATTGCTGCAGTCCAATACCCTCCCTCCTTCCTCTGTGTTTAGGGGTGGTTGTGTAGGTGATTTACCTGCTTATATTTTTGTATATATTGTTCATGTTTTGGTGCAGGTATTTTGGGCCTTGTCTTTTTAGGGTCTTCTGACATCTGGGGCAAGAAAAGACTGAGGATATGACGCCGGTCATGCGCATTAGTACCCTGACGTACTGACGTCAGTCTAATGCGCCCTGACCGACGTCAGCCTTATACTCTGGTATTCGGGCCGACTGGATGCGGACTATACCCAATAGTAAGGACTGCAGCAATGGAATCCTCGAACATCTACATTTATGGTAGGTACAAAACTGTACTTTTCTCCACTTCCAATGATCGCCAGGCAGAACAATCTTTCCTCCCTAGTATGTGACATTATTCTGGCCTCTCACAAACCATCCACCAGGAAACTTTATCTTGACAAATGGAAAAGATTTTCAATTTGGTCTATACATAGAAAACTAGACCCATAGTCAGCCCCAGTTACTGCAGTGCTAGATTCCTTATCAAATTTCTTTGAAGACTGTGCTGCAGCTTCAACTATATGGGTTTACCTAGCTTCCATTTCAAATTTCCTTAATGGTTTTGGAAATTCCTCCTTAATCTCACATCATCTGTGTAAAACTTTCCTAAAAGGAGTCTCTCACTTTAGACCTGCAATCAAACCACCTGTAGAACCATGGAGCCTCACGCTAGTCCTACAGTCTTTGACACAACCTCCCTTTGAACCTGCAGCAACTTGTGACATTAAGTTCTTATCCCTGGAAATCTCTTTTTCTGGTGGCCATCACATCAGCTAGGCGTATTTATGAGCTCCACAATCTATGCATAAAACATCCTTATTTAATTTTCCACAAAGACAGAGTATCACTGGACAAAATCCTTCCTTTCTCCCCAAAGTAACTTCTGATTTCTCTGTTAACCAGACTATTGACCTGCCAGTCTTTTTCCCTAACGTTTCAAATAAAGGAGAGTACTGTCTGCATTTGTTAGACGTACACAGACAGTTGAGATTCTGTCTAGATAGGACAAAAATGATGCGCAAATTAGACCAGCTATTTATAGCATTCTCTGGTCCTAAAATGGGAAAGTCAGTTTCTAAGGTGACCTTATCTAAATGGCTCAGAGATTGTATAAAAAAGCCTGTATCACAAAGCTCACTCTGCCAGATCAATAGCAACTTCTGTGGTGTTCCACTCAAGAGCTTCTATGGACGATATCTGTGCAGCAGCGCAACGTGGGCTACTCCTCATACCTTTATAACTCATTACAAATTGGATTTGGTCTCCAAGGGAAGAGCTTCATTTGGCTCAGTGGTGCTCAGCAATATTCTTCCATAAGGGCCGGCCAAGTGACACAAGGTAGCTGGGGACTCTGTCCCATCAGTGATGAATGAGTGAAGATTAACAACATCAAGTTATGTTGTACCATAATGTTCCATCTATGTTGTTGATCTTCATCATGTCCCACCCTCCTTCCCCCTCCTAAGGCTCCTGGGGGATACTTTGAGTCCAAGTCCTGAATTAAGGTACTTGCTCAGAAACAGCCTCTGCTTTACTAATAATGGGCAAACTCTATCTGAGGTAACAGGGAGAAGTGTACTATGGGTAAAAGCTTAGCTTAAGAGTTTTTGGCTGGTGCAAGCTTGGTATAAGGCCGACTCTGCTCCGAGGACTGAACCGACAACCCATCAGTGATGAATGAATGAAGATCAACAACACAGATGGAACGTTATGGTAAGACCTAATTTATGTTTCTGTTCCCTGCCTATGGTCCACCCCCATCCTTATCTCCAAATTTCTCCAAACATGGTCAATAAACTGCCAGAAAAACTAAACAAAATGACTCGCCATAAAAAATTCCGTAATTCATCCTTTATTCCTTAAAATGGCTGCCCATTATAGTGAAGCTTCTATTCTCTATTCCTTACATTTGGTATAATTTCCATCTTGGTTCAAATATAAAATCATTTCCTTTCTCAAAAGTGACTTCCCATGCTGTAACACATCAGCTTCATCATATTGCAACTTAGCAGTACGAAATCTTGGCTGTAGATGACTGTCACCAGCAGACTCTAATACTCCAGAATATGTACTGTTAGTAAGTGCTCATCATGACTTTTGTTAAAGGGTTTAATTTATTTCACACACAGTGCTATTTATATTAAATTCACCATCTACAATAATATAGATGAAGGCCTGCTTGCTAAGCCTTTTTGTTGATTTGACTCTCTCATTTGACTTTGTGGATCACTCTATTCTGATTCAGATTGTTGTCTGAACCATTTAGGGTACTGTCATTAAATGATTTCTGTATTTTTTCTGTGGCTGTATGTCCTTTGTCACCTCAAGCTTCTTTTGATAATAGTGTTTGCTTTTTTCCTAGTCACACAAGGCTCATCTTGGCATGTTTTCCTGGTCACATCAGTTTTTTATGTATGTGATTTTTTTTTTACCCCAGTTACCAATCATTACCAAATGCAGGTGTGAGCTCTCTGCAGGTGGGCCATCATTCAAGTAACTGTAAGGGTGTTTCATTTCTCTCTGATATTTTGACAGTGAAAACATTTGTAATGGCCAAACCCTATCCCTGGGTGGGGGGAATATGTGATCTGCATATTGACAGAGGTCCAGTGTGCATTGAAGTCCACCAACAGGCAGTTGCATAGTGAGGCTAATGTCTGCCCTGAGATGCTAACTGAACTCTAGTCACTTGGGCTGGAGCTAGGGCTTTCTCTCCCTATGCCATTGGAGTGTTACTGAAGCATTATAGTGTGTGCAGATTCTCTCTTCAACATGAAACTGAGAAAAAAAGTACAGTTGTGTACACTTGCCATAAATGTAGATGTTCAAGTGTCTCACTGTTGCAGTCATCACATTTGGGTTATCTGCTTGCAGTAGCCCTCAGTCAGCCTGATTATCAAAGTCTTGGATCCTACGTCGGTTGCTGTCTCATCTTCCATGATGTCATGTAGTCAGGGGTATAAAGCATGCAGCTAACGCCGTTACATCAGTTTTTCTTGCACCAGACGTCAGGTGTCTCCATAATGGGAAGCAATTATTTATACAAGGTTATACCTCCAACAAAAAGCAAATACACCAAAAAGCTTTAAGCATAGTAAACAGGAATAGAGGTATAGCCAAAAGAAGTCAGGGGGCTGGATGGAGGGTAACCAGTACTGCAACAGTGAATACACGTGAACATCTACATTTATGGTAAGTGTACACAACTGTACTATGTTCTTCATGTTTAACTGTTGCAGTCATCACATTTGGTATATTCCCAAAACTAAGGATGGGAGGATGAAATTAGATAGCGTTAGGATGAGCTGTAAGGCCCTGCAAGACTGCAGTGGCAAAGCCAGCTCTGGATTTAGAGAAAATTGGCAAGTGGTAATGCTTGGTGAAGGTATATACATAACTCCGGGTAGCAGCTTCTAGGATGTCCCTTGTAGGAACACCTCTGAGAAAGGCTGTAGAGGTAGATGCAGCCCTGGTTGAATGTGGTCTTATTCCCTATGGGGTAGGTTTTCCATGGTGATTATAGCAAAAATGAATGCAATGGCCTATCCACTTAGAAATGGTTTGCTTTGAAATGGCCTTCCCCTCTGCCCCTGCAGCAAATACAACCAGCAGCTGTTCAGGTTTCCTGAGAGGTTTAATCCTGTCCAAGTAAAAATATAAATTGTCTGTGCACATCTAAGGAGTGCAGTATTCGTTCCCCTTTGTTCTGTGGATTAGAAAAGAAGGTTGGCAAATGAATGGACTGGTTAAGAGCCACACTGGATACCACCTTAGGCATGAAGGAGGGATTGGTCCTGAGGGATACCCTGTCCGCATGAAAGATGATGAAAGGCTCCACTGCCATAAGGGCCTGTAAGTCAGACACCTGTCTTGCTGAAGTGATGGTTAAAAGGAAGGCTGTTTTCCAAAAAAGGAATTTCATCTCTGCACTTGCAGCTGGCTCAGAAGGAGGTAGAGTGAGTTTTTCCAATACAAAGTTAAGGTCCCAGGCTGGAGTAGGGGCTCTCCTGGGTGGTCTTAAGTTTTTGGCCCCTCTGAGGAACTGCTTCAGCAGTGGATGAGAGAAGAGGGGTAGTTCGGTGTAATGAGCTGAAATGGCTGAGGCATGAATTTTGATGGAGGAAAAGGAAAGGCCCTTGTGAAGCATCTCAGTTAAGTTTTTTATCTGAGGAAATTGGGCAGTGCTGTGCCTGTCCCCTGAGTTTGGTTCCAGGAATAGAATCTTTTCCATTTTTCAGCATAAGATTTTCTAGTACTAGGCCTCCTTGCCTCCAGAATGACATCCATCACTTGCTTACTGAGGGATGGTAACGGAGAGATCAGCCAGGCTGCCAGGTTCAGGGTTTGAAGCTGAGGGTGCAGAATCTGGCCTGGATCTGAGGCAGGTGCCAGCAGTGACACACTGCACAAAGGGAGGATACCAGTGTTGGTGTGGCCAGTTTGGTGTAATCAGTATCGTCCTTGGTTTGTCCTGTTTGATCTTTAGTAGTACCTTGGAGAGGAGAGGCAGAGGTGGAAAGGCATAAACTGAAAGATTTTTCCAGGTGAAGGACAGGGCATCCACTTTCCAAGCTTGTTTGTGGGGAGTCCTTGCACAGAATTTGTCCAATTGGTAGTTCTGGGGGGAGGCAAGCAGGTCTATCTCTGGACTCCCATTTGTTTCTCAACATGTTGAATATCTTTGGCTCCAGTTTCCACTCGTGGATCCATGAGATTTCTGCTTAGTTCGTCTGCCAGTGTATTTAGCTTTCCTGGCAGGAATTGAGCCTGTACGTGCACTTGGTAGCTCAATGCTGTGTTCCACAGAGCCATGGCTAATCTGTAGAGAGGGTATGAGTTGGTTCCCCCCTGCTTGTGTATGTACCACATAACAGTGGTGTCCGTCTTTACCATTAATTGTCCTGGAAGAATGTGGTCCTTGAAGGCTGTCAGAGCATTCTGTACAGCTAACATTTCTTTTTGATTAATATGCAGGTGCATTTGACTTGGGTTCCATTTGCCCTGAATGCACTTCCCTGCCAAGTGAGCCCCCCCTGCATAGTCTGATGCATCTGTTGTTAGGGTTTGTATGGCAGGGGATAGAGTGAATGGCAGTCCCTTGTTTTAATGGCAGGCCTCTGCCCACCAAAGGAACTCTTATCTGTAGGCAAGGTATGATGGGGATCATTGCTTCTAGATCCTGAGAATGTTGACACCATAGGCTTTTTAGATACCATTGTAGTTCCTCGTTCACATTCTTGCATATGGAATTAGTAGAATGCAGGAGGCCATGAACCCAAAGGCTTGCAGTATTTTCCTTGCAGATAGCTGGGTCTTTGTGGCCAGTAGTTTGAAGTAGGTTGTCAAATGAACTTGTTTCTCTGGTGTGAGGAAAGCCATCTGGGAAGTTGTATTCAAGCTTGCTCCCAGGAATACAATTTGTTGGCAGGGTACAAGTTGTGATTTATTTTCGTTTATGGTGTACCCCAGAGAAGTTAACAATTTTTGTACAAACGCCAGATGATTCAATAGTATGTCCTGGCTTTCTGCCTGAATTAGACAATCATCCAGGTATGGGTATATTTGAATATTTCTTTGCCTGCAAAATGTAATGACTGGAGCTAGGCATTTTGTGATTACCCTAGGCGCAGTAGATAAGCCAAAGGGCAGTGCAGAGAACTGAAAGAGTGCATGTAGCCTGCTTTGAAGCGTAGGTATCTTCTGCAAGATTCCCTTATTTGGGATGTGCAGGTAGGCTTTCTTTAAATCCAGTGTTGCCAACCAGGCATCCTTGCCTAACATAGGAAGCAACTGTTGAATAGTTAGCATCTTGAATTTTGGGATCACCAAAAATGTGTTTAGGATAGAGAGGTCCAGGATACGAAGCCAGGAGTTGTCTTTTCTTGGTACCAGGAAAAGTCTTGAGTAGAAACCTTGTCCCATTTCCTCTTCTGGGACAATCTGAATAGCTCTGATACTTGAGACAGAGAATTTGCTTTTGAGCCTCTGCCCACTGATTTTGGGGTAAATCTGGCCAACCATTTGGAGTTGGCAAGATGTGGAAGTGGAATCTGTATCCTTGGGAAACTATATTTAAAACCCATTTGTCCTGTGTAATGAGTTCCCAATTTTTTGCCTGCAGGGCAATCTTTCCCCCTAAAGGAGCAGTCAGTTGTGCAGGGCTTGGAAGTTTTAAAATCAAGTCATTGAGACAGTTTACCATAGGGGGAGTCTTACTACTCCCTGCTCTGGAAGTGGGACCCCCCCCCCACTGCTTAGTCCTGTAAGTACCTTGGGACTGAAGCCTGGGTGTTCTGCTGGTTCTGGGTTTAGACTGAGAAGGCCTGGAAGAGGCGGGAAAGGACCAACTCTTAGAGGGCCAATGCCTACTAAATCTGGGAGGCTGTACTTGCAGGAAATATTTAACAGTTTGCATAGATTTAGTTTTTTCCTCCATCTTTTTAAGTACTTCTTCTGCTTTGTTGTCAAACAGGCGGTCCTGGTTTAAGGGAGCATCCAGCAATTTAGCTTTAACATGATCTGGCAAAGATTGCTCCTTAAACCAAGCATGCCTTCTAAGTACAGACCCAGTGATAATAGCCCTGCAAGATGCCTCTAGTGAATCAAAACCACATTGCAAAGTATGTTTTCCAACTTGTTCAGCAGAATGCATTAAATCCTGTAAATCTTTATTTTCAGCACAGTCATGAATCAACATCATTTTCTGTTTAAGCAATCCAGCAATATGCTGCTGATACTTTAACATATGAAACTGGCAGTTTATGGCCAAGGTTGCAGAAGTGTATACCTTCTTACCGCATCTGTCCAGCGCCCTGGAGTATCTATCAGAGGGAGTAGGATTTTTGGCAGTAGTTGCCGTAATGCCCTTGGTCCCAGTGAAATGGTCTCAGGATCCACAGTAGGATTTTTAAAGAGGAACTTATGAGAGTCAGGAACCCTGTAATATCTATCTGGTTTTCTGGGAGCAGGAGGTAAACAGTCAGGGGCCAAGCTAAATTCCGAAAAGGCATCATCAACAATGTCCAGTACAGGGGAGATAGCTAAAGGCCTGTGTTGGGGCAGGAGTAAGAAATCCCTAAGCCTCTTTTTAGAGTCAGAGTAACCCTGGCTTTCCCAGCAAAAATGCTCCCTAAGAGTATGCAAGGTTTCACCAAAAGAGAAATCCTCTGGAGGGGAACCAAAAAAAGTCCCAAACAATAAAATAATCAACGTCCACGTAAGGCAAAATGAAACAGCTATGAAAACAGCAAAAATAGCGTATACTGATTTATTATCCGCTTTCGTACCAAACTTCATCAGAATAAACACATATATCAAAGCTTCCTCTTATATACAATAGTAAAATCATGTGATTAATTAAACAATTAATTAATAAACTTCCCAAACCCAGTTAAAACCAACTTGATTTTTAAAAAACAACTAGACAAATCAATTAATCTAAACTGTTGTAAATAATATTTAAGTAAAATGAGAATAAATTAAGCTGCCAGCTTTGTTCACATTTAATCTACGTTGTTTTAAAAAAACACTTGATGTTAATTGTCTCGTTGAGACCAGGGGCTGTATCTGACTTTAATTTTATTTGCCAGTATGTTTCCCTTTGTAAAAGAAAATTCTTGAAATCCCCTTCCCTCATATCCTTCTGCCCCACTTCAAGTATAGAAAATAGAAATTTTTTAAAAAATGGACAAATCAATGAATGTTTGAACAAGGCGCTCTTTTCGTCCTTGGATTTAATGGAGTATAAATGTTCCCTAATTTGAATTTTAAGCTCCCTAGTGGTCATCCCTATGTAGAACGCATTGCATGTTGAACACAGAGCGATGTAAATAACTCCACTAGTACTACAATTCACTAAACCTGGGACCTCCAAAGTCCTATTAAAGGTGCTAACCGAAATGTAAGGTCCAGTTGAAATAAAACGACAGAAATTACATTGATTACACGGGTACATCCCCCTCTTGTGGGTCCCTAATTTAGAAACAATATTTTGTTGATTTTCAAAAATCCGTTTTAGGTTAAAACCATTTTTTTGAACAAAGATAGGCTTTTCTCCTAAAACATGAAAAATATCCTTGTTACCCTTAATAATACCCCAGTTTTTCCTGATAATGTTTTGAATGTCCCGACAGTCAGAGCTCATTTCCAAGGAGCAAATTAAGTTAACATCCATCTTATTTTCAATATCCTTCCTAGGCGAAAAGTCCACTTCGTCAATTTTAAGGTTCAACGATGGAAAATATTTACTATCCCTTTTGGACCAAATATCCGCTCTAGTCCTACCTAGGGTGGATTGTTCATATCCCCTTTTAATGAATAAAGAGGTGATAAAGGCAAATTCAAGGGTCAAATCCGCATCCTTAGAGGTCATGCGGCTTGCCCGAATGAATTGCCCTCTGGGGATATTGTTGGTTATATATTTAGGGTGCCCACTTTTGTAGTGCAAGTATCCGTTATTAAATGTCATTTTCCGAAAAATACAACTATGGAGTCGATTTTCATCAAAATCCCATTTAAGGGAAACATCCAAAAAGTTAACCATCAACCCCTCAGTCCCTTTGGTGAATTTTAAATAGTCCGAAAACAAGTTGATGTCTATAAAAAATTCATTAACGGTCCTACTGTCACCGTCAATTATGAAGAATAAATCGTCCATAAACCGACAGAAAAAACGGATGTTGTATTTGTCAGCCAGGGCAGGAAAAAATTGTTTTTCCCACCAAGACATAACCAAATTAGCAAATGCTGGTGCTGCTGAGGAGCCCATGGCTACCCCTCTTTTTTGTCGGTAATAGGTTTTCCCAAAAAGGAAAAAATTGTTTTCCAAGGTGACCTCCAGTAACCTACACAAAAGGGAAATCATGTCATTGGTGAAATTAGGACAACTAGAAGTTAAAAAATTCCGGATAGCTTCAACTCCCTCATAATGGGGGATACAGGTAAAAAGGGAAACAACGTCAAGGGTAAACATAATCTGTAAATTAGGATTAAAACCACAGGTGTTAACAAAATGGTTTATTTTCTTAAGAAAATGCCAAGAGTCCCAAATAAAGGAAGGTTGTACAGAGACAACTGGTCCAAGAATAGCATCAAGGAACAAAGCCACTCCTTCAGTTGCTGAATGGGGAGCTGAAACTATAGGTCTAAATGGCGGATTTAGGGAGGACTTGTGAACCTTAGGGATCCCAAAAAGTACCCCTATCCTGGGATGGTCATTAGTGCAGAAATCATATAGTTCAAAGCTGATTTCCCCATTCATAAGGGCATCATATAAATAAGCCTGAACCAAACGATAACACCGTTTGATTTCAAAAAGTGGAATGGTTTCATATTCGTCCCTGTTGCCCAAAAGGTCCAACATACCCCTTTCATACACTTCCTTTTTCATAATGACTATGTTGTTCCCCTTATCGCTTTTCATGAAGCGAAATTCCCCAGTCATAGATTGTAAATTTTTTAAAGCCTGCCTTTCGTCCCTTGATAAATTACTCTGTAAATTAGAATGATTATTCAGAAGACTGTCAACTTCTTGAATACATATTTCTTCAAACACTTTTAAAGTGTGAAGTAACTTAGGACAAAAAAATGAAGGTTTAACAAAAGTACTTTTAGTGGAGGGTAGATCATGCAATAAATAATGCAAGTTCAACTTTCGGGAATATTTCTTAATATCAACAACAGTTCTCACATAGTTGGCCCTAGTATGGGGAACAAAATTTAAACCTAGTTTCAAAACATCGAGTTCCACTTTACTAAAAACATGTTCAGTCAAATTTATAATACTGAAATGGTCGTTAGTTGCTTCTAGGTCTCCTCCCCTGAAGACTGGGAGCTCAAAAAAGTTCTGCTCCTGGTAGAAACCGTTTTGGTTACAACTTGGTTCCTCCGGTTGGAAAAAGAACCAGATGATGGTAGGGGAATAGAGTTCACTGTTCCTGTCACAACAGTAGAAACATTAACATTGTTCTTATTAATAGTATCCGCGGAAGGCAGTAATGGAAAATTTTCAACATCTGTAGAAGGATTTCCTTCACCTTGACCAACTTCAATGGGAATATTGTTATCAAAAGGTGGCTTAGTTGCCATCCTTTCGTAGGTTTTAGACCTAGAGCGGTCGGAAAACCCGGCCCCTCCTAAAGA
This sequence comes from Protopterus annectens, assembly GCF_019279795.1. NCBI lineage: Eukaryota > Metazoa > Chordata > Ceratodontiformes > Protopteridae > Protopterus > Protopterus annectens. The sequence goes on from NC_056743.1 coordinate 1,777,038,330, forward strand.
ATTATTTGAAAAATAATTGTTGCCTCCTTGGCCTACAGTTGTAGGATAAAGCCCCCAGTCAACATTTTTAGATCCTTGTCCCTTGCTGTTAGCCGATTTGAAAGTTTTGTTAGGGACACCAAAATTAGCATAAGCAGAATTGTTTTTATGAGTCAAGGTCTCGTAACAATTTTAAATGCTTTCTGTTGATATTGTCAGTTGAAAACTGTTCTGTTTCTTTTGAAACAGAATCAAAAAAGTCAGAAAACTTTGCCTCACCTAGATTCTGCTTAAAGTACATCTCCAGTCCCGTAATTTCTTTCTTAAGTGCTTCCTTTTTAATAATGTTGTTATCAAAAAGCAACTTTAAAAAGCGAAGTCCGGCATCATTAAAGAAAGCAACAAGAGTATTAAAAAAGGGGTCACCGGTTTGCACCTTGTTGGGGCACTTAAAAAATCGTAGCCCCTTTGGAACAATGTTGAGTTCCAAACAACGTGCAAAATAACAATTTTCAACGTGAATTGCATCGTACCTTTTAAGAAGCTTTAGTAACTGCCCACGTTTTGAGTTGTAATCCTCGTTGTAAAATGCATCGGGAATCCCTTCCGCTGTACCTAACTCTTTGAATGGATTGTCCGCACGGTCGAAAAACTCCTGAAAGGTCGCCCGACCAATAATGCGTTGTTGAATAGGAGCCGCTGAATTAGAATATCGTGTTGCTCCTTCTGAATAAACAGCCGCCTCCGGTTCATTGTGGAACCCTACTGGACTGGAAGCTCTAATAGTAGTTTCCGGGTCATGAGCTCTAGAAGCCAAAACTTTCAACGAGTTCTTAATTTCAGTAAGAGTCGCAAATAGAAGCATGTTTAAGTTCCCAGCTTCCATAGATGGAGTAGCATGGATGCTCAAATTCAGCAAAGGATCATCAGTAGCCTCAGCCATGGACAAAAACAGCCAGTAAACCAAAAAAAGTCCCAAACAATAAAATAATCAACGTCCACGTAAGGCAAAATGAAACAGCTATGAAAACAGCAAAAATAGCGTATACTGATTTATTATCCGCTTTCGTACCAAACTTCATCAGAATAAACACATATATCAAAGCTTCCTCTTATATACAATAGTAAAATCATGTGATTAATTAAACAATTAATTAATAAACTTCCCAAACCCAGTTAAAACCAACTTGATTTTTAAAAAACAACTAGACAAATCAATTAATCTAAACTGTTGTAAATAATATTTAAGTAAAATGAGAATAAATTAAGCTGCCAGCTTTGTTCACATTTAATCTACGTTGTTTTAAAAAACACTTGATGTTAATTGTCTCGTTGAGACCAGGGGCTGTATCTGACTTTTAATTTTATTTGCCAGTATGTTTCCCTTTGTAAAAGAAAATTCTTGAAATCCCCTTCCCTCATATCCTTCTGCCCCACTTCAAGTGTAGAAAAGAGAAATCCTCTGGAGGGGAAGCAGAGGGAATAGAGTCCTCTGCATCAGAATCCTCATAGGGTAGATAAGGGTAAATCCTGGTCATCAGAGGAAACAGAAATATTTCAGAATCCTGATCAGAAGAATCATAAGCAAACCCATTCCTAGGTCTCTTAGAGGGGGAAGGTTGGCTTCCCTTGATTAAAGTAATAAGGTCTTCAGCCATTCTCATTTGTTTTTTAGGCATAGAGGCCTGACCATGCGGCCTGGGCGTCGTTTTTTAGGCATGGATAGAGTTTTAGGCCTTGAAGAAGAAGATGGCATTGATTTAATATGCAAGTCAGTAGGCCTGAATACACCCTCCGAAGCCAGTGCCTGCACAGTGGCTCCGGACCCATCCAATGTAGAGATATCCACAGGTTCCATAGTTGAAGCATCTTGCGGCATACCAGACTCCGAATGGGTCTCAGTAGAGGCCTGCTTATCTGAAGTAGTGGGTATTAGGGGCTGCGAAAGCGCCTCACTGAGTACCAGCGAACTGGCAACTAGCTTAGGAGAAGCGTTGTCAGCAGCTTTGGACCTATGCGGCCTGTCTCTGTCTTTATCTTTGCGTTTTTTCAGAATGTCGGTAGTCGGGTGGCTTACCGAAGCCATATATGGGTAATTGAACAGAGTATCAAAATATTTAGAAGCATAAATATACCGATGACGAATAGTTCATTGTTTAAATAAGGCACAAAACCGACAGTGAGGTACATCGTGGTCAGGGCCTAGGCAAGGAATACAGTACGTCATGGTCAGGGCCTAGGCAAGGAATACAGTGCGAATTAAAGTCTTTGAGGTATTTGCTTTCCACAAGAAATACAATTATTGACTTTTACTGACATCGGATTAGAGGAAGAAAAGGTTTCCCCAACGGGGTACTTAGCTTAGTTGAAGACTTAGTTTCTGAAACTCGAAAATGAAAATTTCAGGAGTCTGCCGACAGGCACATGCAAACTGCTTCTGCTTCAGGCACCGCACGGCAAGAAAGATGTAATGTCATCTGCTGCATGCTTTATAACCCTGACTACCTGACGTCATGGAAGATGAGACCGCAACAGATGCAGGACCCAAGACTTTGATAATCAGGCCGACTAAGGGCACTGCAAGCAGATAACCCAAATGCGATGACTGCAACAGTGAAACACGAAGAACATCTGCAGTACTCTTACAAAAGGGCTTTACCAGATGAGTACTTTGGCCGCCATGGTACAGTTCAGACTGCTCAGGCAGCTTAATTTGTGTAGCATTTTTCTTTTTGTAAATCAGAAATGAGTACAACAGTTGTTAAATGGATAGAAAATAGTTTTTATATCACTTTTTTGCCTTTCAGACACACTTGTGGTTTTTTTGAGAGTGATGGCCACTGGCTGTAGTCCAATAATACTCGCCACTGAGCACCATTCTTATGCGTCAGACAGGGGTATGGTCTTCAAGTCCCACACCACTGATCCAACTACTGTCTGAGGGGCAGTTGGCCTTAACAGCATACTACAGACATGCCTTGCTTCCTCAGGTTATGACCAACATCTTCCAAACCTAAATAAGCTCTACACTGACCATTTGCTTAATTATAACCAGTAGCTTCCCTGGACTTCATCCACTGTTTGTCAGCCTAGTGCCTGTCAGTGCTGTTTTACCTATGTTAACTGGAGTGCACAAGATAATTTTGCATTCACACAGATGCACGGAGTGTTTCCCAAGAGGGGCTAATAATAGCTGAGTTGGCACCCTTTTCCTTCTTTTATAATAACACTGTCACAAGCTAGAGCAGTTTAACACACCAGGAGCACAGTTGCTGTGTACTTTTAAAGTAAGCCACAGCAATATGATTTTCTGTTACAGCTAAAAAGGTGGCCAACAGTTAGTAGTTCAACAGGTTTTATGAAGATCTTTGTTTGCATCAATAAACTACCAACCTGCAGCTTTTCCAACTGAATAACGAAGTTCATGTGAAATGAATACAATTAGGCAATGCACTTTGAAAATTATATACACAAGTAAATATGCATGAGTACGTTGGTGTACAAAATAAATGTATTGAACAGCAGCTAGAAGAATGCTAAATATCTGCAACATGGTCCTGTTACTCTCGTTAGCTTAAAGTCTAGCAGTAGAAGAGACTCTGGCAAAAATGAGCTCTGTCTAAAAAGTCTACTCGGCACTACATCATGCAACTGTTGAGAGTTCTGTCTGTCCTAAGAGTCACAGTACTGCAAAACATCCAAAGGGATGTCCTAAGCTGAAACTTCTTAGACATGTCCTCCCTTTCAAGGATTCAGTGTGCTTTATTACCTGTCAGACAAACAAATTAAATTGTAAGCATCCTACTTTTACAGCACTATTTAGCTCTGTAGGAAGTCTCAGTCCATTTCCAGCAATAACCTCTAAAAGGAAGTGGCAGGCTTAGAAAAAAATAGTCTATTTTACTGAATAAAAATGCATGAGTCACAGGCAGTTTTATACATTTTATATGCTGCATGTTTTACTGCAAACATTTCAGACTTTAATCAGCTTTGTATTTATTTAAAAAAATGTTTGTCTGCTTAGTTCACCTCTGCTATGTAGAACTTCTGATTTCTCCATCTACTCAGTTCATTTTAATGTTGTATTGACATTCAGTTTGAGTTTGAATATAGTACTTCACACGTACTTGACTCGTATGCATGTTAGCAAGCATATGTACTGTTTATTTGAGGAGGGGCTGGCACACCTTTTTTGTCTATCCTTTTAGCAACAGAAGAGTCCTCTTCAACAGCTAAACTTGCTTTTTGAAAGTATTCATAGGCTCACACTAACAGCCAGCAGGGCCTTTTTAAGCCTAACCATGCGACCCAGCCCAGTTGTGTCCATATGTGTCATAGGAGTTTATTAGGAGGAGGTATGGTTAGTTAGGAAGTTTGAAGAGGTTATGGGAGGAGGGGGTGGTGATAGTTTGGGCATCACCGTCTGCCTAGCATCTGTCAGAGACATGGGGGGCAGACCCTGGACTTTATTTCCAATTTCCCATCCACTGGTCAAGGGTACGCATAAATAGGGTTAGGAATGGACTCTGCTCCACATGGGTGGAAAGCCTGTCCAGAGCATGTGGATCCTCTGAGACGCATCTGTCTCGCCAAGACATCTTATGTCACAAGCAAAATTTAAACCATGGATCTAATAGTTCTGATGTTCATTTTGCAAGTGAGCAAAAGGTCCATAAATGCTGGATCCAAGGATGCCTTGTATGCCAGGCATAGATCGCTCCTCAGTAACTTGTAGGAGACCAAGTGTCGAGACAGCGCTTTAATGCAATGCGTATAGAACAATGTGTTTATACCCTGGATTCTCATGTTAAGGAACCTTTATGCACATGCCAACTATATGTCTGGTCAGGTACATGCTGAAAGGGGCATTATACTCCATGGTGCCTCTAATAGAGGCCGAATACAGTGGCAGTATGATTTCCTTGGACCTGGATGCCATGCCCTTACTTTGAGTGACAAAGAATAATTATCTAACTACCTTGGCCACTTGTTGGTCAAAGGCCAGATTACTTTATTCATATGTTCTCAGGTCTGTAACTACCAGGTAAATTCTTAAGAATGTCTTACCGATGGAGTAATTGGCCTGGGTTGCAGCTTCCCCAAAAGACAGTATAATGCATTTCTTGGCATTGAGTCTGTGACTTTGGCACCAGTCATTTGTCTGTGTTACACCCTCGTGAAAGATTTGTGTGTCATGGGGAGAATCCATGATGGCTCCCAATTTGCTGTCATCTGCAAACCAGGTCAGCCAAAGGCCATTTTCAGTCTTGCCTGTACCTCTGAGAAGTAATGCTAAATAGGACCAGTTCCAGCATGGAGTCCTGAGGTGACCGGTCTCTTAGTGGAGGTGATCTCACCAGTCCTGACTTCCTGTGTTCTTATATGCAGGCTAGCTGGGAACCCAGCAAGCTATGCAGAGTTTTATGCCCAGTTCAGTGAATTTGTCAACTATACCAGAGTGGGGTGCTGTATTGAATGCCTTGGCCAGGTCCAGGTAGGTGGTATGCATAGTTTTCCACTCATCCATTGCCTTGGTGACCTTCTCAAAGAAGTTCACCAGGTTTAGACCGCATGACCTTCCCTTGACAAACAAACTGGGTTGGGCCCAGTGTCTGAAGGCTGCCTTTTCTGTATTGATCATTTGCATAATTTGTTCCATGGCTTTGTATATTGGACTAGTTAGACTAATAGTCTATAGTTTCCTGGGACGTTTGATGGTCTACCCTTATGAAGTGGGATAACCGTTGCAGTCCTTCATTCTTGTGGTGCAAAGTCTGTTTTGAGGCCATAGTTGAAAAGTGACTCAAGTGGGTTCAATAGATCATGTTTCAAGCTGTTTAGGAGGCATCCTGGGATACTGTTAGGCCCATTGAGGGTGTGTATTTCACCTTGGCAAGTGCCACCAGGACTGCTCCCTGTTAGTTGGGGGGGTTATGATGGGTATTTCATGCAGGGAGGCGGGGGGGGGGTGATGTTTGAGCTGAATTTGTCAGCCAGCAACTTCACTGTCGCTCTGTTGTGTGAAGGTGGCACCATTGACCACCAGTTCAGCACACTGATGTGTGCTATCTATGAGATTTTGGACATAGCCTCACAGGGTAAAGATGACCACAAGGCCTTCTACAGCTGTTTTGGCCTAATAATTGGCCTTGCTGTACTTAAACTAGACAGGAAACTAAGAGGACTAATTAATTAGAGAGCTCCTATCATTATGGGAGTTGCTGTTCCTGATTTTAGCCATTCCTTTTTTCCTTTTGCTATAAACCCTGTTAAGGTTACGATTCCACCAATGTGGTTATTTTTTAGAGTTTGTTTTAGGCTTACTTCTAGTAGATACATTAGCCTCTATACCGTGATTTACATGGCTGTGCAGCATCTTTCTGAACAATTCCACATAGATTGCTGTGAATTTGGGGTTGGAGTAGATACTGAATTTTAAGACTATTACTTAAGATGTAGATCTGATGTTATTTAGTCACCATTCCTCACGTTAGGGTCTTGGATCCGATATTGGATCCAAGCAGGCATACCCAGAACACAGCTTTGCTCAAGCTCCTCCCCTCCCATAATGCTCTGCTGCTCTACACTCCCTCAGATCTCGTTTGCCGCTCAGTCAGATGAAAATTGCTCAGCTCCTGGTAGTCTAAGTGCATTTAGCTCAGAATATTGAAATGTATTGTTATTTCTTGTTATTTTTTGAGTTTGTAGTGTTAGTGGGTAGTTTTCCCTGTTATCTATCCCCTCTCGGTCGAGTTTTAACCTTGTTAGGTCCCTTTTACCTCTGGGTTTTGTCTTCGGCCTAGTTATTTTGCGGTGTGCAAGAGTTCTTTAATAAGTGTGTGTGCGAGTTCTGAAAGGATTTTAGGCTTTTGAATCTTGGCTTGTTTGTGGATTCTGGTTTTGCTTGCAGTTAGGCCATGTCTGTAAAGCCTTTAGGTTTTAAAAGGTGCTCCTCTTGTGGGTGGAAAATGCCTATTTCCGACTCGCATGAGGAGTGCCTTTACTGTCTCAGCGGCGACCACCTTGAGGTGGAATGTGGCATTTGTGCCGCTTTCAAACCGAGGGTTTTGGTCGACCATCAAAACAAGCTGTTAAGTGTTTGATCAAATGAGGGCCCTTTGTCACTGCTTCCCCGGCCAAGGCTGGCCGTCATGAGGCTAAAAAGAAAGCTTCTGTTGAGGCCCCGACCAAGCGTCCCAGGCTGTTGGATCCTAGGTCCTCGGATCTGGCTCCAGCCAGGGCAGGTTCGGATCTGAGATCTCTCTCTGGGTCCTAGGTCATCCAGGGAGTCCACTCCTGGATCCAAAGGCTTGGACCCTAAGCTCTCAGAGCCGGTGACTTTGCCTCCCCCCTGGATCCAGGGACCTCGGCCCCAGACCTTCGGATCCGAGGGGAGGCACCATACCTTCAGATCCAACCCTTTCATATCCGAGGGATTCGAGAATTATTTCCTCAGATCCTTTGTTGAGCTCAGTTCCGATTCAGTCGGATCTGAGAGTCGTGCCGGAGCCTATAGTAGTGGAGGATCTAACATTGGATCCTTTGCCCCCTAAGCAGCTGTCTTCCCAGCTAGATCTCATTCCAGGGAGCACAAGAGAAGACACTCGAGCTCCAGGCTCGAGTATGTCCTCCCATCTCCTCCCCGATGTTTTGTGTTTCACTGTTTCAGTCATCACACTTGGGTTATCTGCCTGCAGGTAACCCTCAGTCGGCCTGAATACCAGAGACTTAGTATTTGTGCGTCGGACTGAATACCAGAGACTTGCTATTTGTGAGTCGGATGCTGTTGCTCCAGGACTGATGTCAGGTCATCAGAGGTATAAAAGCGGGCAGCCGACGCCATTACATCAATCTTTCTTGCCGAGAAGCCCGAAGCAGAAGCAGTTCGCAAGTGCCGGTCAGCCGCTACCTGAATTTTCGTTTACGAATTGAATAATTGTGAAGTCTTCTAAAGCTAAGTACCCCGTTGGGGATCCTTTTTTCTTGCTCTAATCGATGTCAGAAAAAGTTAACAATTGTCTTTCCTGTGGAAAGCAAATACCTTACAGAGATTTTCATTCTTACTGCATCACCTGTTTAGGCCCAGACTACAACGTAGTCGGTTTTGTGCCTTGTTTAACACCCGAACCATTCATCATCGGGCTCTCTTTGTCACTAAATTATTTCGCTCTCGATCTCCGTATTCTGAAATGGCTTCGGTAAGCTATCAGACTACCGATATTCCAAAAAAACATAAAGATAAAGACAGAGACAGACCAAATAGGTCCAAAACTGTTGATGATGCTTCCGTTAAGCTAGCCACTAGTCCACTCGTACTCTGGCGCTTTCGCAGCCCCTGATGCCTGCTTCAGTGGATTCGCAGGCCTCTAGCGAGACCCATTCGGAGTCCGGTATGCCGCGAGACTCTTCTTTGACTATGGAACCTGCGGATGTCTCTACCTTGGATGGGTCCCGTGCCGCTGTGCAGGCACTGGCTTCTGAGGTAGATGTTTTGTGTTTCACTGTTGCAGTCATTACATTTGGGTAATCTGCTGGCAGGTTGCCCTCAGTCGGCCTGATTAACAAAGTCTTGGGTCTTGGGTCTGTTGCTGTCACTTCCATGACGTCAGGTAGTCAGGGGTATAAAACATGCAGCCGACACCATTTTCATCAGTCTTTCTTGCTGCGCGGTGCCCGAAGCAGAACAGTTCACAGTGCCCGAAGCAGAACAGTTCGCAAGTGCCGGTCAGCCGACTCCTGAAATTTTCGTTTTCAAGATTCAAACCCGAAGTCTTCTACCTAAAGCTAAGTACCTCGTTTGGGAAACTTTTTCTTGCTCCTTACTGATGTCAGTAAAGGTTAATTAACTGTATTACTTGTGGGAAGCAAATACCTCATAAGGACTTTCATTTGTATTGTATTCTTTGCCTAGACCCTGATCACAACGTGCCTTGCTGTCGGTTTTGTGCTAAATTTAATCAATGCACTATTAAGTGTCTGTATATTTTTGCATCTGAATATTTTGACTCAAAATGTAACTATCCAGAAATGTCGTTGGTTAGCTATCCGACTAACGGAATACACAAAAAGCGCAAAGAAAAATCAGAGACAGACTGTCGAAGTCCAAAACCAATGACGAAGCTTCACCTAAGATGCTTTCGCAGCCCCTGATACCCGCTACTTTTGATTCGCAGGCCTCTACTGAGACCCATTCGGAGTCCAGTATGCCACAAAACACTTGCATCCACGGATGTCTCTACCTTAGATGGGCCCGGAGCCGCTGTGCAGGCATCTGCTTCTGAGGGTGTTTTCAGGCCTAAAGATTTGTATATTAAACCGACGCCAGCTTCAAAACCTAGGCCAAAATCAGCTTCTATGTCTAAAAAAACGACGCTTGGGCCATGTGCACAGGCCCCTATGCCTAAAAAACAAATGATCAAAATGGCTGAGGATTTAATTACCTTGATCAGGGGTTCCCATCCCCCTCCTGTTAAGAGGCCTAGGCAAGGCACTGACTATGAATCATCAGATCAGGTTTCTATTTCTTCTGATTCCTCTTCTGACCAGGAATTATCTATTCCTCCGTATGAGGACTCTGATGCAGAAGAATCTATCCCTTCTGCTTCTCCTCCTGAGGATTTTTCTTTTGGAGAAACTTTGCATGCCTTAAGGGAACACTTTCAGTGGGAGAGTCAGGATTTCTCAGAATCTGAAATGAGGCTTAGGGATTTCCTTCTACTTCCTCAGCATAGGCCTTTGGCTATACCTCCTGTTCTAGACATTGTTGATGATGTTTTCTCAGAATCCAGCTTGGCTCCTGATTCCCTGCCTCCGGCTCCTAGTAAGCCAGACAGATATTACAGGGTTCCTGACTCCCACAAATTCCTTTTTAAAAACCCTACTGCTGACCCTGAAACCATTTCTCAAGGGTCCTAAGGGCGTTAAGGCCTCTACTGCTAAAAATCCTACCCCTTCTGATAGAGACTCCAGGGCATTGGATAGATGGGGTAAGAAGGTTTACACGTATGCAACCTTGGCAATCAGGGCTTTAAACTGTCAATTTCATATGCTTAAATATCAGCAGCATGTCATGGGCTTACTTAAACAGAAAATTATGTTGATTTCTGTGTGGAAAATAGTTGCAGGATTTATTGCATTCAGCTGAACAAGTGGGAAAGCATACTTTGCAATGTGGTTTTGATTCCTTGGAGCCCTCTTGCAGGGCCGCTGCAACTGGATCTGTGATAAGAAGGCATGCTTGGCTCAGGGAGCAAAATCTGCCTGATCATGTTAAAGCAAATTTGTTGGATGCTCCTTTACAACAGGACAGTCTATTTGGTAATAAGGCAGAAGTTGTTTTGAAAAAGATGGAAGATGAAGCTAAATCTATGCAAACTGTAAAAGATTTCCTGCAAGTGCAGCCGCCCAGGTTCAGTAGGCACTGGCCTACTAAGAATTGGTCCTTTCCAGTACCTACCTGTGCCACTCTGGTCAAACCCAGACACTCCAAAGGCTCCAGGTTTCAGTCACAAGGAACTTAGAGAACAAAACAATGGGGTGCCTCCACCTCCAAATCTGAAAGTAACAAGGCACCTCCCTACGGTAAACAGTCTCAATGACTTTTCTCTGTCATCTCCAAGCACTTAACTTTTGGCAGCCCCTTTGGGGGAAAACTGGCACTTCATGCACGAAATTGGCATCTAATTACCCAGGACAAGTGGGTTTTATAGTATCCCAGGGATACAGATTTAATTTCCACATGTTGCCAATCCCAAATGGATGGCCAGATCTGCCGCCAAATAAGTGGGCAGAGGCCCAGAAACAAGTTATGCCCCTCATGAATATGGGGGCTATTCAGCCCGTACCAGAAAAGGAAAAGGGACAAGGTTTTTTTAGACTTTTCCTGGTACCCAGAAAAGACAAATCATGGCATCCATTTCTGGACTTATCCATTCTAAATACATTTCTGGACATTCCAGAATTCAAGATGCTGACTCTACAACAGTTACTGCCTATGCTAGGCACGGATGCCTGGTTGGTAACTCTAGACTTAAGAGGCTTACCTGCATATCCCAATCAGGGAATCTTGCAGAAGATACCCCCGCTTCAAAGCAGGCTATTTGCATTACCAGTTCTCTGCACTGCCCTTTGGCTTATCTACTGCGCCCAGGGTCTTCACAAAGTGCCTGGCACCAGTAATTGCATTTTGCAGACAAAGAAACATTCAAATTTATCCTTACCTGAACGATTGTTTAATTCAGGCAGAAAACAAGGACACACTGCTACAGCATCTGGCATTTGTAAAAAGGCTTCTAGCTTGTCTAGGGTACACCATAAATGAAAAGAAATCACAACTCGTACCCTCTCAAATAATTACATTCTGGGTGCAAGCTTGAAGACAACTGCCCAGATGACTTGCCTCACGCCAGAAAAACAAATTCAATTGATGACTTACTTCAAACAAGTGGCCACAAAAACCTAGCTATCTGCAAGACAAATTCTACAGGCCTTGGGGTTCATGGCTTCCTGCATTCAACTAATTCCATATGCAAGATTGCATATGAGGAAACTTCAATGGTACCTAAAAAGTTTATGGAGTCTACAATGTCAGCCTGGAAACAATGATTCATATCATTCCCTGCCTGCAGCAAGAGTTCCTATGATGGGCAGAGGCCTGTCACCAAAACAAGGGACTGTCATTCATTCCACTCCCTGCCACCCAAACCCTGACTACAGACGCATCAGATTATGCTTGGGAGGCGCATCTGGCAGGGAGATGTATTCAGGGCTAGTGGAGCCCAAATCAAATGCACCTACATATCAACCAGAAAGAAATGCTAGCTGTACAGAATGCTCTGACAGCCTTCAAGGACTACCTTCATCCAGGGCAACTACTGATAAGGACTGACAACACCACAGTCATGTGGTACATAAACAAGCAGGGGGGTACCCATTCCTACCCCCTTTGCAGACTAGCCATGGCTTTGTGGAACACTGCCTTGACTTACCAAATACATCTACAAGCTCAATTCCTGCCAGGAAAGCAAAATACTCTGGCAGACGAACTAAACGGAAATCTTATGGACCCACACGAATGGAAACTGGCTCCACAAATCTTCAGCATGTTGATACGCAAATGGGGGAGCCCAGACATAGATCTTTTTGCCTCACCCCAAAACTACCAGTTGGACAAATTCTGCAAGAATTCATCACAAAAAAGCTTGGAAAGTGGATGCTCTATCCTTCAGCACCTATCGGTCTATGCCTTTCCCCCTCCACCTCTGCTCTCGAAGGTTTTACTAAAATTAAACAGGAAAAAACAAAAATAATTCTGATTGCTCCAGACTGGCCTCGCCAACACTGGTACCAGCTCCTATGCAATATGTCACACCTTCCTCCGTGGTACCTGCCTCAGACAGCTCATCTACTGTCTCAGCAGAACTATCAAATCCTGCACACTCGGCTCCAAACTCTGAAACTTGCAGCATGGCTAATCAACTAATTTTACCAGTTACATCTCTCAGCAAACCTGTGATGGATGTCATTTTGGAGGCTAGAAGGCCTAGTACTAGAAAATCTTATGCAGATAAATGGAAAAGATTCTGTGCCTGGAACCAAGCGCAAGGAATAAAGACAGCAATGCCCAATATTCCTCATTCTGCAATATTTAACTGAGATGCTTCACAAGGGCCTATCTTTTTCCTCTATAAAAATCCATGCCTCTGCCATTTCAGCTCATTCCAACACAGAGCCTCCCCTCTATTCTCATCCCCTGCTTAAGCAGTACCTCAGAGGGGCCAAAAATTTGAGTCCTCCCAGGAGAGCACCAACTCCTGCATGGGGCCTCAATTTTGTGTTGGAGAAACTCACCTTACCTCCTTTTGAACCAGCTGCTATGGCAGACAAATGTCTATCTTGGAAGACTGCTTTTCTTTTAGCAGTCACTTCAGCTAGAAGGATTTCAGAACTACAGGCTCTCATGGCAGTGGAGCCTTTTATTGTCTTTTACCTGGACAGGGTGGCTCTCAGGACCAATCCATCCTTTGTGCCTAAAGTGGTATCTAGTGTGGTTCTTAATCGGACCATTCATCTGCCAACCTTTTTCCCCAAATCCACAGAACAAGGGTGAGTGGATTCTGCATTCATTGGATGTGCACAGACAACTAAGATTCTACTTAAACAGGACAAAATCTCTTAATAAAATCTGAGCAATTACTGGTGGCATTTGCTCTAGGGGATTACTGGTGGCATTTGCTCTAGGGGATTACTGGTGGCATTTGCTCTAGGGGCAGAGGGGAAGGCTATTTCAAAGCAGACTATTTCAAAATGGATAAGCCATTGTATTCATTTCTGCTACATGCACCATGGTAAACCTGTCCCCAAGGGGATCAGATCCCATTCCACCAGGGCTGCATCTACTTCTGCAGCCTTTCTCAGAGGGGTTCCTACCAGAGACATTCTAGAAGCTGCTACCTGGAGCTCAGTTCATACATTCACCAAACATTACCATTTACCTCTCTTCTCTAAATCCAGAGCAGGCTTTGCCACTGCTGTCCTGCAGGGCCTTATAGCTGCTCCTAATGCTATACAATTCCATCCTCCCAACCATAGCTTTGGGATTCTACCCAAATGTAATGACTGCAGCAGTGAAACATGAAGAACATAGTACAGTTGTGTACACTTACCATAAATGTAGATGTTAGAGTGTATTCACTGTTGCAGTCCTTGTTACCCACCCACCAGCCCCCTATTTTTCTCTTACTGTACCTCTCCTTTCTTTTACTATGCTCAAAAGTCTTTTTGGTGTATTTGCTTTTATTTGAAGGTATATTTTTTGTGTTCAAAATTACATGCATATGTATATATATTTTACTCCCCATTTGGGGGGCACCTGACATCTGGGGCAAGAAAAACTGATGAAAATGGCGTTGGCTGCATGTTTTATACCCCTGATGACCTGACGTCATGGAAGAAGGGACAGTAACTGACGCAGGACCCAAGACTTTGTTAATCAGGCCGACTGAGGGCAACCTGCCAGCAGATTACCCAAATGTAATGACTGCAACAGTGAATACATTCGAACATGTACATTTATGGTAAGTGTACACAACTGTACTTTCTTTGTTCAACTGATGTTCGACTCAAACCGATGTATTTTTTAACCAAAAATGTGAGAGTGTTCAATCTCGCCGTTTGTTCTTACACACGGGTTCGGAGCCGATCCTCGGCTCTGAGTCGGCCGCATAGCAAATCTCTGCATCTTAGAGAAGCTCAAGACCAGGCTATATCCCACAATCCTCCCTGCCATTACTCAGATCTAGTTAGTAGTGTAGTTAGTTTTTTTATAGGTTTCCCTTTGGGGCCTACCTTTCTATAACCTATAGCTATATTTTTTCCTCTTAATTATAGCTAGTGTTAAATTTTCTCTTTTTTACAGTGAAATTGTTTTTTGCTTATTATGTCTGAGAAAGCCAAGTCTAGTTTTAAAAGGTGTCAGTGTGGGCAGAAAATGTCCATCACTGACAACCACACTTCCTGCGTCTACCATCTTGGCCCTCTCCACTTGCAAGAGGATTGCTCTGTTTGCCATTCCTTCAGTGGGAGGGTCATGACAGATAGACGCAGGAAACATATAGACAGGGGACTTCTTAAGCCTGCTTTCCAGGAGGCCTTGGACAAGTCTGATCAGGCTTCTAAGTCCTCGAAGGGGTCGAAGATGTCGGAGCCCATGTCATCGGCTCCAAGTTCATCTTCGAAAGTTCGTTCGCTGGTTCCACAGACTTCGGGGCCGAGCGTCAAACGTTTATCTCTCAATGAGCCCCAGGTCTTGGAACCGGTGTCGGAGCTACCGCCACCTTCCATTCTTCGGTTGGTGCCATCTTCGGCCCCTTCGACCCGATCTTCCAGACCGTTATCCGATACTGATGTGGATCGTGTCGGGCAGAAACTTATGGAGAACACGGCCCTTTCCAAGTTGATTGCAATTTCCTCCTAGTTGGTGTCGAAACTAGAAGGCCTTCCCTTATTTCCAACAGGTCCTCCTTCGAGACCCATCCAGTCTTCGGAGCCAGAAGAGGATGAGCCGATGATAGTGGAGCCCTCGGTGCCGAAACCGTCCATTGCACGATCGACACCATTGACCTCGACTCCATCGGAACCTGTAGGTGAGTCGCGGAGTCTACTATCTCTCCTTAGTTCCGGGACCGAGAGTCGTACCGACCTTCCAGTGCCGACTCTCCCTCTCGGGGCCTCGGCGCAGATTGGCTCGGCTCCGTCCTCGGGGTCGAGACCCATGGGCCCCGTGTCTGGGATTCTTCCATGTTCTTCGGAACCGGGGGAGTCCTCGACCCGAGGTTCAGGGGTTTTTGACCTTATGAGGAAGGTTTTGTCTACACAGACAACCACTTCATCGGAGGCGTCTTCTCCCTCCCCTAAGGAGCCGCTCTCTGTTTCTGTTCTCACGACACATCCAAAGCGTGGAGCACCATTGTCTCAGCCATCCCCAGAGGGTGCCCCCTGTTCCTCGGAGGCCTCACCGGAATTCCCCTCCGATGAGGTTCCGAGGAAAAGATTGTGCAAGAGGAGGCACTTAGATTCCTCACCGGAATCTCTAACTTCTGACACTGACTTGGATAAGTCAGAGGGGTCCCCAAAATCCCCCTCCGAGGATGTCTCATTTGCGGACATCTTGGAGATTTTAAAACAGAGGGGTGATTGGCAGTCCCTAGCCCCCACTGAGGACGAGTCTGTGTTGCTGAAGGCTTTTGGTGTTCAACCTTCTACCTCCTGGGTTACTCTGCCCTTCGATGAGTTAATGGATTTGATTGCTCGAAGGGCATGGGAGACACCGGACACAGTGGAACCGGTCCCTCGAAAACCAAGCAAATTTATTACCGCTCCCCAGGACAAGACTTATCTCACCAAAGGAGTCCCGGTTGACGCTGTGGTGGTGGCTGCAGCCACTAAAAAGGAGATGTCTGAGTCTTCCTCTTCTGTTCATCCTCCTAATAAGGATTCTAGGACTATGAACAGTTACGGGAAGCGCGTTTTTAGTTCAGCGACTTTTTCCATGCGTTCGCTAAACTATTTGACACATTTTACACGTCTACAGAGGGATCTCATAAAGGAGCTGGGAGATACCCTCCAAGGTAACACAGATGCTGCTGTTTCAGATAAGGTAACAGCACAGCTTAACACCCTTACCTCCATAGTGAACTCGTCCATGAGGCTCATCTCGTATGCGGCTGAAGGGTCGAGTAGAGCCGCAGCTTCAGCGATTACTCTACGAAGACAATCCTGGATGCGGCTGTGCTCATTTGCGGAAGCCTTCAAGTCTGCCTTCGCCAACGCCCCCTTTGATGGTGCCACTCTTTTTGGGCCCAAAGTGAAAGAGACATTAACTCGGTGTGAGCAAGAAGGAAAGACTCTGTCTGCTGTCGGAGTTCATTTTTCCGTTTCATCTAGACCGTATCCCAGAGGGCAATGAGGCGGAAAAATGTGGTTCCGTAAAACTCTGGGATCTTTCCAGGCCACACAGTGACCCCCCCCCCCCCAGAGGCAGGGGGGGGCAGACATGGAAGACGTCGCCCCGGCAGCAGAGGGGGTCCGCAGAACCAAGGCGACAGGGATCCTATCCCTGGTAAGCCTTTCCAGCACTCCTGAATGGGGGCTCGACTGTCCTGCTCTGGAGGCAGTCGGGGGTCGCTTGGCTTTATATCCACAGGCCTGCCTAACTCTCACCTTAGACTCCTGGGTAAAACGCATTGTAACCAGAGGATACAAAATCCCCTTTGTCAACTCCACCCCAACAAAGAAGGTTTCCAGATGTGCCACCCCGTCTGTGAGGCCCAGCAGCAATAGAAATTTCAAAGCTGCTCAAAAAAGAGTCATTCAGCCAGTCCCGGCGGACCAAAAAGGATCCAGAATTTACTCAAGGTTCTTTTTAGTTCCAAAAAAGACAGGGGACTGGAGACCCATTTTGGATCTCAGCAATCTCAATACCTTCGTGAAGAAGGAAAAGTTCCAGATGGTCACGCTTCAGTTGATCCTTCCATTTTTGCAGAAGGACGACTGGATGTGCTCGATAGATCTTAAGGACGCGTACTACCACATCAAGATGGCCAGACCGTCCAGAGATCACCTGCGCTTCCGGCTGGGAGCCAGTCATTTTCAATTTCGAGCCCTGCCCTTTGGGCTCACCTCAGCCCTCAGGGTATTCACCAAATGCATGGCAGTGGTAGCGTCTCACTTGAGATGTCTAGGATTCCGGGTGTTTCCTTATCTGGACGACTGGCTCCTCACCGCCACCACCGAGCATCGCCTCATACAAGCCAGAGACTATACAGTCAACCTTTGTTCCCACCTAGGGATTTCCATAAACTTCGAAAAATCTGCCTTACTGCCCTCACAGCATATTTCATTCATCGGAGCAGACCTAGATACGCGCTTAACACTGGTAAAGCTCCCTCAAGTAAGGGCTTCATCCCTCAAGGAACAGGTTCTTTTTCTACTGCAATGCAGGAAAGCCCCGGCCAAATTGGTGTTGAAGGTTTTGGGACTCATGGCAGCGTCCCTCATTGCAGTTCCTATGGGGAGATTGCACATGAGGCTCCTCCAATGGCTGCTGTTCACGCAGTGGTCGTTCCAGCAGTTACCCCAATGCACGAGATTCTGATAACAGATTCTTGCAAGCGAGACCTCTCATGGTGGGTGTCCAGTCAGGATCTCACCATGGGTCGTCCATTTGTTCTACTGAATCCGACTGCCACGATAACCACGGACGCTTCTATGATAGGGTGGGGGGGACTTTTTCAGGGAAGAACAGTCCAAGGGGAATGGTCCAACATGGAGTACAACCTGCACATAAATGTTCTGGAAATGAGGGCGGTGTTCTTGGCGTTGCAACACTTTCAAACCCTCCTACCTCTAGGAACAGTAGCAGTTCAGACAGACAACATGTCTGTAGTCTGGTACATAAACAAACAAGGGGGAACCAGATCTTACCCATTATGCAGAGAGGCCATGAGAATTTGGCAATGGGCAGAGTCCACGGGTCGCTTTCTGATAGCAACACACATCCTGGGGTCATCCAACGTCATTGCGGGCAGGTTGAGCAGAGCCATCCTGTTACCTCACGAGTGGTCCCTCAAACTACAGGTGGCGGAAAGAATTTTCTGCAAATGGGGCCAGCCTTGCTGCGATCTATTTGTCTCCCCGATGAATACCAAATGCAGAAGCTATTTTGCCCTTCTACCCCTCCAGGGGATGTCTCCAGGGACGCACTGATACACGATTGGCCCCCGGGTCTCCTATATGCATTTCCACCTACCCCCTTGATTCCCAAATTTCTTCAGAAAGCCATGAACCTGGAAAGGACAATTGTACTCATAGCCCCATTCTGGCCTCGACAGATATGGTTCCCCTTTCTTCGAGCCCATCAAACAGAGGAACCGTGGATCCTGGACCCAGTACCAGATCTACTGACACATTCGTCGGGAGTTCCTCACCCGTCTCTTCTATCCCTCAAACTAGCAGCTTGGCTGCTCCACTTCCCCGCCTAGCCAGGTCTGATCTACTTTCTCCGGCAGTTCAACGCATTTTGGGTTGTCTCTCATAAGGCTTCCACTACAAAACTCTACAGGAGTAAATGGAAACGCTTTGTGTACTGGGCATCTAGCCAACACTTGGACCCCCTGGTTGCCCCTTTACATAAAGTTCTAGAATTTCTATCCATCCTTTTCCACGAAGGAGCCTCTACTTCCACACTAAGAGTACAGTTGGCGGCCATATCCAACTTCCATGTTGGTGAGGACGGTTCTTCTATTATGTCCCACAGGCTTTGTAAGGCTTTTATGAAAGGTTCCTTCCATCTTCGACCGCCCGTCAGAGACCCTTTATTCCCATGGAATTTAAATTTGTTATTGTCGCAACTAATGTTGCCACCCTTCGAACCAGCCTCTTCTTGCCTCCTGAAGTTTTTGTTGTGGAAGACTCTCTTTCTTGTAGCGGTTACTTCAGCTTGGAGAGTGTCAGAGCTGCAAGCACTATCGATTAAACCACCTTACTTATTTTTCCACCCAGATAGTTTCCTTACGAACAAACCCGTCTTTCCTTCCTAAGGTATGTTCTGTCATAAATATTAATTAGTCCATTAAACTCCCTACTTTCTTCAAAAACCATACCAGCAAGTTGGAATATATGCTGCACAAGTTAGATGTCCACAGACAGCTAAGATTTTATTTGGACAGGACTAAGGATTACAGAAAAACAGATCAACTTTTTGTTGCATTTGCAGACAATAAAAAGGGCATGGCAGTTACAAAACGTACGCTTTCTAAATGGCTTACTGATTGTATAGGCTTTGTGTGTTCTAAGTCGAATCAGGCTTTGCCCACCAAACCTGAGGGCCATTCTACTATATCCGTTTCCACTTCCTTGGCTCATGCAGCTCGCCTGCCTTTGGACACGATTTGTGCAGCAGCCACGTGGTCTAAACCACATACTTTCATCGCTCATTATAGAGTTGACAAAGCCTCCAAAGACAGACATCTTTTGGTTCCACTGTGCTCAGGAACGTTCTTCCATGAGTCACTCAGGGTGACGGAGCTAGGGACACTACCCGTGTGTAAGAACAAACGGCGAGATTGAACACTCTCACATAAAGAAGTTATGTTCTTACCATAACGTTCCACGTGGAGTGTTCATCTCGCCTTTGTTCTTATATTCCCCCCCTTCCCTCCCTCACGTGTTTAGAAGAATGAGTAGGACTAGAGTCTGGTCCACATGTCTTTACCTCTTCTGGGTATATTGCCTCTTACCTCATGGGGTATATTTCGTTACGCTTTAGTTAATTTAACAGTGAGATAGTGTCTCTGAATTTTTGTGGCGGTATGTAGCCTTAGCACCTCAGGTTTATTGTTAGTCTGGTTTGCTTGCAAACTAGATCTGAGTAATGGCAGGGAGGATTGTGGGATATAGCCTGGTCTCGAGCTTCTCTAAGATGCAGAGCTTTGCTATGCGGCCGACTTGGAGCTGAGGATCGGCTCCGAACCTGTGTGTAAGAACAAAGGCGAGGTGAACACTCCACATGGAACGTTATGGTAAGAACATAACTTCTTTTTACCGAGTTTCTTAGGCCCAGAGTATGCACTATGCCTAGAAAACCTATGACCAGAGCGCATGCACCTGCTCCCATGCCAAAAAAACAAATGCTTAGAATGGCCGCAGACCTTATTACACTGATTAGGGGAAGTCAGCCTTCCCCTGCTAAGAAACAGAGTCCAGTCCCCTTCAGCTTCTACAGACCAGGAGTCCGATGACTCTGAGATTTCTGATTATGAAGACATACCCTTATCTGCTTTTGAGGATTCAAATGCAGAGGAATCCATTGCCTCTGCCTCCCCTCCAGAGGATTTTTCTTTTGGTGAAACCTTGCATACCTTAAGAGAGCATTTCCACTGGGAATGCCAAGACTATCCTCAGTCCAAAAAGAGACTCAGAGAATTTCTAGAGATGTCCTTCATGGATGCATCTGCAGTCATAACAACTGGGTTGTCCTGTCGTCAGGCAGCCCTGCAGTCGGCCAGATTCCAAAGTCCGGGTCCGGCTTCGGCTGATGTCGCACTCCACCCGACGTCATCTCTGTTGGTCTTCGGGTATAAAAGCATCAGCCGACGCCATTTTCCTCAGTCTTTCTTGCCGCGTGGCGTCCGAAGCAGAAGCTGTTCGCAAGTGCCGGTCGGTCGGATCCAGAGATTACTTCTACCGAATACTACTTCGAAGACTTCTAAAGCTAAGTACCCCGTTGGGGACTCTTTCTTGCCTCAGCCGATGTCAGAAAAAGTTAACAATTGTTTAACCTGTGGGAAACAAATACCTCATAAAGATTTCCACTCTTACTGTCTGCCTTGTTTAGGCCCAGCCCACGACGTAGCAGCCTGTTCGGCCTGTGCTTCCTTCAACCGACGAACGCTTAGGCGTTGGTCGGAGTTTGCAGAACAGTTTTTCGGTTCTGATTTTGCATACATTATGCCGTCGGATCCTCAGACTACCCAATCTACCAAAAAACGCAAAGATAAAGACCGACACTCGCGGTCCGCGGTTTCGCCGAAACCATGGTTAAGCAAACGCGAGTGTCTCGGTTTCGGCGAAACCGAGAAAACTGATCAAAGTACAGCTGAACCTATTCCTACAACTGAGGCCCCTGCTACAACTCTTGAATCGACCTCAGAAATTTTACCCACTACGGTGGTTGACTTATCAGACACCATCCCTTGGATGTCTCTACCCCAGCACGTGGTGCTGCTAGGCCTCCAGCAGCCATGTCCATTAAGGCCTTCGCCAGGGCTAAAGCAGCCAAGACTACTAAAACAGTGCCTGTTAAAACCCCCACTTCCAGGCCCTCTTCTAGTTCTCAAATGCTTACCTTGGCAGAAGATTTAATTTCTTTAATTAGAGGATCTCAATCTCACCCAGACAGGGCCTCTCAGCCCCAGAGAAGAGACCTAGGCAGAGCCCCTGAGCCAGTGTCTTCTGATGATTCTGCTGATGAATCAGACATAACCGACCAGCCAGAGGCTCCCTTCTCCAATTTTGAAGATTCTGATGCTGAAGAATCCATTCCAGCTGCTTCCCCACCAGAAGAATTCTCCTTTGGGGAAACCTTGCATGCCATGCGAGAACAGTTCCAATGGCAGCAACAGGATTTTTCAGACTCCAGAAAAAGACTTGGGACCTTTCTGCACCTCCCACAGCACAGGCCCTTAGCTATACCTCCGGTTCTCTCTGTGGTGGATGATGCTTTCAATGATGTTTGCTCCGCTCCAGATTCTTTACCCCCAGCCCCTGCCAAACCAGACAGATTTTACAGGGTGCCAGATACTCATCACCACCTTTACAAGGCCCCCCTTGCAGACCCAGAAACTATATCCCAGGGTCCCAAGGCAGTAGCCGCGACCACAGCTAAAAACCCTATTCCTTCTGAAAGGGAAGCAAGGTCATTTAGACAGATGGGGTAAAAAGGTCTACACTTCAGCTACTCTCTCAGCTAGAGCTTTAAACTGTCAGTTTCACATGATACAATACCAAGAGTTTATGCTTGATCAGTTAACTAAAAAACTAACCACTGATGAATCTCTTGATAAGAAATATGTATTAGACATGGTAAATAACATACAACAGGTTAGCAACCATTCCTTAAAATGTGGCTATGATGCACTGGAGGCTTCATTTAGATCAGCCATGACAGGCACAGTGATAAGAAGGCATGCATGGCTAAAGGAACAAGCTTTACCGGATCATGTTAAAGCTAAGTTGCTAGATGCTCCTATGGACAAGACAAGTTTGTTTGGTACACCTGCCCAGCAGGTTATGAAGAAAATGGAAGAAAAGGCAAAATCTGTTCAAACTGTTAAAGATTTCTTGCAGGTTCAACCCCAAGGTTTAGCAGGAACTGGCCTGCCAAAATTGGTCCTTTCCTGACTCCACAAAATTTCAAAGGGGCAGGAATAGACGTTCCAGAGGCAGAAACCAATCCAGAGGAGGTGCCTACAGAGGACGACAGTGGCAAGGTAACAACAGAGGCACAGACACAGCCACTGCCACTACATCAGCACAACCACAGTGACTTAACCTAAATCCGCCTACAAGGGAACAAATAGCAGCTCCTCTAGGCGGAAAGTTAACCTTATTTTCAAAGAACTGGCACTACATAACAAAAGACAAGTGGATTTTACAAACCATAGATCAAGGTTACCGGTTTCACTTCCACACTTTACCAGTCAAAAGAGGAATGCCAAATCTACCTCCAAATCAAAAACAGAGGCTCTACGCCAGATAATGGAGTTAGCAAACATGAGAGCTGTGGAAAGAGTGCCAACAGCAGAGCAAGGAAAGGGGTTCTATTCCAGACTATTCCTAGTTCCAAGAAAGGAAAAAGTTGGAGACCAATTCTCGACCTGTCCACCTTAAATACATACATCATTGTCCCAAAATTCAAAATGCTGACCCTACAGCAACTTCTTCCCATGCTGGGCAAGGAGTCTTGGCTGGTAACTCTAGATCTCAAGGAGGCATACCTGCACGTCCCCATTCGACCAATCTGCAGAAGATACCTCAGATTTCTTGCAGGATCAGAGCACTATCAATTCTCAGCATTGCCCTTTGGCTTATCTACTGCGCCCAGAGTATTCACAAAATGCCTGGCATCAGTAATCGCCCATTGCAGACTACAGGGAATTCAAATTTACCCATACCTGGACGACTGCCTGCTACAAGGGGACAACAAAAGCAAGCTGACAACAGATTTACAAAGGGTCATTTACTTGCTACAAGCACTGGGATACACAGTCAATTTACAAAAGTCAAGGCTGATACCATCCCAAACAAGGACATTCTTGGGCTGAATTGGACACAGTAAAACAAATGGCATTCCTGACTACAGAAAACAAAAGAACTTCCTCTTTACTTCTTGGCACTAACAAAACTGAACAAGTTAACAGCAAGAAAAGTTCTGCAGGCCTTGGGCTTCATGGCATCATGCATAATCTTGGTTCCATTTGCCAGACTACATATGAGAAAACTACAGTGGTACCTAAAGAATTTATGGTCCCAACACAGACACAGTCTAGAAACAGAAATTCCACTAATTCCATGCTTAAAACAGGAGTTCCTATGGTGGGCTCAGGCATGCCAGTCAAACCCAGGCCTACCCTTTCGCAGATGTCAAGCAAGCCAGACCATCACAACAGACGCTTCAGACCTAGGATGGGGGCCCACATGCTGGACAAATGCGTGCAAGGATTGTGGACACAGGATCAACTTCACCTGCACATCAATCTAAAAGAAATGCTGGCAGTAAAACTGGCAATCCAAAAGTTCAAACCATTTCTCAAAGAGGGCCAGTTGATGATAAGGACAGACAACACCACAGTCATGTGGTACATCAACAAACAGGGAGGCACTCATTCATACCCCTATGCAGAATGACCTTGGAGCTGTGGACCCTGGCACTCAGCTACAACATCCAGTTACAGGCAATATTTGTACCAGGGAAAGACAATACTCTAGCAGACATATTAAGCAGAACCACTTCGGATGCCCACGAATGGAAGCTGCACCCGGACATCTTCAAGACCATCTCAACGAAATGGGGAATGCCACAGATAGACCTATTCGCATCACCTCTCAATCACCAGCTCAAAAGATTCTGCACAAGGACATTCCACCCACTAGCATGGAAAGTGGACTCGCTCTCCTTCAACTGGAAAGGCCTAACAGCATATGCATTCCCACCTCTTCCTTTGATACACAAGGTACTACTAAAAATCAAGGAAGAACGTCCAAGGATAATCCTGATAGCTCCAAACTGGCCAAGACAACACTGGTACCCACTACTGAGGAGCATGTCTCGGAACAATATGTGGCCAAATACCCCTGATGCCTTTGATGTTAACTCAGAACAACTACAGCATCATACATCCAAACCTAAAAACGTTGCAACTGACTGCATGGAACATCACATAGCAGCAGCTAATCCAGAACTTTCCCAAAGAGTTAAAGACATTATTCTTGAAGCACGCAGACCTTCAACAAGAAGGAACTATGCTGGAAAATGGAAAAGGTTTGTCATTTGGAGTACGGAAAGAGGAAAAGATGTGTCAAACATAGATATGCCTAACATTCTGGAGTATCTGGCCAAACTTCTTCATTCAGGCCTGTCCTACTCCTCCATCAAGATACATGCATCAGCTATTTCAGCAGAATACAGCTTTGATCCACCTGTTTTTCGCACCCTTTGCTCAGGCAGTTCCTCAGAGGAATCAAGAATGTAAAACCTCCAAGGAAACCACCATTACCAGCTTGGGATTTAAACTTTGTGCTAGAAAAGTTGACACTTTCACCCTTTGAACCAGCAGCAACAGCAGACCTACAACACCTGTCATGGAAAACTGCTTTCCTACTGGCAATTACTTCAGCAAGGAGGGTTTCAGAACTACAGGCCTTAATGGCAGTGCAACCCTTCCTAATCTTCCACCAAGATAGAGTGTCCATGAGGACTAATCCTACATTTATGCCCAAGGTGGTATCCAGAGTGTCTTTAAACCAGGCAATCCACCTACCTACCTTCTTTCCCAACCCACAAAACAGAGGGGAAAGAATACTGCATACCTTGGATGTACATAGACAGCTACGCTACTACTTGGACAGAACAAAAAATAGCAGAAAGACTGACCAACTTTTTGTAGCCTATGCAACAGGAAGGAAAGGAAAAGCTATTTCCAAACAGACAATCTCCAAATGGATAGGAAATTGCATACGATACTGTTACTCCTTCCATGGAAAACCAATTCCACAGAACATAAGACCTCATTCTACAAGGGCAACAGCCACTACCACAGCCTTCTTACGAGGAGTGGCAACCAAAGACATTATTGAGGCGGCTACTTGGACCTCCGTGCATACATTTGCCAAGCATTATAATTTGCCTCTATATTCCAGATCCCGAGCAGGGTTTGCCACTGCTGTACTGCAAGGGATCCTAAACACACCATAATCTACTTTTATCCTCCTCCCCTAGTTGGCTATGGTATTCTACCCAGTTGTTATGACTGCAGATGCATCCATGAAGGACATAGTACAGTTTTGTACCTACCATAAATGTAGATGTCCGAACTGGATAGCATCTGCAGTCAGGATTACCCTTCCTCCTTCCCCTCTGTGGTAC
This sequence comes from Protopterus annectens, assembly GCF_019279795.1. Lineage (NCBI taxonomy): Eukaryota > Metazoa > Chordata > Ceratodontiformes > Protopteridae > Protopterus > Protopterus annectens. Next base: position 1,777,064,011 of record NC_056743.1, read on the forward strand.
TCCTAGGGTGTTTACCCTCCTAATAGCTAGCTGTTGGGGGGGAGTCTTTTATGGTGTATTTGTTTGTATATATGTACTTACATGCTTACTGTTGTGTTTACCTCTATCTATTTGGAAACATTGGCATCTATCCAAATTTTAGCCTGCAAGAGGGCTACTGGCATCTGGGGCAAGAAACACTGAGGAAAATGGCGTCGGCTGATGCTTTTATACCCGAAGACCAACAGAGATGACGTCGGGTGGAGTGCGACATCAGCCGAAGCCGGACCCGGACTTTGGAATCCAGCCGACTGCAGGGCTGCCTGACGACAGGACAACCCAGTTGTTATGACTGCAGATGCTATCCAGTTCGGACATCTACATTTATGGTAGGTACAAAACTGTACTTTGCCTCAGCACGGGCCTTTAGTAATATTCCCTGTCCTGGATGTTGTGGAAGAGGTTTTTATGGAATCCAGTCTTACTCCTGACACTTTACCTCCTGCCCCTAGGAAAACAGACAGGTACTACAGAGTACCTGACACTCACAAAATTCTTTTCAAGAATCCTACTGCTGACCCAGAGATTATTTCTCAGGAGCCTAAAGGTATCAAGGCTACTACAGCCAAAAATCCCACCCCTTCCAACAGGGATTCCAGAGCTTTGGACAGATGGGGTAAGAAGGTATATACCTCTGCAACTCTTGCTATTAGGGCATTGAATTGCTAGTTTCACATGCTGAAGTACCAGCAACATGTTATGGAACTTATTAAACAAGAAGTGGCAACTATTTCAGACTGTGCAGAAAGTAAAGAATTGTAGGAGCTTATGCACTCTGCAAGCCAAGTCAGCAAGCATACTTTGCAATGTGTCTTTGATGCCCTAGAAGCATCTTGCTGGGCAGCAGTCACTGGCTCTGTACTGAGAAGTCATGCTTCGCTGAAGGAGCAGACCTTGCCAGACCATGTCAAATCAAAGTTACTAGATGCTCCTGTGAATAAGGACTGTTTGGCACCAAAGCAGAAGAGCTTCTTAAAAAGATGGAAGAAAAAGCTAAGTCTATGCAGACTGCTAAAGAATTCTTACAAGTGCAAACCCCCTAGATTCAGTAGGCATTTCCCTTCCAAACACTGGTCCTTTTCAGCCCCCTCCAGGCCTTCTCAAACCAGACCCAGGGGAAACAAACCACCCAGACTACAGTCTCCAGGGTATGCTGAGATCTAAGCAATGGTGTGCCCCCCCACCCCTAAAGCAGGGAGTGGTAAGCCACCTCTTTACAGAAAAAGCTCACAATGACTTCTTCACTCCACTCAACAGCCCTGCCCAATTGCTTGTGCCCCTAGGAGAAAAACTTGTCCTTCATGCAAAAAACTGGATTTCCATCACTCAAGACCAGTGGGTCCTCAACATTGTATCCCAGGGGTACAACTTTTATTTCCATTCACTGCCAGCCCCAAGCAGGTTTCCAGACCTTCCTCCAAACCAGTGGGCAAAGGCTCAAAACCAAGTACTTTCCCTGCTCAATATCAGAGCTATTCAGCCGGTTCTAGTAGAACAGAGGTGTCAAGGATTCTACTCCAGACTCTTCCTGGTATCCAGGAAAGAGGGCTCTTGGTGCCCAACCCTGGATCTTTCAATTCTCAACACCTTCCTGGTGGTACCAAAATTCAAAATGCTTACCCTGCAACAGCCTCTTCCTATGCTAGCCAAGGATGCCTGGTTAGTCACCCTAGACTTAAAAGAAGCCTATCTGCATATCCCCAAAAGGGAGTCATGCAAGAAGTATCTGTTTCAGGGCAGGATCTATGCATTATCAGATGTTGTTCGTGTTTCACTCCTGGTGGTACCAAAATTCAAAATGCTTACCTTGCAACAGCCTCTTCCTATGCTAGCCAAGGATGCCTGGTTAGTCACCCTAGACTTAAAAGAAGCCTATCTGCACATCCCCAAAAGGGAGTCATGCAAGAAGTATCTGTTTCAGGGCAGGATCTATGCATTATCAGATGTTGTTCGTGTTTCACTGTTGCAGTCATCACACTTGGGTTATCTGCCTGCAGGTAGCCCTCAGTCAGCCCAAATACCAGAGCCTTGGATTTCTGTGTCGGATGCTTCCATGACATCAGGTTGTCAGGGGTATAAAACATGCAGCCGATCCCATTATATTAGCTTCTCTTGCTGCACGGGAGCCCGAAGCAGAAGCAGTTCGCATGTGCCGGTCAGCCGCTACCTGAAATTTTCGAGTTTCAAGCCTGAAGTCTTCTAAAGCTAAGTACCCCGTTGGGGATCTTTTTTTCTTGCTCTAACTGATGTCAGAAAAAGTTAACAATTGTCTTCTCCTGTGGAAAGCAAATACCTCAGATTTTCATCCTTACTGCATCACCTGTTTAGGCCCAGACCATGACATTCCTCTCTGTCAGTTTTGTGCATTGTTCAACACCCGAACTATTCATCATTGGGCTATCTTTGTTGCCAAGTTCTTTTGCTCTCATTCTCTATATTCTGAAATGGCTTCGATAAGCCATCCGACTACCGATCTTCTGAAAAAAATGTAAGGATCAAGACAGAGACAGACCACATAGGTCCAAAACTGCCAACGATGCTTCCATTAAGCTAGTCACCAGTCAGCCTGTACTTAGTGAGGTGCTTTCGCAGCCCCTGATGCCCGTTTGTACAGATTCACAGGCCTCTACCGAGACCCATTCGGAGTCTGGTATGCTGCGAGATGCTTCTTCGACTATGGAACCTGTGGATGTCTCTACTTTTGATAGTTCTGGAGCCGCTGTGCAGGCACCAGCTTCTGAGGGTGTAATCAGACCTTCCGATGTTCGTATTAAACAGACTACTTCATTTCTGACTAAAACTACCAAATTTCTCAGGCCCAGAGTTCGCACTACGCCTAGGAAACTGATGACCAAAGCGCATTCTCAAGCTCCCATGCCACAGAAACAAATGCTTAGAATGGCTGAAGACCTTACTAGTTTAATTAGGGGAAGCCAGCCTTCGCCCTATAAAAGACAAAAAAATTATTTTTCCTTCTGATTCTACAGACCATGAGTCCGATGACTCTGATCCCTCTGATTACCAGGACATACCCTTATCTACCTATGAGGATTCGGATGCAGAGGATTTCATTCCCTCTGCCTCACCCCCCAGAGGACTTTTCTTTCGGTGAAACCTTGCATACCCTTAGAGAGCATTTTTGCTGGGAATGCTAGGACTACCCACAGTAATGCTAGGACTACCCACAGTCCAAAAAGAGACTCAGGGAATTTTTAGACTTGCCTCAGCACAGACTTCTAGCTATACCCCCTGTCCTGGATATTGTAGATGATGTCTTCATAGAATCCAGTCTTACCCCTGATACTTTACCACCAGCTCCTAGAAAGCCTGACAGGTACTACAGAGTACCTGACTCTCTCAAATTTATTTTTAAAAATCCCACTGCAGATCCAGAGACCATTTCCCAGGGACCTAAAGGTATTAAGGCTACTACTGGCAAAAAAACCCTGCCCCTTCGGAAAGGGAGTGTAGGGCTTTAAACAGATGGGGTAAGAAGGTATATACCTCTGCAACTCTTGCCATTAGGGCTTTAAATTGCCAGTTTCACATGTTGAAGTACCAGCAGCATATTATGGAACTAATTAAACAAATAATGCTGTTGATTCCTGATTGTGCAGAAAATAAAGATTTACAAGAGTTAATGCATTCTGCAAACCAAGTTGATAAACATACTTTTTAGTGTGGTTTTGATGCCTTAGAAGCATTTTGCAGGGCTGCTGTCACTGGGTCTGTTCTGAGAAGGAATGCTTGGCTGAAGGAACAAATCTTGCCCAGACCAGGTCAAAGCAAAATTACTAGATGCTCCATTAAACCAAGAATGTCTGGCACAAAAGCAGAAGTTGTTCTTAAAAAGATGGAGGAAAAAGTTAATTCCATGCAAACTGTTAGATTTCTTACAGGTACAGCCACCTAGATTCAGTAGGCATTGACCTTCAAAAAAACTGGTCCTTTCCAGTCCCTCCCAGACCTTCCCAGTCCAAACCCAGGGGCAACAGACCACAAAGACAACAGTCTCAGGGTATGCACAGATCTAAACAATGGAGTGCTCCCACCGCAAAAACAGGGAGTGGTAAGCCACCCCCTTATGGAAAAAGTTCACAATGACTTGTCCTTCATCCTTCCCAGCCATGCCCAAGTACTTGCACCCGTAGGAGGAAAATTTGCCCTGCATGCAAAAAACTGGGAGTATATTACCCAGGACCAATAGGTCTTAAACATTGTATCCCAGGGATACAGATTCTAATTCCACTCACTGCCAACCCCAAGTGTATTGCCAAACCTTCCACCAAACCAGTGGGCAGAGGCCCAAAAGCAAGTACTTTCTCTTCTCAGTATCAAGGCTATTCAGCCTGTTCCCTCAGAGCAATGGGGACAGGGTTTCTACTCCAGACTGTTCCTGGTGCTCAGAAAAGAGAACTCCTCGTACCCTATCCTGGATCTGTCAATTCTCAACACCTTCCTGGTGGTACCAAAATTCAAAATGCTTACACTTCAGCAGCTGCTTCCTATGCTAGCCAAGGACTACTGGCTGGTCACCCTAGACTTAAAAGAATCTTATCTGCACATCTCCATAAGGGAATCTTGCAGGAAATATCAACGTTTCAGGGCAGGCTCTATGCGCTATCAGTTCTCTGCACTTCCCTTTGGCTTATCTACTGCGCCCAGGGTATTCACAAAGTGCCTGGCTCCAGCCATTGCATATTGCAGGCAGAGAAATATTAAAATTTACCCATACTTGGAAGATTGCCTGATTCAGATGGACAGTCAGGAATTGCTACTTCAGCACCTGACTTTGTAAAGAGACTCCTAACTTCTCTGGGGTATACCATCAATGAAAATATATCACAGCTGGTACTCAGCCAAAAGATTGTATTTCTGGGAGCAAGCTTGAACACAACTTCCCAGATGGCATTCCTCACTCCAGAAAAGCAGGTTTATGTGACAAATTACTTCAAACTACTGGCCACCCAAACCCAGATATCTGCAAGAAAAATACTGCAAGCCCTAGGGTTCATGGCCTTATACATTCTCCTAATTCCATATGCAAGACTGCATATGAGGAAACTTCAGTGGTACTTAAAAAGTCTCTGTGTCAACATTCTCAGGACCTGGAAAAAGTGATTTCCTATCTTTCCTTGCCTAAGGACAGAGTTCCTTTGGTGGGCAGAGGCTTGCAACCACAACAAGGGACTCCCTTTCATTCAACTGCCGGCTGCCCAAACCCTTAGACAACAGATGCATCAGACTATGCATGGGGGGCTCACATGGCAGGCAAATGCATTCAAGGCAAATGGAGCCCAGGACAAATTCACCTGCATATCAATAAAAAAGAAATGTTAGCTGTACAGAATGCACTGACAGCTTTCAAATACCTTATCCTTCCAGGAAAACTCTTGATAAAGACAAGACAGCACAGTTATGTGGTACATAAACAAGCAGGGAGAAACTCATTCCTACCCACTCTGCAGGTTAGCCATGGCTCTATGGAACACAGCCTTGAGCAATCAAGTGCACCTGCAAGCTCAATTCCTGCCAGGCAAACAAAATTCACTGGCAGACAACTTAAGCAGAAATCTTATGGACCCACATGAGTGGAAACTGGAACCCAACTCATTCAAACTTCTAATCCACAGGTGGGGGGACACCAGAGGTGGACCTCTTTGCTTCCCCCAAAACAATCAATTGAGCAAATTTTGCACCAGACCTCCCCACAACCAAGCATGAAAAGTGGATGCCCTATCCTTTACATGGGAAAACCTCTCAGTCTATGCCTTTCCACCTCTGCCCCTCCTCTCAAAAGTATTACTCAGGATCAAACAGGACAGGCCAGGCCAAAGGCAATCCTTATTGCACCAGACTGGCCACGCCAGCACTGGTACCCACTCCTACGCAGTCTGACAGTGCCACCCTGGCACCTATGTCAGACCCCCTCTCTGCTGTCCCAGCAGGAGGGACAGATTTTGCATCCTCAGCTGCAAACCCTGAACCTGGCAGCCTGGCTTTTTCCCTGAATGCATCACCAGGAACCCTCAGCAAACAGGTGCTGGATGTCATCCTTGAGGCCCAGGAGGCCTAGTACTAGGAAATCCTATTCAGAAAAGTGGAAAAGATACTGTTCTTGGAGCCAGTTTTAAGGAAAGGACACAGCCATGCCCACCTTACCTCAAATCCTAGATTATCTATCAAAGCTGCTCCACAAAGGCCTATCCTTCTCATCAATTAAGATTCATGTCTCTGCTATCTCAGCTCATTACAATACTGAGCCACCCCTCTTCTGTCACCCTCCGATCAAACAGTTCCTGAGAGGAGTTAACAATTTATGACCCCCAAGGAGAGCTCCCACTCCTGCCTGGGACCTTAACTTTGTACCAGAGAAGCTCACGCTTCCCCCTTTTGAGCCTGCTGCTACAGCAGAGTTATAATTTTTCTCTTGGAAAACAGCCTTACTTCTAGCCATCACTTCAGCAAGAAGAGTGTCTGAGTTGCAGGCCCTTATGGCTGTGGAACCCTTCATTATCTTCCATGCGGACAGGGTTTCCTTCAGGACTAACCCATCATTTATGCACAAGATGGTATCCAGTGTGGCTTTAAACCAATCCATCCATTTACCAACCTTTTTCCCTAATCCTCAGAATAAAGGAGAAATGATCCTGCACTCCTTGGACATGCACAAACGGCTCAGGATCTACCTTGACAGGACTAAACCTTTCAGAAAATCTGACCAGCTGCTAGTCAGCTTTGCTACAGGGGCAAAGACTAGGACATTTCAAAGCAAACCATTTCCAAATGGATAGCACACTGCATCCATTTCTGCTACAAACACCATGGAAAACCTACCCCACAGGGGATTAGAACTCATTCCACTAGGGCTACCTCAACCTCTACAGCATTTCTCAGGGGAGTCCCTACCAGGGACATCCTGGAAGCTGCAACCTGGAGTTCTGTACACACCTTCACCAAACATTGCCACTTACCTATTTTTTTAAATCCAGAGCTGGATTTGCCACAGCAATCCTACAAGGCCTGCTAGCCAGCCCGAATACTTCTTGACTGCCTCCATCCTTCCTCAGCTTTGGGAATCAACCCAAGTGTGATGACTGCAACAGTGAAACATGAACATAGTACAGTTGTGTACACTTACCATAAATGTAGATGTTAGTGTATTCACTGTTGCGGTCCTGGTTACCCTCCCTCCAGCCCCCTGACTTTTCTGTACTTTGTACCTATCCTCTTTTTTGGCCATATCTTATGGCAGTGGTATTTCCTTTTTACTGGAGGTGTTCCACACAATGTAATTGCTTCCTGTTTGGGGGCTCCTGACATCTGGGGCAAGAAAAACGGATGTAATGGGCATCGGCTGCATGTTTTAATACCCCTGATGACCTGACGTCATGGAAGAGGCGACAACATCCGACACAGAAATCACAAGACTCTGGTATTTGGGCCGACTGAGGGCTTACCTGCAGGCAGATAACCTGTGTGATGACTGCAACAGTGAATACACTCTAACATGTACATTTTATGGTAAGTGTGCACAACTGTACTTTCTCTGCACTTCCCTTTGGCTTATCTGCTGCGCCCAGAGTATTCACAAAATGCCTGGCTCCAGCTATTATATACTGCAGGCAGAGAAATATCCAAATTTACCCGTACTTGGACGACTGGGTGATTCAGGCGGACAGTCAGGAATTGCTGCTGCAGCACCTGACATTTGTGAAAAACCTTCTCACTTCCATGGGGTACACAATCAACAAAAAGAAGTCAAAACTTGTACCCAGTCAAATGGTTGCATTCCTGGGAGCAAGCTGGGACACAACTTTCCAGATGGCATTCCTCGCTTCAGAAAAACAAGTCTATCTGACAGACTACTTCAAACAAATGGCCACCAGAACCCAGCTATCCACAAGAAAAATACTTCAAGCCCTAGGGTTCATGGCCTTATGTATACTGCTAATTCCATATGAAAGACTGCATATGAGGAAACTTCAATGGTACTTAAAAAGTTTTTGGTGCCAACATTCTCAGGACCTGGAAACAGTCAATGTTAAGTTGTCTATCTCGCCTTCTATTCTTGCTGGTTGGTTGGGGTTTGGAGCCGATCCTCTGCTCCGACTCGGCCATCTTCAAAAGCGCGAGAGCTGCTTACTGGCTCAAGGCCCCCCCTATATCCCATGATGCCTGGCGCTAGATACCCAGATCTCGTTTGCCGCTTCTGCTGCGAGGTTGTTCTACTGGCTCAGGTCGTATAAGCTTCTTTATTATTACCGTTATTTACTGTTATTTACTGTTATTTTCCTGTAAAAATGACTGTGTTGTAGTAGAATTAGTTGTTAGTTAGGCTTTATTCATTGTAGTTGTTTTTTTCCTCTAAATAGGTTTCCCTTCCTAAGAAACTCATTTAAATTAGAGAGTCCCCCCCCCCTTCTCTCCCTTTTCCACAGAAAGGTTCTTTCCGTTTCAGCTAGAGGTTAACCTTTCTTTTCCATCTCCTTAAAAAAAAAAAAAAACTTTTTCTCTATAACCTGTAGTGTTAGTGATAAGTTTGTTTTTCTTTGTGGTAGTAGTATTTGTAGTGGGTTGTGGTAACTGTAAGGTATTATTTTTTATCGTTTATCTTAACTTTTTGTGTGAAAACTTGTCCTTGGTTTTCTTCCAAGAATGTCCAAGGATCCAAAACCGTCCGGATTCAAGAAGTGTGACTCATACTGTCAGAAGATGTCTCTGACAGATGGTCACACTTCTTGTGTTTATTGTCTGGGCGCTGTGCACCTGCAAGACTCTTGCTCCATCTGTCATGCCTTCAGTCCAAGAGTCCTGCAGGAGCTCAAAAATAAATTAATTCTGAGGGGTCTGCTTAAACCTCAAGATTCACCGTCGAAGTCTCAGCCGGTGAAATCTTCCAGGCCACCAAAACTGTCGGCTCCCAATTCGGAGCCATCGTTTGGTGAAGCCACACAATCCATTTCGGCTCTGGCTGGAACCGATGTCCCTCCCTCCCAGTTGGCTCCGACACGGTCTTCGGAGCCGGCTGAGAGTCTAAAGAGATCCAGGTCTCCTTCTTTGGAGTCGATACGTTCAGCTCCAAAGTCGCCCCTGCTCCAATCGGAGTGTAGTCACCGATCATTCCACTCTTCTCAGTCCTCTAGACTTTTGGACCATGATTTGGAAAGAGTGGTCAGTAGGCTCTTGAAGTTGCAGGCCCTTGCCAAAATGTTGTCCAGCCCTCCTCATCAGGAGTCGGCTCCGTCCACAGCTATTGATATTCCTCCTCCGACTCTTCCTTTGAGCTCGGAGCCGGAGTTTGTTGGGGTTCGAGTCGTGGAACCGTCGGCACCGATACCCTCCCTTTCGGTTCCTTCAGCTCCGATCCCTTCCATGGTACCTTCCCTGGAGGGATCTGGGCGCCGAGACTCCCTCGTCGGCTCCGAGGGGGTGAGTGGCATCAGACCCTTGTCCGACCCCGCTCTCCCTCTCGGTGCTTCGGCGCAGGTGAGCTCTGCTCCCACATCTGCCTCTGAGCAGTCTCCCTCGGTACGGGAAGGGCTTTTGGTTTCATCAGAGCCTGAGCCTTCTCTGCGTCCGGGCAGGGATGCCTTCGAGGTGATGAGGAGTGTGCTGGCCCCTGAATCAGTCCCACGATTGACCCCCATCTGCTCCTCCCCCTAGGATGCCTGTGTCAGCCTCTGCCCCTCTTCCAGACCCTAAGCATGGGGATCCAGTGCTCCAGGACACCCCTTGGGTGTATCCTCCTTTTCCGAGGCCTCCCCTGATCTTTCAGAGGAGCCACCTCGCAAGAGAAAATGCAAGAGGAAGCATGTTGACTCCCCCGAGTCTGTTGCATCTGATACCAACTTAGAGGAGTCTGAAGGGTCCCCAAGATCCTCCTCTGAAGAGGTCTCCTTCTCTGACATCCTTGAGATGCTTAGGCAGAGGGGAAACTGGACTACCCTAAGCCCTTCCGCGGATGAGTCTGTATTCCTGGATGCGTTTGGATCCCGACCTTCCACCTCCTGGATGTCTCCGTCTTTCGACCCACTGATGTCTGTAGTGGCTCGAAAGGTGTGGACGGCTCCAGACACAGTGGAACCGACCCCTAGAAGACCTGCAAAATTCATTACTGCCCCGCAGGACAAACAGTTCTTGACCAAGGGTGTCCCCATTGATGGTGGTAGCAGCGGCCACAAAGGAGCTGGCTGAAACTTCATCTGTCCATCCCCCTAATAAGGAGTCCAGGACGATGGACAGATATGAGAAGCGGATGTTCTCTTCAGCGACCTTTTCCATGCAGTCCCTGAATTACCTGTGCCACTTTACCCGTCTTCAGAGGGATCTCCTGAAAGAGCTTGGAGATACCCTCCAAGATGCATCAGTTGAGGGGGCCCAGGCTAAGGCAGCCTCCCAGCTGGCGACTCTTAATTTGGTGGTAAACTCCTCCATGTGGCTCATTTCGTATGCAGCCGATGGTGCGAGTAGAGCCACAGGCACAGGCATGGCCGTAAGGAGGCACGCTTAGATGCGGCTATGTAACTTTGCGGAACCTTTCAGAGCGTCTTTCACCAACACCCCTTTTGATGGTTCCTCTCTCTTTGGATCACAGGTGAAAGATACCCTTACCAGGTGTGAGAAGGAGGGCAAGACTCTCTGCTGTAGGAGTCTGTTTTTCCACTCTCTCCAGACCATATCCTAAGGGTCAGAAGAGTGGGAAGATGTGGTTCTGGAAATCCCAAGGAGCCTTGCCAGACACACGTGGTGAGTTTCCCTCCAGGGGCAGAGGAGGGAACAATAACAGACGACGCCCTCGTGGCAGAGGGGGTCCACAGAACCAGGGCAGCAGAGAATCCTTTTCTGACAAGCCCTTCCAGCATCCCTGAAGGGTTGCCCGGCTGCTCACCTCTGGAGGCAGTCGGGGGAAGACTACCACTGTACCCAGGAGCCTGGCGAGCCATAACACAAGACAAATGGGTACAGTCCGTCATATCCGGAGGCTACAGAATCCCCTTCGTTCGCACCCCCTTAAAGTCCTACAAGTCCCTTCCAGATGTTCCACCCAATCTAAGGGACCAAACAGTGCAAGAAGTATCAAAACTGCTAAGAAAAAGGGCCATCCAGCAAGTCCCAGCAGACCAACAAGGATCCGTAATTTACTTAAGGTTCTTTTTGGTACCAAAACAGACAGGGGACTGGAGACGCATTTTGGATCTCCGCAGACTAAACAAGTCTGTACAAAGAACAAAATTCCGGATGGTCACGCTTCAGTCCATTTTACCCTTTCTGGGTCAGGATAATTGGATGTGCTCCATAGATCTTCAGGATGCGTACTACCACATAAAAATGGACAGACGCTTCCGAAGATTCCTCCACTTCCGGCTGGGAGCCAGCCATTATCAGTTCAGAGCTCTGCCCTTTGGTCTCACCACAGCCCGCAGGGTGTTTACCAAATGTATGGCAGTAGTTACCGCTCATCTGAGATGGCAAGGATTCCAGGTGTTTCCATATCTCGACGACTGGCTCCTCACTGCTACCACCAGACATCACCTTCTGCGAGCCAGAGACTGCACCATCGACACTAACTCCAGGCTAGGTATCACAATAAATTTTGAAACGTCTGCATTGTTGCCCTGTCAATCTATCACCTTTATAGGCACAAATTTAAATACCAAAGACATGTTAGCGAGCCTCTCACCAGACAGGGTTTCAGTGAGTCGTCAGCATGTCAAGGTTTTATTAGCATGCAAAAGGATACAAGCCAGTTGTCCTTCAAATGCTAGGTCTCATGGAAGCAGCTATCGTACTTGTTCCTCTAGCTCGTTTTCACATGAGGATTCCCCAGTGGCTTCTTTTCACCCAGTGGTCCTTCCAGCAACTTCCCATGTCTTACACGATTATGATCACTCAGGCATGCAAGAAACACCTTGCGTGGTGGATGGTCTCCACATCAGTTTTCTACGGCAGACCATTTGTTCTTCCCCCTCCAGTGGCTACAGTGACCACGGACGCCCCCCTGATCGAGTGAGGGGGCATTATCAGGGCAGAACAGTCCAAGGCACCTGGCAACCTCACAAGTATCATCTGCCCATAAATGTCTTGGAGATGAGGGCCGTGCTCTTAGCGTTGCAGGCTCTTCAGGACTCTCTTCCTACTGGGACCATTGCAGTTCAAGTGGACAATATGTCCGTAGTGTGGTACATCAACAAGCAGGGTGGAACCAGGTCCTACCCCCCTATGTCAAGAAGCACTCAGACTCTGGCAGTGGGATATCTCTTCCCAACGGTTTCTGATTGCACCGCATATCCCTGGGAAGTCCAACGTTATAGCAGACAGACTGAGCAGAGCAATCCTCATGCCTCACGAGTGGTCTCTGAACCAGGTGGTTGCGGACCAAACCTTCCGCAGATGGGGCCAACCTTGCTGCAACCTTTCTGCAACTCCCCTCAACAACAAGTGCAGCAATTTCTTCTCCCTTCTTCCACTCCCCGGGCATCCCCCCAGAGACACTCTAGTCCACGATTGGCCCCAGGGACTTCTTTATGCATTTCCTGCTTTCCCCCCAAACCAAAGTTGATTCAGAAGGCTGCCGTTTCGGGTTGCAAAATGGTCCTCATTGCTCCTTACTGGCCTCGACAAATTTGGTTTCCATTCCTGCACTCCTATCTTCTCAAACAGCCTTGGACTCTGGACCTAGTTCCAGACCTCCTGATTCATCAATCGGGCGGGCTGCACCAATCCCTGCACAATCTCCAGCTCACAGCGTGGTTGCCCCACTTCCAACCCTAGCCAGGCTCCCAGATATTTCCCCATCTGTGAGAGAAATCCTTTTGTCATCACACAAGTCTATGACCAGAAAAACTTGCGCTAGTAAGTGGAAACGTTTTTCTTCCTGGGCAGAGGCAAAAAGCATAGACCCCTTTTCAGCCCCAGTGCACTCCATTTTGGAATTTCTAGCAGAACTCTTCCATGCTGGTTCTGCTAAATCTACAATTAGTGTCCAGTTAGCAGAAATTTCAAATTTTCACATTGGCCTGTCAGATAACTATCATGTCCCATATGCTGTGTAAAGCCTTTCTCAAAAAAAAACACTCTGCTCAGGCCCCCAGTGAGAGATCCTCCACCACCGTGGGATTTAAATTTGATTTTAACTTCGCTAATTTTGCCCCCTTTCGAACCTGCAGCTTCTTGTTCGCTGAAGTTCTTATCTTGGAAAACCCTCTTCCTGGTAGCTATTACTTCAGCCAGAAGAGTTTTGGAACTACAGGCTCTTTCTGTCGTCCCCCATACCTCGTGTTCCACAATGACAGGGTTGCTCTTAGGACTAATCCATCCTTCCTTCCTAAGGTCTCTTCAGAGAGTAACTTGAATCAGTCCATAGACCTTCTTATGTTTTTCCCTAACCACTCCAACAGGGCAGAATACAAGTTGCATCAGTTAGATGTTCAGAGGCAGCTACGCTTTTATTTGCACAGAACCAAGGACATTAGAAAATCGGATCAGCTTTTCCTGTCTTATGCAGTAGGTAAACAAGGTCTTCCGGTCTCCAAAGTAACCTTATCCAGGTGGTTGACTTCCATCATCACATTCATACATCAACTGAGGAATAAAGAATTGCCAGTTAAACCAAAATGTCACTCTACCAGAGCTTTAGCTACTTCGGTGGCCTTTCAGGCTAGGTTGCCCATGGAATCTATTTGTGCTGTGGTTACATGGGCCAACCCACATACTTTCATTTCGCATTACAAGTTGGATTTGGTTTCCAGGAGCAGAGCTGACTTTGGCTCCACTGTTCTGAAGAGTCTTTTCCGATGAGCCACCCAGGTTTTTAGGTGCTAGGGACGCTGTCCCAACCAGCAAGAATAGAAGGTGAGATAGACAACTTAACATGAAGAAGTTATGTACCTACCATAACGTTCCATGTTAGTTGTCTTCTTCTCGCCTTCTTTCTTTTGTCCCCCCCTCCATCCCCCTATCCTAGTGGACCGAGAAGAGTTCTTCTTGATTTTTTACTGGCTGAGTCTTCTCTGGCTACTCCTTTCTGACTAGTAGTCTCTCCAGTAGGATTTATGCATTCTAGGATAGGATTCCTTTATTATGTCTGCAGTTAGACTTGCCAAACGAGATCTGGGTATCTAGCGCCAGGCATCATGGGATATAGTGGGGGCTTCGAGCCGGTAAGCAGCTCTCAAGCTTTTGAAGATGGCAGAGTCGGAGCCGAGGATCGGCTCTGAACCCCAACCAATCAGCAAGAAGGAAGGCGAGAAGAAGACAACTAACATGGAACGTTATGGTAGGTACATAACTTCTTTTTCCTATCATACCCTGTCTAAGGACAGAGTTCATTTGGTGGGCAGAAGCATGCAACCACAACAAGGGACTGCCATTTACTCGACTCCCACGCCGCCCAGACCCTAACCACAGATGCATCAGACTATGCATGGGGGGCACAGATGGATGGCAAATGTATTCAAGGCCACTGGAGCCCAAGTCAAATTCATCTGCACATCAACCAAAAAGAGATGCTAGCTGTACAGAATGCCCTGACAGCTTTCAGATCCCTACTCTTTCCAGGACAACTGCTAATAAAAACAGACAACACCACAGTTATGTGATACATCAACGAGCAGGGGGGAACCCACTCCTACCCACTCTGCAAGTTAGCCATGGCCCTGTGGAGCATGGCCTTAGACATTCAAGTCCATCTGCAAGCTCAGTTCCTGACAGACAAACAAAACTCAGTGGCAGATGACTTAAGGAGAAATCTCCTAGACCCACGCAAGTGATAATTGGAGCCCAGCACCTTCAACCTTCTGATTCAGAAATGGGGGACCCAGAGGTGGATCTCTTTGCCTCCCCCTACAACCACCAGCTCAGCAAATTCAGCACCAGGAATACAGTAGGGCCTGGAAAGTGGATGCCCTATCTTTTCAGTGGGTAAATCTCAATCTGTGTCTTTCCCCCTCTGCCCCTTCTCTCAAGAGTATTATTCAAGATAGGACAGACCAATGACAATTCTGATTGCCACTGACTTGGCATGCCAGCACTTGTACCCACTCCTGTGCAGCCTGACACCGGTGCCACCCTGGCACCTACACCAGAACCCAACCTTGCTCTCTCAGCAGGAGGGACAGATTTTGCATCCACAACTGCAAGCCCTAAATCTTGCAGCCTGGCTTATTCCTTAAATTCTCCCCCAGCAACCTAAGCAAGCTGGTGCTGGACGACATTCCAGAAGACCCAGTACAAGAAAATCCTATGCTGATAAGTGGAAAAGGTTCTTCTCATTGATTCAGTCTAAAGGAGAGGACACAACACTGCCCTTCCTGCCTCTAATCCTGGATTACTTAGCAGAACTACTCCACAAAGGCCTGTCCTTCTCCTCCATTAAGATACATGCCTCAACCATTTCTGCTCATTACAACACTGAGCCACCTCTCTTCGCGCACCTTCTTATCAAACAGTTCCTGAGAGGGGCAAACAACTTAAGGCCACCAAGGAGAGCACCCATCCCTGCTTGGGACCTTAACTTTGTACTGGAAAAGCTCATGCTTCCCACATTTGAACTTGATGCGTCAGCAGAGTTAAAATTCCTCTCTTGAAAAACAGCCTTGCTTCTGGCCATCACTTCAGCTAGAAGAGTGTCTGCGCTACAAGCACTGATGGCTGTGGAACCCTTAATTATTTTCCATGCTGACAGGGTTTTCCATAAGACTAACCCTTCCTTTATGCCTAAAGTGGTGTCCAGTGTGGCTCTCAACCAATCCATCCATTTGCAAACTTTCTTCCCTAATCCTCAAAATAAAGGGGAAAGGATCCTGCACTCTGTGGACGTGCACAGACAGCTCAGATTCTACCTTGATAGAACTAAGCCCTTCAGAAAATCTGTACTAGTCAGCTTTCCAACAGGGGCAGAGGGCAAGGCCATTTCAAAACAAACTATTTCCAAATGGATAGCACACTGCATCCATTTCTGGTACAAGCACCATGGAAAACCAACCCCTCAGGAGGTCAGAACACATTTCACTAGGGCATCTACCTCTACAGCATTTCTTAGGGGAGTCCCTACCAGGGACATACTGGAAGCTGCTACCTGGAGTTCTGTACACACCTTCACCAAGCATTACCACCTGCCTATCTTTTCCAAATCCAGGGAAGGTTTTGCTACAGCAGTCCTGCAAGGCATACTAGCCAGCAATAACTCTTCTTGACTGCCTCCACCCTTCTTCAGCTTTGGGAATCTACCCAAGTGTGATGACTGCAACAGTGAAACACGAATAATATAATACAGTTGTGTACACTTACCATAAATGTAGATGTTCAAGTGTATTCATTGTTGCAGTCCTGGTTTCCCTCCCTCCAGCTACCTGGATGTTCTTCTTGTTTCACTGTTGCAGTCATCACATTTGGGTTATCTGCTTGCAGTAGCCCTCAAGTCAGCCTGATCAACAAAGTCTTGGGTCCTGTGTCGGTTGCTGTCTCTTCTTCCGTGACATCAGGTTGTCAGGGGTGTAAAACGTGCAGCCGACACCATTACACCAGTCTTTCTTGCCGTGCGGTGCCCGAAGCAGAAGCAGTTCACAAGTGCTGGTCGGTCAACTCCTGAAATTTTAGGTTTTCGAGTTTCAGAACCGAAGTCTTCAACTAAAAGCTAAGTACCCCATTGGGGAAACTTTTTCTTGCTCTTAACCGATGTCAGCAAAAGTAAATAATTGCATTACTTGTGGAAAGCAAATACCTCCTAAAGATTTTCATTCGTACTGTATTCCTTGCCTAGGCCCTGACCACGACTTACCTCACTGTCAGTTTTGTGCCTTATTTAAACCACGAACTGTCCGTTGTTGGTATATTTACGCTTCTAAATATTTTGGTGCTCGGGTCAATTATCCTGATACGTCTTCGGTCAGCCATCCGACTACCAACATTCTGAAAAAACGCAAAGATAAAGACAGAGACAGGCCGCCTAGGTCCGAAGCTGCCATCTATGCTTCTCCTAAGCCAGTGGCCAGTTCGCCGGTACTCGGTGAGGAGCTTTCGCGGCCCCTGATATCCACTGCTTCTGATTTGCAGGCCTCTACTGAGACCCATTCAGAGTCCTGTATGCCGTGAGATGCTTCAACTGTGGAACCTGTGGATGTCTACCTTGGATGGGTCTGGAGCCGCTGTGCAGGCACCAGCTTCTGAGGGTGTATTCAGACCTACTGACTTGCATATTAAACAGACGCCATCTACCCCCTCTTGTGCAGTGTGTCACGGTTGGCCCCATGGCACCTGCCTCAGACTCCTTCCCTGTTGTCTCAGCAGGAGAACCAAATTCTGCACCCTCAGCTTCAAACACTGAACCAAAGAACCTGGCTAATTATCTAATCTCTCCTTTTACCATCCCTCAGTAAACCAGTGATGGATATCATTTTAGAGGCAAGGAGGCCTAGTACTAGAAAATCTTATGCTGAAAAATGAAAAAGATTCTGTGACTGGAACCAATCTCAAGGAATGAGTACATCAGCGCCCAGTTTACCTCAGATTTTACAATACTTAACTGAGATGCTTCTCAAGGGCCTGTCTTTTTTTCCTCTATCAAAATTCACACTTCAGCCATTTCAGCTCATTATAACACAGATCCTCCCCTCTTCTCTCATCCACTGCTCAAGCAGTTCCTCAGAGGGGCCAACAATTTAAGACCACCCAGGAGAGCTCCAACCCCAGCCTGTGACCTCAACTTTGTCTTGGAGAAACTCCTTTTGAGCCAGCTGCTACTGCAGATTTAAAATTTATTTCTTGGAAAACAGCTTTCCTTTTAGCAATCACTTCAGCAAGAAGGGTATCTGAATTACAGGCCCTTATGGCAGTGGAGCCTTTCATCATCTTTCATGCGGACAGGGTGTCCCTCAGAACCAATCCATCCTTCATGCCCAAGGTGGTATCCAATATGGCTCTTAATCAGTCCATTCATTTGCCAACTTTCTTTCCTAATCCACAGAACAAAGGGGAAAGAATACTGAACTCTTTAGATGTGCACAGACATCTTAGATTCTACTTGGACAGGACTAAACCTCAAAGGAAATCAACTACTGGTGGCATTTTCTGCAGGGGCAGAGGGGAAGGCTATTTCAAAGCAAACCATTTCTAAATGGATAGGCCATTGCATTCATTTCTGCTATAAGCACCATGGAAAACCTATCCCACAGGGGATCAGACCCCACTCAACCAGGGCTGCATCTACCTCTACAGCCTTTCTCAGAGGCGTCCCTACCAGGGACATCCTAGAAGCTGCTTCCTGGAGTTCTGTACATACTTTCACCAAGCATTATCATTTGCCAATTTTCTCTAAATCCAGAGCTGGCTTTGCCACTGCAGTCTTGCAGGGCCTTCTAGCTGGTCCTAATGCTATCTAATTTCCTCCTCCCAACCTTAGCTTTGGGAATCCACCCAAATGTGATGACTGCAACAGTGAAACACGAAGAACCTAGTACAGTTGTGTACACTTACCATAAATGTAGATGTTTGGGTGTATTCACTGTTGCAGTCCTGGTTACCTTCCCTCCAGCCCCCTGAATTCTTTTGGCTATACCTCTACTTTCCTTTCTATGCTTAAAAGCTTTTTGGTGTATTTGCTTTTTTGTTGGAGGTATATCCTTGTATATTTATATATTTAATTGCTTCCCACTAGGGGGCACCTGACATCTGGGGCAAGAAAAACTGATATAATGGCATCGGCTGCATGTTTTATACCCCTGACAACCTGACATCATGGAAGAAGAGACAGCAACTGACGCAGGATCCAAGACTTGGTTAATCAGGCCGACTGAGGGCTACTGCAAGCAGATAACCCAAATGTGATGACTGCAACAGTGAATACGCTCGAACATCTACATTTATGGTAAGTGTACACAATTGTACTTTTTTTCTCTCTCTCTCCTCTCTATGGCTATTACTCACCCCTTCTGGGGTAGTGGTATTGGTATTGGTCTTAAGTTTTACTGGTGGTGTTTTCCCCACCATAACTCCTCTCCCTATTTGGGGGGCTCCTGACATTTGGGGCAAGAAAAACTGATGTAATGGCGTTGGCTGCATGTTTTTATACTCCTGACAACCTGCCGTCATACCTGGAGTGACAGCATCTGATGCAGAAATACTAAGTCTCTCGTATTCGGGCTGACTGAGGGCTACCTGCAGGCAGATAACCCAAGTGTGATGACTGGAACAGTGAGTACACTCGAAAATCTACATTTATGGTAAGTGTACACAACTGTACTATCTTCCAGGAGTGTCCTCCCTGTGGATATGGACAGGATATTGTGAGCCTTCCTGAAAGCTCAGATGGGTTTGGGGCTTCTGGCTCCCCAACCCATAGGTCAGGGATCCAGTCTCCCACCCCCCTTCGACCTCTCCTCTTCCAACCAGTGGCTTTGATTCTCAGGGACTGTTGAGTGGAGTGGAGGCTAGGGGAGTTTTAGGAACCAGTTCGAGCCCTTCCCTGATGGGATCAATGGCTGGCACTGTTTCTGTTCCCCCGGGACAGTCCACCCGGCCAGAACTGTCGAGCTAGCATCCATGCGATTGGATTCAGGCCTGGGTTTTTTTACCAGTCTCTTCCCCAGAGTGCCTCGGCCTTTGACAACTCCATTCCAGTGCCATCCGGCAAAGTGGTGGGACTGGGGGGAGGTCCACCCTTTCTTCCACCAGGGTTTTGTCGGCGGGAGATGGATCATCTAGTTTTTATGCCTTCCGGGCTGCTAAATCCTTCTCTGCTATCAGAGCTGCCTCTCCCATGCATGGTTCTCCTACCCAGCCCCAGTTTCTGAGCAGCTTCTCTCATCCTGCTCCAGGTCAGCCCATCCAAATTAGTCTTCAGGGGGATATCCCCCCCACAGGGGTCCCTTCCTCTTCTGAGTCTTCCCCGCCACCCCCCGATGGAGGAAGTTCCCAGGAAGAGGCCTTATAAGAAGAGACATCTCGACTCCCCGATGGAGTCTCTTACTGAGGACACGGATGCTGATGAGGGGGATGGGTCCCCAAGATCTCCACTGGAGGACATCTTTGGAGACGTACTAGAGATCCACAAGGACAAAGGCGGTCGGTCTACCCAAACCCCATCCTCTGAGGAATCAGTTTTCCTGAAGGCTTTCGGTATGGGGCCATCTACCTCCTGGGTGTCCTCCCCTGCTGATCCTCTCATTGATCTTGTGGCCAGCAGGGCCTGGAAGGAGCCAGATACTGTGGAGCCAGTGCCAAAGAAAGCAGACAAATGTTTGAGCTCTCCTCCAGACAGAACCTTTTGGTCCAAAGCAGTCCCGGTTGATGCTATTGTGGTGGCCGCTGCCACCAAGAAGGAATTGACAGAGCAGAGTTCTTCTGTCTATCCGCCCAATCGTAAGTCAGGGGCTATGAACAGATTTAGAAAGCTGGTGTTCGCTTTGGCTGCTTTCAGTCTGCGAGCACTAAATTACCTTGCACATTTTACCCGTCTCCAGAGGGATTTGGTAAAGGAACTGTCTTCATCCCTCTCTAGGTCCATGTCTGAGGAGAAATTCAAGGCTATTTCTCCAAAGCTGTCAACCCTTCATTCAGTGGCGAACTCCTCCATGAGACTCATTTTCCAACACTGCGGAAGGGTCCTCATGGGCTTTGGGCTCAGATATCGCTTTTAGGTGTCATGCCTCCACTTGAGCGGGTTTGCAGAGGCCTTCAAGACGTCATTTGTTAACGCCCCCTTTGATGGTTTCACTCTTTTTGGTCCCACTGTTAAAGACACTTTGACCCGCAGTGAACAGTAAGGGAAGACCTTGTCAGCCGTTGGGATCAGGTTTTCTGCCCCTCAGAAGTCCTTTTCCAAGACCCAGAAGGGGAGTAAAAAAATGTGGTTCAGGAAGGCACAGTCTCCCTTTCTGGATGGTCAGGAGGATTCCTCTTCCAGGGGGACGGGGAAGAGGTTTCAATGGTAGACGTCGCCCGAGGGGCAGAGTAGGCCTGCAAAACCAAGGTTCCAGGGAGCTCTTTTTCTGAGAAACCTTTACAACATCCCTGAGGCATTGCCCGACTGTCCTTCCCTGGAGGCAGTTGGGGGTCTATTATCGCTGCACCCATTAGCCTGGGCAAGTACCACAAACGATCTGTGGGTTCTAACAATTGTATCCAGGGGTTATTGCATTCCCTTTTTGGAAATTCCCCCAAAATTCAGACCTCTTCCAGACATGCCACCTAATGAAGAAGAGGTAGCCCAAAAGGAGATCATAAGCCTTCTTCAAAAATGAGCCATCCAACAGGTCCCTGCAGGACAGAGAGGATCCGGTCCTTATTCCCGCTTCTTTTTGGTTCCAAAGAAAACGGGACCTACGTCCTATTTTGGATCTCAGTCGAGTGAACCAGTTCGTGCGGAAGTCGAAGTTTCGGGTGGTCACTCTACAGTCGATGTTGCTTCTATTGCACAGCAACGACTGGATGTGCTCAGTAGACCACCAGGATGCATACTACCATGTAAAGATGGATCAACGGTCCGGGAGGTTTCTCTGCTTTCACCTGAGAATCAATCATTTCTTGTTCCAGGCCCTGCCCTTTGGTCTCACCTCAGCCACCCTGGTGTTCACCAAATGTATGGCAGTGGTAGCAGCTCACATCTGACTGCAGGTTTTTCCTTATTTGGACGATTGGCTCCTGATGGCCCCCACAAGGCATCAAGTACCGGACAATATTCACTACATTTTCTCCCTGTTCCATCACCTGGGGATCACAGTGAACATTGCGAAATCCTCCCTGACTCCAACACAAAAATTGGAATTCATAGGCACTCTGTTGGGCACCACCTCCCAGATTGCAGCCTTACCTCCTCAAAGGGTGTCACATATTTGTGACCAGGTTCAGACCTTGCTGGAGCTAACCTGCTTTCCAGTCTCACTCATTCTTAGGGCTCTAGGATCAATGGCTGCAGCCATTTATTTGGTTCCGATGGCTCGTTACCACATGAGGGTCCTTCATTGGATCCCCGCAGTTCAGTGGTCAGCATGGCAGCATCCTCTGTCTTTTCCCATTTGGCTCACCTCAGTGTGTCACAAACATCTGTCGTGGTGGATTCAATCTCCGGATCGCCTAGCAGGCAGGCCTTTCATTCCTCCTACTCCTGTGGTGACAATCACCTCGGACGCTTCCCTCCTGGGGTGAGGGGAGTATTTCCAGGGACAAGACGGTCCAAGGGACTTGGTCACCCTCGGAGACCAAACTGCACATCAACTTTCTGGAGATGAGAGCAGTCCTTTTATCATTGCGAACGTTTCAAGACTGCCTTCCTCATGGGACGATTGCAGTTCTTTCAGACAACATGGCTGTTGTGTGGTATATAAACAAGCAAGGGGGCACACGTTCTTATCTGCTGTGTCACGAGGCCATGAGGGTCTGGGAGTTGGCGATGGCCACAGGGTGCTTCCTCATTGCAATGCACATTCCTGGAGCATTCAACGCATTGGTGGACAAATTGAGCAGGGCTACATTGACTCCTCACGAGTGGTCCCAGAGTCCAGTGGTGGCTCAGTGGATCTTCCGTTAGTGGGGTTATCTGAGCTGCGGTCTGCTTGCATCTCGTCTCAACCACAAATGCAGCAACTTATTTGCATTGATCCCCTCCAAAGGGGGAATCCCCCAGGGACACACTCTCCCTCAATTGGCCTCCAGGTCTCCTGTATGCCTTTCCTCCATTACCCCTAATCCCTAGAGTACTTCAGAAAGCCAGATGCCTCAAGAGTCAAATGATCCTCATTGTCCCCCTTTGGCCTTGGCAGGTGTGGTTCCCCTTTCTACGGCCTCATTTTGAGGCATCCACCCTGGGTGCTTGATCCAGTTCCGGATCTGCTATCTCATCCTTCTCTTCTACCGCTCCCGAATCTTCAGACCCTACATCTGACAGTGTGGTATGTCCAGTTCTACTGATTTTGGCCAAGTCCAGGCTAGCTTCACCCATGAAGGAGATTATTCTTGTTTCCCAGAGGTTTTCTACCAGAAAAGTTTATTCCAGTAAATGGAAGAGGTTTGCAGTTTGGGCGAAGAATAAGAATTTAGACTCCTTTCCGCCCCTGTTCCCAAAATACTTCTCTTCTTGACCCCTCTCTTTAAAGAAGGAGCTAGTTTTTCCACTATTAAGGTACAGTTGACAGCCATTTCAGATTTTCACCTTGGTGGTTTTTCGACCTTTTCTGCATGCCTCTGCAAGGCCTTTAAGGGATTTTTCTATTAAAGGCCTTCTGTTAAACATCCTTCTCCTCCATAGGATTTGACTTTGGTGCTTCAGGCCTTAACAAAACCTCCATTTGAACCAGTGGCTTTGTGCGATATTAAATTTCTCCCCTGGAAGACTGCCTTTTTAGTGGCAATTACTTCGGCAAAGAGAGTCTCGGAGCTGCAGGCTCGTACTGTCAAGCCACCCAATTTAATTTTCCACAAGGACAGAGTGTCTCTAAAACCTGAGCCAGCCTTCATGCCTAAAGTGGCTTTACCAGCGAATATCAACCAATGTACAGTATTTTTCCCTAACTTTTCCCATAAAGGGGAATATATTCTGCACACATTTTACGTTCATTGTCAGCTTCACTTTTATTTACATTGAACGCGAGAATTTAGGCGTTCAGACCAACTGTTTATGGCCTTCTCTATTAATAGAAGAGGCAGGGGTATTTCGAAAGTCACGATTTCCTGCTGGATTTCGCAATGTATTTCCTTTATTTATTCTTCAGAGGGTATTTCCTTAGCTGTACCAGTGAGGGCTCATTCAACCAGGGCAGTGTCTACTTCCATTGCCTTTGCAGATAGTCCGTCTTTAGATGATATTTATTCAGCAGCAACATGGTCTTCTCCCCACACCTTTGTTTCCCACTATATGTTGGATTTGATTTCCAGAGGAAGGGCTTCATTTGGCACCACAGTTCTTCGGCATGTCCTTCCTTGAGACCTCCCAGGAATTAGGTAGTTGGGGATTCTGACCCTAACATGAGGAATGGTGACCAGATAACATCAAATTTATAGTTATGTACTTACCATAACTTGGCATCTGTGTTATCTGTAGTCACCATTCATCACGATCCCACCCTCCAGCCCCCTGCCTGGAAGATTGGTTGGATTTGGAGGTTCTATTTGGTTTCTGTGGTTTATCTGTCTTCCTTCCTTGTGCAAACTCGATCTGAGGGAGTGTAGGGCAGCAGAGCATTATGGGAGGGGAGGAGCTTGAGCAAAGCTGTGTTCTGAGTATGCCGGCTCAGATCTGATATCAGATCCAAGACCTTAACGTGATGAATGATGACTACAGATAACACAGATGCCGAGTTATGGTAAGTACATAACTATAATTTGGTTTGGAATAGTTCCTAACTGTTATAGGTTTTGCTGAGGTTACAAAGTTGATTTTTATTACAAAGGGGACAGCTTTGTTTCCAGTCTCACCAGTGAAAATGGGGTATGTGAGGAGAGTGCAACACCCTCCACTGTTGTTGAGGCCAGGTCATTATGTTTGAACCACTGGTGGGTATGCACACTTATCATGTCAAGGGTATTTGTGTTAATAAAATCCATGAAACGTTGTGCCTGTGAGTAGGAGAATGTGTATGTTTCAGTGTTTATAGAGGGGTAGATGGTCTCTCATGACTAGGGTATTTGATTTAAAGGTGCATCTCCAGCAGGTGTAGGTACAATCTAAAGGATTCTAGGGACACACAGGGTGATTTACAGCTTGCTAGGATATGGTATGGGACTTTGTCTAAAGTGATTTGCATGTGGATAAGTTCTAGGGCATGATTCTGTTTAACCAACGTAGAGTTATGCTTGTTGCTATTATAAACTGATTCATCCACCTGTCTGTGCAGCTGACTGTCTAAATGTGTGGAAGTCACTGAAGCATTACACTGCTGGAGTACATTCTGTGGATTTAATCTGTGTCTCGGTAACTGCACATATGTCTATTCTCCAGAGGTGAAGCCAGCTTTGTAGAGTGTGGAGTTTCTTGTTTAAGCTCTTAGCATTGAGCAGGAACACCTTTAGGTTTCTTTAGGTTTTATTTGCTATGTTAGTAGTTTTGTGAATTTGGGAATATCAAAAAAGGCTGTAATGGGGTGGGTAAGGTTTTAGCCATTTCCATAAGCCTAGGGGAAACTGGTGCAAACCATCTTTTGAAAAGCATAATAGTTTAACCATGTTCTCCCATGCTGACAAATATTGAATCCCCCCTATAAAGACACCAGAAAATAAGCCAATTATTCAAGTCCATCTTTTGCTCATACTGACACATCATCCTTGGTGAAGGTAGAATACTGCTCAGTGGGAGGCATATACCTGCCTGAGACACATTCAGAGAGATCAACAATGTTTCTGTTCATATAGTCCAGGGAAGTATGTGTCTGGTCATTAATGCCCATATGGACTGTGATAGAATCATACTGGTACCTGTGGTGTAATGACTTGTGTGCATGCATGACTTGGCAGATCTTGGCTGCAGATAAGCAACTGACCATTATCTTCTCTTTGTTCAGTTTGGTAAGTGGGGCATGTGTGGGGTCATACATGGAGTCCCCATGCCAAGAGTACTGAGTGGTGTGTTTGCTTGCCTTATGGGGTTGCTGTTGTGGCCCCACTAGGTGTAGGAGTATGTATGGTGGTTGGTGTTGCTTTTGATGAGTGCTCTAGTGACTGCTGAGGATAGGCGTTGCCATTTATAAGCACAGGAGGTCTGTGAGCCTTGTGCAGATTGCTTTCTGGTATCTCAGCATAAGTTGGTCTGTTCGGGGGACACTGTGTGGTGGATTTAGTGTGTGTGTTCTTGACAACCTTGTTTGTATGCAGGATTTTTGCCACCAGTGAAATTGTGTGCATCTCTCACATTCTGTGTTTTGTTCGTTTAAGGATAAAATGGTGGTCTGTGAACATGAGTCAATTGCTGCTAATGTGGTGGTAAACCTGACCTGGAGACTATGGTCAGGTTTTAGGATGTAGTAGAACATCCCTGAGATTCATTAACCTCTTCACTAAGTATACACTGTTATGAGTGAACAGACATCACAAGCATTACTCGTACCGTCTTCCTCTTAGTTTTAGTTTTCTTACTAACATTCTTGGAGACTTGACTATCAAGGGCAATTTGTAAAGGTTACCATAAAGTGTAGACTATATATACACTTAGTGTAATCTTTCTGAGGGAGTAGAAAGCACAAAATATGGTAGGGATGTTCTGATTACACTTGGTGTAGGCTTTAATGAATCCAGCCAAATGTATGTAAACACAAACTATTTTTCCCCTGCAAGAAAACCCAATGTATGTGTTTTATTCTCTTCCAGAATCAGCCCTATCATAGGCTGTTCAACTTTTTTTAGTCACTTGTATTGCTTATCTTGAACGTAGCAGGTAACAGTTAACAGTCAATTCATCTTGTCCAAATTATTGTGTATAAAACAAAACATGTCCAAAAAAGCTGTATATTGTACAGTTTTAACATCATTTTTTATCAGGTGCATGTATATATTTCTGTTATCTCGTCATAAAATATTTGCAAAACATAAATATAATCTATTAACAAAACCTAGTCTGTTAATTCATTTTACTACAAAAATTAAGTAAAGCATTATTTATTTTAAACTGGATTATTTTTCCTTTGTGTGTCATAGAGAGAGAGAGAAGTGATGCAACTTAGTATATCACCTTATATGGTGATCTCAATAAGGCAGGCTAAGTACCTTTCAGAAATCAAATAAAAAAATCACTAACGGCCACCGAAGTACAGCACCGTATGAAACAACTACTTCAGGAATGAAAATAAACAGTGTGGACACCATATAGAGGAGCATACAAAGGAAACAGTTAAGACAGATGAAGTGTTTTCAGTTAAAACCTTCTTCAGATCTAAACTAATAGAATAAAATCATCCATTTTAAAGACTGTAAGCCAGTCAAATTCTATATTGCAGCCGACTCCCCTTAAGAATGGTATTCAGACCAGGCAATTTATCTGCTTGTAACTCTGCAGTTCAGCAGTCTCTGTATAATTAATAATATTTCCACCTCTTAAATTAGGTACAACAATTTGTAAAACCATAAAAATAAAACCATGCAGTGTGAATTCATTAACATGTTTCGCTAAGGCGTTATTGTTATTTCTAAGTTGAATGTCCCTGACATGCGGAAGAATCCTTTCTTTAAGTTGCCTATTGGTCTTTCCAATATAAAAATATGTACATTTGCTCCAAGTAGCAATGTAAGCTACATTTCTGGTAGTACAGTCTGCATATAACTGTGGAACATATTTAGTATAAACAATGGGATGTATAAAAGCATTATCTTTGTTAATATATCCATACGCCTTACACGATCTGCATGGATAAGTACCAATTCTCTGACTTACAACTGGTGTGGTATAGGGATACGAATGACAGTCTTTGCTTCAGATTTTTACTGTTCTTAAAGAGAAAATGTAGTTGTTCAACTATTTCCTTATTTGTCCATCTATTGTTAATAACTTCCAGTTGCTCCTAATAACCTTGCAAATATTCTTCACACCACTAGTATAGGTTAATGTGACTTTAGTTCTATTACCTGTATCCACTGTAGAGGAACATTTATCAGTACTATTCTTATAATGACCAGAAAAATAAGACACTCTTTTAGTCGATCTTACCTACCACCATCATACTATTTACTTCATTGGTATTATAACCTCTGGCCAGCAGTTGTTGAGCAAGATTTTCAGAAACTTGTATAAAGTCATAATCTAATGTATACAGTCAACTGTCCTTTCATAATGTTATGATAAATATATCCAGGATGCATGCTGGCTCTATGTAAAAGTTTATTCTCCCAGCATGTCTTCCGATGCATTTTAGTGGCAACTTAGTATCTTTGTGTGTGGAAATACACACATCCAAAAAATCAATTTCCTCATAAGAGGCCTACATTGTGAATCTAAGGAAGCTGCTAGTCTCTTCCAAATAATTTGCAAAACTCATAAGTTGCTCTCGAGTGCCTTTCCATAACAAAAATATATAATCAACAAATCTTTATAATAAGCGATATGTTGATAGAACTCGTGAACGGGAGTAAGTACAAAATAATCCTCCCAGTTAGCCAACATGAGGTTGTAATAACTATTGGCACAGAAGGAGTCCATTGCTACCCCCTCACCCCATTTTTGCCAAATGATCTCTTATTTATAAACAAAAATTATTTCTAAAATAACTTCTAATAGCATGCAGATGGTTTGTATAGTATCTGCTTTGAAACTGCTTTTCTCCTGCAAATGTGATTCAACATTCTCTGTGCCATAGCCATTGGGTGTTTTGTGTCTTTCCCTGGTTAGGGGTCGCCACAGCAGAACTCCAGTCCGCTAATGATTGGCAGTAGATTTTTACGTGCCGAGTTGCCAGCCCTGACGCACAACCTTCAACAAAGGTACTCCCATTCACGCATGTCTCCACAAGAAGACGCTCTAGCTGAGAATCGAACAGGACAACGTCTTGTTGTGAGGCGACAATGCTGCCGCAGCCATAGCCATTGGGTATAATGGTGAAAATACTTTTGACATCTAATGGAGAGAGCAAATATTGGAATTGCCAGAATCAAGGTTCACAAATTTAAACAATGTATCTAAAAATGCTTTGTATATTTCAATACTGCAGAAGAATTTTTCAAAACCATTTTTAATTTCTCTTCAATGTATAAAGACGCTGGTTCAGTGACCTAACAATTTCCCGCATCAATTGGTCTCAATGGTAGGTCAGTTAAATTTTTATGTACCTTAGGTAAACCCTTAATGATGGGAATCTTAGGGTGTTGCACATACAAAAAAAATCATACATATCTTTAGTAATCATTCTACACATTAGCATAAAAAGTTTTATTAACATTAGATATTGTCTTATAAGCTCTTGTTTTATTAATTGCTACATAGCGGTTATCTTCTCGCAGTAAATTTATAATTTTAGTCATAATCCTTCAAATCCATCAGAACAATACTACTTCCTTTGCCTGCCGGTCTGATAATGAAGTGTTCATTACTTTCAAGTTCTTTCAAAGCTTGTTCCTTTTTAGTTAAATTATAAAAATATTGTTTGTGGGGAGCTTTTAACTTGTGGGTCAATTCAACTTCACAGACTTTCAGAAAAGTTTCCAGTGTTGAATATAATCGTGTTAAGTAAGTGCTAGGATGTCCTTCAAGAATGCAACTGCAGTCATAACATGTGGGTTGTCCTGCCTCAGGCAGCCCTCGGTTGGCCGGATTCCAAAGTCTGGGTCCGACGTCGGCTGATGTCGCATTTCTCTCCGACGTCAGAGCGGCTGGAGTACATAAGCATCAGCCGACGCCATTTTCTTCGGCCTTTCTTGCCGCGCGGTGCCCGAAGCAGAAGCAGTTAGCAAGTGCCGGTCGGTCAGCTCCTGTATTCTTCGATACCGAAGTCAT
This sequence comes from Protopterus annectens, assembly GCF_019279795.1. Classification (NCBI taxonomy): domain Eukaryota; kingdom Metazoa; phylum Chordata; order Ceratodontiformes; family Protopteridae; genus Protopterus; species Protopterus annectens. The sequence goes on from NC_056743.1 coordinate 1,777,093,454, forward strand.
CAAAAGAGCTAAGTACCCCGTTGGGGACCTTTTCTTGCCTCAGCCGATGTCAGAAATTACTGAAAAAGTTAACAATTGTCTTTCTTATGGTAAACAAATACCTCATAAGGATCTCCACTCTTACTGTCTCCCTTGCCTGGGCCCAGACCACAACGTCTTGGCCTGTGTAGCCTGTGCTCGCTTCAACAAGCGCACTCTCAGGCACCGGGCGGAGTTCGCTGAAGATTTTTTCGGCGATAAATTTGCTTACACCATGCCGTCGGATCTTCTGACATCGCAAACTCCCAAAAAGCACAAAGACCGGGACCGACATCCTCGGCCCGCGTCTACCTCCAACTCCACGCCAAAACCTAGCGCGAGTGCTCCGGTTCCCTCTGAGACTGTCTCTCCACCGCTCCGAACCGAAGACACCGCATTACCGACGACTCCGATTCCAGACATTACTCCGACGCCAGTTATCGATTTTCCTCCGGATACCGAAACCGAGGAAATGCCCGAGACCATTGCTGTAGACAAGGTCAGTCCTGCACGTGGAGCTGCCAGGCCCCCTATGGCCATGTCTATTAAGGCCTACACTAGGGCTAAGGCAGCCAGCAAAACAAAGCATATTACTTCTAAATCCTTACCTCAGCCTACTCCAGAGACACAAATTATGTCCATGGCTGCTGATTTAATTTCCATGATTAGAGGTTCACAGGCCCATCCTGAGAGAGGATCCCAGCCTCCTTCTGATAAAAGGCCCCGAGTTGAACCCTCTGACCCTATTCCTTGAGATGAAGATTCTGAGGGCTCTGTCCACTCTGATAGCCAGGAAGAGCTCTTCCAGACCTATGAGGACTCGGATGCAGAAGATTCCATCACCTCGGCCTCCCCTCCTGAGGATATTTCTTTTGGGGAAGTGCTGCACTCCATGAGGGAACATTTCAAGTGGCAAGGTCAGGAATATTCTGATTCTAGGAAACGCCTTAGGACTTTCCTTAAGAAGCCCCAGCACAGGCCCTTAGCTATTCCTCCTGTACTTGATGTTCTGGATGATTTGTATTCTGATTCTAGTGCTACCCCTGATTCTCTTCCTCCTGCTCCAGCCAAGCCAGACAGGTATTACAGGGTCCCAGAAACTCATTCCCATTTATTCAGGGCCCATACTGCTGATTTGGAAACTATTTCACAGGGGCCTAAAGGAGTTTCAGCCTCCACCTCTAAAATCCTTTGCCCTCCAACAGGAAGCTAGGTCATTAGAGAGATGGGGCAAAAGGTTTACACATCCACTACCTTATCTATGAGAGCTTTAAATTGCCTTTTCATATGTTACAATATCAGGATTATCTGTTAGAAGATTTACAAAAAACATTAGCCACTCCTGATCCTTTAGACAGGAAGACTTTGCAGGAAGCTGTACATAACACTCAGCAAGTTAGCAATCACTTCCTGCAGTGTGGATATGATGCACTGGAAGCTTCATGTAGGGCAGCTATGACAGGGGCAGTCATCCGTAGACATGCTTGGTTAAAAGATCAACCTCTACCAGATCATGTAAAAGCAAAACTTCTGGATGCACCTTTGGAAAAGAACAAGCTTTTTGGTGCGAATGCTAAGGATGTGTTAAAGACCATCGAAGAAAAAGCAAAATCAGTTCAGACTGTGAAAGATTTCCTCTAGGTTCAACCCCCCAGATTCAGTAGGAATTGCCTTCAAAAAACTGGTTCTTTCCTAATCCAGAAAAGTTTCAAAGAGGTAAGAACAGACGTGGCCGAGGAAGAGGCCAATACAGAGGCCCTTACAGGGGATGACAATGGCAGCCAGGAAACCAAAGAAGTGACTCAGGGGTTTCACCTGCCCCACAACCACAATCTCAATGACTTTCCTCTACTACCGCCTACCAGGGAACAAATAGAAGCTCCCTTGGGCGGGAAATTATCTCTGTTTGCAGAAAATTGGCACAGACTGACAAAGGACAAATGGATTTTGGACATTATAGACCGAGGGTACAGGTTTCGTTTTCATACCTTACCAAGAAAACAAGGCATGCCAAACTTACCACAAAATCAAAGGGCAGAGGCTATCAAGCAAATCACTCTGCTGACTCGGATGAAAGCAATAGAAAGAGTTCCACAACAAAAACAAGATCAGGGGTTTTACTCAAGACTGTTCCTTGTTCCAAGAAAAGAATCTCAATGGAGACCAATACTGGACTTGTCCGCATTAAACACCTTTCTCATAGTACCAAAGTTCAAAATGCTGACTTTACAGCAACTCCTTCCCATGCTGGGCAAGGGGTCTTGGCTGATTACTCTGGACCTCAAGGAGGCATACCTGCATGTCCCTATCAGACACAGCTGCAGAAGATACCTCAGATTTCTTGCAGGGCCAGAGCATTATCAATTCTCAGCATTGCCATTTGGCTTATCTACTGCGCCCAGAGTATTCACAAAATGCCTGGCTTCAGTAATTGCTCATTACAGGCTCCAGGGGATACAAATTTACCCGTACCTGGACGACTGCCTCATACAAGCGGACAACAAATTGATGTTGACAAAAAACCTGGATTATGTCATACGATTACTTCAAGCTCTGGGATACACAGTCAACTTCCAAAAGTCAAGACTGCAGCCATCCCAGCAAATAATCTTCTTAGGAGCCAAACTAGACACAGCCTCTCAGATGGCTTACCTGACAGAAGACAAGTAAGAGAAGTTAACTCATTACTTCAAAGGTTTAGCAAAACTCACCCAGATGACTGCAAGGAGATTCCTACAGGCCCTGGGTTTCATGGCATCCTGCATTCTCCTGGTTCCATTAGCAAGACTACACATGAGAAAGCTTCAATGGTACCTAAAAAGCATTTGGTCTCAACACAGCAACAACTTGGAGACAATCATACCGCTCATTCCATGCCTACAAAAGGAATTTCTATGGTGGACCTCGGTGAGCCAGGCAAACACAGGTATGTCATTCAAAAAACCACAGATAACACAGACCATGACCACAGACGCCTCAGACCTTGGATGGGGGGCGCACATGGAAGGCAGGTGTATACAAGGACGATGGACTCCAAAGGAAACACATCTGCATATAAACCAAAAGGAAATGCTGGCAGTAATGCATGCCATCGAGGCCTTTCAACACCAACTCCAGCAAGGCCATTTACTGATACGGACAGACAACACCACTGTGATGTGGTACATAAACAAGCAAGGGGGCACCCACTCTTACCCCCTTTGCAGACTGACAATGCATCTTTGGGAGAAATCACTGAGCCTAAACATCCAGTTACAATCCCAGTTTGTTCCAGGAAAAGACAATGTGTTGGCGGACAGCCTAAGCAGGAATTTCACAGATCCACACAAGTGGAGGTTACATCCGAAGGCCTTCAGACAACTCACTTCGACATGGGGCAAGCCAGAAGTGGACCTATTTGCCTCTCACCTCAACCATCTTCTCCCAAAATTCTGCACAAGGACATACCATCCAAAAGCTTGGAAAATAGATGCCCTCTCTTTCAACTGGAACTCCCTAACAATCTATGCATTCCCACCTCTGCCACTGATGACCTCAGTATTACTAAAGATCAAAGCAGAGAGACCCAAGGGAATCATAGTAGCTCCGGACTGGCCAAGACAACACTGGTACCCACTACTACGGAGCTTATGTCACACCAGGAGGTGGGCCCTTCCCCAATGGCCTCTACTTTTGACTCAACACAATTTCGAAACAGTGCATCCAAATCTTCAGACACTGCAGCTAACAGCCTGGGAGATCCCATAAATAACTTCAGCCTATCTCTCTCCAAGGAAGTTCAGTGGATACTAACAGAGGCTCAAAGACCATCCACCAGAAAGGTTTACTTAGCAAAGTGGAAAAGATTCAGCAATTGGAATACCAGCAAGGGACATGATGCATCATTGTTGAACATCCCACTCATCTTGGAATATTTGGCAGATATGTTGAAGAACGGCCTCTCATATTCTTCCATAAAGATACATGCATCTGCTATTTCAGCTAGATACAACACTGATCCTCCTGTTTTTTCACACCCTTTACTAAGGCAATTCCTCAGGGGAATCAAGAACATTAAGCCACCAAGAAAGGCCCCAGTGCCAGCCTGGGACCTCAATTTTGTCCTAGAAAACTGACTCTACCTCCATTTGAGCCAGCAGCTACAGTTGACTTGCAATTTCTCTCATGGAAGACAGCTTTCCTGTTGGCAATTACCTCAACAAGAAGGGTTTCGGAGCTACAGGCCCTAATGGCAATACCACCCTTTATTATTTTCACAGAGACAGGGTTTCATTAAGGACCAACCCTACTTTTATGCCAAAGGTGGTATCTAGGGTTTCTTTAAATCAAGCAATTCATCTGCCTGCTTTCTTCCCCAATCCTGAGAATAAGGGAAAGACTGTTGCATACCTTGGACATTCACAGACAACCCGATACTACCTGGACAGAACCAAGGCCAGTAGGAAGTCTGAACAACTTTTGTAGCTTACGCCCCTGCAGTCCAAGGAAAAGCAATTTCAAAACAGACTATTTCTAAATGGATTGGACATTGCATCAGATTCTGTTATTCCTTTCATGGAAAGACTGTTCCAGCCAATGTCAGACCACATTCCACCAGAGCTACAGCCACCTCTACAGCATTCCTAAGAGGGGTGCCTACCAAGGACATTCTAGAAGCTGCTACATGGAGCTCCGTGCATACATTCTCCAAACACTACAATCTCCTCTATACTCCAGATCCAGAGCAGGCTTTGCTTGGCAGTCCTGCAGGGTTTGATTGCCACACCATCTTTTCCTAGAGCATTCCTCCTCCCCCAGCTAAGCTATGGTATTCTACCCACATGTTATGACTGCAGTTGCATTCTTGAAGGACATAGTACAGTTTTGTACCTACCATAAATGTAGATGTCCGATAGACATGCAACTGCAGTCGGATTTTCCCTCCCTCCATACCCCTCTATGCCTAGGGTCCACTCCTATCCCTGTTGCTCTTAGCTGGGGATATCTGTTATGGTGTATTTGTTTTATTGCTCATTTATTTGTTTGGAATCCTGTTTTTGTCTTCCAATTTGATTACAGCCTTCCTTGGAGGGCACCTAGCATCTTTGGCAAGAAACACTGAAGAAAATGGCGTCGGCTGATGCTTATGTACTCCAGCCGCTCTGACGGAGAGAAATGCGACATCAGCCGACGTCGGACCCAGACTTTGGAATCCGGCCGACTGAGGGCTGCCTGAGGCAGGACAACCCACATGTTATGACTGCAGTTGCATGTCTATCGGACATCTACATTTATGGTAGGTACAAAATTGTACTTTTTCTTAAAGTAGTATAATTATAACTATCGTTGTTACCATACAACACCTTCAGCATCACATTCCTTCTAACAGTTTTAAGCCAATAGTCATCTCAGCAAATTTGGACTGGCTGGAATATAAGAAAGTCCTTTGTTTAAAACCGAAATATGTTTCCCACTTAAAAAGCTAGATAAATTAACAATCAGCATGTTTACATTGTCTGCCGTAGGCAAACAATCCTGCATTAAGTGGAAAACTTCTCTGCTTGTGGCCACTGATTTAAGGAGCGTGTAGTTTTTTGTGGTCTAGAATGTTTCAAGAGGAGAGGAAATTCTATAAAAAACAAAGGAGAAGTGATTGTATGTTTAACTTTTGGACAAGCACCCAGATCTCTCGGGTCTGCAACACCTTCATTACTGTTAACTGTATTTGATACCGGCTGCTTATTGGCAGCTCGGGCATTAATCATGTTATTAGTGGATGCAATGTATTGTTCAGGGGCAGACTTGTTAACTTGTTGCATATTTGAAGCAGCCATAGCTGAACTAGATACATTTGTAACATTCTGTTTGTTACATTGTTCCATATTAGAGGAGGTTGCAAAAGTTTACTTTTATCTATGGAAAGGCTTAAATAAAATACAATAAAAGACAGACAAGTGCTTTCGGTTAAAACTATCTGAAGAAGGTTTTAACTGAAAGTAAAGTAAAGTGTTTCCTTTTGTATGCTGCTCTACGTGGTGACTGCACTGTTTCTTTTCATTCTTGAAGTATATCTCGGAAATAATAAATATGCACCCCAGAATCCATTAAATGGTGTAGGGATCTTCTGTGATGTGCCCATTTACTGTTCAGAAATATGCAAGCTGCAACAAGTTAAAACCTCGTTGTTGGCTAATTGTGCATGTTTCTTGAATCGTAGTTGCTGTTGTGACATGCTGATCTGCATATCTTTGCAGAAACCTGCTGCTCAGATAGGCAGTGGCATTCCCTGTCAGTGTCTTTTTCTCTCTGTCTCACCACACATACACACACACACACCACAGTTCCTGTCCCTACCCTGTTTACCCTCCTATTGTCCCCCCACCCCCGTAATACCTTATTGCCATTATGTCACATATGTATTGGGCCCTGGTGGTCTAGTGTATCCCCGATTCCCGTTACAATGTCGGTGACATTACAGCACTTTAAAGATGAATCCTTTGTGTCTAGTGTGTCCCCCCAGTCCACATAATAACTTTGGTGCCAGTACAGCATCTTTCAAATGAATCCCTGGTGTGTAGTGTATCGTCCCACCCCAATCCTCATTTTGCTGTTGGAGCTGTTGTGGCACTTTAAACCATGGTATCTTGTGCTCCTTCTCCCACATTCATGTTTGCTAGTTCAACATGGCCACTACCGCAGTGTAGTTGGGATGGCCATACTGATCTACACAGCTGAATTGAATTGTTCAGCTATGTAAATGCCTTCCTGGAGGTGATTCTTGGGAGAGAGCACATGGCTAAATAGCATATACCACTCCCCCTGGATGCCTCATTAGCATTCCACATGGCTGCAAGGCCAGCCCTTCACAGTGCTGAACATCTTCATGTTGGAAGACTATGCAGCACTGTGTACGGGTCACTAGTGAATCAGAGAAATGTACTGTGATGTGTGTATCACCATGTATGTATCACTGTACCTTTAATGAATTTGGCATATGTACATTCACCCTTTTTTAATTGTATTGTGATGTAAATAAGTATTATAAAATTAAACAGAACTCTTAGATGAACATTCAAAGACTGCATGAAAAGTTGTAATAAAGTTCAGAAAAGATAACCCTTATGTTCTTAAATACATAGTCACATACATTCTGAATGGGATGATTAGCAATAAATTCAGCCAGGTGGATAGTGGTACATGGGTATCTCTTGGTGATGATCCCTGGTGGAGTACAGGGACATCGCTAGAGAAGGCATGATCAGTTGATGACCATGTCGCCAGAAAAGGGAGGGGAAAAACAAGTGGGTCATACCACAGTCCCCCCTTCCTCCCAGACAGATTTTCAGACATGCCGAGCTCCAGTTGCCTAGGATCCATAACCAGCCCCAGCAGTACATAAGTTGAGGGGCAAGGAGTTAGCTGGTAGACCCAGCGCAGATGGCGCATGGGGGCCAGGCTAGCTACAATGGCAGAAGGTTGGACCAAAAAAAAAATCTTTGCCTATAGTAGTCATGTAGTAAATCTTGAAGTGCTCATATCAGTAAGTAAAACATCTAAACAATCACTTAAAACCTTCCAGGACTGAATATTAATGTATACTTCTTACCCTCAACATAATCCTGAAACATCACAGTTCTAATGTTACCCTCCACATAATCCTGAAACATTACAGTTCTAACATTTCAATTCATCTGTGTATGTAATCTTAAATTACAGTATATCAAATGGCAATCTCACTATTGATGTATTCTACATCAGTAACACAGGACATATCAGATCTATTCAGTAAATTATTTTCTCCAGGTTTGTTTGTGTCTTTCGGCTTTTCCCGGTTTGGTGTCGCCACAGCGGAATTCCGTTCCGCTAATGATTGCAGTAGATTTTTATGTACTGGCTTGCCGGGCCTAACGCACAACCTTCAATGAAGGAACGCCCATTCACGCATGTCGCTACACAGAAGACGCTCTGAGAAAATTTAGTAATTATATTTTGTCATCAGCGGTGTAGAACTCGACCTTGTTATCTTTAAACTACCCTTCTTTTCCCAGCTTACAAGCAAACTAATACTTGGCCTGGTGTCCTCAGAGAAGTACATCCAGCTAATATATTCACTTCTTCCATCAGTCTCCAGTATTTATCTGGATCTCCTTTATGGAATAATTATACCTTCTGACATTACCTATTAAAATGTAATAAAAATACCTTGTTTTAGAAAAATCAGCTGAACTTCTTTACACTCTGCCACATTCAAAGACCAAACAATTTGCTCTCTCTTTAAAGTCCCATAGTCCAGATAGACTTATTTTTTATGATGTTACTTTGATATTTTCAACCATTTTACTCGACTCATGTACTACAGTAGTCCCTTAAATCACAGTCTTCAAATGCATTTGCAAACCATATTGTTCATCTTGTTTACCATTTCTTATAATAATGCACTGCCCATAGCATTGCATTGCTTTTTAGATTACCAGTTCCTATTCTATTGAATATCAACAGAGGTCCTGATCAGTTGATAAAATTCGTTAACCAAGACCCAAGGATAAAGTATGCCTGTTTGCTTTGCAGCATCCCTTATCTGTAAGCTACTAAGCTCAATGAATGCAATTAGCTTTATAAGTGATTCTCTAATAACATTACAAGAATATGCAACATTCTTACCACACCCAGCCAGTCCATTTAATGCAGTCAGCATTTTGTAGTGCAGCACCCCCTCCTCCCCTCTCCATGAGGCAAAGCTAGGCCAACCTAACTAATTTAAGTGAAGTCTTAAGACTGGGATTCACCCTGAACTTAGAACACTTTGTAAATATGGCTTTAAAATTTTGCCAGAAATAAATAGTGCTGTAGACATGACATTCTTATAATCATTCCACTGCATTTGATTTTGGACGGCAGTTCTTCATTGAAGGTTTGGTTACTTCTGTTTTTGTGTTTTAAGTGGTCTTGGCTAGGGTCATTTAGAAAAGTTGTGCAGACAGTGAATAAAATCCAGATAATTAGTGGGAGGAACTGAGAAATGGCATTCCTTATTTAAGGATTTAGTGGCATCTTTAGCTGTAGTGCAGTGTGACTTGCTGTTCTTTACCTGACTATTGCTGGTTTCTGTTTGCTTTTGATTTTTCTCACTCACTCAACGTACTCCTGATGTGCATTTTAAATTTGGTGTTTTTTCAGTTGCCAGCCCCAACTATAAATTCGACTTTGACACCCCCCCCCCCCCGCATACCTCTCAACTGTACAGATTTTCACAGAATATCCTGATTTTTGCCTCATGTTTTTTTTTCATAAAATTGTTATTTTGCAAATTAGTGGTAAATCATTCAAGACTGAAGTGAGAAAATAATGGCGGACATTTGAGTTTCAGACTTCTTACCCTTCAGAAAATTCATGACAATTCAAAACCCGTTTTCTATCAACTTTCTAAGTTTGTAAAAGCAATATTTAAAAAGTGTCCCTGTTTTTGGGGTCTTTGTCCTACTTTTATTTGTGGCTTTGTCCAGATTTCTTGCTCTAAGACATTGAGAGGTATGCCCCCCAGTTTCATCCTATCAGCTCATTCTACTGAGCATTGAGAAATCAACTGAGAATGCCCCCCTTAGTCTCTCAATCTTGAATTTTCTTCTGTTTCTGACCTACTGTAATTTACTAAAAAAATGCACTTTATTCGTCTGCTTTTTCTGTATTTGTGTTTATTCCTACTTTAAGAATGTGCAGCAAAAAGCTAAATGAAGTGATGTAATGGGATCCCATCTCGCCTACATTCATGACAGATGGGTTCGGAGCCGATCCATCGGCTCCGACTCGGCAACTTATATACTAGAAAAAGCTTTTGGTGGGGTAACCCCAAGGATGGTAAACCTGAAAAAAAAATCTCGTTCGCTTTTAAAATTTCCTGGTTCAAACCGAGTTAAATGGTTGCCTTTATTTGGGCCTTTACCTTGGGTTTTAAAATAAAAACAGCTGAAAGCCAATTTTAAGGGTTTTTGGTGATGCTGGACCGAGTCGGCAAGGCCGTTGGGTTAACCTTTTTCCCCCCCCCATTTACTTTTCATTCCTGGGAAATGGGAAGCCCCTTTAAATTAAGGGGTTTGGGGGTTGGCCGGCTTTTAGGAAATTTTGATGGTCGGTTTCATTCCTTTTCAAAAACGTGAAACTTTTTAAAAAAAAGCAGGCTAAACAAAATCAGGGTAAAAATGAAAGGGAGTTCCCCAAAACCAAACAGACAGGTTTTCTTGTTTTTGTTTGGGGGGAAATCTCAAGAGACGATTTTGGACTTTCCGCTAATTTTCAAGACCAAAACAAAATCATTTTAAGGGCTTTTCCCTTGGGAAGGGGTCCCCCTTTTTGTTCCGACCCCCGGGGCTCCCAAGTCCCTTCGACACCTAGAAATTACCTCTTCTTCCCGGGGCCCCCGAGGCCAATCAAGTCTGCCTCATCTCCCACCGGCCCCTTTCTAAAGCGGTTAGTATTGGGTAATTTACCCCCAGGGTCCAAAATTTTGGCTGGAAGGTTTCCTCAACCCCCCTTGAGAAAAACCTCGGAATGGGTTTATAGTTGGTGTCGGGCCACAGTATTACCGTTAGCCGCCCTCCTCAGCCAAAAATCTTCTTGGCCACTGCAACCTCCAGATTCAGTAGGAATTGGCCTTCAAAAACTGGTCCTTTCCTAATCCAGAAAAGTTTCAAAGGGTAAGAACAGGCGTGGCGAGGAAGAGGCCAATACAGAGGCCCTTACAGGGATGACAATGGCAGCCAGGAAACCAAAGAAGTGACTAGGGTTTCACCTGCCCACAACCACAATCTCAATGACTTTCCTCTACCGCCTACCAGGGAACAAATAGAAGCTCCTTGGGAAATTATCTCTGTTTGCAGAAAATTGGCAGACTGACAAAGGACAAATGGATTTTGGACATTATAGACCGAGGGTACAGGTTTCATTTTCATACCTTACCAAGAAAACAAGGCATGCCAAACCTTACCACAAAATCAAAGGGCAGAGGCTATCAAGCAAATCACTCTGCTGACTCGGATGAAAGCAATAGAAAGAGTTCCACAACAAGAACAAGACCAGGGGTTTTACTCAAGACTGTTCCTTGTTCCAAGAAAAGAATCTCAATGGAGACCAATACTGGACTTGTCCGCATTAAACACCTTTCTCATAGTACCAAAGTTCAAAATGCTGACTCTACAGCAACTCCTTCCCATGCTGGGCAAGGGGGTCTTGGCTGATTACTCTGGACCTCAAGGAGGCATACCTGCATGTCCCTATCAGACACAGCTGCAGAAGATACCTCAGATTTCTTGCAGGGCCAGAGCATTATCAATTCTCAGCATTGCCATTTGGCTTATCTACTGCGCCCAGAGTATTCACAAAATGCCTGGCTTCAGTAATTGCTCATTGCAGGCTCCGGGGGATACAAATTTACCCGTACCTGGACGACTGCCTGATACAAGCGGACGACAAATTGATGTTGACAAAAAACCTGGATTATGTCATACGATTACTTCAAGCTCTGGGATACACAGTCAACTTCCAAAAGTCAAGACTGCAGCCATCCCAGCAAATAATCTTCTTAGGAGCCAAACTAGACACAGCCTCTCAGATGGCTTACCTGACAGAAGACAAGCAAGAGAAGTTAACTCATTACTTCAAAGGTTTAGCAAAACTCACCCAGATGACTGCAAGGAGATTCCTACAGGCCCTGGGTTACATGGCATCCTGCATTCTCCTGGTTCCATTAGCAAGACTACACATGAGAAAGCTTCAATGGTACCTAAAAAGCATTTGGTCTCAACACAGCAACAACTTGGAGACAATCATACCGCTCATTCCATGCCTACAAAAGGAATTCCTATGGTGGGCCTCGGTGAGCCAGGCAAACACAGGTATGTCATTCAAAAAACCACAGATAACACAGACCATGACCACAGACGCCTCAGACCTTGGATGGGGGGCGCACATGGAAGGCAGGTGTATACAAGGACAATGGTCTCCAAAGGAAACACATCTGCATATAAACCAAAAGGAAATGCTGGCAGTAATGCATGCCATCGAGGCCTTTCAACACCAACTCCAGCAAGGCCATTTACTGATACGGACAGACAACACCACTGTGATGTGGTACATAAACAAGCAAGGGGGCACCCACTCTTACCCCCTTTGCAGACTGACAATGCATCTTTGGGAGAAATCACTGAGCCTAAACATCCAGTTACAATCCCAGTTTGTTCCAGGAAAAGACAATGTGTTGGCGGACAGCCTAAGCAGGAATTTCACAGATCCACACAAGTGGAGGTTACATCCGAAGGCCTTCGGACAACTCACTTCGACATGGGGCAAGCCAGAAGTGGACCTATTTGCCTCTCATCTCGACCATCTTCTACCAAAATTCTGCACAAGGACATACCATCCAAAAGCTTGGAAAATAGATGCCCTCTCATTCAACTGGAACTCCCTAACAATCTATGCATTCCCACCTCTGCCACTGATGACCTCAGTATTACTAAAGATCAAAGCAGAGAGACCCAAGGGAATCATAATAGCTCCGGACTGGCCAAGACAACACTGGTACCCACTACTACGGAGCATATGTCACACCAGGAGGTGGGCCCTTCCCCAATGGCCTCTACTTTTGACTCAACACAATTTCGAAACAGTGCATCCAAATCTTCAGACACTGCAGCTAACAGCCTGGGAGATCCCATAAATAACTTCAGCCTATCTCTCTCAAAGGAGTTCAGTGGATTACTATGAGGCCTCAGGAGACCATCCACTGGAAGATTTGTAGCAAAGGTGGAAAGGTTAGCCGATGGAATGCCAATAAGGGATGAGTGCATCATTGATAGACATCCCACTCATCTTGGAATATTTATGGCAGATATATTTAAAGGAAGCGGCCTCATATTCTTCCATAAAAGATACATGCATCTGCTATTTCAACTAGATGGCTGATCCTCCTTGTTTTCCACACACTACTAAAGAGGCAATTCCTCAGGAATCAAGAACATTTAAGCCCACCAAAGAAGGCCCCAGTGCAGCCTGGGACTCCCAGCCTGAAGAAACTAGCTCTACACTCCATTTTGAGCCAGTGGCTTTGTTGACTTGCATTTTTTCTCTCATGGAGACAGCTTTCCTGTTAGCGATTACCTCCAGCAAGGAAGGTTTAGGGCTACATTTCATGGCAATACCGCCTTTATTATTTTCACAGAGACGGGGTTTCATTAAGGACCAGCCTACTTTTACATTTACCAAAGATGGTATCTCTAGGGTTTCTTTAAATCAAGCCATTCATCTGCCTACTTTCTTCCCCAATTCACGAATAAGGGGAAGACTGTTTGCTACCCTTGGACATTCACAGACGCTTCGATACTACCTGGACAGAATCCAGGCCAGTGAAGTCTGAACAACATGACACTTCCTGCAGTCAAGAGCCAATTTCAGGCAGGGCCTATTTCAAAATGGATTGGACATTGCATCAGTTCTGTTATTCCTTTCATGGAAAGACTGTTCCAGCCAATGTCAGACCACATTCCACCAGAGCTACAGCCACCTCTACAGCATTCTTAAGAGGGGTGCCTACAAGGGCATTCTAGAAGCTGCTACATGGAGCTCCGTGCATACATTCTCCAAACACTACAATCTCCCTCTATACTCCAGATCCAGAGCAGGCTTTGCTTGGCAGTCCTGCAGGGTTTGATTGCCACACCATCTTTTCCTAGAGCATTCCTCCTCCCCCAGCTAAGCTATGGTATTCTACCCACATGTTATGACTGCAGTTGCATTCTTGAAGGACATAGTACAGTTTTGTACCTACCATAAATGTAGATGTCCGATAGACATGCAACTGCAGTCTTTTCCCTCCCTCCATACCCCTCTATGCCTAGGGTCCACTCCTATCCCTGTTGCTCTTAGCTGGGGATATCTGTTATGGTGTATTTGTTTTATTGCTCATTTATTTGTTTGGAATCCTGTTTTTGTCTTCCAATTTGATTACAGCCTTCCTTGGAGGGCACCTGGCATCTGGGGCAAGAAACACTGAAGAAAATGGCGTCGGCTGATGCTTATGTACTCCAGCCGCGCTGACGGCGGAGAGAAATGCGACATCAGCCGACGGCGGACCCAGACTTTGGAATCCGGCCGACTGAGGGCTGCCTGAGGCAGGACAACCCACATGTTATGACTGCAGTTGCATGTCTATCGGACATCTACATTTATGGTAGGTACAAAACTGTACTTTTCTTAAAGTAGTATAATTATAACTATCGTTGTTACCATACAACACCTTCAGCATCACATTCCTTCTAACAGTTTTAAGCCAATAGTCATCTCAGCAAATTTGGACTGGCTGGAATATAAGAAAGTCCTTTGTTTAAAACCAAATATGTTTCCCACTTAAAAGCTAGATAAATTAACAATCAGCATGTTTACATTGTCGTGGCAAACAATCCTGCATTAAGTGGAAAACTTCTCTGCTTGTGGCCACTGATTTAAGGAGCGTGTAGTTTTTTGTGGTCTAGAATGTTTCAAGAGGAGAGGAAATTCTATAAAAACAAAGGAGAAGTGATTGTATGTTTAACTTTGGACAAGCACCCAGATCTCTGGTCTGCAACACCTTCATTACTGTTAACTGTATTTGATACCGGCTGCTTTGCAGCTCGGCATTAATCATGTTATTAGTGGATGCAATGTATTGTTCAGCAGACTTGTTAACTTGTTGCATATTTGAAGCAGCCATAGCTGAACTAGATACATTTGTAACATTCTGTTTGTTACATTGTTCCATATTAGAGGAGGTTGCAAAAGTTTACTTTTATCTATGGAAAGGCTTAAATAAAATACAATAAAGACAGACAAGTGCTTTCGGTTAAAACTATCTGAAGAAGGTTTTAACTGAAAGTAAATAAAGTGTTTCCTTTTGTATGCTGCTCTACGTGGTGACTGCACTGTTTCTTTTCATTCTTGAAGTATATCTCGGAAATAATAAATATGCACCCCAGAATCCATTAAATGGTGTAGGGATCTTCTGTGATGTGCCCATTTACTGTTCAGAAATATGCAAGCTGCAACAAGTTAAAACCTCGTTGTTGGCTAATTGTGCATGTTTCTTGAATCGTAGTTGCTGTTGTGACATGCTGATCTGCATATCTTTGCAGAAACCTGCTGCTCAGATAGGCAGTGGCATTCCTGTCAGTGTCTTTTTTTCTCTGTCTCACCCCCATACACACACACACCACAGTTCCTGTCCCTACCCTGTTTACCCTCCTATTGTCCCCCACCCCAATACCTTATTGCCATTATGTCACATATGTATTGGGCCCCGGTGGTCTAGTGTATGATTCCCCTTACAATGTCGTGACATTACAGCACTTTAAAGATGAATCCTTTGTGTCTAGTGTGTCCCCAGTCCACATAATAACTTTGGTGCCAGTACAGCATCTTTCAAATGAATCCCTGGTGTGTAGTGTATGTCCACCCCAATCCTCATTTTGCTGTTGGTACATAAACAAGCAAGGTGGTACCAGGTCTTACCCACTATGCAGAGAAGCCATGAGACTTTGGCACTCAAGGTAACTACCAACCGCTTTCTAATGGCAACGACATACCGGGAAGTCCAATGTGATTGCGGACAGATTAAGCAGGACCATTCTCTTGCCCCACAGTGGTCCTCAATCAGAGTATAGCTGCGAAAATCTTCGACAGATGGGGTCTTCCTTGCTGCGACCTGTTTGCCAGCCCTCACAATGCGAAATGCAGAGAGTTCTTCACACTGTTCCCTTCTCAGGGCAGATTCCCAGGGACGCCTGACTCACATTTGGCCCCGGTCTTCTCGCCTTCCCTCCGTTCCTCCTACCGAGGGTGATACAGAAGGCCATTTACATGGAGAGCGAGATGATTCTGATTGCCCGCACTGGCCTCGTCAAGTTTGGTTCCCTTTCCTACAGAGGCATGCGATAGAAGGTCCATGGTTTCTGGATCCGTGCCAGACCTGTTGACTCATCAGTCAGGACGGCCTCATCCGTCTCTCAGGTCCCTGAAGTTGGCAGCATGGTTACTCCACTTCCATCCTTAGTCCGAGATAATGCTCTCTCACTGGATGTGGTCCACATTCTGTCTTCTTCCCATAAACCTTCCACCATCAAACTTTATTCCAGTAAATGGAAAAGGTTTGCCTTCTGGGCTCAAGAACGAGGTATAGATCCTCTCACTGCTCCAGTATCGGAGGTTCTGAATTTTCTGGCCTTCCTTTTCAGTCGGCTCTTGAGTTTCTACCATTAAGGTTCAGCTAGCGGCAATCTCTAATTTTCATGTTTCTTTGAACCTTCATTGATGTCTCACAAACTTTGTAAGGCTCCTTAAAGGGGCTTGGCTCCTTAGGCCTCCTTTATCTCATCCTGTTCCTCCTTGGGATTTGAATATGATTCTTGCTGCCCTAACTGCCCGTCCTTTCAACCAGCTGCTACTTGTGATTTAAAATTTCTGCCTTGGAAAATGGCCTTTTAGTAGCCATAACATCTGCTAGGCGAGTTTCAGAACTTCAAGCTCTTTGTTCTGATCCTCCCTATTTGATTTTTCACAAACATAGAGTTTCATTGAAATTGAACCCTGCATTTATTCCAAAGGTGGCCTCCTCTTTCTGTTTGCAACAAACCATAGAACTCCCTGTTTTTTTCCCAGAATTCTCCAATAATGCAGAATATACTTTGCATCAATTGGACGCATATAGACAGTTACGTTTTTATTTGAATAGAACCGCTCAAATGCAAAAATCAAGTCAATTGTTTGTTTCTTTTGCAGCGAACAAATTGGGTCAACCAGTATCAAAAGCCTCCATATCAAAATGGATTAAAGATTGTATCACTTTTGTTTATTCACAGGCCAATAAAGACCTTCCCTTTCCAGTCAAGGCTCATTCTACCAGGGCAATGGCTACTTCGGTAGCTTTTCACTCCAAGTTATCCATAGATGATATTTGTGCTGCGGCAACCTGGACTTCTCCGCACACTTTTATTTCTCATTACAAGTTGGATGTGGTTTCTCGAGGCAGAGCTTCCTTTGGTTCCACGGTTCTCAGGAGTGTGTTCCAATGAGTCACCCGGGATGTAGGTGCTAGGGACGCTGTCCCATCTGTCATGAATGTGGCGAGATAGGATCCCATTACATCTTTTAGTTATGTACTTACCATAACTTTGGATGTATGGGATCCATCTCACCACATTCATAAGTACCCACCCTCCTTCCCCTGCCATTTGGATTTAGAGGAGCTGTAGTCACTTTTTCTTGGCGTTCTTTCTTGAAGAACTTTAGTTGGTTATAGTGACTTATAGTGTCTCTGTGTTTACATGAGTGTATGAAAGCGAACAAACAAGATCTGGGGAAGCAGGTGTAGTGCATCCTGGGATAGGGTGTAGCCCAGCCAATGAGAGACTTCGTGCTAGTATATAAGTTGCCGAGTCGGAGCCGATGGATCTGCTCCGAACCCATCTGTCATGAATGTAGGCGAGATGGATCCCATACATCCAAAGTTATGGTAAGTACATAACTA
The DNA here is from genome assembly GCF_019279795.1 of Protopterus annectens. Classification (NCBI taxonomy): domain Eukaryota; kingdom Metazoa; phylum Chordata; order Ceratodontiformes; family Protopteridae; genus Protopterus; species Protopterus annectens. The sequence continues at coordinate 1,777,110,996 of NC_056743.1, forward strand.
AAAGTTCAGTTGCAATTAATCTGCTTGATAATAGCCTGATGAAACCAAAAGCCAGCAAGAAGAAAAACAAATCCAGATGAGACAACCACTTTATTCGAGTTGAGCGCTTTCCTGTCCACTAAAGATACTTCATCAGAACAATGTGCACACAACACCCAGCCTTTTATATACCCTCCCCAATTAATCAAAACTTTAATGAGAATCAAAAGCAGAAAACCCACATTGGCAATAAAAATCCATTCGACACTGTTACAATTAATTACCATAATCAAGTTTCATATACAGACTTAAAATTCCTTATTAAAAATAACATTAAAACCATCTTAAAACTGTATAATATATATATATATATATATATATAGATATATAGATATAGATATATATATATATATATATATATATATATCTATAAACATTGAATTCTACTCCGTAACAAATTAGTTCAGTTAGCCCAAAATGTGGTCCATTTTCAAAATACTGTGGATATACTTATAATTTCATTGATGCCTGGATACTGAGAGGCATTAAAATACAATTGCCACCTCAGTTCCATTGTACATCCCTGCTCATCTTTGACCAATTGTTGAACTACCAAAAATTTAAATTGATGGCCCTGATGTTCTTGTACATGCCTGTACAGCGCACTTGTGATTCTGCAATGCCTAATGTCACCAAGGTGCTCACCGATCCTAACTTTAAATTTCCTAGATGTTTTACCTGCATAAAATATAGGACAATTTTCACACATAGCCATGTAAATGATGTTACAGCTGTTACAGTTGTAGTGCCATGGATGTTAATAATCCTCCCATTAATTCTGAACTTTTCCTTCGTCTCAAGTATAAAGGAACAATATACACAAGCATTACACCTGTAATTCCCAATTTTCTATCAATTTGTCTATTCTTTTTCCTTCCTTCCAATATGTTCTTTAGGGATCTGTCCTTTCTAAACACAAACCTAGAGGTCTTCCCAACCCTGTGTGCAATATTACCACAAAAATGCAAAAATCTCCCAGTTTGCTTTAGTAGCCTCAATGATGGTGCTAGCCACCCCATTGTAGGTTATGATCAGGGTTGAACTAGGGTTAACTACGTTATCAACCCTTCTATTCGGTCCCAAAAAATCCATTGCCTATAATAGGCCTATATATACCTTGCTCACATTTGTTCAACACTTCAACCCTGACCTGATTTTAAAAGACTCTCGGGGTACCCCCTTTGTCTAAACAACTGTATAATGAATTCTATTTCCACCAGGAAATCATCATGCAAACTAACCATTCTGGCAGCCCGCACCAGCTGACTTTGACAACAGACTTCTTTTGATGGTGCGGGTGCCAGCTACCATAATCCAAATTGGAATTGGAAAAAGTCTTCTTTCTGTGAATTCTGGTAATAAACTTCTTATCTAACTGGTCAACTTCCATTTCCACATCTAGGTAATTAATCTTGTCCTTGTTATATTCAATGTGTGAATTTCAAAAATTGCACAGTTCCATTAATCCACACAAGGAACTCATTCAAATCTTCCTCCGTCCTCTTCCAAACAAGGAAAAGATCATCCAGAAATCTAATGTAATGCACAATATGTGACATAAAGGAGGTTTACATCAAATATTCCTGTTCCCAATAAGACATAATCAGGTTGGCAAATATGGGGGTGCAAACTTCCCCCATTGCCACACCTTTTATTTGTTTGTAATATTAGGAAAATGTCACCGGCCAGGAACCAAACTGTAGATGCACGCACAGGCAAAAATAAAAATAGCGTAGAAACAATTTATTACCGCTTTCGTCAGAAGACTTCATCAGAATATTTTGTTACAAAAGAGTCCCTGCCTTAAATAACACTTTAATTATCCAATTTAACAATTAATTAAAAACACTAAAATCTCTTAAAGAGCACTTGCATATTATATAAACAACAGTTCAGTATTGTCTTTATTAATACCTAATTTACCATTTTTTAAAAAACATTTAATATTGACCATTCCATTTAAACCCGGAGGTTTATCAGATTTTAAACGAATCTGCCACAAAGCTTCCCTCTGTTCCACAAAATTTCTAAAGTCTCCCCCCCTTGCATCACTTTTACACCTCAAGAACAGAAAATAAAAACTTTTTAAAAATGTTACATGTTACAGAGTGTTTAAATAATGCATTCTTTTCATCATGCCTTTTGATATTGTATAGGTGTTCACGTATACGTGTTTTTAAACTTCTCGTCGTCATTCCGACGTAGAAAGCTGGGCATGTGCTGCAGAGCCCAATGTATACCACACCTGCTGTGTTACAATCTACATATTGGGGTACTTGAAAGGTCTTATCAATGCTATCAATGGTAATCAATGGTCCTACTGATAAAAATCTACAAATGTTACAATGGTAACAAGGAAAAACACCTTTAGTCTTCGTTCTATTGTTTACTAATGGCGTTTTGTTTGTTTCTAATGCTTTTTTAATATCAAATGTATTTCTAAAAACAAAAACAGGTTTATCACCTAATACCTTTGAAATGTCTCTATTTCCTTGTAAATATTCCAATTTTTTGAATCATGTTTTTAATAGCCAACCCATCAATACTCATGCCCAGGAGCATATTGGACCTGTAATGTTAACATCAGGGAGCCATTTATGTTTATCACTTGTTGTGATGTATCAACATGGTTGTTTAGAATGGCAGGATAAGAAGTACTTCTCCTGCTCATAATAGTAGTGATGGTATCATCTAACATAGTACCGGGATATCCCCTCTCTAAAACAATTTTTAATGAACAAAATTTCATTATTTAGTTGTCAGATGATGTCATGACAAGCTCTTATCAACTGTCCCTTAGGAATGTTATTGATGGTGTGTTTCTGATGGGCTATTAAAATGTAAATAGCTGTTGGTAAAACTCTCTTTAGGTGTATTTTACTGTTAAATTTATTTTCAGATAAGTCCCATCTTAATGAAACATCCAAAAAATCAACTGTCAAGCCAAAGTTCCCAAGCTTAAATTTTAAAAAAACTTCCTGTTTATTAACTTCATTAACAAAATCACGTAGCGTGTCATTGTCTCCTTTTATAATAAAAAACAAATCATCAACAAACCTAAGATATACTTGAATATCAAATATAGTCATTAGAGGTTTTAGAAAAAACTCCTCCCACCAAGTCATCACCAAATTGGCATATGAAGGAGCTGCAGAAGACCCCATGGCCACTCCTCTTTTTTGTCTATAGTAACAATCCCCAAATAAAAATAATTGTTGTGGTAGAATTTCTAGAAATCTACAAATGGTAGAAATTTGTCCAGAATTAAAATCATGGCTTTTAGCTAACAGTAATCGAATGGCATCAACCCCCTCTTCATGCGGTATGCATGTGTATAGGGATTCTACATCTAGTGTGAACATGATGTGTTTGTTGAAATCAAAAACCCCTTTGGTGGCAAAATTGTTGATCCTATTCAAAAAATGCCAAGAATCTTTGATGAATGATTCCTGTCTGGATACCAGAGGTCCCAAGGTGGCATCAAGGACCAATGATATCCCCTCAGTTACTGAATGGGAGAGGACACTATGGGCCTAAAGGGGGGGTCCAACAGATTTTTGTGTGTTTTGGGAATACCAAATAAAGTTCCAATTCTAGGCTTCTCTATAACACAAAATTCATATACTTCTGTACTAATTTGTATTCATTAAAGCATCATAAAGTAAAGAATGAATAAAAGCTTCTTTCTTCTTGATAAAAAATGGTGTGACCAATTCATATTCGTCAGCATTTTTTAATAAAGTCATCATTTTATCATTATACTGTGCTTGAGTCATGATGACAATATTACCACCCTTATCGCTTTTCATAAAGCGTAGGGTTTTATTCCTGTCACGCAATGCGTTAAATGCTTTTCTTTCATTTATACTCATGTTGTGCTTTTGTTTAAATTTCTGACAGAAAATATTATCAAGATCATTAACACATGCCTCTTCAAATATTTTGACTGTGTGTGTTAAAGGTGGATTGAAGGTGGAAGGTTTCACTAAAGAACTGTTTTTTCCAAAATCTACTTCGCTTAAAATGTAGGACAAATTTATTTTCCTGGACAATTCCTTAATGTCCAAAACAGTATTCCCGTAATCTGCTCTAACAGTAGGGACAAAATTCAGGCCTAATCTTAACACATCTAATTCCTCTTCTGTAAAAATACAGTCAGTAAGATTTATTATGTCAAAACTAGATTTAACATGGTCATTGTTTGCTTCATAGTTTAATTCTCTTCCTCGGAGGACTGAGAACTCAGAAAGGTTCTGCTCCTGGTCAGCATAGCTTTCTTGCTGCTTTGAGTTCTTTTTCCTAAAAAAGCAGAATCTCCTGGATTTACTGTGTCAGTGTTGGGGTTCCCAACAGTTTTACCAGCATTGGTATCAGTCACATTATTAACCATATCAACCCCAGTATCACCAATAAAATGGCTAACTGTATCACGACCTGTATCCACAGGTTTAGCAATGGAGCCTTTGCAGTTACAAAACAAGACATTTTCACTGTTCATGTTTAGTGAAGCGTTTTTGTTACTTGTGATAAGTTCACTAAATAAAGGCTTGTTATTGCCTACATTACTGTGAAAATGTTTGTTGTTAAAATAATTGCCAGTAGCTCTAGATTTAAATTCCTTGTTTCCTGGAACGAAAAAATTGTAAGCAGAGTTGGTTTGATAGCTCGCAATGTCACGTTCCAGCTTAGAATGTTTACGATTAGTAACTTCAAGAGAGTGTTTGTCAATATCAGCAACTAATTTATCAAAGAAAACATTCTGATTTGAAACAGTACAAACGTTTCTAAGTTTAGTTTCCAAATCGGAAATTTCGGCCCTCAGAGCATTCATTTTAACAATATTGTTATCAGATAATATCTTCAAGAAGGCCATACCTGATTCATTGAAGAATGACAATGTCTTGTTTTGTAACTGCAAAGGCTCCATTGCTAAACCTGTGGATACAGGTCGTGATACAGTTAGCCATTTTATTGGTGATACTGGGGTTGATATGGTTAATAATGTGACTGATACCAATGCTGGTAAAACTGTTGGGAACCCCAACACTGACACAGTAAATCCAGGAGATTCTGCTTTTTTAGGAAAAAGAACTCAAAGCAGCAAGAAAGCTATGCTGACCAGGAGCAGAACCTTTCTGAGTTCTCAGTCCTCCGAGGAAGAGAATTAAACTATGAAGCAAACAATGACCATGCTAAATCTAGTTTTGACATAATAAATCTTACTGACTGTATTTTTACAGAAGAGGAATTAGATGTGTTAAGATTAGGCCTGAATTTTGTCCCTACTGTTAGAGCAGATTACGGGAACACTGTTCTGGACATCAAGAAATTTTCTAGGAAAATAAATTTGTCCTATATTTTAAGCGAAGTAGATTTTAGAAAAAACAGTTCTTTAGTGAAACCTTCCACCTTTAATCCACCTTTAACACACACAGTTAAAATATTTGAGGAGGCATGTATTGATGATCTTGATAATATTTTTTGTCAGAAATTTAAACAAAAGCACAACATGAGTATAAATGAAAGAAAAGCATTTAATGCATTGCGTGATAGGAATAAAACCCTACGCTTTATGAAAAGCGACAAAGGTGGTAATATTGTCATCATGACTCAAGCACAGTATAATGATAAAATGATGACTTTATTAAAAATGCTGAATATGAATTGGTCACACCATTTTTATCAAGAAGAAAGCTTTTATTCATTCTTTACTTTATGATGCTTTAATGAATAAACAAATTAGTACAGAAGTATATGAATTTTGTGTTATAGAGAAGCCTAGAATTGGAAGTTTATTTGGTATTCCCAAAACACACAAAATCTGTTGGACCCCCTTTAGGCCCATAGTGTCCTCTCCCCACTCAATAACTGAGGGGATATCATTGGTCCTTGATGCCACCTTGGGACCTCTGGTATCCAGACAGGAATCATTCATCAAAGATTCTTGGCATTTTTTGAATAGGATCAACAATTTTGCCACCAAAGGGTTTTGATTTCAACAAACACATCATGTTCACACTAGATGTAGAATCCCTATACACATGCATACCGCATGAAGAGGGGGTTGATGCCATTCGATTACTGTTAGCTAAAAGCCATGATTTTAATTCTGGACAAATTTCTACCATTTGTAGATTTCTAGAAATTCTACTTCACAACAATTATTTTTATTTGGGGATTGTTACTATAGACAAAAGAGGAGCCATGGGGTCTTCTGCAGCTCCTTCATATGCCAATTTGGTGATGACTTGGTGGGAGGAGTTTTTTCTAAAACCTCTAATGACTATATTTGATATTCAAGTATATCTTAGGTTTGTTGATGATTTGTTTTTTATTATAAAAGGAGACAATGACACGCACGTGATTTTGTTAATGAAGTTAATAAACAGGAAGTTTTTTAAAATTTAAGCTTGGGAACTTTGGCTTGACAGTTGATTTTTTGGATGTTTCATTAAGATGGGACTTATCTGAAAATAAATTTAACAGTAAAATACACCGCAAAGAGAGTTTTACCAACAGCTATTTACATTTTAATAGCCCATCAGAAACACACCATCAATAACATTCCTAAGGGACAGTTGATAAGAGCTTGTCGTATGACATCATCTGACAACGACTTAAATAATGAAATTTTGTTCATTAAAAAATTGTTTTAGAGAGGGATATCCGTACTATGTTAGATGATACCATCACTACTATTATGAGCAGGAGAAGTACTTATCCTGCCATTCTAAACAACCATGTTGATACATCACAACAAGTGATAAACATAAATGGCTCCCTGATGTTAACATTACAGGACCAATATGTTCCCTGGGCATGAGTATTGATGGGTTGGCTATTAAAAACATGATTCAAAAAAATTGGAATATTTTACAAGGAAATAGAGACATTTCAAAGGTATTAGGTGATAAACCTGTTTTTGTTTTTAGAAATACATTTGATATTAAAAAAGCATTAGAAACAAACAAAACGCCATTAGTAAACAATAGAACGAAGACTAAAGGTGTTTTTCCTTGTTACCATTGTAACATTTGTAGATTTTTATCAGTAGGACCATTGATTACCATTGATAGCATTGATAAGACCTTTCAAGTACCCCAATATGTAGATTGTAACACAGCAGGTGTGGTATACATTGGGCTCTGCAGCACATGCCCAGCTTTCTACGTCGGAATGACGACGAAGTTTAAAACACGTATCGTGAGCACCTATATGATATTAAAAGGCATGATGAAAAGAATGCATTATTTAAACACTCTGTAACATGTAACATTTTAAAAAGTTTTATTTTCTGTTCTTGAGGTGTGTAAAAGTGATGCAAGGGGAGACTTTAGAAATTTTGTGGAACAGAGGGAAGCTTTGTGGCAGATTCGCTTAAAATCTGATAAACCTCCGGGTTTAAATGGAATGGTCAATATTAAATGTTTTTTAAAAAATGGTAAATTAGGTATTAATAAAGACAATACTGAACTGTTGTTTATATAATATGCAAGTGCTCTTAAGATTTTAGTGTTTTTAATTAATTGTTAAATTGGATAATTAAAGTGTTATTTAAGGCAGGGACTCTTTTGTAACAAAATATTCTGATGAAGTCTTCTGACGAAAGCGGTAATAAATTGTTTCTACGCTATTTGATTTTTATTTTTGCCTGTGCGTGCATCTACAGTTTGGTTCCTGGCCGGTGACATTTTCCTGGTTTTGTATAGTGGTATTTCATTTTGTTTGTAATATTACCCTTCGAAACATGTATAGTTCTTTAATACAACTTCCATTAATACCACAAATTTATTCACCTCATCCTGATGGAAAATGTTAGTTTTGTTAAGCTGTGTTCAAGCCAGCTTAAACCTTCCTCATGTGGGATCGCATAAAAAAGGTTGACAACATCGATGGTTACCAAAATTAACTCTGGTGCTACATCAATCCCATTTAATTTGTTCAGAAACTCCGAGTCCTTACTAATTAAAAATGCCCAGACTTTTTTGCATATTTTCATCTAAGTATTTACTAATGAAGTAGGTTTTTGATCTTTTACCATCCACAATGGGCCTAAATTTTGGATTTCTTAGGCCCTTGTGAATTTTTGGTATCCCAGAAATACTGGACACCCTAGGATGCTCATTCTTCATGTAATAATATTCATCTTCATCAGTCTGGGCTTGATACAACATGTCGTCCAACAATAAGTCTATCTTTCTATAGGACACTTTAATTTCACTTAATGAACTTTCTATATATGCATCGTCCAACAATAGTGAATTCATCCCATCTAAGTAATCAACCCTGTCCATTATAACCACTCCACTGCCTTTGTCAGGTTTCATGAACCTAACCGTAGGGTCACTAACCAGATCAAAAGGCAACTTTGTATCTAATATGAGTGATGAAGAGCAACGACTGCTTTTTGATCTGTTTAGTGACCCTACGGTTAGGTTCATGAAACCTTACAAAGGCAGTGGAGTGGTCATAATGGACAGGGTTGATTACTTAGATGGGATGAATTCACTATTGTTGGACGATGCATACGAAGAAAATTCATTAAGTGAAATTAAAGTGTCGTATAGAAAGAAAGACTTATTTTTGGCGACATGTTGTATCAAGCCCAGATTAATGAAAATGAATATTACATGAAGAATGAGCATCCCAGGGTGTCCAGTATTTTTGGTATGCCAAAAATCCAAAAGGGCCTAAGAAATCCAAAATTTAGACCGATTGTGGATGGTAAAAGGCAAAGACCTACTTCATTAGTAAATATTTAGACCAAAATATGCAAAAAGGTATGGGCATTTTTAATTATATTAGTAAGGACTCGTGGGAGTTTCTGAACAAATTAAATGGGATTGATGTAGTACCGGAGTTAATTTTGGGTAACCATCAATGTTGTCAGCCTTTTTTCTGTGATCCCACATGAGAAAGGTTTAAGCTGGCTTGAACAGCAGCTTAACAAAACTAACATTTTCCATCAGGATGAGGTGAATAAATTTGTGGTATTAATGGAGGTTGTACTAAAGAACAACTATATATGTTTCGAAGGGCAATATTACAAACAAAAAGTATGGCAATGGGGGTGGCTTGTGCCCCCATATTTGCCAACCTGATTATGTCCTATTGAACATGTAAACCTCCTTTATGTCACATATTGTGCATTACATTCGATTTCTGGACGATCTTTTCCTTGTTTGGAAGAGGACGGAGGAAGATTTGAATGAGTTCCTTGTGTGGATTAATGGAACTGTGCAATTTTTGAAATTCACACATTGAATATAACAAGGAAAAGATTAATTACCTAGATGTGGAATTGGAAATTGAACAGTTAGATGAGAAGTTTATTACCAGAATACACAGAAAGAATACTTTTTCCAATTCCTATTTGGATTATGGTAGCTGGCACCTGCACCATCAAAGGTCAGCTGTAGAATTCATTATACAGATGTTTAGACAAACTGGGTACCCTGAGAGCCTTTTAAATCAGGTCAGGGTTGAAGTGTTGAACAGATGTGAGCAAGGTATATATATATATATCTATATATATATATATATATATATATATATATATATATATATATATATATATATATAGGCCTATTATAGGCAATGGATTTTTGGGACCTAATAGAAGGGTAGATAATGTAGTTAACCCTAGTTCGACCCTGATCATAACCTACAACTGGGTGGCTAGCACCATCATTGAGGTTATTAAAGCAAACTGGGAGATTTTGCAGTTTTATGGTAATATTTCACACAGGGTTGGGAAGACCCCTGTTTAGAAAGGACAGATACCTAAAGAACATATTGGAAGGAAGGGAAAAGGATGGAAAAATTAATAGAAAAATTGGGAATTACAGGTGTAATGCTTGTGTATATTATTCCTTTATGCTTGAGACAAAGGAAAAGTTCAGAGTTAATGGAAGGATTATTAACATCCATGGGCACTACAATTGTAACAGCTGTAACATCATTTACATGGCTAAGTGTGAAAATTTCCTATATTTTATATAGGTAAAACATCTAGGAAATTTAAAGTTAAGATCGGTGAGCACCTTGGTGACATTAGGCATTGTAGAATCATGAATGCCCTGTACTGGCATGTACAAGAACATCAGGGCCATCAATTTAAATTTTGGTAGTTCAACTATTGGTAAAAGATGAGCAGGTATGTATATTGGATGTTCATTTAGATGTACTGGAACTGAGGTGGCAATTGTATTTAATGCCTGGCAATTGTATTTAATGCCTCTCAGTATCCAGGTATCAATGAAATAAGTATATCCAGTATTTTGAAAATGGACCACATTTTAGGCTAACTGAACTAATTCATTACTGTGTAGAATTCAATGTTTATATATATATTTTGTATACAGTTTTAAGATGGTTTTAATGTTCTTTTAATAAGGAATTTTAAGTCTGTAAATGAAACTTGATTATGGCAATTAATTGTAACAGTGTTGAATGGGTTTTTATTGCCAATGTGGGTTTTTTGCTTTTAATTGATTCTCATTAAAGTTTTGATTGATTAATTGGGGAGGGTATATAAAAGGCTGGGTGTTGTGTGCACATTGTTCTGATGAAGTCTCTAGTGGAGAGGAAAGCGCTCAACTCGAATAAAGTGGTTGTCTCGATTGAATTTGGTTTTCTTGCTGGCTTTTGTATTCATTGGTTTTTCTACACCTTTGTGGTTTTGATAATAGCCTGATTACATTGTTACTGTTATTTTAAGCCTCTTTGTTCTGATTTAAGTACTTGGGCTCCAGACTAGCTATCTTATATTAGGAAAGCTTTGTGGTCTACACCGTTGTGGCAGGAGAGGCAGCTTATACCCTTCTGAGTTGAGAATTGCTGGTTGAAGGATTGTTGTCTGTTCTAAAAAGTGTCTTTGTTCTGGTTTAAGACTTGGATTCCATACCAGTTTTTTTTACATAAGGAAGGTTTGTGGTCTACACTCTGGTGGCAGGAGAGGATAGCCTATGCCCTTATGATTTGGTAATTACTGGTGCAAGTCTTACTGTGTATTTTATTTGATTGACTAGAGGGCTATCTTGTTTAAAATTTGAATCACTGTGCCTGAGGCATTTGGTGATGTTTGGTGACCATGCTACTTGAAAAGAAGAGTGTTGCTGGTGTCTGAAAAACTCTTCAAAAACTAAGACTTGCATTACCATGTCCACTATTTTGGCACTTGTTTTAAACTGAGTGTGTTTCTGTGCTGAATATTGACACTTTTTGACCTTTTTATAGTCTTTAGTTTGAACTGCGTTGGTTCCATTTTAGTGAGAGTACATGGGTGGTGGTGCTGTGGTAGCGTTGTCGCCTCAAAGTAAAATGCTGTCCGGTTCGATTCTCAGCTAGAGCGTCTTCTGCGTGGAGACGTGCGTGAATGGGTGTACCTTCGTTGAAGGTTGTGCGTCAGGGCTGGTAACTCAGCACGTAAAAATCAACTACCAATCAGCGGACCGGAGTTCCACTGAACCAGGAAAAGCCAAAAGACACAACAACAACATGGGACCAGAGTAATTTTCTGGTCTGGGATTGTGTAAAGGAAAAAAATGTGGGCTGTTTTTGATTGGCCATAACATTGTAGTTGCATAACGCTTGGCTCATAACCTGCACATAGGCTAAGACTTGCAACGCCATATCCACTGTTTCAACATGTATTTTGCATTGTTTTTGTGACAGCTGCATTAATTGTTTGTGTTGAATATCTACTTTTTGATCTTTTTTACAGTCTTTAGTTAGAAATGCTGCTGTCCGCTCAGTGGCGCTTGACAGTGATATGTATAGACACCAATATCTTGCAGCATAATTCCACTTTGCAATCTGTATAGACACTGATCTCTCACAGTGTTAAGTTTCCATTAAAATAACCTTAATATCTAGAAAGATCGTTTAATAAGTAGATCATACAGTTCACACATAGCTGGGCATTGCTTATCAAGTTCCTTGTGTTATTGATCTATTTAATATTTAAGTTTCCCTCACTCGTTCTTAGTAAACTAATTCATATAGAGGTTGTCAGTGACACTTTCACCTTGCCTTCTGCACAGGTTAAGGACCCTACATATAAAACTACTTATACTGAGTTTACAGGTAACCTTCCTAAAAGACCTGCACATATTATCAAAGAAAGGGTCCTCAGCCATCCCATAAACACAAAATTAAAACACCATCTACAGCTACACATAGCAACACTGTATCTAATGCCTCTACTGCTAAGCTCTTAAGGCAAACCAGCACACAGCCAAATTTCCTGGTCATTGGTGATTCTATAGTGAGACACACCAATGTCCCCCTCACCAGACTGAGTAAAGAGAGAGTCACCATTAGCAGCCTTTCTGGGGCTAGGATCTGTCTAGTCACACAGGTGTTCAGGTTATTGAACCACAGGTACCGGTATGACTCTGTCATAGTTCATGTGGGTGTTAATGACCTGAGATGTACCTTACTTGACTATATGAAGCGAGATGATGGAGTTTCTGATTGTGTCTCAGGCAGGTATGAGCCTTGCACTGAGTAGCATATTACCTTCTTCAAGGATGATGCTACATTACCAATAGAAAATGATTGATGTAAACAATTTGCTTAGCTTCTTGTCAGTCCAAAGAGGTACAATATTTGATGGCCTGGGAGACATAGTTGACGGACCATGCTGCTTTGCCAGGGATGGTCTGCATTTATCCCTTCTAGGCTTTCGGATATTGACAAAGACCTTTTCCAGCCCCATAGTGCCCTTTTTAGGCAATAGCAAACCTATGAAGGATCCAAAGGTCATACTGCTCAGTGCTAGAAGCCTTAACAAAAATCTCCATTCCCTCTAAGCCTTCCTCTCCCTTGAGATTGTAGACATCTGTGTAATATGGAAATGAGGTTTAAAGCCACAGTGAGTACCCCAGCACTGCAAAGTTATAATTTCTTTCACACCTTTAGACCAGCTACTGCATAGGATGGAATTAAAGGTGGAGGAGTTTCAAGTCTATATTAAAAACAACCTCGCATTCAGACTATGGAACTCAACAAGTGCAACTCACCATAAGCAAGGTCTCTTACCATATCCTTGCAACCTATTGTTATAGTTAACAAGTAAAGAACAAATAGTTTTGCCTTTTAGTCTTGAGTCAAGAATAATGTTTCAGGATGTGCAGAGTACTTGTTTATTCCATAAACAGCACTGGGAGACTGCCTACTTAAATTTTCTGATTATTCTCTTAGAATAAAGAAAATCCTTTCTTTTTTATACCTTTTCTTATCGATTTAATGCATGCATGCAGAAATCTAACTTCAACACTTTGCCTTCAACTGTCAGTACAAACAGAGAGAATGCAGTTGTAAGACCCTTGAAATTTAAAGCTACTACTTATGTGAAACTATATCTTGCATAATCATGCATCTATTTTTCATTTGTTCTTTTGACATACACGTTATAGACATTTTATTTTCTTCATTTGTGAAGAAACTATAAGTTACTATGCATTTTGCTAAGAATAAACATAAGACATAATAACTTTCAATAACACTACATATCCCCGTCTATGTCCCAGGAATCCCATACTACCCATCTTAATGTTGTGGAATGCCTCGCCATTCAACCCAATACAATCTTCATGGGGAGATCTTAAATATCCCTCTCTAGATTAGGAATCCTCTGATGCACAAGCCCAGCAATTTCTAAACTCGGTCAATGCCAGCATTCTGGAAATGTTGGTCCATTCTCCTACCAGGGGTACAAACATCCTTGATCTTGTACTCACAAACGTGGAGTGATGTTCCTCACTCAATGTAATGTCCTTGCTTGTCAGATCTGACCATAAGGCAATATTGCTTGAAATAAAAATTAAATCTGGGGACCCATCGAAACTAAAAACCTTTTAGAACTATTCTAAGACTAACCTCTCTCTAAGTGGCACCTTGGCTAAACTCCAAGCACCCCCAAACCCAGTAAACACCATAGTATATGCTGAGCTATTTACAAAATCCCTGTGCAACCATATTGATAGCTGTGTAAAGCGAGCTGTGCTCACTGGTATTAAGAATAAGAAACTCAAAAGACAAGCCACCCTGTTGGAATCACAATATCAATTGATTTGTACAACCAGAAAAAAAAAATCCTGGCCAAGTGCAGAAGGAACAAAGCCTAACATACTAATAGCCCCCCACCATTCTAAATAGGTTATTAAGAGGTTAATTAATACTTCAGAGCATAATTTGAAGAAAAAAATTGCTTATCAGGCAAAGGACAACCACAAAGCTTTCTATAGCTATGTCCTTAACCTCAAGGGAAATACACAACAATGCGCAGAACTTACTGTAAATGGCATCACCCACACTGAACTGGAGGCTGTTGCCAACCTTTTGGCCAACAGGTTCAGCTCAAATTTCTCCCCTCACCCTGATGGTCCAAAGGAAATGCTGCATACCACAATTCCACCCAACAATTACTTGAGAACAGGTGATCACTGCATTTTCCAAGGCCAAGAACGCTGCATCAGTGGGCCCTAATAACATCCCAGGATGCTTACTAAATAGCATAAAATATGACCACTCTGATACACTTGACTCACTTTTCAACTGGAGCCTGCAGGCAGGTTTTGTGCCCAAAGAATGGAAGATGGCTACAGTCATTCCCCTGCACAAAGGAGGCCCAGCCACTGATCCAGTTATCTACAGGCCCATACGTCTGACCAGCCTCGTACGTAGGGCCATGGAAAGAATCCTCATGGACATAAGCAAGGACATAGGTAAGTTGTAAAATCTGGACTCCTCACAATTCAGCTTTGTTAAAGGAAAGTCACAACTATTAAATCTGGTGGGCTTCTATGAGAGGGTCACCAACGCAATGGACTGTGCACACAGCTTACCTCAACCTGGCCGAGGCTTTTGATACAGTACCCCACTCAGGCATTAAAGACAAGGCCACTAAATTAGGTATAAACCTTTTTCATCACCTGCTGGATGGCCATCTGGCTCACTGATAGGACCCAGGAGGTCTATGTAGGTGAGGCTGCCTCCAGCAAGAGGCCATTCACTAGTGGAGTCCTCCAGGGCTCAGTACTGGGTCTGCTCCTTTTTGGCATCTATGTCTCTGAAGGGGAAGCAAACACTGAGGGTTTATGGCTAACTAAATTTGCAGATGATTACAGATGATTACAAGCTGGGGGTTATCATCAACTCCTCTGCAGACACTAGCATTTTTAAGAAGACCCATCTCTGACTAACAAGCAGTGCCAAAGCCATAGTCTTAAACTCAATGCTAAGGATCAACAGTAAAACATGAACAAATGCAAATAAAACTTAGGAATGTTTTAGAAGACTAAAATTAATACTGAAAACAGCGTTGATATCTAGGAACAAAGCCCTAGCTGTAAATCAGTTTGCTCCTCCCGTCTTAACTTAGTTTTGGAATGATTGACTAGCCCCAAAAGGTGTTGGATAGGTTGGACAGGAAAACAAGAAGGATGCTTCATGCTCATCAAATGATTTATAAAAATCAGTGCATACCAAAACTATATATTCCCCATTCTGAAGGAGGTATGGGCCTCAAAATTGATTACATTTGTAGTTCTGCAGTTATGGACTGCATACATGCCTGCTGACCTCGCAAGACCCAAATGTAGTGAAAGTTCTGAAAAATGAGAATAAAAATACAAGATGACTTCCCTGCTTAGTTTAGCAGAAGCATATCCGTGTCAAGCCGGAGGGGAAATCAAACCAGAAGTAGATAAAAATCAGGCAGCAACTGAATGTGCCAAACAAGGAATATAAGGTGAAGGATCAGATGAAAAGGCAAGAAATGTGGAAAATGCATAAATATAGTTGCAAGTATCGAAAATTTAGGAACAACCTCATGTTGATCAGGATCGAATGCAGGAATGGTTAAGGAGAAGTGAATTTAAACCAAATGGTGAAAGGCTAATATTGGCAGCCCAAGATAGTGGACTACGTACACGTTGATTTACAAAGTCCATTGAACATGTGGGAGAAACGCAAATGTAAGTTTTATAAAACAGAACTGGAAAGTTGCACAGCTTGTTGCTGGTTGTGACATAGGTAGGTGCTAGGCTATCTGCCAGAGGGCATTTATAAGCCTAGCCAGTGTGTGTCAGCTTTTGCTGCCCCATTGATTAATTAACTGAGCCTCTGTCAAGAAGAGCCAATTAAGTGATCCCAAGGGTGTATTTTCTGTTACCCATCCACTCGTCAAGGTTTCTCTTGAAGAGTGTTAGTGAGGGGCTCTGCCTAATGTAGTTAGGAATTTTGTGCCAAAACATGGGTAGTCTCGTGTATCCCTCCAGCATGTTCTATTTATTGTTGTGGCGATGTTTAGCTCACTAGAGTGAGTGGCTCGCAGTGACTTGGATTTCTTTAGGTGGAGCATGTCCATCAATTCTGAGTTGAACATGGCTTTATAAGTCAGGCAGAGATCACCTCTGAGTAAGCGATATGCCACTGAGTACAGCTGGAGTTTTTCCAGTCGGGCTGCATAGGACATATGTTTGAGACCAGTAATCCTCTTGGTGAGGTACATTTGTGGTCTTTCCAGCTGTTGGAAGTGTCTTGTGAGGTACATCCCAAACTGGGCATTGTACTCTATGATGGGTCTGATGAGTGACGAGTAGAGGAGTACTATAACCTCTTTATTTCTAGATGCGAACGCTTTAGTAATTAGATGGGCTACATAGAAGGATTTCCTAACTACTTTGGCAATATGATTGTCAAAGGAGAGATTACTATCTACCTGGGTCCCCAGATCTCTTATTACGTCTTCTGTATTAAGGGGGCTGCCACCTATGTGGTAATTCATGGGTGTTTTGTTTTTCCCAAATGGGATGACTGTGCATTTTTTGGCATTTAGCTTGAGACCATGACTTGACACCAGGTGTCCATCTCAGTAAAGCCCTTCTGGAGAATGTCTGTCAGCTGGTGAGTTAATTATGGCTCCCAGTTTGCAGTCATCTGCAAACTTGGTTAGCCATAGTCCTCCTGTGTTTGTCTGTACTTCTGAGAAGTATATGCCGAACAGTAGGGGTCCCAGGACCAAGCCTTGTGGGACACCACTTGTGACTGGTTTAGAGTCGGACCTGGAGCCTGCTATTCTTACCGTGTGAGTTCTGTCTGTAAGCCAGTTGGCAACCCATCTCGTGACATAGGGGTTTATGTTCAGGCTGGTGAGTTTTTCTATAATTCCCCGAGTGGGGAATGGTGTCAAAAGCCTTGGCAAGGTCAAGGTAGGCTGTGTGAACTACCTTCCCCTCATCTATGGCCTTGGTGACTGTCTCGAAAAAGTCAACCAGGTTTAGTAGGCATGATCTGCCCTTAAAGCCGAACTGGGTCAGGTCAAGTGTTTGGAGGTTCCCAATGTCTTTGTTAATGAGTTCCATGATGATGTGCTCCATAGCCTTGCAGACCAGGCTAGTCAGGCTTATGGGGCAATAGTTACCAGGGTCAGTTGTAGCCCCTCCTTTGTGGAGCGGAATAACCATTGCTGTGCACCATTCTATGGGCACGTAGCCTGTGGAGAGGCTGAGGTTGAACAGTGTGTTTAGGTGGGGGGTTAGTTCGTTCTGTAGTTAGTGCAAGACTCAGCCTGGGACACCATCTGGCCCCATTGACGCTGTGATTTTGGCTTTTGAAAGGGCTGTTTTCACCTGTGCGTCTGTGATTTCCGGGACACTACACTTTTCCGGTATTGTTGTAGGCCCTTTTGGGGGTGAGAGGGGAGTGAAGTTTGCACTGAATCTGTCTGCCAGGATGTTGGCAATATCAGTGGGTTCAGTATATTTTGTGCTATTTTGCACTAGCTCAGAGCATATCTGCAAGTTGCCACTTAGATTCTTGACATAGCTAAAGAAGACTTTGTGGTTATCTTTTGAATCCTTGGCTATTTTTCTTTCGAAGTTAGCCTTGGAGGATTTTATGAGGGTCTTTAGTTTCTTACTGATACTGATCAGGGATGTCTTTCCTTCTTAGGATTTGCTTTTTTTCTGAACTAGTTTCCTCCTTTTATTGTATAGCCTGTTTATGGCAAGGGTCCACCAGACTGGCTTCCTTGGTTTTGCTAGGGATGGCATGATCCATGCATACTTGTAGGTGCTCATAGAGTGCATTTGTAAACTTTTCTGCATCTTCGGCAGCATTATCCTTTAGCGTGGGGGCTGTGAAACTTACCACCTCTGTTTTAAGTAAGGTGAAGTTTGCTTTAGAAAAGTTGTTTACTGTGGTTTCCTTAGTTGGGGGTGGTGGTGAGGTGTGGACATACAAAGTGATTAGTTTATGGTCTGATCTAACCAGTGATGGGTTAACCTTAGGTGTGGAACACCTGTCGCCCATGTTGGTGATGACCAGATCCAATACGTTTTCACCTCTGGTAGGGGAGTGGATTCTACTTTTTGTGTGACATGTTTGTTCATGAACACCACATGATGTACTGCCCTAGTACCAATGGATCTAGTGATACCTATCTAAGAAAAGCCTTTGCAGAAAGTCCCAAAACCTCCCCCTTGGAGCTGAAGATTAAAGATTCCAACATTTGGTTCATAGGTAGGTACTAGGTTATTGGCCCAAGGGCCTACGTAAGCCTAGCCAACAAGGTTCCCTGGCTTACGCCACCCAAGAAAGTTATTTTCTTGTGCCCCTGTCGAGCAGAGACACAGAGGTGATCCCTGGGGTGTATTTCCTATTTCCCATCCACGCATCAAGATTTTTCTTGAAGAGTGCTAATGAAGAACTTTGATTGACATAGATGGATAGCTTGTTCCAGAGTATGGGAAGTCTCTGGGACAGGAATCTGTCCCTCTAGCTGTCCTGTTTATTGTGGTGACAAGGTTTAGGTCCCTAGAGCGTGTAGCTTGGAGGGATTGGGGTTTCTTTAGGTGTAGCATGTCCAACAGCTCTGGGTTTGACATAGCTTTATATGTTAGGCAGAGATCACCTCAGAGTAGGCGATATGCTACGGAGTAAAGCTGGAGTTTTTTGAGGCGGTCAGTGTAGGGCATTTGTTTGAGGCCAGTAATCCTCTTTGTGAGGTACTTCTGTGGCCTTTCCACCTGCTGCAGATGTCTTGTGAGGTACATTCCAAAAGGGGCATTGTACTCTATAATGGGTCAAATGAGTGTCGAATAGAGGGGAACAATGACCTCTTTTTTCCTGGATGAAGACCCTTTTATGATGAGGTGTGCCATGTAGAAGGACTTCCTGACTACTGTGGCGATGTGACTATCAAAGGAGAGACCAAGGTCTCTTATCACGCATTCGGTGTTAAGTAGATTGCTGATGCATTTTCCTACCAGCCGTACCTTTCTTTTGTTCATTTAACTTGCTGCTGGCTTTCAGCTGCACATTTTCTGAGATGCTGCTTTTAGGTCTGTGGCTTGTGATTTTCTCCATTGTTTGAGCAGAGTTCCATTGTCAGCATCTAGTGGGTCAGCTGTACCTACTGATAATCGATGTGTTGCTCTGTGGTCATTGCTGTCATTTTCATCTAAGGCACAGCACAATCTTTTATTTTAGCACATTTACATGACTGTGGTTTCCTCATTTCTTGTGCACTGAAGCATTCTGTTCAAAACAATTCCATGTGATTTACTATTTTTATTTCCATTGTTTAATTCCTTATAGCTGGCAGTATGCTTTCATGTTGCATTGGCTTGGAATCTGTTATGCAACCTGAATTTTGATAACTAAATACTTGTTTATCCCTTTGTTTTACCTCATCATTTTTCTTGTTCTGACATTTTCCTCAGTTTTAATTGTCACATGTGCTTTTCTAAAAGATTTTATTCTATGTCAAGTGTGAGCTGCATTAAGTCAATAGTGAAATTTTATTTAAAATAATTTAGCAAAGCGAGCATGTTATGATAGAAGGATAAAGCCTTTACTGTGATATAGATGGTACAAAAGTGGCTGTGGAGATCCAGACTGGGAGGATGACAAGGAGTGGCTGATACCATCTCACCTGCCCAAAGGAGGGAGACTGTCTAGTCTGCTGCAGTGCCATATACCCCTAGAGATGATGTATGGCTTGCTGTGTGTGGGCTATGGACAGTGCTCTTGGCTCTGAAAAGCTGTATTTTGCAGTAGCTTTTATTTATTTTGTTTCATTTATTTCACTTTGATAACTGGATAAGTGGCTTGGTCAACAGACCCTTTACATTCATAGGTTGATACTAGGCTATCTGCCCTAGGGCATTTATAAGCCTAGCTAGTGTGTGTTTGGCTTTCGCCACCCTTTTAGATTACTTGACTTTGCCTATGTATAGTAGGTCACAGAAGATGGCCCTTTTAAGGTTAGTTTACTGTACCTCTGTCTAGTAGGGACACAGAAGAGATCCCAGGGGTAAACTTACGATCTCCCATCCACTCGTCAAGATTTCTCTTGAAGAGGGTCATTGAGGGGCTCTGCCTAACATGGATTGGGATTTTGTTCCGGAGTGAGGGGAGCCTCTGGGATATGAATCTGTCCCTCCAGCATATCCTATTTATTTCTGTGCTGAGGTTTAAGTCCCTGGAGCATGTAGCTTTGAGGGATTTGGATTTCCTGAGCTGGAGCATGTCCATTAATTCTGGTTTGGACATGGCTTTATACGTCAGGCACAGATAGCCTCTGAGTAGGCAGTAAGCAACTGAGTAGAGCTGGAGTTTCTTTAGCCTAACTGCGTAGGGTATCTGTTTGAGTCCCTTGATCCTCTTGGTGAGTTACTTTTGGGGTCTTTCCAGTTACTGCAGGTGTCTGGTAAGGTACATCCCAAATGGGGCATTATATTCAGTTATGGGCTTGATGAGTAGAGAGGCACAATGACCTCTCTTGATCTAGATGTGAACCCTTTCGTGATAAGGTGGGCTATATAGAAGGTCTTTCTAACCACTTTGGCAACGTGATTGTCAAAGGAGAGATTATCTACTTGGGTCCCCAAATCCTTAATTACTTCTTCCATACTTAATGGATTACCACCTATGTGGTAATTTGTGGGCACTTTGTTTTTCCCAAAGGGGATGACTATGCACTTTTGGGCATTTAGCTTTAGGCCATGGCTCTGGCACCAGTTATCAGTCTCTGTGAGACCCTTTTGGAGGATGCTTGTGTCAGTCGGCGAGTCGATTATGGCACCCAGTTTGCAGTCATCTGCGAACTTGGTCAGCCATAGTCCTCCCGTGTTAGCCTGTACTTCAGAGAAATATATACTGAACAAGAGAGGTCCCAGGACTGAGCCTTGTGGGACGCCATTTGTAACTGGTTTAGAGTCTGACGTGGCACCTGCAATTCTGACCATGTGGTTTCTATCCCTGAGCCAGTTTGCAACCCATCTTGTGACATAGGGGTTGATATTTAAGCTGGTGAGCTTATTTATGATGCCTGAGTGGGGTATTGTGTCGAAGGCTTTTGCAAGGTCCAAGTAGGCTGTGTGGACTACCTTCCCTTCATCTATGGCCTTGGTGACTGTTTCAAAGAAGTCGACCAAGTTCAAGAGGCAAGATCTTCCCTTAACAAAGCCTAATTGCGTAGGATCCAGTGTTTGGAGGTTCCCAATGTCTTTGTTTGAGTTCTATGATGATACGCTCCATAGCTTTACAGACCAGGCTAAGTCAGGCTTATAGGGAGATAGTTTCCGGGGTCCGTTGTGGCACCACCTTTGTGGAGTGGGACCCCTGTTGCTGTACGCCATTCCTTGGGTACATATCCTGTAGTAAGGCTGAGATTGAACAGTGACTTTATGTGAGGGTTCAGTTCTTCTTGCAGCTCATGTAAGACGTAGCCCAGGACACCGTCTGGTCCCATTGATGCTGTGTTTTTTGATTTGGAGAGGGCAGCTCTCACCTGTGCATCTGTGATGTCAGGGAGACTACACTCTGTTGGGATAGACATTTGCTCTTTTGGGGGGGAAGGGGGGAGAAGTTTGCACTGAACCTGTCTGCCAGGATGTTGGCAATGTCTGTGGGTTCAGTGTATTTTTTGTCATTTTGCACTAACTCAGAGCATATCTGGGAGTTGCCACCCAGGTTCCTGACATAACTAAAGAAGGCCTTGTGATTATCTTTAGTGTCTTGTGCAATTTTTCTTTCGAAGCTGGCCTTAGATGATTTTATGAGGGATCGTAGTTTCTTGTTTGTACTGATCAGAGATGCCTTCCTTTTTTTGGATTTTGCTCTATCATGTAGTAGCTTCCTCCTCCTGTTGTATAGCTTATTTATGGCTGGGGTCCACCAGACAGGTCTCCTGCCTTTGGAGGAGTGAGTCTTGGTTTTATTTGGGATAGCACGATCCATGCATTCCTGTAGGTGTCCATAGAATGCGTTTGTAAAGGATTCTGCGGTTTGGGCCGTATTTTCCACTGGCCCGGGGACTTTTGAAGGATTCCACCTCGGTTTTGAGAAGTGTGAAGTTTGCTTTTGAGAAGTTCTTCACCGTGGTTTCCTTGGCTGCGGGTGGGGACGGGATATGGATGTCCAGTGAGATTAATTTATGGTCGGATCTTACCAATGAGGGGTATACCTCTGGTATGGAACATACAGTCCCCATGTTGGTGATCAGGTCCAATATGTTTTCCCCTCTTGTGGGAGTGGTGACCAGTTGTTCCATAGCATTTGAGTTTATAAATTCTAGGAATCATTGGGCGAGGGTGTTGGGGCTTGAGTAGTGCTCCCAGTCTATGCTTGGGTAGTTGAAGTCACCCAATGTGATGGTGTTTGGAGAGACCTTCATATTCTCCAGTGTTCTCAGAAAGCTGAGTGGGGTTCCTAAGTTTGGGAGGGTGGTCTGTAGCAGGCTACAAACTGAAAGGCAGTTTTGCCCACTGTTAGTTGCACATGGATGGTCTCTGTTGCTTCGTGCAGTGCCACTAACATGGAGGTGTGGGTATCTTTGATGAATATGGATAACTCCCCCTCCTTTTGTGGTTCGGTCCGAGTTTTGGGGCCGAAAAGCATGGTATGAGGTATAACCTGGCAGTGCTGGAGTGCTCTCGGGAGCCTTGAACCAGGTTTCTGTTACTGCACAGATATCCATATTCTCCATACTGAAGAGAGCCCCGAGTGCATGCATCTTGAGGTTTAGACTTCTGGCGTTGAGCAGCATTACCCTTAGTTTATTTTTCCTTGTGTTGTCTATGGAGGTGGGTTTGTCTTTTGAGCCTTGCCTAAAAAAAGGCACTATGGGGGTGGCAAGAGCCTTAGCCAGTATTCGAAAGCCCAGGGGTGACAGGTGCAAGCCGTCCCTAGCGAAGCAACGTGGCTTGTCGAGCATGTCATCCCAGGCTGACAGACACTGGATCCCCTTTGAATGACACCAATACTTTAGCCAATTGTTAAAATTGATCATTTTGTCTTTATACTGTGGCATCATTCTTGGTAAGGGTAAGATGCTACTCAAGATCAGGGTCCTACCGGCCTGGGCTACATAATCGGAGAGCTCCTCTGTCTCTTTTCATGTAGTCCAGAGAGGTACGTCTCAGGTCATTCACACCAGCATGGACAATGACGGAGTCATATTTGTACTTGCTTTGGAGTGATCTGAGTGCTTCTGTTATGTGGCGGATCCTGGCACCCGACAGGCAGCTTACAGTGACCTTCTTGTTCAGCCTGGTGAGTGGGACATCAGTGTGTCTGACAATAGTCACCTATTACAAGTGCATTAGGTGTGTTGTTTAGCCTTAAGGGCTGTGACTGTGTGGCACACTGACTTTGTGAATTATGTGATACGTGGGTATTGTTGTGGGGTAGCGGTTGCTTGGATGTCTGCTTTGGAGGTCTGTGCTGCTTGGGCAGATTTTTATTTAGAGCCTCCGAGTATGTTTTTGTGTGTTTATGTGTTTGGTTTGCTGTTGCGATAGGTCTATGCGAGACTGGATTTGTGGTGTGTGTGGTTACCTTCTCCTCCTGACTGACTGCGCCAATACTGGGTTGAGAGAGCTCAGCCTCCAGTTTAGCTATATAGTTGCATCTCTCACATATATTTGAGCTTGTTGGGAGGAGAAGGGTGGTCTGTGTACATAAGGCAGTTGTAACATTGCCTCAAGATTCCCAGATTTACCAGCTGGACTGGAGAGTAAACCCGAAACTGACTTTTGGACATGCCAGAATAGTATAAGGAACTACTTTTTGACTGATCAAAAAGGACCAATAGGGAGCCAAGTACTTAAAGGAAGTATAAGAGGGTGTAGTGCTTTAGTTTATTAGTGCTTACTTGATGCATGATCCAGGGACCATGGTGCAAGACACAAACAGAAAATTGTACATAGACTAAATAATACACAGAGTTGAACAATGTGCAGCAGTAAAGTAGAGCTGATACAATTGTAAGTGCAAGTGATGTTGGTTTTGGTATATACAGTTAATGTATGCATTCAACCAGTGGTCATTTGTTAAAAGTATATATTTACAAGAAAGATGCGACTAGTGTGAGGTACTAAGAACTAGCCATTGTCACAGAACCAAGAGCATTTGGTGTCCTTTAATAATTCCAAAACAAACAAAACTGTCTCTGGTTGCAGCACTTCTTCAAGTAGCCAGTTCCAAACAGCTTGGTCTAGCCTAAGGATAGCCATTTCTGCTGTGGAGGTCTAATTACTGTAATGCTATATTCTTGGCTCTAAATGTATAGTTAGGCTCCTGTTCTCAGAGGGGGGAACAGAATCCCATCTTTAAGTTAAAGATTTGATAGCTAAAAGAAATGTGACACTTTCATTTATAGGTATCCAGTTACACCGCTGAAGAAGCTGGCAGCTTTGAGTCCAGGGTTCTGCAAGAAGAAAAAGCTATACATTTTGTTTATAGCAGTTTGTATTTTGTGTGTGTGTTTGAGGTGGAATGTAAGGTTACAAGAGAGAGCTCATATTGAATTTTAGGGATAAGCAGATTTTTTAGCTAAGGCATTGCAAGCTCTTAAGGGTAAGGGGGTGTGAAATTTGCTAATAATGTCGGTATACGTGGCCCACAATAGAGTAGGGTCTAAGGTTATCCTTGGGTTCTTCTGTTCTCTTACTATTAGTAGTGGGTTGTAGTCTGTGTCAGTAATATTTTAAATTTGGGGATTTAGGGAACTTCATGGGGTGCCAAATATGATAGCAGACTTCAGAGGATTGATTAGGAGCAAATTTTTATTCAGCCAGTGGTTGTAGTTTTTGTTTCACGGTTAAGGTGTTGTATATGATTTAAGTAAGATATCAGCAGCATTAAGGATTATGTTGAGGTGGGGACAGGTCAGCAGGTAAATCCTTGATGAATGGGGAAAATTAGCAATGGGGCAAGGATGGATCCTTGTGAAACTCCTATGTCAGTAGTGCATTCATTAGTCTTTTGCAGAATTCTTCTTGGCGCTAATCTTTTCTTTTTATTGCAAGTATACAAAAGTGCTAGCACAAGGCTTTGGCACCAGCTGATTGTTTTTAGGAAAGGCAGAGAAGAGGTGGCATTGAACTTTGTGATTCTTGATCATAGTGTACAGTCAGGGATTCAGAGTAGGTAAAATTGTGGAGTGAAGGATACTGAAAAAGGGGATACTGAAAGTGTATTTATTTATTTATTGTCATTTGTTAACCGGGTTGGTCCAGCTGAGCCAAAGGCCCGTTTTCAGTGGGGACCCGAGGAGAAAAGCTCCATTTACAATTAATCATTCAATACAAACATTTTTATCAGAGATGGCATATAGCAAGAGAATTATACAGTAAAGTGAAATAATCAAATTAACAGTTTTGTACAGGATTCAGTCTGCAATATACAGTAGCGGTGAGTTAGTCTGGCTGTAAGGTTGTATTTAGAGGAAGTGGGGTGTTGGTGATTTGTAGTATGAGCAGTATGGATGGGAGCTGGAAATGAGGAATTAGAATGATATGTGAGAAGAGAGAGTTTGTATGACATTGAGGATAGAGAAAGATGTGAGAGAAGAGGGTAGATTTAGGAAGGGGGTAGCTAGAAACAAGTTGTGGCGTGACAGGGGCAGGACCAGGTGTTTAGGAAATAGGGTTTAAGTTCATGTTTGAACTAGGAGAGATGAGAGATGTTTCTAATATTATGTGGGAGGGAGTTCCAGAAGTGGGCTATTGAGTATTTGTATAGTGACTTCCCTATATTTTTCTTGGGTTTGTAGATGTCCCAAATATGTTTGGCATCTGGGGGTTGTATAGTGCTACAATATTAGAGATAGAGGGACAGGCAGTAGGGTTATAACGAACACAGTGTGTTGTATGCAGTTGAAGGAGGAGCAGTTGTATGGGGAATTCAGGCCATTGCAAAGACTTGAGGGCAAGGCAGTGGTGGGATTTATATGGGAGATTGGAGGCAAACTTAGCTATTTTGTTGTAGGTTTTCTCTAGTATGCTGAGAAGAGAAGACTGGAGGTTAGTAAGGACAGGAGCAGCATACAGAAGAGAGGGTAAAAGGAGAGATTTGGCTAGGGAAGGTTTGGAGGAAGGTTGAATAAATTTGATTATGGTACAGAAGGCCAAGTTTTTGGCGGGTTTTCTTTATGCATTGATTGATCTGTACATCGAATTTTAGTTAATCTATGGTGACACCTAATAATTTAGTATGTGGTTCTGGTCTGATGATGGTATTGTTAAGGGAGGTAATGGAGAAAGAGGATTTATTTTGAGTTAGTGTTTTAGGGAAAAAAAGGAGAAGTTTAGTTTTTTTGGTATTCAAGAGTAGTTGATCAGTGAGCCAGGTTTCAATGGAAGAGAAAGTGTTTTGGGTAAGAGAAAGGAGCTCAGGGATACTGTAGGCAGTGTTAATAAGGGTGGAATCATCAGCATATTGTAAGAGTGTTGAGAGCTTAGCAGCAGAGTTAAGTCCTAAACTGAAAAGGAGCTGCAGAGGGAGAAGATAACTGTGATGAAAGGCTGTGGTGCAGGAGTAGGAAATGAACCATAGTCCATGGGAGACTCAAATCTTTCCAGTGTATCCCACCTGTACAGTAAGGGAATAGAGGGCATTGGCAAAATCTCTGCTTGAATACAGGCAACAAGAGAAGTTGACTTTTCCAAAGAGTAACCTCCAGTGTGGTAGGTTGTTGGGGAGACTTGGGACAATTGTGATTATTCAATGGGGCTATTTGCTACAGTCTTTGAGGAGACTACTGGGATTTGTCATTAATGTTTAATAACAAGAAAGCTGATGATTACACATAAATGCCAAATATATTTTTCACTTTAGTATCAGAAAGGGTGCCAAAGAGTCATTTATAGGTAGAATTGGAGTAATTAGGTCAGGTAGAAATTACTCTGAAAAACTGAACCAAGAGCTCTTGGGGGTGCAGTTCAGAGGCACAAAGCACATTACCTGAATGCTTTATATCCCCATCCCAGTACTTTGAGACTTTTGAGTTGATGGAAGTATGTAACACTGGAATTGCCTTAGAAACCAGATTAGTGATGTGGGTTTCTGCCAGCTATTCATTTACTGTTCTATATTTATTCTCAGTACTAGATAAATAGTAGACTGCAGTGGCCTTTTTTTTTACATCCATGAATCAATCAGTGGTGTAGTATATACATTTCAAGGGAAGATTTTTAAAACGTACAGCTCTTTAGCTGGACTACTAAAACATTATGGCAGCATATAACTTTGAACATACCTCTAAATCTAAAAAAAAAAACCACAACAGAAAAATACAAAATTATACCACATGTATTCATGAAAACAAATATAAAATACAAATTTAGTAGACCAAGTGAAAACAAACTGTTCTTGCAGCAAAAAACCTAAATAAATAAATGTGCCTAAAAACTAAATGTTTCTGGCATACAAGGCATCATCTGACCAAATACCAACGGAGTTACTGCCCATCAGCAAGTGAGATGACATCAAAACAGCTCAGTTTTAGGTATCTAAACCTCATCTACAACATCAACAAAAACGTTTAGTGTGCAGGTTTATCTCAGAGGATATTGCTGCTCCAGAACCCCATCCATGTAAAACAAAGCTCATCCCTGTCCCTATCCATATTTGTGCACAACTTGGATCTATAGATAGGAAACAGAAATTTACCCCAGGACTGCCTCCTGTACCACTAATGGACAGAGGCAGCTCCTAAATGCTTTGTCCCATGCATGGGTACCCTCAAATTATCTGTGGTGTGATCCCAGTTATTCTCACTATGGGTAATGTATAATTGTTGACTTTGGGATGGGTAAGGCCAGTCTAACACCCAGCAGGATAGGGTAATTCAAGCACAAAAAGGAAAGTTGGCTAGGCTTAAAATGGTCTGTAAGGGCTGCTAGCCTAGTACTTGCCTATGAGCTAAACACTCTCTAAATTATTATAAAGCAGGCGTGTGATGGTGCAGATAGGACAGTCCCACACAAACTGTATTTTCAGTTGATCTGTTGAGATCATGTTTTGTATTTTTCATTTAATTAGCCTGTATTTTAGGATTTTCTGTTTCACACTTTTGTAGTTTTTGGGACTTTTTTTTCACTTTTTTCAGTACTGTGTTTGTCATTCATGTGTTAAGCTTTTGAATGAGAAACCAGTATTTTACATTGCATTATCGTGTGGTTCAACATTACGTAAACTTCAGAAGGAAGGAATACATCTGTAGCGAATGTTGGTTAACTTGCATGTTAGGTTTTGCCCTCTGTGCATTTCTGGATCGCATAATTGTAAAAACGTAGGCAAAGCACGTAATGATTTTACTGTCTATTGCATATTTTGAAGCCACTCATTGAGGTGGCAAAGCCTAGTTTGCAGAAAGAACTAGACTGTAAAGTTCTGCACACCTACATAAGGAAAATAGAGGGACAGAGAAGGCAAGGATGCATCTCTAACTCATACTAAGCAGTTTGGATAAGCATCCAGTTTTAGCCAGTATAAGTCAAACAAATGAACCTGCACATTTCATTTAGCCGTGGCATTTGTATTTGTGCATTGTTAATGAAGGCAATTAAAAGTAGGAGAACATACTATAAGAATAAGGACGCCTTTGCTGAATGAAGCTATCACTTCCTTAGTGAGCAAGTTCTGAATGATTTAGGTTATATTAGGGGTTTGTGATATTTTGGACTAGAGTAAGCCAGCATGTTGATTTGGAGTGGTCTGACCATAAGCAAAGGTATTTGAAACAAGTAACAGTGCCACTCTCCCCTGAAGTGTGAAGGATATTAACAGCCACTGCAGTAGAAAACTGCTATATATTTTTTATAATGCAGATTTTCACTCTGACCATCTGAACCTTCCAACACCCCACTGATATTTTTGCCCTCCATCACATCTGATTAGTACCCCCATTTCATCCACTGGGATGAACTGTCCCCTTTTCCAGGGAAGGGATATGTTTTTGGTAATCTTATCATATGTCCAGGTGTTGGAGTTGTGTTCATCCCCTTTCTCTCTTTTTAAATTGTGTATGTTCTGCCATTTCCTAGACTGTATCTCCATTTAGAATGCATAGAGCCAGCCCTACTGTGGCATCTGCATCACAAACTTTTGTCATTAGGGTATGTAGTCACAACAAAGGCTAGCTGCACTGTACGTACCCAGGCATAGCTTTTTAAGTTCCACCAGGGGGTCCCCCTGCAGAAAAATTCCTTTTTGTACTTGAGGTGGGAATGCTGACGTCAGTTACTTAGTCTGTCTAACTTAACTGGCCCCCTTGGTGCCAGGACCTCAGCTTGAACCCATAGGTTCATAGGTAGGTACTAGGCTATCGGCCCTATGGGCCTACACAAGCCCAGCCAAAAAGGTACTCTGGCTTTTGCCACCCAAGAAAATTATTTTCATGTGCCACTGTCGAGCAGAGCCACAGAAGTGATCCCCGGGATGAATTTCCTATTTCCCATCCAGTCATCAAGATTTTTCTTGAAGAGTACTAATGAGGAGCTTTGTTTGATATAGATAGGTAGTTTATTCCAGAGTATGGGAAGTCTCTGGGACAGGAATCTATCCCTCCAGCATGTTCTGTTTATTGTGGTGACAAGGTTTAGGTCCCTAGAGCATGTAGCTCAGAGGGATTGGGACTTCTTTAAGTGGAGCATGTCCAAGAGCTCTGGGTTTAACATAGCTTTGTATGTTAGGCAGAGATCACCTCTGAATAGGTGATATGCGACAGAGTAAAGCTGGAGTTTTTTGAGACTGTCTGCGTAGGGCATCTGTTTGAGGCTGGTAATCCTCTTTGTGAGGTATTTCTGCAGCCTTTCCAGTTGTTGTAGATGTCTTGTGAGGTACATACCAAAAGGGGTGTTTTACTCTATAACGGGTCTAATGAGTGACGAGTAGAGAGGAACAATGACCTTTTTTTTTCTGGATGAGAAACCTTTTTTGATGAGGTGTGCTACGTAGAAGGATTTCCTGACTACTGTGGCAATGTGATTATCAAAGGAGAGACTACTGTCCACCTGTGTCCCAAGGTCTCTTATCACACTTTTGGTGTTAAGTAGACTACCACCTATGTTGTAGTTCATGGGTACAGAGTTTTTACCAAAGGGGATGACAATGCACTTTTTGGCATTGAGCTTGAGGCCATGGCTTTGACACCAGGCATCTGTCCCAGTGAGGTCCTGTGGTAGAATGTCCACATCGTTAGGAGTTTCGATTATGGTTCCTAGTTTGCAGTCATCTGCGATCTTCATTAGCCAAATACCTTCTGTGTTAGCCTGTACTTCAGAGGAGTAGATGTCAAACAGGAGAGGACCCAGGACTGAACCCTGTGGTACTCCACTTGTCACTGGCTTGAAGTCAGAGTTGGAGTCTGCTACTTTCACAGTGTGGGTTCTGTCACTGAGCCAGTTGGCAACCCATCTTGTGACATAGGGATTTATACCTAGTTTAGTGGGTTTATCTATAATTCCAGAGTAGGGGATGGTGTGGAAAGCCTTGGCAAGATCTAGATAGGCTGTGTGAACCACCTTTCCCTCGTCTACGACTTTGGTGACTGCTTCAAAGAAGTCTCTCAGGTTTAGGAGACATGATCTGCCTTTTACAAACCCGAACTGGGTGGGATCCAGAGTTTGGAGATTACCAATGTATTTGTTTATAAGTTCCATGATGATGCGTTCCATGGCCTTGCAGACCAGGCTCGTCAGGCTAATGGGGCGGTAGTTGCCGGGGTCTGTGGTGGCTCCCTATTGTGAAGTGGGATAACTGTTGCTGTGTGCCATTCAGCGGGCACAAAGCCTGAGGTGAGGCTATGATTGAATATGGTACTTAGGTGGAGTGCCATGGAGTACCAGTTCATTCTGTAGTTCTTGTAGAACGCAGCGTGGGATGTTGTCTGGTCCCGTGGATGCTGTGTTCCTGGCTTTGGAGAGTGTGTTTTTTACCTGTGCAGAAGTGATTACAGGAACTTTGCATTCTTCCGGTATAGAGATGGGCTCTTTAGGGGGTGAGAGGGGGGTAAAGTTAGCATTGAACCTATCTGCCAGGATGTTGGCAATATCAGTTGGGTCTGTATATTTAGTGCCATTGTGCTGTAACTCAGAGCAGATCCAAGTGCCATTGAGATTCTTGACATAGCTATAGAATGCTTTGTGGTTGTCTTTAGAATCAGTGGCGATTTAGCTTTGGAGGATTTTATCAGGGATCGCAGCTTCTTACTGAGGCTGATCAGGGAGCTCCCTCCACTCATGGGATTTTACTTTTTTTGCAACAGTTTCTTCCTTCTGTTGTACAGTTTGTTTATGGCAGGGGACCACCAGATTGACTTCCTTTTTTTGGAGGATGGTGTCTTGGTTCTGTTTGGGATAGCACGATCCATGCACTTGTGTAAGTGCTTATAAAGTGCAATTGTGTAGGATTCAGTAGTCGTAACTGTATTGTCCATCTGCATGGGTGTCATGAAGTTCACCACATCTGTCTTAAGAAGCATGAAGTTGGCTTTGGAGAATTTTTTTACCATGGTTTCCTTAATGGGGTGGGGGCAAGATGTGGATATCTAGGGTAATTAGCTTATGGTCGGATCGGACCAATGAGGCGTTGACTTCAGGTGTGGAACACTCATGTTGGTAATGACTAGATCTAGGATATTGCCCCTGGTGGGGGTGTAGATAAGTTGATCCAGGGCATTGGAGTTTATGAATTCCAGAAAGCGTTGAGCGAAGGAGTTGGTACACGAGTAGTTTTCCCAGTTAATGGTGGGGTAGTTGAAATCACCCATTATTAGGGTGTTTGGTTGAACCCTAATATTTTCCAGTACATCAAGGACAGAGGAGTGGGAATACTGGGGCCTGGTGGGGGATCTGTATCAAGCCACAATTTGGATTGCAGTTTTGCTCAGTTAGTTGCACTTTGATAACCTCGGCTGCATTATGCTAAGCAGCTAGCCTGGAAGTGTGGATATCCTTAATGAATATGGACACACCTCTGCCTTTTGGGTTCTGGTCCAGGTTACATAGCCAAAAAGTGTGGTATGAGTTCTAGCCTGGCAGTGCAGGGGTGCTCTATGGAGTGACTTGAGTGAGTGCATTTTGAGATTTAGACTTCTGGCATTGAGTAGCATCACCCTCAGTTTTTGCTTGCCTGTTCCTGTTACGATGGTGAATTTGTCATTTGAATCTTGCCTAAAAAAGGCACTATAGGGCCTTCATTCTTTAATTTCTGTCTCACTGAAACTGCCTGGGACCTGAATGGCATTTACATTTAAAAAAGATGACAGAAAATGAATTATCTGAACCAATTATATTTAGCGTCTACGTTTAAACTGAGTGCTTGAGTGGTCTGGTGTACAAGCAGTGTTGTATCATTAGCACAAATGGGCTGTAGGTGATGGCTGTCTAGTGTTAGGGAGTTTATGAACATAATAGAGTACTGACACAAGAAGTGAGCCCTATGGTACTCTGAGAGGTCTTCTTTAGGGCAGGAGAGAGTTTCTTTGTAGTGCTTGAATGAATGTAGCTGGGTAGTCATTTTGTGACCATGCAATAGTCTGCTGCATACTATTAAGAAGGAAACTGTCCATTGTGGTCCTGCCCAATGATGTGAGAATGTTATGGACACATTTCTGTGGGGTGGATTACTAGAGTTCTTGAACAGGCATGGTATTGCTCATGGGCATCCATATGCTTTACGCAGCAGTAGTTTTGTTATCCAGATTGCTCCATTTATGTGATTGAACCTCTACTTAGTTTTACAAAGGAAGCCCTGAGGGTGTATGTCAGGATTTAGTATGCCCTTAGATACCATAATGTGAAGGAGGCAAGTGGAGAAATTTTTTGAAACTGGTGGGGACCAAAATTATTATATAGTGACAGAAATGTAAGAAGGGTAGGGCAAAGGTGCAGCTGCCACAGGGCAGGATCCGCATGTGGAGGTAGGGCAGGAGCACAGTATCAGTGCTGATAAATGCAGGTGCTGCAGTTGGATCTCTGCTGAAGCAGCAAGGTGAGTTGACAGTAGTATGATAGTAACACTTATTTTAATGTTTTTTGTTACAGTAAGCACCTTTGTACAGGAGCAAAACAGTGCTTCTTTTAATGCTCAACTTTGAGTTAAGGCGGTGCTAGTTTAGGAAGTTGCAAAGGGTTCCAGACGAGCTGGTCAGAGGTCTGTGTGGCAAAGAGGCTGCATGGCACATGGAGGAGTTGAGGGGGGCATCATTCTGGGAACAAACCAGATGAACTAGCTACAGTTCTTTGAGACAAGGAGACGGAGTGGTACGTAGAGGAAGAGTCCAATGAAAAGGTACTATACAGTAAGTGTTACAGGGTGGGGTTTACTGATTGTGACTGGGCCCATTTACCATATTTGTGTCTGTTATTACATTGGGTTTGTTGAACAGTATTACAATATTTGCCTGTTTCACTGATTGACAAGATTGGTATGTTTCTGATAGACTAGACAGGGGTACAGAAACTAGCCTTCAGCCCTCAAAAATCTGGGACTTGACAAAGAAAATTGGAAAATTGTGGTTTGTTGGGGAGGGAGTGATAACATGCATGTTGTGAAGGGGAAGCCGAGAGATTATAAAATGAAAAGAATCTGGGGTCACAGTAGCTCCTTGGCTGAATCACATGTTGTAGTAAGAGTTATGGTGATTGCCATCTGGATGGTGGGTAGGTTACTGCATTATTCCTACCAATTACATTAGTTAGTGATCTGTGCAATGGTGTATGCAGTTATGTAAATTGTATGCTGGATAGTTGCCCACCTTCCAGCCTGACCTCTAATCCTCTTAGTCTACACTTTACCCTATAACTGCCCCCAGATCATATGACATAATGTCCCACATCATCCTTTGCTGAGGCACCTTTCTGATAAACATATCCTTTCTAGGTAGGAGAGTACTAGATGCACATGCCTTCATGCTTGTCTGTGGTGCTTGATGCTGCACTGTGCTGTGCTTGAGACTGCTGTGTAATACCTGCCATGAGTCACTAGTAACACAGAAGAACCAATACAGTATTTCCTGCACTGCGTTATCTGTAGGCAAGTGGAAAGGGTCAAACTGAATGAAAGATTTTCCTAAAGTTCTTTTTAAATCTCCTCCTCCTGCACAGTGGATGGTAGAACTTTGTGACCAGAGATGGTGATGGGGTTTCGAAATGTGTTGGATTTCGAAATGTATTGGAAATAGCATGTGGTAGAAGTAGGTTGGAATCAGAGTAGCTGGTAGAGCGGAAGGTCAGCACATGGTGGCTTTCTCCAGCTGTCCAGATGATGTGGTACACTATACGTACATTTTTTTTCCCTACCCCTTCTCACAGTTGACATTTGTTTCACCACGAGGTATTTGCAGTCAGTTTTACCCTTGTCCTTACAGATCTCCATTATTGAGGCAGCATGCTGCCATTAAACTGTATTGAATATACAGCCTTGCACTAGATAGAAGGCTAAAGTACTAATGCAGAACAGTAAAATGTGTGAACACAGATGTGGTGTAGCAAAGAGAAAATGGAAAACATTTGCATATAAATATGAGTTGGGTTTGAGTCCTACCAGTTCTGCAAACGCAAGTTAACCTGTGAACCACATTGTATTTCAGCCTTGCCCCACCTAGAAATCTATAACTGGATGGGACCTTGTAGTGGCAGAATGGGTGATCATTTCTGAAGGACAGTAGTCAAGAAAATTGTGTGCCATCTCAAGCAACTCCTCTGCTTAAAAAGAGATAATCTGCAGTGGTACACTGTCCAAACATTAAGACGCCTAAGTTAGATTCTGCCCACAAACATAGCTGTCGCAGTAAACAGACTTGCCCAGTAAAATGCCACCGATAGAAGGATCTCCCATGTGTTTTTCAGCTAAGTTAAAATAAAGCTGCCTGAGTGCAGTTTGACGTGCGTTTTGTAATGCCTGTTGTACTTTTATGAAAGCTGAGCCTGTTTTGGGCAAGATAAAGAGTTAAGAAATTCACTTTGCATTTTGAGTCCTGATAAGTCATGTGATTTTTGTTTTTGAAAGCAGAATGGAATGCTAGAGAGATGAGTAACTTGCACATCAGCAGAAAATGTCTGGGGCTTTTTTTGTTGACTAGCATTTTCCTGTTGCATCTCCATTTGAGTACAGTGGAGGGAGGACTAGTTCCTTCTTTCAGCTAACAATAAAAGCTTTGATTCTTGTAAATTTAGATGTAAAAGAATGTAGTACCTGTTATAGCCAAGAAAGACTTAGGGAAAGCTACACGTCTGTTGCTCTTGTTTTAGTGAAGTGGTGCAAGGACAAGAGGTTTCGTACCACAAGAACTTGATTAAGAAAAGACTGTAAGTGTGTGTAGCATTTCTTTGTTACAGCAGTTGTCTCTAAGATGTACGTTCTTTTCTAGACTAAGTTGGATTTTTATATGCATTTTTTGATGAAGAGCACAATATATATTTTTTATTGGTCTCATTACATGACAAACCTAGAATTTAGTGGTTATAATGGTAAATGTCAAGTGCCTCTAGGTTAGATTCTCTATTAAACCTGCATTTTAGTTATTTACTGAAAAAGTATTGCATTTATTTTTTGTTTTGTTTTATTTTATTGTATGTATTTTATGTATTTGTTAACTGGGTGGGTGAACTTTCAGAGCCTTTTCAGCCACAAGTATAAGATTAAGTACAGTAGTGAACTATTTAGTGTAGCTGATCAAGCAGTATGGTTTTGGGAGGGCTAAACAGACCAGTTAAAGCTTCAGCAATGACAAATTCCACCTGAAGAGTTAATTGTAACATGGCAGCCTCCACGTGAGAGGCTAAGCCTCCACATTCCCCTTTTCTGACTCCACAGTTGTAAAGAGGCAGTACCACACAAATAATCACTGACAATGAGAACTGGTTTTCTACTGGGAACAAAAATCAAGGTGCTCAGCATTGGAAAGTTAGTTGGTTACATTTTGTTTACTGGATTAGCCGTACTGGGCAGAGTCCAGATTCAGAGGAGACCGAGTTTAAACCTTATCTATTT
Source organism: Protopterus annectens (assembly GCF_019279795.1). Classification (NCBI taxonomy): domain Eukaryota; kingdom Metazoa; phylum Chordata; order Ceratodontiformes; family Protopteridae; genus Protopterus; species Protopterus annectens. Next base: position 1,777,147,332 of record NC_056743.1, read on the forward strand.
TACCATTAACAGAATATAGGGTAGCGTTGTTGATTTCTTAAGGTTTTTTTTTTTTTACATTTCTTGTTCCATTAATGTGCTTTTGGCCAAGTAAATTCACACTGCTATTTCTTTAGATCACTAAATCCAGTGTTGGGCAAACTGAACTGGGGCATACTGTTTGCTTTCTGATAATGGATTACTAGATTATGACAGTTGAAAACTATTTACTCCAGTCTGTGTGCTTGTATTTCTGGTCCAGCTGTGATGCATATCTGTTGTATGTACCTCGTCTCTGGCAGTGAGACCCCACCTCTTGTTACTCTGCTGTGTTCTGTACAGAAACCAATACTGTGGTACTGTGTATTTTTTCCTGCTGTGTTTTCTTGCATTTTACTTTGCCCAGGGTCTCATGCTTCAGATTATTGCACTTTGTTTATGAAAACCAGTTTAGAATAAATCATTCAAAATTCATCAAGGAATGATTAAGTCATGGTTAATATACTAACAAACGTAGGATCTTTCTTCTCTCCACCCATGGTTATATCTTGTATAATTAATAAAAACAAATAATACCACTTCCTTCTAGGATAAAAACACAGTCTGGCTTTATTAAGTGCTTTCATCTGTTAAAATGAATTAGACTTTGTCAGAACTCATTCGTTCGTAAAAATGCACTGATTTAAAAGGTCACACCAGTTATATTTAGAGCTGACAAATCAACAAAAACTGATAAAAACATTGTTATTATGTAAATTGTTTATAACACTGCTTTTGTGTACTTGGGGCTATAAAACAGATGGGGCTACCAGGCAGAGTAGCCGCAGTAAACCTTAGCTGCCACTACAATCCTGTTTTGTTTTGGAGGTTATTTAAATCTCTTCCATGAGCAGTCACTGTGCCATTTAATTGACTATGAAAAGCAAGATTATTTTGAGGTTGTTACAGATCAAAAATGCTTGTAACATTAGTAAGAGATTTACCACTTATAAAGATGTTTAAATATTCTGTGTGAAATATTTTGTCTTTACATTGTAAAGATTGTTGCAATTCAGGCAGATAGCATTGAGCTGTGAAGATCTAGTGCTTATACCACTCTCTGTACCATTGAGAATTTGCCTGTTCCTGCTTTCTTTAAGGTACAGGAAATGGCAGATGTTTTAAAAGCTCATCTTCCACCTGTATTTCTCATGTGAAGATGTGATTTTTCCTACCCAACCTTCATGCCGCTTGTTTTTTCTGTAATATCCCAGAGCTTTGTGCTTCAGAATAATAGACTGCATTACCAAAACAACCTGGAACAAATCGTAAAACATTCAGCTAGCAATGGCAATTTCTTAGATATCATGCTAGCAAAACTTAGTATATTTTCTTCTTCCCGTCTGTAATTATACCTTCTGTAATTAACATCATCATTAACTTCAGAGTAAAATAAAACTTTTATCCTAAATAAATCATCACTCTTTGACTTTATCTGTGGAAATTGTAATGCAGTAAATGACGTACTTATGAAAATGAATTGGTATGCTCTTTTTAATGATGCAAGCAAGTGTTGTCAGGATTCTTTTGTCAAGTTTCATGATATTTACTTCTGCATTCATGAACACGTACTCGTAAGACGAACATACTTTGGTATCACACAATGGATAAGATGCACAATATAAGTATTGGGACTGCTTGGCTTTCAAAGACTACCCTAATCGTAAAATAAGTATAGATGAAATAATGTGTAATAAATTCTTTATCAAATCTTCCTGATTTAACCAGGAACTCGGCTTATCAAACATTGAAAGAAGTGACAAGATATTAAATGAAACTGGACACTTATAAAATAGAAACCGTTTATGTAACATGTTTCAATAGACAATGGATTGCTCACCTAATCAAAGGATGTAGCAAATTAGCTTGAAAAAAATAATTGTGAAAACTTTAGTATAAAGGAAATACTTTGTCTTCAACAATGGGATATAACACGTATTTAATTATCAAACATAACTGCTGCCACAAATAGTTAAAAACAAAAAAAGTATGTTCCGTGGAGTAAGTCAGTGTACCTGGTGGTTTCCTGTACAGAATCAAAGAAAATCTAATTAAACTCCCCATCTTTTATGATGTTGGCATGTGAACATATCCCTTACATATGGTAGTGGGCTGTAGCGGTATTCTTTCACAGAGGAAGGGTCATATCAAGCCCAGAGAGTGAGCCCTGCCATCCTGACTAGTAATCTGTAAAGTTATGGAAAAAGTAATAATGGAGCTTATCCAAAATTATACAGACTTCCTACATCTGTTAGGTAACAAAATAGTATGATATGTTAAGGGAGAGATTACTTTTTGAATCATGTTACTCTGTTTGAAGAGGTAACCATAGCAGCTGATTCAGCATGGACAGTATGTACTGCTTATCTCGACCTGGCTAAGGCATTCATCACTGTTCCACGTAAGGGAATATTTGGCCAGTTAAGAAGCATTAAATGCCAGCTTATATGTAATCCTGGTTAAGTAACAGAATGCAACAAGTCAGGGTGTGGATGACCTTACCTGTCTGTCCTGACAGGAATGACAATGGTGTCCCATGGGACTGTGTATTAATACTACTGCTTTTTGGACGGCTTTCCTCTAAAAGTGAGGAAACAGACTGTGAATGACCAGGCATGTTCTTGACTGCAAACTGGATAACTTTATCAGCTTTAACTGAAATTAATTTATCTAAAATGGTCTAGAAAACATGCTAACCTGGGGCACTAGTAATGACCTCACTTTTAATGCTCATAAATTTAGCACCATTAAAGCTGGCTAAAAGGATGTACATTTTTGTATAAGATAAATTGTCAAATCCTAAAAACCACTAGATGTAAATGTCTAGGGAATTACTATATAAAGTCTAACCAGTGGGCAATATAGCTATTAATTCCAGGCATATTGTTATACCACTTTGTATCTCATGGATACTCATTAACACTGCTCTGTAGCCTTCAAACAAACCATATAAAAGATGTTAAAAATTAATAGGGATTCCTGGTAGGAAAAAATCATAAGACTGCAAAACTTGAACTCTTCCATAAAGCCTCAGGACAATTTACTTAGAGATGGCCTCTGCTTATTGTTTGACTCACCATTGGGAGAATGCCAGGGGGACCCTAGTAGTAAAATATCAATAAAAGAAAATGATAGATGCATTAAACAATGCCTTCCAGCAAACATCTTGCAGTAAGCTTCCCCTTACCATTAGAAAGTTTTAGTCATTAATATCCATCAACATTTTAATATCTGTTAGTATAATATTGGGTGAGTCATTGACTTCCTTAAAAAAATAATATATAAATACATAGGGGAAGTAGAAAATATCGTCATGGGGTTACAGTGCTCAAGCTTTTTTTCTTGAGGCCATTTGGTCAGTTAGTCATAGGGTGTCTGTCAGTCATACTTATAGAAATAATAATATTGCAAGGTCTGAAAATTCAAGCTCTCCCTTTCAGCACTGCCACCTAATTTAAAAAGACATAATAAGACATTGTCTTCAAGTAGCAGAGTTTGTAAGTGTTTCTTCTTTCTGTTTTTATCGTCCTTTGCAGCCTTAAGTTTGTATTACTTGTGGGAAGGGGTAGTTATCAAAACAAAGTCTGCAAACATGGATTTAAATCCCAAGCAGTCAGTGTGGCATGCAGGAAATGGTTTTGTGTGTATGCATTCATAATACTGTGTGCATGTATGTGTGCTTGTGTATAGAAATACGTGGGGTATTTTGTTTAGTAAATGAAATATCTTTTACTGTAGGTTTAGGGAAAGTAAAATACATTCCTTAATCTTACAGTGCAAGATATTTTATTTATTTAACGTAGACCCCCACATACTTCATTTATCCATTTTTCTGTGTTCTACCCATCCTTTTAGCAGTAGCCAGATCTTAATGAATTCACAATGTACAAAGCAATCCAAATTCTAGAAATTGCCTATTCCTTCAAATTGGAAGGAGTTATCTTTGTTCTGCTACTAAAGTTCAGTGAGTGTATTAGTGCAATCAACAGTTTGGGCACAAACAAGTCATGCTTGCACCATTGTATGATGCTACATGCTTAGGTAAACAGTGTAAATCTTTCTGGCACCTTAACTTTTATACTGCTTCTTAGATTTCCCAAAGTTGTGCTTTTCTGTCAAATTCAGCTGAGGCTTATCCCTGAGCCCTTAAATTTTATTCTGATCCTTTTGGCAAAGAATTTAATGTTTTTTTTTTACTCTGGCTGTTATCTGTGTAGGTTTTGATAACAGCTTCTTCACTATAACCTATGCATTGGTCACAAATTTCTTTACCAACCAGAATCATGTCCCTCATTAATTCCCTTAATCTTACCTGTACATTTCATTCTTATAGTCAGTTCCTAACCAAGACTGTAATGGCTTTTAATCATGGACACTCAGACTTCTCCTCTTCAGCTGTTGAAAAAACTGGAATTCTACTACTGCCACTTCTTTTGGCTTTTCCCAGTTACAGGTTGCCACAGCGGAACAATGGTCCACAGAATGATTGGCAGTGGAGGTTTACAGTGTTCAGTTGCCAGCTCGGCACCCAACCTTCGACAGAAGGAATGCACACACACACACACACACACACACACACAGTCACACCTACGGCCAATTTAGAGTGTCCAATCCACCTACAACATGTCTTTGGGATGTGGGAGGAAAAAGGAGCACCTAGAGGAAACCCACACAACTGCAGGGAGGACATGCAGACACCGCAGAGACGGTACCCCAGCCGAAAATCAAACCGGGAACCTCTTGCTGTGAGGCGGCAATGCTAGCTGCTGCACCACCATGGCTGCCCTGGAATTCTACCACCACTAACATTGCAAATTCTTTCAGTGTATCCTTAAGGTTTTTTTTTTCTTTTCTTTCAGCCTGGGTATGTCATGGCCTCCTTAATCTGACCCTCTTGTAAAACACCTTGATTTCCCCTAAAGGTTGCAGCTGTCTATATGTTTCTGGTGATCTAGAGCTGTGTGTGTGTGTGTGTGTGTGTGTGTGTGTGTGTGTGTGTGTGTGTGTGTGTGTGTGTGTGTGTACGCGCATTTGTGTCTGTCTGCATATAATGTTTTTCTCTTCTTGTAACAGTTGCAGTATTGGCTCAATGTGTTGTCTGCTTAAGAATATGGTAAATCAGTCTGTTATTCATTGATAATGCTTACATATTTGAAAGTGGATGATTGTATGTCATTTGTTATTCTGTAACTGAGACTGTTTCTGTTGTATTCTGTGAATGCAATACTTCACTGCTGTCTGCTTAATGCAATGGGTTCATGTAATGCTGTGCTCCATTCTGTTTATTATAATGTGTTCAGTAATTTGCCAGGACGTCCTATCATTGTATCTATGAATATGTGTTACTATGTATATTTTAATGTGTTCATACATGTCTTTTCTTCCTGGGAATCCATTGAAAATGGGTCCTGCCCAGTGAAACTACACAGGAATTGTGTAAGGCTTATGCTTGGAAGTAATGAAACCAAAATGTGTACTCCTACTTAAGGAACACAAATCTGACTCCATGCTCAAACTAGTATGATACTGTGCACCATAGTAAACCTTTGCTGTCTGGTGGATTGCAGGTGACCTGCCTACCATGCATCTGTCCACAGTTTTTGGGAGCTGATGCTCACACCAGAACTTGACGGTATCACATTATTTCTCCAAACATTAAAGCTACTGTTTTTTTTTTTTTTTTAATCCCATCTGCTCAACTGTCCCAGTGCCCTCCCCCATTACCATTGCCCAGTTGTGACACATTCTTTTGTCCTGAGGGAGTCAGCCAGGCCCACAGACTGAACTCACTAAATCCAGATCCATTGGCTCCAATAGACATTCCAGCTTCCCCAGGACAAATTGAAGCTCAAGTCCAGTCCCCTTCTTGAGGTGAGAGTCAAAGCTCCTTCATTCCTGAGATTAAGATTGCTGGCTAGACCCTCTCTGAGTGGGAAGAGTTGGGTAGTAGAGAGTGGATCAGTTAGTCTGTCAGGTGGATCTTTTCGGAGCTCTTAAAGTCCCTTCAATAGCATCAAGGTATGCTATAACTGCTAGTCTTGGGGAAGAAGCATGCAAGCTTTCCCATGTTACTGCCAGTGACCTGTGTGGCAGTGCCACAACAGCATGTCGTATCCAGGCCAAACTCCATGGCGGCATTACCCAGTTCTCCCACTGCATGTAACCCACATGGGGAGCTAAGCTGCTTTTCTCCCCTAGGACTGATTGACTTAAGGCTTGATCATCTTATCATCCCAGTTCTGCCTCCATCTCTTTTGCCTTTTAGTCAAAAAAGAATGATCACGTGGGCCACAGTTAGGGCTTTATTCCTCTATCATGGGAGCAGGGCTAGGGCTACTATTCAGGTATGCACTTGCCAGAATCATTGGAGGTGATGATCTCGCAGACAGGCCTGCCTTACAGTCTACACGTGTAACAGAGACATTTTAAAAATAATGTAGCCATATCTTTGTGTGTGTGTGTGTGTGTGTGTGTGTGTGTGTGTGTGTGTGTGTGTGTATGTATATATATATATATATATATATATATATATATATAAAAAATGTATTTATATAAAATGTATTTATATAAAACTATACAAGTACATACAAATGTACATGAAACCATCTGTGTACATGTACACCGCTTCCCTTCTGTCTCTCTGCCTTTTGGTGTGTGCTTATCCCTCAGAACTGGGCATTGATATCACTCCTTGTTTCTGAAGTGCATCTCAAAATGTGAAGCCACTTGTCATGCATTACTGTGAAAGGCGTACCAAGAGTAACCAAGCACAGAGCCCAGGATCAGGAGTACTGCTGTGTGCCACATACACACTGTATAGGCTTTGGCTGTTGTTCTTCAGGTCATAAAACATAATATGCCACATTCGATAATGCATTGCCCGGTGTTAAACAGAAGTGCAGTAGGTTCCCAGTCCATACATGTCTGGGCAACTTGTGCTGTAACTGCCCTGGATGGTGGTATCAGTGATGTTGTGCAACACAGATAACCACAACAACGTAGATCTTCTTCATGATTCATATCTGTACACATCTACATGTTTGGGTTGATGCATCAGAGGATATAGGTTCATAGGTTCATAGGTTCATACTAGGCTATCTGCCCGAGGGCATTTACAAGCCTAGCCCATAGTTTTGTGGCTTACGCCACCCCTTTAGTATGGGGAACTATACCCATTATTTTGCTGTGCCTCTGTTGAGCAGTGACACTGAGGTAATCCCTGGGGTATATCTGCGATCTCCCATCCATTGGTCAAGATTTCTCTTGAACAAGGCCAGCAAGGTGCTCTGCCTCACATATACCGGGATTTTATTCCACAGCATAGGGAGTCTTTGGGTGATGAATCTATCCCTCCAGCACGTCCTATTAATAGCCGTGTCGAGGTTTAAGTCTCCCGCCTTGTGGCTCTGACGGATCTAGATTTTTGAGGTGAAGCATATTCATCAAATCTGGGTTTGACATGGCCTTGTATGTTAGGCAAAGGTCACCTCTGAGTAGCGTGCGACTGAATAGAGCTGGAGTTCTTTCAGTCGGGCAGCATAGGACAGATGTTTGAGACCCTTTATCCTTTTGGTGAGGAACTTTGTGGCCTCTCCAGCTGCTGCAAGTGTCGGGTCAGATACATTCGAATGGGGCATTGTACTCAATCATTGGTCTGATGAGTGATGAGTATAGGAGACTATGACCTCCCTTGATCTAGATGAGAATCCCTTCATGATAAGGTGGGCAATGTAGAAGGTCTTCCTAACTACTTTAGCTACATGGGTGTCGAATGACAGACTACTATCAACCTGGGTCCCCAGGTCCCTGATAACTTCTTCTTTGCTCAGTGGATTGCCACCTATTTGGTAGCTAGGGGTAACCTTGTTTTTCCCGAAGGGTATGACTATGCATTTTTTGGCATTTAACTTTAGGCCATGGCTCTGGCACCAGTTATCCGTTTCTGTGAATGGCGCCCAGTTTGCAGTCATCTGCAAACTTTGTCAGCCATAACCCTCCTGTGTTTGCTTGTACTTCGGAAAAGTAGATGCCAAACAAGAGTGGGCCCAGGACTGAGCCCTGTGGTACACCACTTGTGACAGGCTTTGAGTCTGACATGGCGCCAGCAACTCTGACCCTGTGGGTTCTGTCACTCAGCCAGTTTGCAACCCATCTTGTGATGTATGGGTTAACATTTAAGCTGATGAGTTTTTCAATGATACCCGAGTGGGGTATTGTATCGAAGGCCTTCGCCAGATCGAGGTAGGCTGTATGGACTGCCTTTCCCTCATCAATGGCTTTGGTGACTGTTTCGAAAAAGTCAACCAAGTTTAGAAGGCATGATCAGCCTTTGACAAAGCCAAACTGGGATGGATCCAAAGTCTGCAAATTCCCTATGTCTTTATTTATGAGGTCCATTATGATCCTCTCCATGGCTTTGCAGATAAGGCTTGTCAAGCTAATGGGCCGGTAATTTCCAGGGTCGGTGGAGGCACCACCTTTGTGAAGTGGGACCACAGTTGCAGTGCGCCACTCCCTGGGTTTAGGATTCTCCCTCCTATGTTTAGGATTCTGCTGCAGAAAGCTACTGCCAATATATGGCTGCAAGTGCTTCCTTGACTGTGAGATGTGATTTCTTATGATCATATTTTCACTATTCTCAACTTTTCTGCTGTAACAAGAGCATTGTTCACAGAAGAATATAGCATACAATAATTATTTCTTACATCAGTAGTCTGCATATTAAGACAGAATGCAGTTCTGTCTTTGAATCACACACTGAGCATTTCTATGGCTGATATAGCTTTGGATGTGCTGCCATTCTTGATGTGTCCGCTGACAATCTAACCCTGCCTCCTGGCAGCACAGTTGGTCTGTTCATTCCCTGGATGCAAGGGTACTGTGGGGCAGTCATTCCTTTGAGGCAAGAACCAGTTGAATTTAGGAGCTGTCATTTGCACATTACCTTCACCTATTTCTTTCCCGCAGCAGCTTTTGAGTACAAGTGCTGTTTGCTAAATGCACGTGTGCTATCACACATGCTAACCATCTTACAAGGGAACATCACAGCTGCTAACTTCTAGGATCATTGCTGCAGGTAATACACCTGCAGTGCTGCACGCGTCCTCAGTGCAGTGAGGTGACCTATGTATGATTCCTGTTCCAGCATGGGTGAATTGATGTCAGATGCTCACTCACATCAATTGATGATGGTTAGTGACTCGACCATTATCTGCTCCTCAAACACTCTCCCACCTACAACAGATAACCCAAGAAGCCTTTTCCTTCCCTGAACTGTGGCTGAACAATTCACAGCTCCTACTCAACCCTAATGAAACCAAATTTCTCTTTACCCCCAGAACACTCACACCTGAAACAAATAACTTTAATAACACTTCACTAAATAAGACCACTATTGAAGTTGTCCCTCATACCAAGCTCTTAAGAATTACAATAGATGAAAACCTTAAGTTTGACTTTTAGTTTTCTTTATACTGTTCTCTATATAATCGGAACTCTGTATCCTTTGTACACATAAACCCTTTCTAATATCAACCACAAAACACACCCTTGCCACTAGCTGTCTGCTACCCTCACTTCTGTACAGCGCACCTATTCTTGCAAACCTCTACACCTAACAGCATAAATGGAATCATGCTGTAACAAAATTTGCTACAAATGCCTATCACAGCAATCATTGTTCTGTTCTTCAAGCTCTTAACTTGTTAGAAATTCCACAGCATCTTAAGTACATCGAACTGTTGACTGCCCATAATATCATAAGAAAACCTGCTAACTGCCCCTCTCTGTGTTCCATACTCAACAGCTAATCTACCCAAATAACCCCTTGGATCAGAGAATAAACAGCTTCTCCGTATACACAAACCTAAAACAGCTGTTCAGACTATACTCACACTCGGTAGCCAAAATATGGGATGCCTTACATAAACATCAAACCTAACCCTGTCCTTCCAATCAAACACTTGCTAAAGGAATATTTTACTGCATCTTGGAACTATTCATGCTCTCACCTTAGCCAATAGCCCTCAGTTAACACTACCTAGTACTGAAAACTTTCTCTCTTAAACTTAGTTCTTTACTTCACTTTCTCTACCCTCTCAGTATCACCTCTTAGCCCCCATCTCCCATCTCTTAACCTGTTTTTCTTCTTGCTAATATATATTTGTAGTAAATTAGACACTAACCTTTTTTTCTTGCTAATCTATATGTTGTAAATTAGTAAATCTCCCATATCTATATTGGAAAATATATTCACTCACCAATGGCGGATCCAATAATCTAGAAAAGTGTGGGGGGGGACGCAGTGTGGTTAGTTGACTACTGGGGTGGGGGTGTGAAAGTAGGACAGTGAGTTTGGTGGGTATGGAAAAATCAACTGTGGGTGTGGTAGTAGAAATGAATAATTCCTGTACAACATGCAGCACATGTACAGACAAACCTTTAAGGACTGGAAATCATTAAATAATGGCAGTCTTTTGAGCTAAAGATTCCTATCCTTCAGAAAATGCATGATATCTGACTTGGGAATCTTACATTGCTAGAAGTCTTACTTCAGTGTGTTATTTACACTAGCACTCAGTGTCATAAACAGAGACAGCAACCATTCTGGCATGACACCTGCAATGTCAGGCATCACTTTTTAAAGAGTTGTTTGGAGATAGGGCTTAGAGTGAAAACAGCTGTAGACTTATTTGACACACCCACAAAAAAAGTTTTATTAGACATTCAGAAAGTCAGATCTGAAGTAGTTAACTTCATTTGCTCAGCAACCTGTGGGTATTGGATCCGATCCGGATCCAAGCTGGCAGCTTTCCAAGCTAGAGATCTGAGCTCCAAGCTCCTCCCCTTACCCATAACACCCTGCTACCTCCCTCCAGTCCTCAGATCTCATTTGCCCCGACTTCTTGAAGCACGAGAGACGAGCTCCTGGCGGTTTCGTGAGTGATTTATAGGGTTTTTTGCTCTAGCTTTTCTTCAGAAATTGGTGTGTGTGTGTATATTTACCAACCCTTAGTATAGTTAGTAGATCTGTGCCCCCTCGGCCCCGCCGGCTAAGCAGCTCAGTTCTCCCTTGAAGGTCTCCGGGTCTTCCCCCTCTCGGCTACATTCTCCAAGTTTCTATCCGGAGCTGGAGGAGGAGACCCGGTCACCTTCGAGGTCGTCGAGGTGGCCTTCCCGGCCAGCCTCGGCAGCTTCTTCTAGAGCTACTAGGAGCCTTTCAGATGTGGACATGGACCGGATGATGCGTCGCTTACTCCAGGCCCAAATGCAGATGAGAGTGCTCTTGCCTCCCCCCCGGGGGGGGGGGCTCGGCCCCTTTCTTTGCCCCCATTGCTCCTTCTCCGATCCATTATTGGGTTTCGGAGCCATTGGAGCCGGGGAGTCGGCGCCGATAGCAATCGCTACTTCGCCAGCTGTACCCTCGAGTTTGTCTGGTCCTTTTTCGGATCTAAGCTCTCGGGGCCGTGAGCCGAGCCCCGGAAACAAAGGGGTGAGTGTGTCTTTGGCTTCAATGCGGTCGGAGCACACTTCTCTTTCGGGTCCGATTGCTCTCGCTGTGATCCACACATCATATCCAAGGGGGCTGCTCTCTGATCCTAGGGAGAGTGGGTCACCTTCAGCCTTCGACATAGTGGAGAGGGTACTGTTGAGGGATTCGAGGCCCCTGGCTCGTGCTACGGATCCACCCAACATTCCATCGCAGACGGGCCTGTCTTCCATCATCCAGCCCCAGGGGCAGCCTGCGTCTACATCCCAGATGGTTCGGGTAGAGGAACAGGCCCTCCTCGGACAGCCCCCCCCCCAAGGAGGTCCCTCACAAAGAAAAGTGTAAAAGGAGGCACTTGGACTCCCTCGAGTCCCTCACGGAAGACACTGACTTGGAGGAAGGGGAAGGTTCCCCCAGGTCACCCCCCAAGGACGTCTCTTTTGGCGACATCATGGAGATGCTGTGAGTTAGAGGGGGGGTGGTCAGCCCAAAAACCTTCCTTGGATGAGTCTGTGTTTCTGGAGGTGTTTGATGCAGGCCCATCTACCTCTTGGGTGTCTCCTCCGGCCGAACCCCTGGTAGATCTTATAACTACCAGGGCATGGAAGGAGCCGGACACTGTAGAGCCGATACCCAGGAGACCAGATAAGATCTTTAGCCCCCCGACAGGATGGCGTGGAGCAAAGGTTCCCTTGTAGATGCCATGGTGGTGGTGGTGGCGGCTGCCACCAAGAAGGAACTGGCAAAGAATAGTTCCTCGGTACATCCTCCAGACAAGAAGTCTTGGACGATGGACCGCATTGGAAAATGGATGTTCGCTTCAGCCACCTTCTCCGTAAGGGCGCTGAACTACTTGGCACACGTGATTCGGCTTCAGCGGGATCTAATCAAGGAGTACGCTGGGTCACCCCCGGAGTCCATGTCGGCCGAGGACAAACAAACCTTCTCGGCACGAATGGCCACTCTAAAGTCAATATCCAACATATCTATGCGGCTTCTCTCCCATGCCACGGAGGGGGCGGCTAGAGCCAGCGGCACAGGCATCACCTTAAGGCGTCATGCCTGGCTCCGTCTTTGCGATTTTGAGGAACCCTTCAAGGCGTCCTTTGCGAACACTCCCTTTGACGGTTCTACGCTGTTTGGCAAGACCGTCTGCGATACACTACTCCAGAGCAAGGAAGACGTCTGCCATCGGAATCCGCTTCTTGGCTCCTCAAAGGTCCTTTTCCAGGAACCAGAGAGGACAAAAGAAGATGTGTTTCCGGAAATCTCAACAATCCCATTTTATTCTGGGCCCTTTATCCTTCAGAGGCAGGGGAGGACAAGGTGGATGCCAGCCCAGGGGGGGGGGGGCGAAGAATTTCGGGTCGAGGGAACCCTTTTCCGATCTACCTGCGCAGCAACCCTGAGGGGTTGCCAGATTGCTCCTCTCTGGAGGCAGTCGGGGGGGGGTCGTTTCTCGGAACACCTAGCACACTGGGAGTCCATCATGACAGATCACTGGGTGCTCCGAATAATATCCAGAGGTTACTCTATTCCCTTCCTAAATCCTCCCCCTCAGTCAGGGCGCCTCCCCAATGTCCCACCCATTCAGAGGGAGGTGGCAGCTTTAGAGATAAAAGAGCTGCTAAGAAAAAGAGCCATCCAGCACGTCCCCCCAGGCCAGTCTGGATTGGGCAATTACTCCAGGTTCTTTTTGGTGCCAAAAAAGACTGGGGACCTAAGACCAATTCTCGACCTGTCTACACTGAGCCTGTCCAATGCCAAAGAGAAATTCCAGATGGTCACCATTCAATCTCTTCTCCCCCTGCTGCAGAAGAACGACTGGATGTGCTCCATAGACCTCAAGGATGCGTACTACCATATTCTAATGGACAGGCGATCCAGGAGGCTTCTCCGCTTTCGGTTGGGAGCCAGTCATTATCAGTTCAGAGTCCTCCCTTTTGGCCTCACCACAGCCCCCAGGGTGTTCACCAAGGTCATGGCAGTTGTAGCGGCCCACCTGAGGCTTCAGGGAATACAGGTCTTCCCTTACCTGGACGACTGGCTCCTCGCCGCTCCCACTGGGCATCTACTATGCTCGGCCAGGGATTATTTCCTGCGTTTGGCCCACCTATTGGGGATCACCATAAATTACAAAAAATCATCCCTTCAGCCTGCTCAGGTCCTGGACTTCATAGGGGCCAGAATAGACACGCTTCAGTCCAAGGCCTTCTTGACGTCGGACAGACTCCACAACCTAACTCTCCATGTCTTAGCTCTTCTACAGTCTCCGGCCCCACCAGCGGAATTAGTCCTGAGGGCCCTAGGGTCTATGGTGGCGGCCATCAACCTTTCACCCCTAGCCCACTTGAATATGAGGGTTCTTCAGTGGACCTTGCAGGTCCAGTGGTCCATCCTTCGACATCCGTTGTACTCCCCTATTCCCCTCAGCAGGGTTTGCAGGGAATCTCTGCTTTGGTGGCTCCATTCCCGAGTGCTTCGGGAAGGGCGGCCCTTTTTGATGCCTCTACCCCAAGCCACGGTGACCACGGATGCTTCTCTCCTAGGGTGGGGGGGCATTGCATGGGCAGAACCGTCCAAGGCACGTGGACTCCAGAGACCGTTCTGCATATCAGTGTTCTGGAGATGAGGGCGGTGCTTCTAGCGTTGCAGGCTCTCCATGCCCTTCTCCCTCTAGGGACTATTGTAATTCAGACGGACAACATGTCAGTGGTCTGGTACATCAACAAACAGGGGGGGACCAGGTCTTACCCTCTTTGCCGAGAGGCCATGAGAGTTAGGTAGTGGGCGATATCCACCAACCGTTTTCTGCTACCAACGCACATTCTGGGTCGGTCCAACATTTTAGCGGACAAGCTGAGTCGAACTATCCTCTCACCTTACGAGTGGTCTCTGAATCCCTTAGTAGCGAAACAGATCTTCCTCAAATGGGGTCAACCTTGCTGCGATCTGTTCGCATCGCCTTCAAACGCAAAGTGCAGCGAGTTTTTTGCTTTAATCCCTCCACCGGGGGAGAGCCCCAGAGACACTCTGGTTCATGCTTGGCCATCCGGTCTTCTTTATGCTTATCCTCCTCTCCTGTTAATGACAAAATTCTTGCAGAAAGCTCGTCAGTTGGGGAGCAGAGTTGTCCTCATAGCCCCATTCTGGCCTCGTCAAACCTGGTTCCCATACCTGCGGTCTCATCTCATAGCTCCTCCCTGGATCTTAGATCCCATTCCGGATCTGTTTTCTCATCCTTCGGGATTGAAAACCCCAAACCTGGACGACCTCAAGCTTTCCGCTTTGTTGATCCAGTTCCGTTAGTGGCTAGGACTCCTGGTATCTCGTCCGCAGTTAAATCCATTCTGGTGGCGGCACATAAGCCTTCTACCAGGAAAGTCTACAACAGTAAATGGAAACTTTTTTTATTTGGGCCGGGCATAGGAATTTGGACCCCTTTACGGCTCCCATTCCAGCAGTACTTGAGTTCTTATCCCACATTTTCCATCAGGGAACTTTCTTTAACTGTGAAAGTTCAAATGGCGGCCATTTCCCACTTCCACATCGGAGACAATCTTGGCCCCCTTAGCTTCCTCTAAGATTTGCAAAGCCTTCTTGAAAGGCACTTTTCTTTTAAGACCTCCTGTCAAGAATGCGGTTCCTCCGTGGGATCTAACCTTAGTCCTCCAGGCTCTTACTGGTCCCCCCTTGAACCTGCAGCTTTGGTTGACTTAAAGTATTTGACTTGGAAAACTGCCTTCTTGATTGCTATTACCTCAGCTAGAAGGGTATCAAAACTTCAGGCCCTTTGTTCTAAACCTCCGTATCTTGTCTTCCATAAAGACAGAGTTTCCCTCAGGACTAATCCCTCCTTTTTACCTAAAGTGGCTTCCGAGGCTAACCTCAACCAATCCATTAATCTGCCTGTTTTCTTTCCTAACTACCAGAACAAAGGGGAGTACAGACTCCATTCATTAGATGTGCATAGACAGTTGAGCTTTTATTTGCACAGAACTGCTGCCTCTCGTAAGTCGGAGCAACTCTTTGTTTCCTTTGCTAAGCCATCTTTGGGTAAACCAGTAACGAAGGTGACTCTAGCTAGGTGGATATCTCAATGCATTTTACTCGCGTACAAAATTTCTGGTCGACCTGAGCCCGTGGGGGTTCGTACTCATTCTGCCCGTTCTATGGCTACCTCTGCTGCCTTTTGGTCATGGGTACCCTTGGATGATATTTGTTCTGTGGCTACTTGGGCTTCCTCTCATACCTTTATTTCACATTATAAGTTAGATTTGATATCTAGAGGGAGGGCAGCCTTCGGCTCTGCAGTGCTCCGGAATATCCTTCCTTGAGGACCTCCCAAGTTTGTGGTAGCTGGGGACTCTGTCCCACAGGTTGCTGATCAAATGAATTTAACTACTTCAGATAAAGAAGTTATGTACTCACCATAACGCTCCATCTGAGTAGGTAACTTCATTTGTCAGCAACCAAACCCCCCTCCGTCCCCCTAACCTGTAGTTCGTTACCTGAATGATTAATTGTTTCACTCTTGGTAGGTATCAGGTTAGGATGTTCAGGTGGTTTGTTTTGGTGCTGTATGATAATCGGGCAAACTCGATCTGAGGACTGGAGGGAGGTAGCAGGGTGTTATGGGTAAGGAGAGGAGCTTGGAGCTCAGATCTCTAGCTTGGAAAGCTGCTGGCTCTGATCCGGATCTGATCTGATACCCACAGGTTGCTGACAAATGAAGTTACCTACTCAGATGGAACGTTATGGTGAGTACATAACTTCTTTTTTTCAGATTTTGCATAAGAATTTTGTCATAAATGTATTGAAAGATTTCCATCTGCCTTCAAAACAATAGTGTGTAACACACAGGAAACTTTAGTACCCCGAGGCCGGTACTGCAGTAGGATATATCAGAAAAAGAAATATAGTACTAACTTGCCAAATTAACAGTTACTGTATCTATATGTAAAAAAAAAGGTTGTGTTTGAAATTTAGAGGTGGGTTTCCTTCTGTGTACAACTGGGTTCATTCAGCAAGCAGTGTTCCCCTTACAGTTTGTTCAGTTTTGACATTCCCTGACTGACAACACAATAGTGGGTGTGATCAGGCTGAAAGACTGTTTAAAGCTTGATGCAAAAATATCATTGTTGGGATAATGCAAGCAATATAACTAATCTGTTTATTAATATAGCTGCGAGATGCTTAAAGTTAAGTTAAATATATCCAACCTACAACACCAAACGAGGTACTCTCAACTGTACTGCTTTCGTGGCTTTTTTCAAGCCACAATACTTCTGGAGAAAAAAATTACCCCAGGGTCACTAAATAGTGTTATCCCTCACTCAATCACAATTTGCAGCAGTTGTCTGGAATGCTGGAAGAACAAGATAAGCTTGATCAGCTCTGCACTTATTTTGAAGGTGCTACGCTGAACGTATGATGTTATGTAGTCCTGTCTCACCGTAATTCTTGCTGGATAGTTCGGAGACGATATTCGGCTCTGACTCGGCCGATACTAAAGCTCTAGAGCTTTTACTGGTTTGAGGCTAACCCCTATCCCATGGTGCCTCACGGCAATTCTCCAGATCTCGTTTGCCGCGAAAGATTTGAGGTTGTGTCTTAATGGCTCATTGGCTAAGTAATAGCTTTATTTACTAAATCTTGTCCTTTTCTCAACTTTTCTTCTTCTATTACAGTCTTTATTACTGTTATCTCTTTGTGTGACTGTTCTGAGAGTTTTTGACCCCTATTTTTCCCCTTAGGATTGTACGGCCCATTTAAGTTAGAGGGCCTTTCCTCCCCGAGTGTGTCTTAAAAAAAAAATATACAATGGACTCTTTTCTATCCCTCACTATCTTATTTTTTCTTTAGTAGTTTGTTATTGTTGTTGCCTTGTCTAGCTAGACTATAGTTTTTCAGTCAGAATGTTTAAAGAAAAGGATAGAGAGCATAAGGACCATCGCCCTTTGGGTTTTAAAAAAGTGTAATAGATGCTCACGAAAAATGTCTTTGACAGGCAGTCACACCAGTTCATAGGTTCATAGGTAGGTACTAGGCTATCGGCCCTGGGGCCTATACAAGCCCAGCCAAAAAGGTACCCTGGCTTTTGCCACCCATGAAAATTATTTTCCTGTGCCACTGTTGAGCAGAGCCACAGAGGTGATCCCCGGGGTGAATTTCCTATTTCCCATCCAATCGTCAAGATTTTTCTTGAGTGCTAATGAGGAGCTTTTGTTTGATATAGATAGGTAGTTTATTCCAGAGTATGGGAAGTCTCTGGGACAGGAATCTATCCTTCCGGCATGTTCTGTTTATTGTGGTGACCAGGTTTAGGTCCCTAGAGCATGTAGCTTGGAAGGATTGGGATTTCTTTAAGTGGAGCATGTCCAACAGCTCTGGGTTTGACATAGCTTTGTATGTTAGGCAGAGATCACCTCTGAGTAGGCGATATGAGACGGAGTAAAGCTAGAGTTTTTTGTCTGCGTAGGGCATCTGTTTTGAGGCCGGTAATCCTGTTTGTGAGGTATTTCTGCGGCCTTTCCAGTTGTAGATGTCTTGTGAGGTACATACCAAAAGGGGCGTTGTACTCTATAATGGGCCTAATGAGTGACGAGTAGAGGGGAACAATGACCTCTCTTTTTCTGGATGAGAAACCTTTTGTGATGAGGTGTGCCGCGCAGAAGGGTTTCCTAATTACTGTGGCAATGTGATTATCAAAGGAGAGACTACTGTCCACCTGTGTCCCAAGGTCTCTTATCACACTTTCGATGTTAAGTATACTACTGCCTATGTTGTAGTTCATGGGTACAGAGTTTTTACCAAAGGGGATGACAATGCACTTTTTGGCATTGAGCTTGAGGCCATGGCTTTGACACCAGGCATCTGTCTCAGTGAGGCCTTTTTGTAGGATGTCCACATCGTTGGGAGTTTCGATTATGGCTCCTAGTTTGCAGTCATCTGCGAACTTCGTTAGCCAAAGACCTTCTGTGTTAGCCTGTACTTCAGAGAAGTAGGTACCAAACAGGAGAGGACCCAGGACTGAACCCTGTGGTACTCCACTTGTCACTGGTCTGAAGTCGGATTTGGAGTCTGCTACTTTCACAGAGTGGGTTCTGTCAGTGAGCCAGTTGGCAACCCATCTTGTGACATAGGGATTTATACCTAGTTTAGTGAGTTTATCTATAATTCCAGAGTGGAGGATGGTGTCAAAAGCCTTGGCAAGATCTAGTGAGTTTATCTATAATTCCAGAGTGGAGGATGGTGTCAAAAGCCTTGGCAAGATCTAGATAGGCTGTGTGAACCACCTTACCCTTGTCTTCGGCTTTGGTGACTGCTTCAAAGAAGTCTATCAGGTTTAGGAGACATGATCTGCCTTTTACAAACCCAAACTGGGTGGGGTCCAGAGTTTGGAGATTACCAATGTCTTTGTTTATAAGTTCCATAATGATAGATGTTATGTGATCCTATCTCGCCCACATTCTGACTGATGGGTTCGGAGCCGATCCCTCGGCTCCGACTCGGCACGCTTATGCCAAAGAGCGAAGTCTCTTATTGGCTGAGCTTACTATATCCCAGGATGTACCACTACCAGTCCCCCAGATCTCGTTTGCCGCTAACTAGCGAAGACGTGGTCTCGAGCTGGCTGAGCTGAGTAGTATTTAACTTACTTTTTTCTGTCAGAAATTTGCTGTTCCTATCATAAAAAGCTGTTTTAACGGCTACTCTGTGCTTTTGTGTGTGATTGGAGTTTTTTTAGTGAAAAACTTGTAGTGTGATTGGGCGTTGGTTCTGATTTCAGGCCTCCTTCATCTGTAGGGCCTTTCTCGGTCAGTCAACCCCTCTCAAACCTTTGGGGTTTTAAGATCCCCTTGAGTTAATTGTTGTTACCGGATTGTTTATCTAATCGGCAGTTGTAACTGATTTTTGTAGTGTCAGTTAAGTCAGAAAGTCAAGTTAGGATAGTGTTGTTTTTGCTGTCAGAGAATTACTGCATTATTGTTATAATGTCTCAGAATCCTAGGCCTTCGGGCTTTAAAAAATGCACCAAATGTAATTTTAAAATGTCAATCACAGATGACCACTCTCTGTGTGTTTATTGTTTGGGTGCAAAACATTTACAAGAGTCATGCAGTGTGTGTCACGCTTTTTCCTCGAGGGTCCTCCAGGAGAGGAAAAATAAACTCATTCTTAAAGGCTTAATAAAACCCTCCTTTGAAGAAGCTTTAGCATCCTCTCCTTCTCCAGCTAAAGAAAAGGGCGCCGGCTCCGACCAGTCCGTCGGATCCGACCGCCAAAAGACATAGGCAGGCTTCTCCTTCGGCTCCAAGGACTTCGGAGCCGAGGGCGGAACGGTCTGCCTCGATGCCACCAGTCTCGACTCCTCTGGCTTCGGAGCCGATGGCTGGGGCATCGAGAGGCGGGTCACCTTCGCCGGCCCCACTGGTCTCGGAGCCGACAAAGGTTGCCCGCCCAGACACTTCCTCCTCGGCGCCGAAGTCCTCCTCGCACCGATGGAAACTAGTGTGGGTATTCCTTCGGCGCCGATAGTCATCGAGTCGCCTCGGAGCCGGTCCCCTAGCCCTTTGGGGCCGTTGGAGAGGCCATCTCGAACCCGTTCAGTATCCTCTAGGTCATCGAGGATGTCGGATTCGGATATAGACAGGGTGCTCCAAAGACTGTTCCAGTCCCCAGTCTTTCAAAAATTTGTTTCGGCTCTGACCCAGTTGGCTTCGGAGCCGATGGCCCATGCCCATGTCATTGCTATTCCTCCTCCAACCGCTGCCCGCCGGAGCAGGTGCTGTTGGAGCCGGTGGAGATCTTAGGGTCGGCTCGACCCTTACTCCAACCCCGGCCTTCGGGTCCGAGTTTGGTACACGGACTTCTTCGGCTGGACCTGGGGGTGATGTTTCGGGACCTATGCTATCGGTTCCGAGCCTCCCTCTTGGTGCTTCGGCTGCGGGACTTCCGTCTGCTATCATGGCTCTGGGGACCGGACACTCCCAGGATTCTGGGGGTCTGGCTTTCAGAGCTATGAGGAGTGCCTTGGCCAAGTCTTCTTCGGCCATCTCCCCGGCTTTACCAGCACCTTCCCTGGGCGTGGAGACTGGGTCTTTGGCAGTTCCCCTGTCCGTAGGCAGCGGAGCCCCTGGGCCTGAGGTTACCCCCATTGGGGTTCCTCCTCCTGAGGGTTCTTCGAGTTGTCTTCAGAGGAACCCCAAGGAAGAGATCGTGCAAGAGGAAGCACGTGGACTCCCCCGAGTCTATTACATCTGACACTGATCTTGATGATGCGGAGGGGTCCCCGAAGTCGTCCTCGGATGATGTCTCATTTGCAGACATCTTAGAGATCCTCAAACAACGAGGCGGCTGGATATCCAAACCCCCCTCTGCTGATGAGTCAGTGCTCCTCAAGGCCTTTGGGGCTCAGCCCTCCGCCTCCTGGGTGTCTCCGCCTCGATGAGCTCCTGGATTTAGTTTGTCGGAGGGCGTGGGAACATCCAGATACCGTGGAACCAGTCCCTTCTCGCCCTAACAAATTTTTGTCTGCCCCACCCGAGAAGGAGTTCCTGACTAAAGGCGTGGCTGTAGATGCCATGGTGGTGGCATCTGCTACACAACAGGACGTGGCAGAGGCTTCAACGTCCGTCCATCCTCCTAATAAGGAGTCTAGGAGCATGGACCGCACGGGAAGCGCACCCTGACTTCAGCGGCCTTTACTTTAAGGTCCCTGAATTATTTGGCACATTTTACCAGACTTCAGAGGGATCTGGTCAAGGAGCTGTCAGATTCCCTCTCGGGTAACCTACCTGAGCAGCTAGCCCAGTCGGTTAGCTCTCAGTTGGCTATCCTCACGCCAATTTCTAACTCGCCCATGAGGCTCATTTCATATGCGGCAAGGGGCGGTAGAGCGGCAGGCACAGGCGTGGCTCTACGGAGACAAGCCTGGCTCCGTTTGTGTCAGTTTGCAGAGGCCTTCAAGTCTTCCTTCGCCGACGCTCCCTTTGATGGGTCCTCTTTGTTTGGACCTAAGGTTAAAGACACCCTTACCCGCTGTGAGCAAGAGGGAAAAACTTTATCTGCCGTAGGTGCCCATTATTCCACTCCCTTTCGGCCTTATCCCAAGGCTAAAGGAGGAGGGAAGATGTGGTTCCGTAAATCACGTAAGTTTTTTCCTCAACAGCAGGAAGATTCCCCTTCCAGAGGCAAAGGACGGGGAATTTTTTCTGGGAGACGCCGTCCCAGAGGCGGCAGAGGGCCCCGCAATTCTGGAGACCGCGAGTCCTTTCGTGGCTCTTCAGCCTCCCACACCTCATGAGGGATTGCCCGGCTGTGCTGCTCGAGCCAGTCGGGTGCCGCTTGCCAAGCACCTAAAAGCCTGGGAGTCAATCACTCAGGACAGATGGGTGCTTCGGATCATTGCCGGAGGTTACACCATCCCATTCACATGCTCACCCCCACCGTCCAAAAATCCCGGACCCACCACCCAGTCAAAGGGAAATTGCAGCCGCAGAAGCTTTAAAGCTGCTAGAAAAAGGAGTCATCCAACCGTCCCCACAGACCAGATCGGATCCGAAATTACTCGAGGTTCTTTTAGTGCCAAAAGACAGGGGACCTGAGACCAATATTGGATCTCAGCAGACTAAACCAATCCGTCACGAAATCCAAATTCAATGGTCACGTTACAATCCATTCTCCCATTGTTGGAGAAGGATGTTTGATGTGCTCCATAGACCTCAAGGACGCCTATTATCACATACCGATACATCAGGCGTCCAGGAGGTATCTGCGCTTCAGCCTGGGAGACAGTCATTTCCAATTTTGTGCACTGCCCTTTGGTCTCACCACAGCCCCCAGGGTGTTCACCAAGTGTTTGGCAGTAGTGACTGCTCACCTGAGGAGTCTTGGATTCCAAGTGTTTCCCTATCTGGACGACTGGCTCCTGACTGCCACCACCAGGCATCTACTAATGGACAACCTCAAAGCCACCATCTCCTGGGTGCTACCCTGGGAATTACATTCAATTGGTCAAAGTCTGTCTTGCTGCCCTCAGCATAAGGTTCATAGGAGCAGAGATAGACTCAAAATTGATGCTGCTTTTCTTCCTACCGAAGGATCCAAACTTTACAAGGCCAAGTTCAAGCCCTGATTTCAAGATCCAAAGCCCCAGCCAGGATGGTCCTACAAGTTTTAGGTTCGATGTCTGCCACGGTTCTTCTAGTTCCTCTGGCAAGATTGCACATGAGGATTCTTCAGTGGCTATTGTCAACTCAATGGTCCTTTCAGGACCTTCCCCTCAATCATCCCATTATGATTACAGAAACATGCAAACGGGACCTTCGCTGGTGGCTTCAGACATCCAATCTAAATCAAGGAAGTCCTTTGTTATTCCTCTCCAGTGGTCACCCTGACGACAGATGCCTCCCAGACAGGGTGGGGGGGGCATTGTCTGGGCAGGTTAGTTCAGGGCTCCTGGCTTCCAGACGAAACTCTTCTCCACATCAATGTTTTGGAGATGAGGGCTGTACTTCTGTCCCTACAGGCCTTACACAAGTTTCTCCCTCAGGGCATAATCGCCATCCACACAGACAACATGTCGGTGGTCTGGTATCTAAACAAACAAGGAGGGACCAGATCTTACCCCCTTTGCAGAGAGGCCATGAGGGTGTGGGAATGGGCTGTAGCTACCAGCCATTTCTTGGTAGCGACCCACATTCCGGGGAAATCAAATATATTGGCAGACAGATTAAGCAGAACAATTCTCTCTCCTCACGAGTGGTCCCTAAACCAAACAGTAGCAGCTCAGGTTTTCAGGAGATGGGGATGCCGTGCTGCACCTATTTGCAACACCACTAAACACGGTGCAAAGGTTCTTCTCCTTGACTCCACATCAAGGGAAGCAGCTATGGATGCTCTAGCACAACCTTGGCCAACAGGGCTACTTTATGCCTTTCCTCCGATTCCACTTCTCCAAAGTCATTCAAAAGCTTCTCAATTGGGGTCCACAATGATACTGATTGCTCCATACTGGCCTCGTCAGGTATGGTTTCCTACCTGAAGAAACATGCGGTGGACGATCCTTGGACTTTAGATCTAACTCCGGATCTGCTAATTCATCAGTCGGGACGACAGCATCAGTCCCCTACACTCCTTGAAGTTGACAGCTTGGCTCCTCCACTTCCGACTTTAGTCAGAAGTCACACATTAGACCCGGAAGTTATTCACATTTTATCTTCAGCCCACAAACCCACCACTAAGAAATTGTACCTCAGTAAGTGGAAGAGGTTTGCTATCTGGGCTCAACTCAGGGGCTTAGACCCTATCACTGCTCCAATCCCAGAGGTTTTGAAATTCTTAACATCCCTGTTTAATCAAGGATCTTCTGTCTCTACTATTAAAGGCCAACTAGCGGCTATCTCTAAATTCCACGAATCCATGGATCCTCCATTGATGAGCAGCAGACTATGCAAAACTTTCATTAAAGGTGCGGCCTGTTAAGACCCCCAGTTTTTCATCCTGCCTCCGTGGGATCTTTGATTTGGTGCTTCGTGCATTAACATCTTCCCCTTTCAACCGGCAGCTACATGTGAGTTAAAATATCTGTCTTGGAAAACTGCCTTCTTAGTTGCAATTACTTCTGCAAGAAGAGTTTCAGAGCTTCAAGCCCTGTCTATTAAACCACCGTACTTGATTTTCCACAAGGATAGAGTATCACTTAGGCCTAATCCATCCTTTGTCCCAAAGGTCTGTTCTAATCTCTGTCTCCAACAATCTCTAGAGCTACCAGTTTTCTTCCCAAAATTCTCCAATGAAGCAGAATACACTCTCCATAAATTGGATGTTCACAGGCAATTGCGCTTCTATTTAGACAGGACTCAGCAATTTCGTAAGTCAGACCAGTTGTTTGTGTCCTTCTCAGACAATAAATTGGGTAAAACCATCACAAAAGCTACTATCTCCAAATGGATTAGAGATTGTATAACTCAGGCTTATTCTTCTTCGAATAAGCAACTTACAACATCTATCAAAGCTCACTCTACCAGAGCTATGGCGACTTCTATAGCTTTTCATTCCAAGCTCGCTATATCGGAGATTTGTGCTGCGGCTACTTGGTCCAATCCGCACACTTTTATTTCCCACTATAAATTGGATGTGGCATCTAAAGGGCGAGCATCATTTGGTTCCACGGTACTCAGGAGTGTTTTCCAGTGAGCCACCCAGGATTCAGGTGCTAGGACGCTGTCCCATCAGTCAGAATGTAGGCTAGATAGATCACATAACATCTTTTAGTTATGTACTCACCATAACTTCAGATGTTTGGGATCCATCTCACACATTCCTAATACCCACCCTCCTTCCCCTGCCTAGGAGATCAGAAGAGATTGAACGGTTTTGAGTTCTACTGTTTTATCTTGTTTCATCTGACGATGTTATATAAGCAGTGCGTGCATGTGTGCATGTATGCGGACAAACTAGATCTGGGGGACTGGTAGTGGTGCATCCTGGGATATAGTAAGCTCAGCCAATAAGAGACTTCGCTCTTTGGCATAAGCGTGCCGAGTCGGAGCCGAGGGATCGGCTCCGAACCCATCAGTCAGAATGTAGGCGAGATGGATCCCAAACATCTGAAGTTATGGTGAGTACATAACTAAAAGTTCCCTGGCCTTGCAGACCAGGCTCGTCAGGCTAATGGGGCGGTAGTTCCCCCCTTGTGGAGTGGGATAACCATCGCTGTGTGCCATTCAGCAGGCACAAAGCCTGAGTTGTGGCTATGATTGAACATGGTACTTAGGTGGGGTGCCAGTTTGTTCTGTAGTTCATGTAGAACGCAGCCTGGGATGTTGTCTGGTCCCATGGATGCTGTGTTCTTGGCTTTGGAGAGTGTGGTTTTTACCTGTGCAGCTGTGATTACAGGAGCTTTGCATTCTTTCGGTATAGAGATGGGCTCTTTAGGGGGTGAGAGGGGGTAAAGTTAGCAGTGAACCTATCTGCCAGGATGTTGGCAATATCAGTTGGATCTGTATATTTAGTGCCATTGTGTTGTAACTAAGAGCAGATCTGAGTGTTGCCATTGAGATTCTTGACATACCTATAGAATGCTTTGTGGTCGTCTTTAGAATCGGTGGCTATTATGTTTTCGTAACTAGCTTTGGAGGAATTTATCAGGGATTGCAGCTTCTTACTGAGGCTGACCAGGGAACTCCTCCACTCATGGGATTTTACTCTCTTTTCCAACAGTTTCTTCCTTCTGTTGTACAGTTTATTTATGGCAGGGGACCACCAGATTGGCTTCCTTTTTTTAAAGGATAGCGTCTTGGTTCTGTTTGGGATAACATGATCCATGCACTCATGTAAGTGCTTATAAAGTGCAATTGTGTAGGATTCAGTAGTCGTAACTGTATTGTCCATCTGCATGAGTGTCATGATGTTCACCACTTCTGTCTTAAGAAGCATGAAGTTGGCTTTGGAGAAATTTTTTACCATAGTTTCCTTAATGGGGGATGGGAACAGGATGTGGATATCAAGGGTAATAAGCTTATGGTCGGATCAGACCAATGAGGCATTGACTTCAGGTGTGGAACACCAGTCACTCATGTTGGTAATGACTAGATCTAGGATATTGTTGCCACGGGTGGGGGTGTGGATAAGTTGATCCAGGGCATTGGAGTTTATGAATTCCAGAAAGCGTTGAGCGAAGGAGTTGGTACACGAGTAGTTTTCCCAGTTAATGGAAGGGTAGTTGAAATTGCCCATTATTAGGGTGTTTGGCTGAACCCTAATATTTTCCAGTACATCAAGAAAAGAGGAGTGGGAATCCTGGGGCATGGTGGGGGATCTGTAGCAAGCTACAATTTGGATTGCAGTTTTGCCCAGAGTTAGTTGCACTTGGATAACCTCGGCTGCATTATACTGAGCATCTAGCCTGGAGGTGTGGATATCCTTAATGAATATGGACACACCTCCACCTTTGGTGTTTCGGTCCAGGTTACATGGCCGAAAAGTGGGGTATGAGTTATAGCCTGGTAATGCAGGGGTGCTCTCTGGAGCCTTGAACCAGGTCTCTGTCACTGCACAGATATCGATGTTTTCCATTTTAAGGAGTGCCTCGAGTGAGTGCATTTTGAGATTTTGACTTCTAGCATTGAGTAGCATCACCCTCAGTTTTTGCTTGCCTGTTCCTGTTACGGTGGTAAATTTGTCATTTGAACCTTGCCTAAAAAAGGCACTATAGGAGCGGCAAGAACTTTAGCCAGTATCCGGAATCCCAGGCGGGACAGGTGCAGGCCATCTCTGGCAAAGCATCGTGGTCTGTCGACCATGTCATCCCCGGCACAGATACTGGATCCCTTTAGAATGGCACCAGAAGCTTAGCCAATTGTTGAAGTCAATCATTTTGTCCTTGTACTGCGGCATCATTCTGGGTGATGGCAGAATGCTACTCAGGGCTAGGGTCATACCTGCCTGGGCTACAAGATCGGAGAGCTCCTCCATGTCTCTCTTCATGTAGTCCAGGGAGGTACGTCTCAGGTTGTTAACACCAACATGGACAATGACAGAGTCATATTTGTACTTGTTGTGGAGTGACCTGAGTGCGTGGATTATGTGGCGGATCCTGGCACCCAACAGGCAGCTGACAGTAACCTTCTTGTTTAGCCTGGTAAGTGGGACAACACTGTGCCTGACTATAGAGTCACCTATGACTGGTGTGTTGGGTACGTTGTTTTGCCTTATTGGCTGTGGTTGAATGGCACACTGAGTCTGCGGGCAATGTGTCATTTGGGTTGTGTTGGGGGTGGAGGTTGCTTGCATTTCTGCTTTGGAGGTCTCTGTTTCTTGAGCAGATTATTATTGAGAGCCTCCGTGAATGTTTTTGTGTTTCTATGTGTGGATTTTGGTGGTTTAGATTTAGTGAGACTATGTGATGAGTGTGGTGTGGTGCAAGTGTTTACCTTCTCCTCTTGACTGTCAAGTTCAGTCTTGATTGGAGAGAGCTTTACTTCCAGTTTGGCTAGATAAGTGCATCTCATACAGGTTGTATTGTTGGGTGGTAGCAGGAGAGAGTTGTCTGTGTACATGAGGCAATTTCTACATTGCCCCAAGATGCCCAGATTCATCCGATAAACAGGAGAGAACACTGGGAGCCGACCCTTGGACATGCCTGAATAAAAAACTATTTTCCTCTAGATAAGTGAGAAAAGTTAGTACAAGAGCTGTTTTTCTATAAGCAAGTGAGGAAAGTAAGTACCTGATCATCACCAACATGGGGACTCTATGCTCCAGACCAGAAGTGTATCTCTCACTGGTAAGATCAGACCATAAACTAATCTCACTGGATATTCACATCCCGATCCCACCCCCTGCCAAGAAAACCAGAGTGAAAAACTTCTCTAAAGCAAATTTCACACTCCTCCAAACTGATGTGGAAGCCTGTGGAAAATACGGCCCAGACCGCAGAATCCTTTATAAACGCATTCTGTGAACACCTTCAGGAATGCATGGATCATGCGATCCTAAATAAAACCAAGACCCAATCCTCCAAAGGCAGACGTCCTGTCTGGTGGACCCCAGCCATAAACAAACTATACAATAGAAGGAGGAAGCTACTAAATGATAGAGCAAAATCCCAAAAAGGGAAGGCATCACTGATCAGTATTAGCAAAAAACTACGGGCACACATAAAATTGTCTAAGGCCAGCTTCAAGAGAAAAATTGCACAGGACACTAAGGATAATCAAAAGGCTTTCTTTAGTTATGTTAGGAACCTGGGTGGTAATTCCCAGATATGCTCAGAATTAGTCCAAAATGACAAAAAACACACTGAACCCACAGACATTGCCAACATCCTAGCTGACAGGTTCAGCGCAAACCCCCCCCCCTCCCCACCAAAAGGGCAAATGTCTATCCCAGCAGAGTGCTGCCCCCCCTGACATCTCAGATGCAAGGGTTAGAGCCGCCCTCTCCAAAGCAAAAAACACAGCATCAATGGGACTAGACGGTGTCCCGGGCTGCGTCCTACATGAACTCCAAGAAGAGCTAAACCCAAACATAAAACTACTGCTCAGTCTCAGCCTTACTACAGGATATGTGCCCAAAGAGTGGCGTACAGCAACAGTGGACCCTCTCCATAAAGGTGGTGCCTCAACGGATCCTGGAAACTATCGCCCCATAAGCCTGACTAGCTTGGTCTGCAAAGCTATGGAAAGGATCATCATGGACCTCCTAAATAAAGATATTGGGGACCTACAAACACTGGATCCTACCCAGTTCGGCTTTAAGGGCAGATCCTGCTTCTTAAACCTTGTTGATTTCTTTGAAACGGTCACCAAGTCCATTGACGAGGGGAAGGTGGTCCACACAGTCTACCTGGACCTTGCAAAAGCCTTCGATACAATACCCCACTCAGGCATTATAGATAAGCTCACCATCTTAAATATAAACCCCTATGTTACTAGATGGATTGCAAATTGGCTCAAGGACAGAACCCACATGGTTAGAATTGCTGGAGCCATGTCAAACTCCAAACCAGTTACAAGTGGTGTCCCACAAGGCTCAGTCCTGGGACCTCTCTTGTTCGGTATATATTTCTCGGAGGTACAGGCCAACACGGAAGGACTGTGGCTGACCAAGTTCGCAGATGACTGCAAACTGGGTGCCATAATCGACTCTCCAGCCGACACAAGCATCCTCCAAAAGGGCCTCATAGAAACAGACAAATGGTGCCAGAGCCATGGCCTCAAGCTAAATGCCAAAATGTGTATAGTCATCCCCTTTGGCAAAAACAAAGTGCCCACAAATTACCACATAGGTGATAATCCATTAAGTACAGAAGAAGTAATTGGGGACCTGAGGACCCAAGTTGATAGCAATCTCTCATTTGACAACCACGTGGCCAAAGTGGTTAGAAAAACATTTTATGTAGCCCACCTAATTAAGAAGGGATTCACATCTAGATCAGGGGATGTCATCGTGCCTCTTTACTCATCCCTCATCAGGCCCATAATTGAGTACAATGCCCCTTTTGGGATGTACCTTACCAGACACCTGCAGCAAATGGAAAGACCCCAAAAGTACCTCACCAAGAGGATCAAAGGGCTCAAACAGATGCCATATGCTGCCCGGTTAAAGAAACTCCAGCTGTACTCAGTGGCATACCGCCTGCTCAGAGGTGATCTGTGCCTGACGTATAAAGCCATGTCTAACCCAGAATTAATGGACATGCTGCACCTCAGAAAATCCAAATCCCATCGAGCTACGCTACCGAGACTTGAACCTCAGCACTGAAATAAATAGGACATGCTGGAGGGATAGATTCATAACCCAGAGGCTCCCTTCACTCTGGAATAAAATCCCAGTCCAGGTTAGGCAGAGTCCCTCATTGACTCTCTTCAAGAGGAATCGTGATGAGTGGATGGGAGATTGTAGGTTTACCCCGGGTATCACTTCTGTGTCACTGTTAGACAGAGGCACAGTATACTAACCTCGAAAAAGGGCATAGCAAAATAAATTTAAAATGGGTGGCGAAAGCCAAACACATTCTGGCTAGGCTTATAAATGCCCTAGGGCAGATAGCCTAGTATGAACCTATGAACCTATGAAAACTGTTTTCCTCTAGGTAATGAGGGAGGTTGAGTGCTGCAGTAATTAGTAGGTTATTTAGTGCTTACAAGTTCTGAACAAGTGCTGATCACGAATAAGCAAATTCAAGTGCTAAAACTAAGAATATGTATCTGGACAAAGGGGAGAAATTAGTGCAAATGCGGGCTTTTAAATCAGAAAGTTGAGAGAGATGGAAAAACTGCACAAACGGCCAATAACTACAATTTCTGGGCCAGAACCACTCCTTATGTGGTAGATGGGTTACCTGGTGCTTACCACTCCCAGTGATAAGCTTAGAAGGCTTCCCTCCAACACAGAAAGCTTGGGGGGGGGCTCAGAAGCTTACATACAGTCCTGGATACAGCAAATCTGAATCTGGATTACACTAGTTACAGGAAAGGTGTGTGTGTGTGTGTGTGTGTGTGTGTGTGTGTGTGTGTGTATATATGTGTATATATATATATATATATATATATATATATATATATATATATATATATATATATACATACAGAAAAGTAGCTAAAACGAGATATATATATATATATATATATATATATATATATATATATACAGAAAAGTAGCTAAAACGACAGTAAAAACAATTCAAATGCAATGCAAGCTAGCACACTTGAGTATGTAGCAATATTAGACCAAACAGTTTAAAAAATGCAATTAAATTAAAAATGTCTAAAAACAAGTGCAGAAAGAGTCTATTAGGTAGAATGAGGTAAAGAGATGGGACTGGGGGGAGTGTCCCAGATCAAATCTACAGTGGAGGGGGGAGTGTCCCAGATCAAATCTACAGTGGAGGCGGGCAACTGCAAAAGCCTCCAAATTTAAACAACAAGACAGGAATAGGTAGGGTGGGTATGAGAAAACCAACACCTTCAGCAGAGATCTGAAAAACTATATAGTGAAGCAAAAATAACAGTGCACAACTCTGAAGTCAGCCAGCAATGATATAAAATTAGTCAAACAACAATTACCAGTACACAACTCTGAAGTGCCAGAAAAATATACTCAGCTCTGTGTATCTCCAGATAGTTTGAAGAGCACTCTGTCAGGACACTGGAAGGCTCCAGCAATAATATGGCTTTTGCCATGTGTTTAGTACCAGGGTCTTTAATGAGAGGAAACGAAAACTCATTGATAGGGGTCTTATGACCAGTTCCTTCCAGAAACAGCTGAAGCTTGGTCAGGCAGCTCCTACATCTTCAAAACATAAATCTTCGACCCTAGCTTTGGAGCCGTAGAAAAAGACCAAAGCGTTGGAGCCAAGGAGTTCTGGCTCCGATTCAGCTTCTTCCACATCGGTACCGTCGGTCTCCACAGTGCCAAGGCAACCTTTGGTATAGAGACATTTACCTGATATTGATCCTGTGTCACCTACTTTGAGATCTCCTATTTTGGAGAGGAGATCTCCTCCTGTCTCCACCTGATCCTCCAGGACACTCTCAGAAGAGTACATCGAGTGGATGGTGAAGCGGTTCCTTTCAGATCCAGCACTGGCAAA
Source organism: Protopterus annectens (assembly GCF_019279795.1). Lineage (NCBI taxonomy): Eukaryota > Metazoa > Chordata > Ceratodontiformes > Protopteridae > Protopterus > Protopterus annectens. The sequence goes on from NC_056743.1 coordinate 1,777,178,942, forward strand.
GAAATTGGCTCCTCCAGACGCAAAGGTCTTGGAGACGACCCCTTTATGAACCACTGCTCCTCCTCCAACTGCTTCGCTCTCTGAGCCAATTACTTCAGGTTCTTTGGTCTTGGATTAGTCAATTCCAGGGATCCTCCCTGCTTCCTCAGAACCGATTACTCTATCCTCAGTGGCTCAGTCTGGAGCCGAGGGATTTGGGGAGCAGACTCTCGAGTCGACTCTGAGGGGGACAGTAACCCTGGGTTTTCTTTGGAACTGACCCTCCCCCTCTGTGCCTAGGCTCGACTCAGCTAGGCTCCCACATCTGCTTTGGAACTTTTTCCCCCTGGGTAGGAGCCGGCCATCCATCTCCTCGGAGTGGAGGTCATCTTCGGAGTGGGGGGGAAAGGCTTTTGAAGCAATAGACAAGACTTTGTCCTCTGCAAAAGCCATATCCTTGGAACCTGTGTCCACCAGCAGCAGGCAGCAACCCCCCCCTGCCCACCCCCACAGTGTAGGGAACCAGAGACCCAAGCAGCCCCTATTGGAGGTGCCCCCTCTTCCGAGACCTCCCCAGATTATCTCACTGGAGAGCTCCTTCGGAAGAGACTGTGTAAGAGGAAGCATGTTGACTCACCTGAGTCTGTCACTTCTGACACTGATTTGGAGGAATCAGAAGGGTTCCCTAGATCCCCCTCTGAGGAGGTCTCCTTTTCTGACATGCTAGAAATCCTTAGACAGAGGGGTGACTGGAAGATCTCTAACCCTACTGAGGACGAATCAGTGTATCATGAGGCCTTTGGTTCCCGACCTTCCCCCTCGTGGGTGACACTGCCTTATGACTAGCTCTTAGGGGTCATATTACGGAAAGCCTGGACCTCCCCAGACTCAATGGAGCCCATCCCAAGGAGGCCAAATAAATTCATGACAGCACCTGAAGGTAAGGCTTTTCTTACCAAAGGAGTTCCCGTTGATGCTATGGTGGTAGCTGTGACCACCAAGGAGGAGTTATCCAAAACATTTTCTAATAATCCATACTCCTAACAAGGAGTCTAGGACGATTGATAGGTATGGGAAGCATACCTTCTCTTCAGTGGCATTTACACTGTTCGCTGAATTACCTTACCCATTTTACTCGTCTTCAGAAGGATCTGCTGAAGGAGTTGGGAGATACCCTTCAGGGTTCAGTAGCTCTGGGATCCATGGATAGGGTTTCTGTGCAGCTCTCCACCCTCGTGTCGATAGCAAACTCCTCCATGAGACTGATATCGTATGCAGCGGATGGAGCGAGTAGGGCAGCCGCAGCAGGAATATCCCTCAGGAAACATTCTTGGGTGCGTCTTGGTAATTTCACGGAATCCTTTTAGTCTTCCTTCACTAACGTCCCCTTTGATGGTTCATCTCTTTTTGGACCCCAGGTGAAAGAGACTTTGACCAGGTGTGAGCAGGAAGGGGAAACCTTATCTGCTGTCGGAGTCCGTTTATCCCTCCCATCTAGACCCTATCCCAAGGGTAATACAGGAGGGAAAATGTGGTTCCGTAAATCCCAAAAAGGTTTCCTCAGGTACAAGGTCAACCCTCCCCTAGAGGCAGAGGGGAGGATATAACAGAAGACGCTGCCCTCATGGCAGAGGAGGTCTGTAACATCAGGAAGATAAAAAAAGTTCTCTGATCATCCCTTCCATCGCCCCTGAGGGGTTGCCCCACTGTCCGTCTCTGGAGGCAGTTGGGGGTAGTCTATCGCTGTACCCAAGCGCCTGGATAAACACCTCACAAGATCGTTGGGTACACACCATAATATCCAGAGGTTATCTGATTCCCTTTGTTTCCAAACCTTCAACAAACCGGTCTCTATCAGAAGTGCCACCCATTCAACTATACTGTGCAACATAAGAGATTATTTCCTTGCTGCAAAAGAGAGTCATTCAAGAAGTCCCCACAGAGCAAATAGGATCTGGAACTTACTCTCGATTCTTTTTAGTTCCAAAAAAGACAGGGGACTGGAGGTCAATTCTAGATCTCAGCAGACTCAAGTCCATAAAGAAATTGAAGTTACGAGTGATCACTCTGCAGTCGATATTCCCTTTTATTGGGAAAGACAATTGGATGTGCTCAGTAGATTTTCAGGATACGTACTACCACATCAAAATGGACAGGCGCTCCAGGAGACACTTGGCTTCCGGCTGAAAACCAGTCATTTTCAGTTCCGAACACTTCCCTTTGGTCTCACTACAGCCCCCAGAGTGTCAATGGCTCACCTGAGACATCAAGGATTCCAGGTGTTTCCGTATCTAGACAACTGGCTCCTCACTGCTACCACCAAGCATCAACTCATCAGAACCAGGGACGAGACTCTATCCTTGTGCGCCAGTTTAGGCATCACAATCAACCTAAAAAAATCAGCCTCATCTCATTCGCAGCACATTGTTCGGCTCAGAAATAGACACAACCACCATGTCAGCAAGACTAACACCAGAAAAGAGTAGTCTCTATGCAATCAAGTCAGATCCTTGCTAAACAGTCACAAAATTCAGGCCAGGGTAGTCCTTTAAGTTCTAGGGACTATGGCTTCCTCCATGCTATTAGTTCCTCTAGCCCGTCTACACATGAGGATACTTAATTGGCTGCTATTTGCCCAATGGTCGATGCAAGACCTTCCATTGTCTCATCAGATTTTCATAACAAACACCTACAAGAAGGATCTGACATGGTGGTTGCACACAGAACAACTTCTCTTAGGTCGTCCACTTGTTCCTCCCCAAGAGAAAGCAGTTTTGACCACGGACGCTTCTCAGATAGGGTGGGGGGGGGGCATTATCTGGGAATGACAGTCCAAGGTACTTGGCAGAACCACGAGAACTACTTGCACATCAATGTTCTGGAGATGAGAGCGGTGCTATATGCGTTACAAGTACTTCACAGCTCCCTTCCCACTGGGACAATTGCGATCCAGTCAGACAATGTTTTTCGTGTGGTACATAAACAATCAAAGGGGAACCAAATCTTACCTGCTTTGCCGAGAGGCCTTTGGAAATGGGTGATGGACACAACGTTTTCTGGTAGCAATGCACATCCCAGGGAAATCCAGTGCGATAGCAGACAAATTCAGCCGAGCAATTCTGATGCCTCACGAGTGGTCCCTGAATGTAGAAGTTGCAAAAGAGATCTTTCACAGATGGGGCGAGCCTTGCTGCAACCTATTCGCCACTCACCTGAACACCAAATGCAGCAGCTACTTTGCCCTAATTCCCCATCCGGGGATGTCACCCAGGGATGCTAGAATCCACAATTGGCCCCCGGGACTTCTTTATGCCTTCCCACCTTTTCCTCTCATCCCAAAGGTAATACAGAAAGCAAAGCAGTTGAGTACCCTGATCCTCATTGCTCCTTACTGCCCTCGACAAGTATGGTTTCCCTTCCTGTGGCCCCACCTTATGGAGGAACCATGGATTCTGGAACCATCTCCAGACCTCCTGATTCATCAGTCGGGGCAGTTCCACCCCACCATCCACACCCTCAAATTGACAGCATGGCTGCTCTATTTCCACGAATAGCCAGGTGCATCCCCCTCTCCCCTTCATTCAGACTCATTCTGATCTCATCCCATAAGTCTTCCACTCAGACGTTATGCTCCAGCAAATAGAAAATATTTTCTATTTGGGCTACAAACCAAGGCTTAGATCCCTATACAGCTCCTATAGAATCTGTTTCATCCTTCCTTGCATCAATTTTTCATGAAGGAGCTGCAGCCGCTGCAGTCAGAGTTCAGATGTTCATCGTGTTACCCTGCTGCAGTCATCACACTTGGATTATCCTGTCATCAGGCGGTCCCGCAGTCGGCCTGAATTCCAAAGTCTTGGTCTGGTGTCGGTTGCTGTCGCTTCTTCCCTGACGTCAGTCTGCCAGGGGTATATAAGAGGCATCCAACGCCATTTTCTCCAGTCTTTCTTGCCGCACGGTGCCCGAAGCAGAAGCAGTTAGCAAGTGCTGGTCAGCCGACACCTGAGATTTTCTAATCTAATTTCAGTCCAAAGTCTTCAAAGCTAAGTACCCCATTGGGGAACCTTTTCTTGCCTCAGTCCGATGTCAGAAAAAGTTAACAATTGCATTTCTTGTGGGAATCAAATACCTCATAAGGACTTTCATTCTTATTGTATACCTTGCCTAGGCCCAGACCACGATGTCACTGGTTGTCGGTTTAGTGCTAGGTTCAATAAGCGAACTATAAAGCAACGCTTTGATTTCGCACGACACTACTTCGGTAGGAAATTTAATTACACCATGCCATCGGAGCAACTGACTACTGGCGTGCATAAAATACGCAAAGATAAAGACAGGCAGCCTAGATCCAAGCCAGACTCTGAGGCCTCGGCTGGGCTGGTCGCTGGTTCCCCGGTTTTCAGTGATGTGCCTACGCAGCCCCTGGTGACCGCAGAATTGGAACCCCAGACCGCTTCGGATTCTCAAGCAGAGAGTTCTAGGCCGACGCAGCCATTTTCTTTAGGCCCTACCGACGACATTGCAGAAGGAGAAGCCGGTGCTGTGGAAACGCCTTCGGTTTCAGAAGTTGGTTTCAGACAGACTACTCACCATAAAATCTTATGCTAAGCTTAAGACTCCTCTAAAACCAAAAAAGACTGCACTTCAGTCTCAAGTTCAAGGCCCCATGCCTAAGAAACAGATGCTTAAAATGGCTTAAGATTTGATTTCTTTAATCAGGGGTTCCCAACCCCCCCCCCCCCGACAAAAGGCCTAGACAAGAGGAGGATTATGCCTCCTCTGATCAAGTGTCTATTTCCTCAGGCTCCTCTGAGGAATAGGATTACTCCTTTCCCCCTTATGAAGATTCTGATGCTGAAGATTCCATTCCCTCAGCTTCTTCCCCTGAAGACTATTCCTTTGGGGAAACCTTACACACCATGAGGGAACATTTCCACTGGGAAGTTCAGGACTACTCTGACTCAAAGAAAAGGCTCAGAGAGTTTCTTTTACTCCCCCAGCACAGACCACTTGCTATCCCTCCAGTTTTAGACATTGTGGATGATGTTTACTTAGAATCTAGTCTAAATCCAGATTCTCTGCCTCCTGCTCCAGCCAAACCAGATAGATATTATAGAGTGCCTGACTCACACAAATTCCTTTACAAAAGTCCTGTTGCTGGCCCAGAGACAATCTCCCAGGGTCCCAAAGGGGCTAAGGCTTCTATGGCTAAAAATACTGTACCCTCTGAAAGGGACTCCAGAGCACTAGATAGGTGGGTGAAGAAGGTTTACACCTCAGCTACTCTAGCTATGAGAGCACTAAATTGTCAATTTCATATGCTTAAATACCAACAATTCCTAATGTCTCAAATAAAACAAAAGATGAGCACGCACCCTCAACAGTCTGAATTCAAGGAAATGCAGGATCTGTTGCATGCAGCTGAACAGGTGGGCAAACATACTTTACAATGTGGATTTGATTCCTTGGAAGCTTCATGTAGAGCAGCTGTTACTGGGTCTGTTATACGTAGGCATGCTTGGTTAAAGGAACAAACTCTGCCTGATCATGTTAAAGCAAAGTTACTAGATGCACCCTTACAGAAGGATGTCTTATTTGGGGTTAAAGCAGAAGAGGTTTTAAAGAAAATGGAGGATAAGGTAAAATCTATGCAGACGGTCAAAGATTTCTTACAGGTACAACCCCCATGCTTCAGCAGAATTTGGCCAATAAAAAATTGGTCCTTTCCAGCTTCTGACAGACCACAGAGGGGTAAATCCAGGCGCCCAAGGGGCAGAGGACAAGCACAAATCCCTTACAAACCTCGCCAATGGGGCACTGCAACACAGAAGGGAGGAGAAGACGGGTCCCAAACTACTAGAAGGCAAACACAATGATTTAAACCTCAAACTGCTGAGCAAAGTTCTCTTGGCAGCTCCCTTGGGAGGAAAATTAGCATTTTTTACAGACAATTGGCGCATCGTCACAAAGGACAAATGGGTCCTAGACATTATCTCACAAGGATACAGATTCCATTTCCACACCTTGCCAAGGATAAAAGGAATGCCAAACCTGCCACAAAATCAATGGGCAGAGGCACAAAAACAAATTACAGCTCTCATGGACTTGAGCCATTCAACTCAGGAACAAGGCCAAGGATTTTACTCAAGGCTCTTTCTAGTCCCCAGAAAGGACAACGCTTGGAGACCCATTCTGGACCTTTCAATTCTAAACACCTTCTTGCAAGTACCCAAATTCAAGATGCTTACACTACAGCAGCTTCTTCCCATGTTGGGCAAGAAAGCTTGGCTAATAACGTTGGACCTCAAGGAGGCATACCTGCATGTCCCTGTCAGACAAAATTGCAGAAGATACCTCCGTTTCATTGCAGGTTCAACCCATTACCAATTCTCTGCACTGCCCTTTGGCTTATCTACTGCACCCAGGGTCTTCACAAAATGCCTGTCACCAGTAATTGCATACTGCAGACAAAGAGGAATTAAAATATACCCATACCTGGACGACTGCCTCATCCAAGCAGAAAGCAAGGACTTTCTCTTACATCTGGCTTTTGTAAAACACCTAAGTTGCCTAGGGTACACAGTAAACGAAAAGAAATCAAAACCAGTGCCCTCACAAAATATGACATTCCTGGGTGCCAGCTTGAATACAACGGCCCAGATGGCTTATCTGACGCCAGACAAACTACTACAACTAACTCAATACTTCAAGACAATGGCAACAAAGACCCAACTCCCTGCAAGAAAAATTCTGCAGGCCTTGGGCTTCATGGTATCTTTCATACTACTAATACCATTTGCAAAACTGCATATGAGGAAATTACAATGGTACCTAAAAAGCGTATGGACTCAACACATCCACAGCTTGGAAACGATGATACCTCTCATTCCCTGCCTTCAACAGGAGTTTCTATGGTGGTCACAGGCATGTCACCTCAACAAGGGTCAGCCTTTCACCTTACCCCCAGCCAGGCAAACTATGACAACAGATGCATCGGACTATGCCTGGGGGGCACACATGGCAGGATGGTGCGTTCAAGGCATATGGACTGCAGATCAAAAGAATCTCCACATCAATCAAAAAGAAATGCTAGCTGTACAGAATGCCCTGACAGCCTTCAAGGACCTCTTACATCCAGGAAAGCTTATAATAAGGACAGACAACACCACAGTAATGTGGTACATAACCAAACAAGGGGCTACACACTCCTACCCTCTATGCAGGCAAGCAATGACCTTGTGGAACACAGCACTGGCTTACCAAGTTCAATTACAAGCTCAATTCCTGCCAGGAAAAAAGAACACATTGGCAGACGACCTAAAGAGAAACATCATGGATCCCCACGAGTGGAAACTGGATCCACAAGTATTTGCAATCATAACTCAAAAATGGGGGTGCCCAGACATAGTTTTGGGGGTTGGCAAACAGGTCTATCAGCTATCAAAATTTTGCATAAGGACATTTCACCATCAAGCTTGGAAAGTGGACGCACTCTCATTCAGTTGGAAAATGCTGACAGTATATGCCTTTCCTCCATTGCCCCTTGTCACAAAGGTGCTGCTGAAAGTCAGGATGGAGAGACCCCGAGTGATGCTCATTGCCCCAGACTGGCCACACCAGCACTGGTACCCACTATTAAGGAACATGGCCCAGGGCCCACCATGGATTTTACCACAAATTCCTCATCTGCTCACACAGCAAGGCAGTCAGATGCTACACAGCCAGCTCAAAACCTTAAATTTGGCTGCATGGCAAATCACCTAAGCAACTAGCCAGCTCCTCTTTCACAACCTGTTATGGATGTTATTCTGGAGGCCAGGAGGCCCAGCACCAGGAAAGCCTATTCAGACAAATGGAAAAGATTTTGCGCCTGGAACCAAGCTAAAGGTCAAAATACCCTTCAGCCGGACATACCTCAGATTCTACAATATTTAACTGAGATGTTACACAAAGGACTTTTCTTTTTCATCTATTAAAATCCACGCCTCAGCTATTTCAGCTCACTACAGCATGGATCCTCCCTTATTTTCACATCCACATCTAAGGCAGTATATCAGAGGGGCCAAAAACATTAGGCCTCCCAGGAGAGCGCCAACACCAACTTGGGACCTCAATTTTGTTCTGGAAAAACTTATGCTACCACCTTTTGAGCCAGCTTTCTCAGCTGACTTAAAGTTTATATCATGGAAGACTGCCCTGCTGCTAGCAATTACTTCAGCCAGAAGAGTCTCAGAGCTACAGGCACTAATGGCAGTAGAGCCTTTCCTCGTTTTTCATCAAGACAGAGTTTCTCTATGAACTAACCCCTCCTTTATGCCAAAGGTGGTATCCAGTGTGGCTCTAAATCAAACCATCCATTTACCCACCTTCTTTCCAAATCCACAGAACAAAGGAGAAAGACTCCTGCATTCCTTGGACATTCACAGGCAACTATGTTACTTCTTGGATAAAACTAAGGTTTTCAGAAAATCTGACCAGCTTTTTGTATCCTATGCTACAGCATCACAAGGAAAGGCCATCTCAAAACAGACCATTTCCAAATGGATAGGTCATTGCATACGTTTTTGCTACACCCATCATGGAAAACCAGTTCCTGCTAGCATAAGGCCCCTCTCTACCAGGGCAGCAGCTACATCTACAGCCTTCCCCAGGGGGGTGCCAACCAAGGATATTCTGGAAGCTGCAACTTGGAGATCAGTACACACCTTCACCAAACACGATCAGTTACCACTTTACTCTAAGACTAGAGCTGGCTTCGCCACTGCAATTTTGCAGGGCCTTCTAGCCTCCTCTAACCCTGTTTGACTCCACCTCCCATCCGTAGCTTTGGGATTCTACCCAAGTGGTGATGACTGCAGCAGGGTAACACGATGAACATAGTACAGATTTGTACCTACCATAAATGGAGATGTTTGAGTGTATACCCTGCTGCAGTCCAGGTTACCCTCCCTCCATCCCCTCTGACCTAACTAAAACCTTTCAATACCTTGATATCCGATACAGCCTTTGTGGTGTATTTGCTTGGGTCTACTTCTAAACACCGACACGACGATTCCCCGACACAAAACTCACCGACGCCAAATAACCGACAACACACAAACCCGACAACGCAAAACACCGAACACCAGAACACCGACACACGGAACGTAAACAACACGCGACACTACATAGCATACACACTAGCCCTGACCCAAACCCTAACCCTAAGGTCCGACACTATCGCACACTTCACCTACCTGCACCCTAACCCTAACTCACTTACCCACCCCTAGCCCAAGCTCCGACACTAGCGCACACTTCACCTACCTGCACTCTAACCTTAACTCACTTACCTGACCACTCCTACCTCCGTCACTGTCGCACACTTACCGGGTCGCGATCACACATTACCCTTGTCGGTCTTTCCACTGTCGGCGAATCACCCTGTCTGTATACGTACCTGTCGGTCATCTGGCGTCAGTGATTTCCGCGTCGGGGAATCGGCGTTTCGGTCTTTAGAAGGGGACCCATTTGCTTATAGATGGTGGGATGTTTTGTTTGGGCTAAACTTTTATTATTGGTACTACCTACTGACCACCTTTTGGGGGGCACCTGACATCTGGGGCAAGAAAAACTGAAGAAAATGGCGTTGGATGCCTCTTTTATATACCCCTGGCGCACTGACATCAGGGAAGAAGCGACAGCAACCGACGCCGGACCAAGACTTTGGACTGCGGGACCGCCTGATGACAGGATAACCCAAGTGTGATGACTGCAGCAGGGTATACACTCGAACATCTACATTTATGGTAGGTACAAAACTGTACTTTAGCTGCCATTTTTAATTTCCATTTTGACTTCATGGAAAATCCCATCATATCACACTCCTTGTGCAAAATCTTTATGAAGGGAGTTATCCTTCTCAGGCCTCCGATCAAACAACCATCAGAACCCTGGGACTTAAACTTAGTTCTCACATCATTAATGTCTGCACCCTTTGAGCCCTCTTCATCAGATCTGAAGTTATCTTGGAAAACACTATTCTAGTAGCCATACTCTCTGCTAGGAGAGTCTCAGAACTGCAAACCCTTACTGTTCGACCTCCTTACATTATTTTCCACAAGGATAGAGTCTCACTCAGGACAAACCCTTCCTTTCTTCCCAAGGTATGCTCAGAGCACAATCTGAACACTACTGTTGAGCTACCAGTGTTTTTCCAAACCATTCTAATAAATCTGAGTACAGACTACACCAATTAGACGTTCATAGAATTCAGATTCTACTTGCACAGGACTAAAGAATTCAGAAAATCAGATCAATTACTTGTTTCCTTTTCTGACAAAAAGAAGGGGTTGTCTGTTTCCAAGATTACTCTTTCAAAATGGCTTTCAGATTGCATTCCCTTTGTTTATCAAACTGCTGGCAAACAATTACCTAACAAAGTAAAAGGCCATTCTACTAGGGCAGTATCTACTTCATGTGCCTTTAGATCTAGGCTCCCAATTGATACTATTTGTGCAGCAGCTACTTGGGCAAGACCACATACTTTTGTCACTCAATACAAATTGGATTTGGCCTCCCGGGACAGGTCATCCTTTGGGTCCACTGTGCTGAAGAGTCTCTTCGCTTGAGCCACCCAGGGATAAAGGTGCTAGGGACTCTGTCCCATCCAGCAAGAATTACGGCGAGATAGGACTACATAACGTAAAGAAGTTATGTACTTAGCATAACGTTCCATGTTTGTAGTCCATCTCGCCTACATTCTTGCGTCATTCCCTCCTACCCCCTTCCTGTTTCTGGAGGAATCTCGTGGACTATACTGGTGCTGTCTGACCTGGTTGTAGTTGTTGTCCATCTGGCATGGATAATATTACATAATGTTTTGTCTGGATGTATACAGTTTCTGATAATTTCATATCTGTTAGGTACTTATTGCTTTCTTGCAAACAAGATCTGGGGAATTGCTGTGAGGCACCATGGGATAGGGGTTAGCCTCGAGCCAGTAAAAGCTCTCGAGCTTTAGTATCGGCCGAGTCGGAGCCGATTATTGGCTCCGAACCCATCCAGCAAGAATGTAGGCGAGATGGACTACAAACATGGAATGTTATGATGAGTACATAACTACTTTTTTTTTCCCATAAAGTAAGTAAATCCTTAATCTGGCACCAGTACACACCTTCGCTCAATTACAGTGTAGATGCAGTTGGAGAAACAATTGAAGATAGCCATGTAGATCACCTGACTGCAACCCCAATTGAATCTCCAATACACCTTTCACTCAAACAAGTAAAAAAAAAAAAAAAAAAAAAGTTGAAATGGAAAAATGTACCATTTTGTCTGTACTTTTTTCCAATTTCAATAACATAATGCAGTTCGTTTTTTCCCCACAGATGTAGAACAGAAAAATGAGGTGGCATGCACCCGTGCACGCAAGTCTAAATCCATCATTGCAAATGCATTGTTTTATATTTCTGATTAATGTCTATATTAACTTTTGTATATTCTGTTCTTGTTAATACCATTGGAACATTGCTGTGCTGAGACTTTTGAAATTACTCTCTGTAAATTCTTTTGGAGCTTTTCTCCCGGGGTCTTTGCTGAAAATGGGTACCTTTGGACTTGGACTTTCCTGGTCAACAAATATAAATAAATAACCAAGTCACAACGTAGTCCCTTTATTCAGCACGGTTGGGCAAGGACATGCTGCAGTTGTGATGTATAACAGACCTTTCTGTATTCTAAGTTTATTTTAATGTAAGTATTTGTTTAAGCTTGATGCTGTAAGGCCACTGCTTAAGTCCTATCTGTTCTCATGAGCCAATACCATTAGAATCAAACTTACTAAAACCACAAACAAGTTATTTCATTAAGATTATGCATATGAGTAAGTGATAATTTATGTCCACACGTACACACACACACACACACACACACACATACATATATGAAGGGTCATGTTGGAAAACTGTGTGGCCGAAAGAAAGTTTTCAAAGTTTCACAATGCCGAACTGGAATAATGCGGAATCGTAATAATGAAAGTAAAGCTTGATTCGTTATTATGAGTTCAGCATTGTGACTGGAGATCGCGGTACAGTGAGGACAGGTGAATTTACCCTGTACCTCACAGTAGTGCAGTCTCTGAGTTGGTATATATAATTTCCAGGGGGTGTAGGGGTGCAAGGGAGTTTGTACCCTTGCTAAAACGTAAACAGACATATGGTCTTTCGAAACCGGAAGTCTTGTATGTTGAATGTCCATGTTACTGATATTCGACATTTAGGCTAGATGTTTTTGTTTTCAACATCGTAGTTCGGACTTTTGCTGTGTGTGTATGTATGTATATGTAGGTTTACCTTTATATTGTCAATCTCGATATGGGCGACACAACTTCCACGAATGCTGAAATGCGAATGTCTCCAACGTAGAATTCCGAATATGTGAATGACAAAACCTCGCCCCTTTTTGACCCATGGTAGCAATGGTGTGGAGGTGTGGCACAGCTGGAAATGTCGAATGTTTTTCAATGTTTAAAATTTTTTGCGGTTTCGGTTCGCGTAAACTGCGTCAATGTGGCCAGTCGACAAAGTGTGATCGATATAAAGGTAAACCTGTATGTATGTGTATATATGTATATGTCTGTGTGTAAGTAATGTTTGTGTGTATATATATATATATATATGTGTGCGTCTGTATGTGTGTGTTCGTCTGTATGTGTATATATATATATATATATATATATATATATAGATATAGATATATTTCATTTCACTGAGACCAAATCACCGAAAACTCATTTGAAAGAATCTCATTTCACCAAAAATAGTAGTGGCAGTATATATGCCCTTTTCCCCATTGTAGTGTGATCCTGGAGTTAGTGTATATAGTTGGAGGTGTGTGGGGGGCACAGACCCCCACATTAGGTGGTGTGGGGGGCATAGCCCCCCCCACCTAGATTGGTTTTTATACTGTCCAGTTTCTGTTAAGAGGGGCAAGTAAATAGTTTTTAATCAAACTAGGTGGGGGGCTATGCCCCCCACACCCCATCCCCCAACTATATATACTAACTCCAGGATCACACTACAGTGGGGAAAAGGGCATATACTATTTTCGGTGAAATGAGATTCGGTCAAATGAGTTTTCGGTGATTTGAGCTTTCGGCAATTTGGTCTCTGTGAAATGAAATTAGTCTAAATGAGTTTTTGGCGAAATGAAGTGTGTGTGTGTGTGTGTGTGTGTGTGTGTGTGTGTATATATATATATATATATATATATATATATATATATATATATATATATATATATAAATAAAATATAAAATGGATGTGTATGTATGTAATGTATGTATAAATGTGTGTGTGTGATTTATATCATGAGTGTTCAGCATACATCCTATATGGCCAACACTATTCTATTTTGTATTCTTTCTTTACACTGTGTTTTACTTGTATTCTGGTTTTAATTGCATATTAAAACTAGAAAAGAGACCACAACTGTGTCTCTTGAGTTGCACAGAATTTTTTCCCACCCTGATGCTGTTCTGTTCTGTTAAACACAGCTGTCTTTCTAATTGCTTGCCCACTACATTAATTTGACCACATTTCTCCCCTCCCTCTCCCCTTTCATTGGTTGTTGTGAGTAAGTACAAAATACTCATTTTTTGAAATCACTCCCCCCTCAACTATTTAAATTTATTGGCCGTCCCACTATATTCCGTAGAACCAGAATAAAAAGTGCCCACCCCCTTTCCGTCTAGGTTACTCTTTTAACATCAGATGTTATGTTGTCCCATCTCGCCTTCATTCTTGCTGGTTGGGTTTGGAGCCGAAACTCTGCTCCAACTCGGCCTATACTAAATCTCGAGAGCTTCTACTGGCTCGAGGCGGAGTCCTATCCCATGGTGCTTAGCGGCTGTTCCCCAGATCACGTTTGCCACTTGAAGCTTCGGGATTGTCTTCACTGGCTCAGGCTTGTAAAATTTAATATTTTATATATTTCTGATAGTTACTTCCTAATAATTATCTGTTTTACTTACTAGTTCTATCGTAATAGCCTTGTGCTATTTTTGACTCTCTAAGTCTTGTATTTTTACCTTTGCGGCTGTCTTTTTATTTGGGCCTTGTTGTCTCCTCAAGTATCTGTTTAAATTAGAGGATTCTTGCCCCTTTTCTTCCTTCTTTCCCCTTTTTAGGAGTCACTGTTTAAGTTAGAGGTGTTTCCTCCGGTGGAGGATATAGTCATTTAACTTTGAGACTTCTCCTCCTCCCTTTCCTCCTCTTCTCTTATAAAAGAAAAAAAAATGTAGATACCTGTTTTTTGGCATCTCTTTTTCTTTAAAAGATATAACCATTTGAGTGTTTTTTTCCTTATAGGTAGCATGTCTAAGGAACACAAGTCAGGATTCAAAAGGTGCGATTCCTGCACTCAAAAAAATGTCCATTACTGATGGACACACTAGTTGTGTGTACTGTCTGGGACCACTCCATCTTCAAGATTCCTGCTCCATCTGCCATAGTTTTAGTGCCAGGGTCTTGCAGGAGAGGAGGAATAAGCTTATTAAAAGTGGACGAAGGAAATCAGACTAAAAAAGTGGATACTACCAAAATGTCTGCTTCATCGGCTCTGGTGCCTGAGCCGATGAGCAGCACCAAACTTGATACTTCAGTTCTGAAAGTTGTCAGGCCTGAGAAACATGGTTCTCCCTCAGTTCCATCTGTCTCATCTGAACCGTTGTGGAGCTGGAAAAGGAGCTGGTAACCATCCTTGGAGCCTGTTCGCTCAGTGCTGGTATCTCCTTTACTACAGTCGGCGGCAGGTAGCCACAAGTCTTCCAGTCATTCCCCTAGATCCTACAGGATGTCAGATGATGACATGGAACGAGTAGTAAAGCGGTTGCTTCGGACCTGGGCCCTAGCAGAAATTCTTTCGAGCCCAGCCCATCGGATCTTGGAGCCGACAATGGTACCCCCAACTACGCCGATTCCTCCTCCCAACTCGAACAAGTTTGGAGTCCGACAGTATGGAAGAGGTTGTGCTGGAACTGCTAGAGCCAGTAATCACTACTGATATCTCGGCTCCGACGTCTGATCTGGTTTCCTTGATGCTTTCATCCATCAAGGGACCTGGGGGCCGACACTCCCTGGTCGGCTCTGAGGGGGAGAGTTGAGTCAGACCCTTGTTGGAACTGGCTCTTCCACTTGGCGCCTCGGCTCAGGTGAGTTTGGCTACCACATCTGCCTCAGAGCCACCCTCCTCAGTGCCACGGAGATCTTTCGGCCTTTCAGGGCCGGAGTCTCTTGGCCCAGGGCCACGGTGTCTTCGAGGTGATGTGAAGTGTGCTCTCAACTGAGTCTGCTCCACCTTTGGCTCCAGCCTCCCTTCTCCTGAAGGGACCAGTGTCCACCTCTTCATTATCCCTCCATCACCCACAGAGTAGAGAGCCAGTGCCCCAGGAAGCCACAATAGGTGGATCCTCCTCTTCTGATACCTCCCCGGAGCATCCCCCGATGAAAGAGGAAGCACACAGACTCCCCTGAGTGATACTGACTTGGAGGATTCAGAAGGGTCCCCACGGTCACCCTCTGAGGATGTCTCCTTTTCAGACATCCTAGATATCCTTAAGCAGAGGGGGGCTGGAAGTCCCTTTCCCCTTCTGAAGATGTCTGTATACCTGGAGACATTTGGCTCTCGCTCCTTCACCTTTCGATCCTCTCCTGGGTTTGGTGAGTTGAAAGGTGTGGGACTCTATGAACTCGGTGGACCCCGTTCCGCAAGGCCTAGTAAGTTCATTAGAGCCCCAGAAGATAGGCAGTATTTAACAAAAGAGGTTCCTGTAGATGCAGTGTAGGTGGCAGCGGCCACAAAAAAGGACTTAGCTGAAACTTCTGTATGTGTTCTTCCACTGAACAAAGATTCTCTTACAATGGACAAATACGGGAAGTGTATGTTCTCCTCAGCGGCCTTTACCTTACGGTCACTGAATTATTTTGTCGCATTTCACACAACTTCAGAGGGATCTTCTAAAAGAGCTAGAAAGATACCCTGCAAGGTGTTACAGCCCAGGGCTTATCTGATAAGGTTAATTCCCAGCTTGTAACCTTGACCTCCATATATAACTTCTCCATGCGTCTCATATCTTATGCAGCCAATGGAGTGAGCAGGGCAGCAGGCACAGGAATAGCTGCTCTTAGACATTTCTGGATACGCCTTTGTGAGTTTGCAGAACCCTTCCATTTTCCTTTGACACTCACTTTGATGGCTTGTCATTGTTCGGGTCGAAAGTGAAAGAAACTCTCTCACCAGGAGCCAACAAGATGGTAAGACTCTGTCTGCTGTTGGAGTCTGTTTTTCCACCCCTACCAGACCTTATCCTAAAGGTCAAAAGAGTGGAAAAATGTGGTTCTGTATGTCCAAAGGAGCCTTATCGGACACTCGTGGTGATTCTTCCCCCAGGGTCAGAGGGGGAAATGACAAAAAGACACCGTCCATGCAGCAGAGGGGGCCCGCATAACCGGGGCGACAGAGATGACATTCTCTGGTAGGCCCTTCCAGCTCTCCTGAAAGGAGGCCCACCTGTCCACCTCTGGAGGCAATCAAGGATGGAGAATATCGCTGTACCCAGAAGCCTGACTAAATTTGACTCAAGACAAATTGGTACAGTCCATTATATCCGAGGATACAACATCCCCTTCCAATGTCCACCAAAGTTTATCCCAAACATTCCACCCGGTCAAAGGGATCAAGCAACACTAGAAATCCAAATGTTAGAAAAAAAGTCTCATCCAAGAAGTCCCCACAGACCAACTAGGATCCAGAATTTACTCAAGGTTCTTTTTAGTTCCAAAAAAGACTGGAGACCCATATTGGATCTCAGCAGACTAAACAAGTCTATGAAAAAGTCAAAGTTCCGGATGATAACACTGCAGTCTATATTCCCGTTTCTGGGAAAAGACAATTGGATGTGCTTGTTAGATATTCAGGATGCGTACTACCACATAAAGATCGACAGGCGCGCAAGAAGATTTCTACACTTCGGCTGGGAGCCAGTCATTACCAGTTCAGAGCTCTGCCCTTTGGACTCACCACAGCCCCCAGGGTGTTTACCAAATGCATGGCAGTAGTCACGGCTCATCTGAGACGTCAGGGATTCCAGGTGTTTCCATACTTAGATGACTGGCTCCTAACTGACACCACCAAGCAGCTACTGATCAAAGCAAGAGACTACACCATCCATCTCTTCTCAAAACTAAGCATTGCTATAAATGCAGAAAAATCTGCCTTGTTGCCATCAGAGCATATTACATTCATTGGTGCAGATGTAAATATAAATGACATGTTGGCAAGGCTACCTCAAGAAAGGATCCAGACGTTACGCAGTCTAGTGATTATCTTACTCTACAAGAACAGAGTACAAGCAAGATATGTGCTAAAATTCCTAGGCTCTATGGCAGCGACGATAACTCTACTTCCCATGGCATGACTTCACAGGAGAATATTGCAGTGGCTACTCTTCGCCCATTGGTCCATGCAGGAGTTACCCGTGTCTCACGAAATCCTCATAACACACTCCTGCAAGAAGGACCTACTTTGATGGGTTCAGTCCACTCTGGTAACAATGGGCAGACTGTGCTTCCCCAATCTATCACTACAGTAACCACGGACGTGTTACAGATGGGGGGGGGCATTATCTGGGCACAGTCCAAGGGGTTTGGAAAGATCACTAGTATTTACATATCAGTGTCCTAGAGATGAAGGCGATGCTTCTGGCGTTGCACTTCATTTCAGGACTCTCTTCCCATGGGGACTATTGCAGTTCAGACAGACAATATGTCGGTGGTATGGTACATCAACAAACAGGGGAGCCAGATCCTACCCCGTATGTCGAGAGGCCCAGAGAGTGTGGCAATGGGCAATATCTTAACGCTTTCTGACAGCAATGCATATCCTAGGGAAATCCAGCATTCTAACAGACAGGCTAAGCAGAGCGAGTCTCATGCCTCACGAATGGTCCCTCAATCAGGAAGTTGCAAATCAATTTTTTTGCAAATGGGGCCAGCCTTGCTGCAACCTTTTTGCCATTCCCTTCAATACCAAATGCAGCAACTACTTTGTCCTAATCTCCCCTCCAGGAGAATCACCGAGGGATGCAGTGGTTCATGATTGGCCCCTGGGTCTTCTTTATGCCTTTCCCCCATTTCTCTTGATTCCAAAGGTTAGCCAGAAAGCAAAGTTGTTGAGTCGCAGGTTAATTATCATTGCACTGTACTGGCCTCATCAGATTTGGTTCCCTTTTCTTTTGCCCTACCTTCAGGAGGACTCATGGTCCTGGACCCAGTGCCGGATCTTCTGACACATCAGTCAGGAATACTCCATCCTGCCCTCCCCACCCTCAAGCTGACAGCTTGGCTGCTCCACTTCCAATCTTAGCCAGGCTTCTGGAATTGTCCCCTGCAGTTCATCACATTCTAGTCTCCTCGCAGAAGCAGGAAACTCTATGCAAGCAAATGGAAGAGGTTCTCTTGTTGGGCTAAAAAAAGACATATAGATCCCTTTACAGCATCTATACCTGCAATTCTGGAATTTCTAACAGAAACCTTTAATCAAGGGGCAGCGGCAGCCACTATTCAAGTTCGATTAGCTGCTATTTCTAATTATCATGTGGGAGAATCGGGATCTAGTCTCATGTCCCATAGACTATGCAAAGCCTTCCTCATGGGTACCTTTCTGTTAAGACCTCCCTTCAGAGAACCTCCTTTTCCTTGGGACCTCAGTCTAGTATTATCAGCTTTGATCCAGCCCCCTTTCGAACCAGCATCATCTTGTTCATTTAAAATTTTGTCTTGGAAAACACTCTTCCTGACAGCAATTACTTCAGCCAGGAGAGTATTGGAGTTGCAAGCCTTGTCTATCCATCCACCTTATTTGATCTTCCACAAAGATAGTTTTCCTCAGAACAAATCCTTCCTTCTTGCCGAAAGTTCATTCTCAAGTGAATTTAAACCAAAATATAGAATTACCAGTGTTTTTCCTAGCTATGGCAACAAGGCAGAGTATAAGCTCCACTAACTGGATGTGCATAGAGAGTTGCATTTTTACTTGCATAGGACCAAAGAATTCAGAAAGCCAGACCAATTGTTTGTCTCCTATTCAGAAAGTAAAAAAGATTTGGTAGTCTCAAATGTTGCCTTGTCCAAATGGCTTACTGAGACCATCACATATGTCTATGATTCCCACAATAAAGAACCACTAGGGAAAATCAAAGGGCATTCAACTAGAGTGGTATCTACCTCCATTGCCTTTCAATCCAGACTTCCATTGGATTCAATTTGTGCTGCTGTTAACCCTCATACCTTTATTACTCATTACAAAGTAGATGTGGCCTCCCAGAACAGGGCATCCTTTGGTTCCACTGTCCTGAAGAGTTTATTCCCTTGAGCCACCCAAGAAGAAGGTGCTGGGGACGCTGTCCCAACCAGCAAGAATGAAGATGGGATAACATAACTTAAACCCACCTCCCCCATTTCTTTTCCAACCTGTCCCAACAACCTACATTCTCTCCCTTATCAAAAAACTCAAACCATGTACTCCCTCTGCTGACCTACTACCTGCAGAATACTTGCAATTAGCAGCCAATTCCATAGCCTACCCAATTTCCATACTGATCAACAGAACCATCACTGAGGGATATGTCCCTAAACTTTGGAAAAGTCTCCCATATTATTCCTCTTCATAAGGGTGGAAATTCTACTGAAACCTCTAACTTCCGCCCTATAGCCCTACTCTCTCTCTTATCTAAGATTATGGAAAGATGTATACACAAGCAACTGCTTGACCATCTTCTCCAAAATATCTTACTCTCTAATACCCAACATGGTTTCAGACCTTCCTACAGTACCACCACTGCCCTCCTCTCCTTTACAGACACAATCAACAAAAATCGTAACCATAACACCCTTTCCTCTGCACTTTTCTTAGACCTGTCCAAGGCTTTTGACATGGTCGACCACCAAATACTCATACACATTCTTCAATCTTTGCCACTTGAAATCCAACCTATTAACTGCTTCAAATCCTACTTAAGTAACAGACATCAAGCAGTACTCGAACTCCACTCCATCTTCCCAGCTACCTGTTAACATTGGTGTCCCCCAAGGGTCCATACTGGGCCCCCTCCTATTTTCTTTATTTATCAATGACCTCCACCAAGTAGTTCCCCAAGCTACATGCATACAATATGCAGATTATTCTACACTAATTTGCTCAGCCACATCTGTATCAGATCTTCACTCCCTCACACAACACATATTTAATTCTGTAGAAGAATGGTTTTCACAACGCTGTCTCCTACTTAACCCAAAAAAAACTAAACTCCTTCTCTTCACACCTTCCAGTAAATCTCCCCATATAGACTGTACAATAATATCTAAAAACGGCACACCTATATCACAAGATCCTACTACCAAACTACTAGGTATTACCATTGACAACAACCTTAACTTTCGATACACATATAAGCAACACTTTGAAAACTATCAATAAAAAATAGGCTCTCTGTACAGAATCAAACCTTTACTCACTCCAGATTCTAGGATAACTATTGCCCACTCCCACCTTATCTCTCCCCTCCACTATGCTTCACCCATATTTACTAACTTATCAAAAAATAATCTTTTGAAATTAGAACACTCCTACCACAACATAGCCAGATTTGTTACACGTAACCCTTACAGAACCCACCACTGCACTAATCTAAAGCAACTAGGCTGGCTTGAATTTCAGCAGCAACTAAAAATTAATCAACTAGCCATAGCCCATCAAATCCTATATCAACCTGACAAAACACCTATACTATCTACTCTTATTTACCCCTACCATAACCTAAAGTCCCTAAGATCCGCACACAAACTTCTTGTAAATATTGACAAAGAAAACAACAAGGCTGGAGATTCCCTTTTTTCTAACACTGTTGGAAAACACTGGAACCTGCTTCCCTCTGAACTTTCTACTATTCCCTCTAAATCTCTCTTTAAAAAGAAACTTAAGCTTTCCCTCAAATCACAATGGCTGTGCCCCTGTACTAATCCTGACTAACTCTAGCTCCGGACACCTGACTACATTCTAGACCTTTAGAACCCTAAATCTACTTCATATTTACACCCACTGATCTATTTTTCCTTCTTACTATCTTTATATATTAAAAAAAAAAAGTGTGTTTTTTTATATATATTCTTTCCACATGTTATACCACTAGGTGTATTTACATAACTGCTATTTTCTTCATACTTTCCTTTATCCTCAATTGCTGTACATTATGCTAGTATTCTCTCAGAATGTCACTTGTAACAATATTTTTACCATTTATGTTCTACTTACTGCATTTTTGCACTTTATAACTATGTCACCAGTTATAATGTTTTCTTTTACTCTGTAATTTTCATGTATTTCATTAATGTAAATTCTTTTTAACTTTGGAGCTTATCTCCCCGGGCCCCTACTGAAAATGGACATATATCCAGTTAGACTAGCCCAGTCAACAAATGTAAAATAAAATAAGTTATGTACTTACCATAACGTTCCATGTTTGTTGTCCAGTATCTCGCCTTCAGTCTTGTGTCCCTCCCAGCCATCCCCCTCCTGGAGGATCTAGAGGAAATTTTTCAGAAATTGGCTGATAAGGTCTGATTCCCTCCTTGCCCTTTCTTGTTAATTTTTATGACAGTATGTTTGACAGTATGTTTCAGATATTATCCTTTTGGATATTGAATATATCATAGGAACCTTTCTTCCTCGAATGAGATCTGGGGAACAGCTGCTAAGCACCATGGGATAGTACTCCGCCTCGAGTCAGTAAAAGCTCTCGAGCTTTAGTATAAGCCGAGTGGCTCCGAACCCAACCAGTAAGACTTGAAGGCGAGATACTGGACAACAAACTTGGAACATTATGGTGAGTACATAACTTATTTTCCCTCAACTTAGCTTAAGCTTAAGTTTAAGTTACCCCCTCTTTCTTATGTAACTGCTTAGTGCACACTGCATTGCTTATGATATTAACCCATTTTTTCATCTTACCTTTAAAATCTGCAACATCTATTGCAAGACCACCAGTTACTGGAGAGCCCGCATTCTGCCTCTCAGTAGTCATCTTAGGAGTAATGCTTCTGTTTTCTCCTGGTGAGATAAAGAGCACAGGGACATTATTTCCAGGAGACTACTGAACACCGGAAAGCCTAATAACTGTTTCATAGGTGACAGCTTGGAATATGTGCTTATATTCTGCTCCTGGTTTGAGAAGGAGCAGAGTGCATTGATTCCTGGCTGTTTCAGGTTGGACAAAGAGTATCTGTGCTTGACGTTCTGGTTGCTGTTTAAGGCATCTGCCAAGAAAAGGCTACAACAAGCCTACAGACCCTTGCATCATCTGGGAGAAGACTGTGGATCTATTGTTTTACGAGAGAAACAGCAAAGTAGCATTGTATCTCAGCAAAGTGAAGCGGTGATGAGACCAGCACTAATAGGAGCCAGGCAGTAGCCAGTCATGTGACTCTCCCTTTTCATTATTCTTGACAATTATCTGTTTTCAGTAAGTACTGCTTGATTTGTTTTTAATTTCAAGATGTCTGCCTAAATATTTAACCTTTACATTTTCTGGGTCTACTTATTAGTTTCCCCTCAAGTGTTTGACAGTGCCCTGTATAGACAACGACACCTTGAGTGACATTTTTCCTGTAAAAGCATGATTGAAATTTCACCAGTACATAGTTGCACACAGAACTAGTTTTTCAGTGACAAGTACTGTCCTCAGAGTTGCAGTCCAGATACTCCGGACATTGTAGACAAAACAAACTTCGGACTCACCACGACCCAGAGTAAAATTATAAAGAAATTTATTGAAGGTAAGCGCTTTCGCGTATCTCCTGATACGCTTCCTCAGACCATGAACATTAAAATGAAACCCTAAGGTTATATAGTCTATACAGCCTCATGATTCAATATCAATTAATCAATTTCCAACCAATTAACAAACAATTAACAAAATCTAAAAGCTTTTTCTATCATTTCATGAATGCAGAAGGCTGAATCTTGCCTAACTAAAAACGCCTTTGCTGCCACTAACATATTTTCACATTTTTAAAGCGAAAAAGGCAAAAAAATTTCCTTCAGTAAACAAACTATTATAATATAAAGTGCATCTATTATTTACAGCAAAAGTACATATCTTAAAACTTTTCTAAAACAATAGAAGTTATTTATAGAAAAATGTATATAAATATATATA
The DNA here is from genome assembly GCF_019279795.1 of Protopterus annectens. Taxonomy (NCBI): domain Eukaryota; kingdom Metazoa; phylum Chordata; order Ceratodontiformes; family Protopteridae; genus Protopterus; species Protopterus annectens. Next base: position 1,777,202,172 of record NC_056743.1, read on the forward strand.
AAATATATAAAATAAATACAAGTACTTTAGGGCATTAAAACAATTGTAATCAAGTCTAATGGTTTTAAGCCCATTGGCTATCAAGTAATATTGTATAGCTTTATTTTATACAATGCAATCTAGTGAAAAATCATATTTAGTCCTATCAAGATTCTTATAATTATAGACTAAAATGATTTTTACTTATAAAATTGCGCATACATATGTTGTTATTTGGAAAACTATGCAGCTACTGAATTACAAAGTTAAAATCCTAAAATTCATAAAACTGTAACATCCTACACATAAATATAATACTGCACAATGAATTTATTAATGAAATCTGAACGTCATGCTCTATCAGACTTGAAACCTCTTTGAATTTGTTAATTCATATTAAGGTTATTGAGATTAGATTAGACTATGTTTCACTTAGGTCATACTTAATACACGTAGATAGACTGGTAGATAATCTCAATAACCTTAATATGAATTAACAAATTCAAAGAGGTTTCAAGTCTGATAGAGCATGACGTTCAGATTTCATTAATAAATTCATTGTGCAGTATTATATTTATGTGTAGGATGTTACAGTTTTATGAATTTTAGGATTTTAACTTTGTAATTCAGTAGCTGCATAGTTTTCCAAATAACATTATATGTATGCGCAATTTTATATGTAAAAATCATTTTAGTCTATAATTATAAGAATCTTGATAGGACTAAATATGATTTTTCACTAGATTGCATTGTATAAAATAAAGCTATACAATATTACTTGATAGCCAATGGGCTTAAAACCATTAGACTTGATTACAATTGTTTTAATGCCCTAAAGTACTTGTATTTATTTTATACATTTTATATATATTTATATACATTTTTCTATAAATAACTTCTATTGTTTTAGAAAAGTTTTAAGATATGTACTTTTGGTGTAAATAATAGATGCACTTTTTATTATAATAGTTTGTTTACTGAAGGAAATGTTTTTTGCCTTTTTCGCTTTAAAAATGTGAAAATATGTTAGTGGCAGCAAAGGCGTTTTTAGTTAGGCAAGATTCAGCCTTCTGCATTCATGAAATGATAGAAAAAGCTTTTAGATTTTGTTAATTGTTAGTTAATTGGTTGGAAATTGATTAATTGATATTGAATCATGAGGCTGTATAGACTATATAACCTTAGGGTTTCATTTTAATGTTCATGGTCTGAGGAAGCGTATCAGGAGATACGCGAAAGCGCTTACCTTCAATAAATTTCTTTATAATTTTACTCTGGGTCGTGGTGAGTCCGAAGTTTGTTTTGTCTACATTTCATTGTGTTCCTTAACCAAGGACTCTTCAGCTGGAGTGGTTCATCTTTCTACTTCTGAATACTCCTGACATTGTTTTGTATTTTCCCTTCAACTGTCTAATAAAAAAGGATCTGTTGCCATGGATATGAACTTTCCCACTATCTCTGTTACCAGCTTGGTGGTATAGGCATCCTGAGGCAATGCAGAAATTGCCTCATGTTTACTGACAATGAGTTAATTCTCAAACTGATATGGTGTGTGAGAGATGTATTTACACAATGCCACTAGAGGCAAAGCTGTCACGTAAAAGTACTCCTAATGCTAATAAGGTAGTTAGTAGTGCACATACTGCACTCATCACACGCAATTCAATGCAGACATAGACCCACATATGCTGAAGCATTTAAATGTAGCCTTTCTAAACCCCAAAGACCTCCGAGATGAAGTACACATAACAAATACCTTCAGAAGCCCCAAATGCACTCTTTCAAAACAACACCCACATCAACACACGAAGCCACATCACATGGAGTCTCTACTTCTAAGCCCATAAGGCAAGCCAACACACAGTCCTGCTTTCTGTTCAGTGTGTCTCACAATGGAATCTCCGATGATGTCCCTCTCACCAGGCTGAGTAAGGAGAAAGTCATGGTCAATTGCTTATCAGGGGCTAGGATCTGCCATATTACGCATGCCATCTGGTCATTGGACCACAAGTACCAGTATGACTTAGTCATACTCCATGTGGGAGTACCTCTGACTATATGAAGACAGACATCATGGAGCAATCGGAATATGTTTCCCAGGCTGGTAGGAGTCTAGCATTGAGCAGTATTTTACCTTCTCCAGGGATAATGCCACAATATGAATGAAAGTTGACTGACTTTAATAATTGGCTTATTTTCTGGTGTCATTCTAAGGGGTTGCAGTATTTATCAGCAAGGAAGGAGATGGTCAACAGACCACGTTGCTTTGCCAGGGATGGTCTGCACCTCTCCCCTCTAGGCTTTCGAATATTAGCTAAAATATTGTCTTCTAGGTTGGCATAATGGATTAGGTGCTTACCTTAGAAACACAAGGTGCAGAGTTTGATTCTGACATGGGGTAATTGGTTAGGCTTAAAATGGCCCATAAGGGCAGTTAGCCTAGTACTAACCTATGAACCTATTTATATATATATATATATATATGCGTGTATGTGTATATGTATGTGTATGTGTATATATATATATATATATATATATATATATATATATATATATATATATAGGTCTACTTTATTAACTCGAACATTCAAAGGTTGGAATGCATAAAGATTGGCACATATGCATCAAACTCTTAACCATTCGAAAGTTAATAAAGAAAAAGAATACACAGAAAGAAAAAAAAAGAAGATGCACCCCCCCCCGCTACTTAAATATACCAACTCCGAGATCGCACTACATTGAAGTAAATGGAAATCTCCACCTATGGAGATTTCCATTTACAGTTTTCGATGGCTTGGACTTTCGAGGCATATGGTTCGATCCATTTGTATTCATGGTTTTACGCTTTCGCGCAAATAAAGTAGGCCCTATATATATATATATATATATATATATATATATATATATATATATATATATATATATATACATAAAATCTGTATGTGTTACATATATGTATATATGGGTATGTGTGATTTATATGTATTATATATATTTAGATTGTATACAGCCTACTTAAGATTTTTCCATTGTTAGATCTTTCCCTTTTGGTGTGTGTGGGAGCACACGATTCCACTCCCAGATGCCCACTCAGAGTGTGTGGTGTGCCTCAGTGCTGCCCACTTGGGCTGGTCTTGCACTATACGTGCTGGATTCAACCGAGCCCTAATTGAGAGAAGAAACAAATGAATCCTGATGGGTCCTTCTGCCTTCTAGATCTGCTTCTTTTGCTTCACCATCTACTTCAGGGGCCAAAATGCACAAAGGTCGCAAGAGGTCCCCCAGTAGGTCCCATCAATTGGGGTAACCTCCTACAAAGTCAGCTAAGTCATTGGAGCAGACTACTTCAGCTCCCAGAGTCATTCAGGCCTCCTGTCAGCATCGGAGCCAAAGTTTCTCCCAGGAGCTGGTGACATCCAGACCCAAGTCCCTTTTCCTGAAACAGCCCAGACCAGTTTCCAGGCCTGCCTCTGTTGCTTCCAAAGCTGAGGTTGACAGCATAATAATTAAATTTCTCAAGGCACAAATCCAGCTGGGGATCTTGCCTGCCCCCCACCCCCGTATCAGAGAGCAATATTCTTACCTTTACTCCTATAGCTCCTTCTCTGATCTGACCCCCAGTTTTGGAGTTATCGAGTTCGAGCTTTCCTGGAGTCAAGACGTCAGAGCCGACAGGTATGGTTACCTTGACTCCAACAGTCTTCCTTACTCTCCTGGCTCCAACAGTTTCAGAACAGAGCTGCTGTGAGCTGTAGCTTCTGCATCGGGTCCGAGGGATTGACTTCCGCCATTATGTTTTCAGAGCTATCTCTTCCCCTCGGGGCCTTGGCACTTGAGAGCTCGGGTCTGACTCCTCCCTCTGATCTGTAGGTGGTGGGGATTCATGGTGCTTCCCGGTTGACAGATTTGGCTCCATTGGGGGTGCCCTCGATGTCTTGATCTCCCTCAGCATTAGAGGTGGTGGGAAGGGTTCACTCTGCACCCAAAAGAGTCTAAACTCTATCTGCTTTGGAGCCCAGCCCCCCTCCAGTATCCTTTGTGTCTGAGCCATCTACTCTATCTCCTCTGGGACAGCCTGCCCAGAAAGACTTCCAGACTACTTCAACACCCAGAGTCTTCCGATACCTTCCCGGAGCACCCCAGTGAGGAGGTTCCTCGGAAACACCTGTTCAAAAAGAGATACTTCAATTCCCCTGTGGAATCCCTCACAGAGGACACCGATCTTGATGGAGAAGTGTCCCCCAGGTCACTACCTGAGCATGTCTCCTTTGAAGACATCATGGAGATCCTAAGCCAAAAGGGTGGTTGGTCTTCCCAAAACCCTAACCCGGAGAAATCTGTGTTTCTGGAAGCTTTTGGGTCAAGCCCATCTACTTCTTAGGTAGACCCCCCTACAGACCCCATTATTGACCTTGTGTCGCAGAAGGTGTGGAAGAAGCTGGAAACAGTGGAACCGATTTCTAAGTGGCCCAATAAGATTCTTAGCTCCCCTTCTGACTGCCCCCATTGGACCAAGGGTGTTCCCATCAATCCAGTGGTGGTAGCAGCTGCCACCAAAAAGGAGCTGACCCAGCAGAGCTCCACCATCCATTCCCTATCAGTGAGTCTAGGATTTTGGACAGGTCTGAGAAGTGTGTTTATGCTTATGTTTTATTATGTTTTATTATTACTACTTTTCATTTATTATTTTTTACTTTTTACCTTTTGTCATTAAAAAGGTTTTATATACTATGTTTTTTGGTTTCAAACATTTTAAACATTTTATGTTTATATATATTTCCATTTTGTTTTGTTTTTAAAACACATTTTTCATAGATTTGACTTTTGTATGCAGTAGTACTTTAAGAAGTTTTGAGATCAGCTTTTTCCCACACATTGATGTCAGTGAGTTTTAACCAGTTGGTTGGTCCATTCAAATGTATCATGTGTTGTTAATTGTGTATTTAAGGAATTTTTTTACATTTGCTACCTTTTGATGTCTGTCTGAAGAAGGTCCTTTTGAACGAAAAGTGGATGTTAATAAAACACTTAACATTGGATTTTTTGCTGCTGGTTCTGCTGACGTGGATTTTGTTTTATTTATTTCAGACTGGCAAATGATCACAAAAGATCATTGGGTGTTTATCCAGAGGCTATTCAGTACCCTTTTTCCAGAAACCCTCTCTGAACAGAACCCTCCCTGATATTCCAACTAATCAGTGGGAGGCTGCAGCCTTAGAAATTTCGAAGCTGCTGTCAAAAAGAGTCATCCAAAATGTCACCCGAGACCAGCTCAGATCAGGCATCTACTCTAGATTCTTTTTAGTGCCCAAAAAGACGGGGGACCTCAGGCCCATTCTGGACTTTACCACCCTCAACAAATCAGTTGCATATTCAAAGTTCCAAATGGTCATGATTCAGTTCATTCTGCCATTCCTGCAGAAGGACAACTGGATGTGATCTATAGACCTTTAGGACACATACGTACTAGATGAACAGGTGCTCCAGAAGGTTCCTCCACTGACTAGGAGTCCACCATCATCTGTTCAGAGTCCTCCCCTTTGGTCTCACCACTCCCCCAGGGTCCTCACCAAATGCATAGCAGTAGTGGCAAGTCACCCTGAGACTGAAAGGATTCCAGGTGTTTCCATATCCCGATGTTTGGCTCCTAACTGCTCCAACAAGGCATTGACTCCTAGAAGCCAGAGAATTCCTGTTCCACCTAGCCTCGACCTTGGGCATCTCCATCAATCTAAAAAAAGTTAGTCATAAACTTTATCGGAGCCCACCTGGACACCATTTTTTAGCCCTTCATCCTCTGGACAGAATTTCCACATTGAGGTCTCATGTCAAACAAGTCATGCACATTCCTTTTCCTGCAGCAAGTCTTATTTTAAGGGCCTTGATGTCTATGGAAGCCACATTTACCCTGGTACCATTAGCATGTCTTCACATGAGAGTATTTCAGTGCACCTTAGCAGTCCGATGGTCCCTCCTGTGTACTGTCCATTGAATTACCCAATCAGGATTTCCCGAGCATGCAAACAATCTCTACTATGGTGGATCCAATCCAAGGATCTTCTTCAGGGCCACCCATTCATCCTTCCCCCTCCCAAGGCTGCTGTGACCACGGACGTTTCCCAGTTCAGGTGGGAGGGACATTATCTGAGACAAACACTCCAAAGCACATGGCCCCCAAGAGACCAACTTGCATATAATCGCTTTGGAGATGAAAGCAGTGCTTCTTGCATTGCAAGCTCTTCATTCCTCTCTCCCCACAGGAAGTATTGTAGTTCAGATGGAAAACATGTCAGTGGTCTGGTACATCAACAAACAGGAAGAAACCAGGTCTTACCCCTTGTGTTGATAGGCTGTGGCAATGGGCAATCACTTCCAACTGCTTTCTCATAGCAATGCACATTCCAGGGAGGTCAAACATCCTGGCGGACAGGCTCAGCAGGGCCATTCTGATGCCTTACGAGTGGTGTCTGAATCCTTCAGTGACAAATATCTTCTAGAGATGGGGTCAACCATGCTGAGTCTCCCTCCCACACCAATTGCAGTGGGTTTTTTGCCCTGATCCATCCTCACGAACAGTCACTGAGAGAAGCTGTGGTCCATGCTTGGGCCCCTTGGTCTACTTTATGCCTATCTTCCTTTGAGCTTTTTGCAGAAATTTGGGAATACAAGGAAGAGGTTGAAGTGCCAAGTGAATCCTCATTGCTCCCTTTTGGCCCTGACAAGTTTGGGTCCCCTTCCTTTGGTCTCACCTGGTCTGTCCACTGTGGACTTTAGATCCCTCTCCAATCTGTTGTCCCATCCCTCGGGACATTCCCATCTGGATCTCCTGGACTTGAAATTAATGGCTTGGTTACTCCACTTCCAGTGATTGTTAGAACTCCTGGGCTTTCTTCCCCAGTTAGACAATTTTTGATTGTGAGACACAAACTACCCATGAGGAAACTGTACAGTAGTTTGTGGAAGAGGTCCTCCATTTGGGCTCATCAGAACAAAGTGGACCCTTTTACAGCTCCGGTTCCTGCTGTTTTAGATTTTTTGGCTTCTGTCTTTCATAATGGAGCTAGTTTTCCTACACTGATAGTGCAGTTGGTGGCCATTTCCAATTTTCTCAATGGGGAAAATTCCTTTTCTCTAGCCTCATCTGAATTGTTATTGGTGTCCATTACATCATCCAAAAGAGCATCTGAATTACAAGCTTTGTCTTACAAGCCTCCATATTTGATTTTTTTCAAGAACAGAGTTACTTTGCGTACTAACCCTTACTTTCTGCCCAAGGTCGCTTCTGAGACTAACATAAACTGAGTTATCAACATGCAAGTCTTCTTTGCTAACTTTCAAAACAGAGAAGAGTATCAGCTTAAAATGTTGGACATACACAGACAGCTTCGTTTCGGTTTGGATAGAACCAAACTTTTTAGGAAATCTGATCAGATTTTTATTTCCTTTTCTAAGACCAAGTTGGGTAAACCAGTTTCCAACGTGACTCTGGCTCTTTGGAATACTAGTTGCATTAAACTTGCTTACTCCACAAGGGGCATCCCCTTACCTTATCTTATTAAGGCTCATTCTACTAGGTCTGTTGTCACCTCCTCAGCATTTTGGTCAAAACTTCCCATTGATGAAATTTGTGCAACTGCTACCTAGTCAAACCACCATACCTTTATATCATATTACAAACTAGACATTATTTTCAGGAACAGAGCCTCCTTTGGTTCTGCTATGCTCCATGAGGGCCTCCCAAGTTCTTCTATACTCTATCTGATGTTGCCTTCATTTGCTCTTCAACCTGTGGGACAAAGAAGCTATGTACTTGCCAAAACGTTTCATCTGAGATGTTGCCTCTCATTTGCTCTTCAACCTTCCCTCCCTCCATCCCCTTACCTGTTGAAGGACATAACGAAAAATACTTCATTACTGTTTGAGCTCCTGAAGTATTCTTTTCTGACTTGACCTGTTGTCTTTGGGTGTTTTCATTCTACCTTTATGATTATATGATGTATGGAGGTGCAGCAAACTCGATCTGGGGGATTTGGAGGAGAGGAGCATTATGGGTAGGGGAGGAGCTCGGATTTCAGATCCTGGAGCTTTAGTATGTGGCCAAGTTGGCTCCGATCCTCTGATCCGAAACCCACTGGTTGAAGAGCAAATGAGAGGCAACAACTTAGGTGGAACGTTATGGTGAGTTCATAACCTCTTTTTTTAACGGAGCTGTAATTGGTAGGAAGTTTCCCGTTTTTTATCACTGGTATTTGTTTTCTTTAAGATTCATAAGTAACACTGCAGATGTTCTTCATACCACATTGCTGCAGTCCTAACACTTGGGTAGTCCGCTGTCCCAGTCGGCCCGAATACCAAAGTATATGGCTGACGTCGGTCAAGGCGCATTAGTCTGACATCAGGGTACAAATGCGCATGACCGACGTCATATCCTCAGTCTTTTTTGCCGCATGGTCCGATGCAGAATCAGTTTTGCGAGTGCAGGTTGGCGTTCTGAGATTTTCCGAAGTCGGAGTTTCAGACCGAATCCAAGTTGGCTAAGTACCCCGTTGGGGAATATTTTGGTTTTTTCTTGCCTCAGTATTTTACCGGATGTCAGAAAAAGTGAATAACTGTATTTCTTGTGGGAAACAGATACCTCATAGGGATTACCATACCTTGTGTATACCTTGCTTAGGGCCTGAGCACGACGTTGTTGGCTGTCGCTCTTGTGCTAGATTTAACAAACGCACGATTAAGAGAAGATTAGATTGTGCCAGGTTAGTTTTTGGGAAGCGGTGTAATTATAAAATGCCGTCGGATGCTCCGACGCCCGCTTCATCAAAAAAGCGCAAGGACAAAACAGCAAAGCCTAGGCTGGAAGAACTGTCCGTACCGGACGTCGGTTCTTTAGAGGGCTCGGTGGAGCCAGAGGTTCAGCCAGACATTTCTTTGGAATCCCAGGGAGAGACTTTATTACTACAAGATGTGACCTCTCAGGAGGTAGGCCAGGCGGAAGGGGCTTCTCAGGTAGCTGTTATTCCCTCCCTTCCTAAGGTGGTTAGGCCCTCCCCTGCTGTTTCCAAGGCTTCTCCCAGGGGCAGGCCAGGTTTGGTTTCAGGTGTTACCCCTAGTTCTTCAGGGTCTGTGCCTAAGAAGCATATGCTTAAGATGGCAGAAGATTTGATTACAATGATTAGAGGTTCTATGCCCCCTCCTGATAAGAGACCTAGGGTGGAACCTGAGCTTGGGAGTTTTGAGCAGTGTTCGGATGCTTCTGAGTCTTCGGCTGAAGACTTGCAGGAGTATTCCCTTACTCTGATTCTGATGTAGATGATTCTACTCCTTCTGCTTCTCCTCCTGAGGATTTTTCATTTTCAGAAACTCTTCATTCCATGAGGGAGCATTTTAAATGGGAAGGTCAGGATTTCTCTGATTCCAGGAAAAGGCTTAGGGAATTTGTTTCTACCCCAGCATAGGCCTTTAGCTATACCTCCTGTTCTAGATGTGGTAGAGGATGTTTTTGCAGAGGCTTCTCTGAACCCTGACTCCTTGCCTCCTGCTCCAGTTAAACCGGATAGATATTATAGGGTGCCTGAAGCTCATAAGTATCTTTTAAGAGTCCTAGGGCAGACCCAGAAACTGTTTCACAGGGGCCTAAAGGTGTTAAGGCTTCTGTTGTTAAAAATCCTGTTCCTCCAGATAAAGAGGCTAGGGCTTTGGATAGATGGGGAAAGAAAGTGTATACTTCTTCCACTTTGGCCATGAGAGCTTTGAATTGCCAGTTTCACATGTTGAAATACCAAAATTATCTCCTTTCACAATTAAAGTCTAAGGTAGATGCTTTGGCGGAAGGTATTGAGTGTAAAGAGTTGCAGGATTTAGTTCATGTTTCTGAACAGGTGGGTAAGCATTCTTTGCAATGTGGTTTTGATGCTGTGCAGGCCTCTTCGAGGGTGGCTGCCACTGGTTCGGTTCTTCGCAGGCACGCCTGGTTGAGGGATCAGAATTTAGCTGAGCATGTGAAAACAAGGATTTTAGATGCTCCTTTACAATCTGATGTGTTGTTTGGTTCGCCTGTGGAAGCAGTTCTAAAGAAAATGGAAGACAAGGCTAAGTCTATGCAGACTGTTAAAGATTTTTGCAGGTTCAGCCTCCAAGTTTAGTAGAAATTGGCCTACCAAGGGGTGGACATATCCTGCTTATGATTCCCAGTCTAGGGTAGGTCTAGACGTGGTAGAGGCAGAGCTCAAGGTTCTTTTAGGCCTAGAACAGGAGTTCACCTGCTCAGTCTTCTGGTGAGGGCAGGGGTCAGTCCTTTCGTAAACAGACACAATGACCTGCCTTTTCAGCTGCCAGAATCTTCTCGTCTGGCAGCACCTTTGGGAGGAAGGTTGGCACTTTTCAAAGAAAACTGGAGTTTAATTACCCAAGACAGATGGGTATTGGATATCATTCACCACGGTTACAGGTTTTATTTCCATACCTTGCCTCCTTTCAAAGGCATGCCAGACATTCCTCCTCAACAAAGGAAAGAGGCTCACAAGCAAATTTCTCTGTTGCTCCAAATAGGGGCCATTCAGCCGGTTCCTGTGCCAGAAAGGGGCCTAGGATTTTATTCTCGCCTGTTCCTAGTACCAAAAAAGGGGAACACGTGGAGACCAATTTTGGATCTGTCTATCCTCAACACTTATCTGGACATTCCCAAGTTCAAAATGTTGACGTTACAACAGCTTCTACCTCTGCTGGGCAAAGATCATTGGATGGTAACTTTGGATCTCAAGGAAGCTTACCTTCATGTTCCTATCAGACTAATTTGCAGGAAGTATCTGCGTTTTCGAGCTGGGAATTCTCATTATCAGTTCTCTGCATTGCCCTTTGGCTTATCTACTGCGCCCAGAGTATTCACAAAGGTTCTGGCTCCAGTGATAGCTTTCTTCAGGCTAAAAGGAATACAAATCTATCCTTACTTGGACGATTGCCTGATTCTGGCTCAAGGAAGGGACGTGCTTCTTCAGCATTTGGAATATGTGATAGCAGTGCTAAGATGCCTAGGGTATTCTGTGAACGAAATAAAGTCCAGTCTAGTACCCTCTCAAGACATGTGCTTTCTGGGTGTGAGACTGAATACAGCAACCCAGATGGCCTTTTTAACCCCGGACAAACAAAAGAATCTTTCTCTTTACTTCCATCAACTATCTCATCAGTCCGGGCTGACTGCAAGGACAGTCCTTCAAGCCTTAGGGTTCATGGCATCTTGTATTCTGGTACTTCCCAATGCCAAACTGCATATGAGGAAGCTACAATGGTATCTCAAAAATGTATGGACACAGCACTGCCAGGATTTGGACACTGTCATTCAAATAATACCTTGCATTCAAAAGGAATTTTTGTGGTGGGCTCAGGAATGTCACCTAAACAAGAGACTCTCTGTGACCCGGCCAGAGGCAAGTCAGATTCTAACGACAGATGCCTCAGACACAGCTTGGGGAGCTCATCTGAATGGAAAGTGGATACAAGACAAGTGGCCTGCCAGACTGCAGCATCTACATATCAACATGAAGGAGATGTTAGCAGTCCAGTTTGCATTACTGGCTTTCAAGGATTTACTTCTTCCAGGGCAGGTGTTGATTCTAACAGACAACACAACTGTCATGTGGTACATCAACAAACAAGGGGGAACACATTCTTATCCTCTATGCAGGCAAGCAATGATTTTGTGGGAGACTGCGTTAAGCTTGCAGCTGAATCTACAAGCAAGGTTTCTGCCAGGAGCACAGAACTCCTTAGCAGATGTGTTAAGCAGGCAAATCATGGATCCCCACGAGTGGAAACTGGATCTTCATGTATTTCAGACATTGACAGTGTCATGGGGAACTCCAGACATCTGTTCGCTTCTCCACTAAACCACCAGCTGCCAAAGTTTTGCACGAAAAGGTTTCATCACACAGCCTGGAAAGTGGATGCTCTTTCTTTCAGTTGGAAAAATCTTCATGTGTATGCCTTTCCACCTCTGCCTCTCCTCCCAAAGGTACTTCTAAAGGTCAGACAAGACAAGCCAAGGATGATTTTAATAGCTCCAGATTGGCCTCGGCAGCACTGGTACCCATTGCTGAGGAGTCTGGTAAAGAAGCCTCCATGGCCCTTACCTTTGATTCCACACCTATTGTCTCAGAAGGACGGGCATCTGCTCAATGTCAAGCTTCACTCTCTTCATCTAACAGCTTGGCATATTCTGTTTTGAACCATAGCAGGTCTCAGCTTCCTCAACAAGTTTTAAATGTGATTATGGAAGCCAGAAGACCTAGTACAAGGAAAGTGTACGCAGGAAAATGGAAGAGATTTTTATTTTGGTGTGCAGCAAAGGATTTGGATGTTTCTGAGCCAAATTTGAGTGTGGCTCTTCAATATCTTACTGAGTTATTGGACAAAGGTTTGTCTTTCTCTTCCATTAAGATTCATGCTGCAGCAATTTCAGCTCACTATGATTGTGATCCACCATTGTTTTCTCATCCTTTGTTCAAGCAATTTCTTAGAGGGGCAAATAATATAAGACCCCCACGTAGAGCTCCTACTCCTGCTTGGGACCTCAATTTTGTGTTGGAGAAACTCACTCTACAACCTTTTGAGCCTGCAGCTACTGCTGAATTGAAATATTTGTCATGGAAGACTGCTTTTCTGTTAGCCATTACATCTGCAAGAAGGGTGTCTGAATTGCAGGCCCTTATGGCGGTTGAGCCTTTCCTGATTTTTCATAAGGATAGGGTATCTTTACGTACTAATCCTTCCTTTATGCCTAAAGTGGTTTCTAGTGTGGCTTTAAACCAAACTATTCATTTGCCTACCTTTTATGCAGATCCCCAAAATAAGGGGGAAAAGATTTTGCACACTTTAGATGTACACAGGCAGTTGTATTATTATTTAAGCAGGACTAAGGATTTTAGGCAGTCTCAGCAGTTGTTTGTTTCTTTTGCTTTGAGTTCTCAGGGCAAGCCTGTGTCAAAACAAACTATTTCTAAGTGGATTGGGTTTTGCATTGCATTTTGTTATTCCCATCATGGCAAGGAGATTCCAGCTGGGATTAGGCCTCATTCCACTAGGGCTACTGCCACTTCTACAGCATTTCTAAGGGGGGTGGCAACTAAGGATATTTTGGAGGCAGCTACTTGGAGTTCAGTGCATACTTTCTCTAAGCATTACCACCTTCCTCTCTACTCTAAATCTAGGGCTGGTTTTGCCACGGCTATTTTGCAGGGCATGTTGTCAGCTCCTGCTTCCTTATGATTTGCCAGCCTCCCTTACCTCTGCTTTGGGATTCTACCCAAGTGTTAGGACTGCAGCAATGTGGTATGAAGAACATAGTACAGTTTTGTACCTACCATAAATGTAGATGTTCGAAGATCCACATTGCTGCAGTCCAATTTACCCTCCCTCCTTCCCCTCTGTGCTTAGGGGTGGTTGTGTGGGTGAGGTTATACTCTTGTAAATTTGTATATTTTGTATATATATTTGGTGCAGGAGTGTGTGGTGTTTTTTGGTTTTAGCCTTATCTTTTTAGGGTCTTCTGACATCTGGGGCAAGAAAAGACTGAGGATATGACGTCGGTCATGCGCATTTGTACCCTGACGTCCTGACGTCAGACTAATGCGCCTTGACCGACGTCAGCCATATACTTTGGTATTCGGGCCGACTGGGACAGCGGACTACCCAAGTGTTAGGACTGCAGCAATGTGGATCTTCGAACATCTACATTTATGGTAGGTACAAAACTGTACTTTTGCTTCATCACAGTGTTGGTTTGTGTGAGCTGGTGGTGCATTGCCAGGGTTTTTTTCTTTTCTTCAACTGTAATGAGTCTGTGGAGTTCTAAACAAGTTATGGGGTAGTGGTGGACTTAATGGGGGAAAAGCACTCCACACTGGAGGTACAAGTGCCCCCTCCCTGGAGTACAACTTTCTTTTGTGCTTTTTTGTTTTGTTATGCTATGTTTAGATAGTATTTTATGCATCATTCACGTTTAGATCTCTTGCATTTAAGTATTTTGTCTTTAGATCAATTGACTTAGACTTTAAATATGTATATATGCATGTATTCATGTATATAATGCATATACTAACATGTGCTCTCGCTGTCTGTATCCCTTTCCCTCTCTCTCTCTCTCTCTCTGTCTCACACACACACACACACACACACACACACACACACACACACACTATATGCACAATGGATTCAGAGCCAGGTCTCCTAACTCTGAAGCACATTATAATAATAGTCTGCATAATGCCTGTGAAAATTTAATTTAATAGTTTTCTTCTTTTAACAGTGTAAACATGATTTCCTTAATGTAAGATGTAGTCTGTGAAAAGATCTAACTGCTTGATCTTCAAAACAAAAGGTATTAACTCCCCAATTTAATTTCCTGCGTTCTTGTTCACAAAGATAAGCTTTTGTTGTCCATCCTTTCTGTTATTATTTCTGATTCGGATGTGTCACGGTTTTGTTTGTTTGTCCTCTGCCTTGTCTGTGTCATTTTCTTTATAGCTTATAGAAGTGGGCACTGCACTCAATATAAAACTGTGTCAAAGTACAGAACAGTACAACTCTTTCTAGACATGTCTCATGTGGAATTGACTTTACTTTCTGGTTTACTGTACTATATTTGAGCCTGATAAATGCAAAATGTGTCAGAAGTCTTGGTCATGGATGTTAAGCCCCTCACTCTGCTTCGCAGAGATGATTGTAATTTCAGTATGCTGGTGAAACTACATGGTAAGATCTTGGTCAGAGTACCAGTTGTATCGCACATGAGATTGTTTGTCATGGTGTAGGAAGTACACAAGTACTGTTTGCTATGCTTCATACGTAAGAAATGTATTTTGAGTGTTTTCTTCCCTATCCAGTGATTTTTGGAAGCTAGCTCCTTATGGTCTACTTAAATAACTCTGCCCTATAGTGTGTACACTTGGATACAAAATTGGTTAATGTAGTATATGACTTTGAGCTACAAACAGTTGTAATGTAGCATATATGACAAGTAGATGGGCTATCTAGAGAAATTATTATTTTTTTATATTTTAGAATAAAATCAACATCTGAGATGTCCTGTTGTATTATACAATGAATACTACATCAACTATGCCAGAAAAACTAGGTTATGGATGCGCCTTTAGTTGCTGTTTAAGGAATAAGATAACTGATCATATGAAATAACTGTCCTGTATGTATGTGTGTGTGTGTGTGTGGGGGGGGGGGGGGTGCTGCTGCAGATGTTCTTTGCGTTTCACTGTTGCAGTCATAACATTTGGGTTATCTGCCTGCAGGTAGCCCTTAGCCGGCCTGATTACCAGAATCTTGGATTCCTGCGTCGGATGCTGTTTCTTCTTCCATGAAGTCAGGGGTATAAAACATGCAGCCAATGCCATTACATCAGTCTTTCTTGCCGCGCGGTGCCCGAAGCAGAAGCAGTTTGCAAGTGTCCGTCGGCCGACTCCTGAAATTTTTGTTTTCGAGTTTCAGAATCGAAGTCTAAGTACCCCGTTGGAGATCCTTTTTTCTTGCTCTTAACCAATGTTAGTAAAAGTTAACAATTGTCTTACCTGTGGAAAGCAAATACCTCAAAGATTTTAATTCGTACTGCATTCCTTGCTTAGGCCCAGACCACGACGTCCCTCGCTGTCTTTTGTGCCTTATTCAACCCCTGAACTATTCGTCGTCAGTCTATTTTTGCAGCAAATTATTTTGGTACTCTGTTTAACTATCCAGAAGTGGCTACGGGAAGCCATCTGACTTCCGATATTCTGAAAAAACGTAAGGATAAAGACAGAGACAGGCCGCAAAGGTCCAAAACTGCAGACAACGCTTCTGTTAAGCTAGTTGCCAGTTCACCGGTACTCAGGCGCTTTCGCAGCCCCTGATACCCACTACGTCAGATTCGCAGGCCTCTACTGAGACCCATTCAGAGTCCAGTATGCCGCGAGATGATGCTTCGACTATGGAACGTGCGGATGTCTCTAACTTGGATGGGTCTGGAGCCACTGTGCAGGCACCGACTTCTGAAGGTGTATTCAGGCCTACAGATTTGCATTTTAAACAGACGCCATCTTCTTCAACCAGGCCTAAAACTCAACCCACACCTAGAAAACCGATGTCCAAACCACATGGTCAGACCCATATGCCTAAAAAAACAAATGCTTAGAATGGCTGAAGACCTTATTACTTTAGAGGAAGCCAACCTTCCCCCTCTGAGACCTAGAACTAATTTTTCTTCCAATTCTTCTGATCAGGATTCTGAAATCTCTGTTTCTTAAGATTACCAGGATTTGCTCTTATCTACCTATGAGGATTCCATTCCCTCTGCTTCCCCTCCAGAAGATTTTTCTTTTGGTGAAACCTTGCACACTGTTAGGGAGCATTTCCACTGGGAAAGCGAGGATTACTCTGACTCCAAAAAGAGGCTTAGAGAATATTTACTCCTCCCTCAGCACAGGCCTTTAGCTATCCCTCCTGTTCTGGACATTGTAGATGCCTTCTTGGAATCTAGCCTGGCCCCAGACACTTTACCTCCAGCTCCCAGAAAACCTGACAGGTATTGCAGAGTACCTGACTCTCACAAGTTCCTCTTCAAGAATCCTACTGCAGATCTAGAGACCATTTCCCAAGGACCAAAGGGCATTAAGGCTACTGCTTCCAAAAAGTCCTACCCTCTCTGATAGAGATTCTAGGGCATTGGACAGATTGGGTAAGAAGGTGTACACTTCTGCTACTTTGGCCATTAGGGCCTTAAATTGCCATTTTCATATGTCAAAGTATCAGCAGCATATTATGGGACAACTTAAACAGAAAATGATGTTGATTCCTGACTGTGCTGAACATAAAGAATTACAGGATTTAATACATTCTGCTGAACAAGTTGGTAAACGTACTTTGCTATGTGGTTTTGACTCTTTAGAAGCATCTTGCAGGGCTTCTGTCACTGGGTCTGTACTTGGAAGTCATGCTTGGCTTAAGGAGCAAAACTTGCCAGATCATGTTAAAGCTAAATTACTGGTTGCTCCCTTAAACCAAGACCGCCTGTTTGGCAACAAAGCAGAAGTCCTCAAAAAGATGGAAGAAAAAGCTAAATCTATGCAGTCTGTTAAAGATTTCCTGCAAGTACAGCCTCTCAGATTTAGTAGGCATTGGCCTTCAAAGAATTGGTCCTTTCCAGTCTCTTCCAGGCCTTCTCAGGCCAAACCCAGGAGCAGCAGACCCCCAGGTTACAGTCTCAGGCTACTCACAGGCCTAAGCAGTGGGGGTCTCCCACTTCCAATGCAGGAAGTAGTAAGACACCCCCCTACGGAAAAATGTCACAATGACTTAACCTTAACCCTTCCAAGCCCTGCTTAACTGCCTGCTACCTTAGGAGGAAAGCTCACCCTGCATGCAGAAAACTGGGAACTCATTACCCAGGACAAATGGGTTTTAAATACAGTTTTTCAAGGATACAGATTCCACTTCCACACTCTACCAACCCCAAACGGTTGGCCAGACCTACCCCCAAATCAGTGGGCAGAGGCTCAACAGCAGGTTCTCTCTCTTCTAAGTATCAGGGCTATTCAACCTGTCCCAGCAGAAGAAAGGGGACAAGGTTTTTATTCAAGACTTTTCCTGTTATCCAGAAAAGACCGCGCCTGGCTTCCTATCCTGGACCTCTCTATTCTAAGCACCTTTTTGGTAATCCCAAAATTCAAAATGCTAACACTTCAACAGCTTCTTCCAATGCTAGGCAAAGATGCCTGGTTGGCAACCTTAGACTTAAAGGAAGCTTACCTGCACATTCCAAATAATTGAATCTTGCAGGCAATACCTACGTTTCAGGGCAGGCTCCATGCACTATCGGTTCTCTGCACTTCCCTCTGGCTTATCTACTGCGCCCTGGGTATTCAGTGTTTAGCTCCAGCCATTGCATTTTGCAGGCAGAGAAATATTCAAATATACCCATACCTGGACGATTGTCTGATTCAGGCAGAAAGCCAGGACATGCTATTAAAACATCTTGCATTCGTAAAGAAACTTCTAACTTCGCTGGGGTAGACAATAAATGAAAAATAAATCTCATCTAGGACCCTGCCAATAGATTGTATTCCTGGGAGCAAGCTTGAACACAACTTCTCAGATGGCTTACCTCATGTGAGAGAAACAAGTTTATCTGACAACCTACTTCAAACTACTGGCCACAATGACCCAGCTATTTGCAAGGAAAATTTTGTAAGCCCTGGGGTCCATGGCTTCTTGCATTTTACTAATTCCATATGCAAGACTGCATATGAGGAAACTACAATGGTATCTAAAAAGCCTATGGTGTTAACATTCTCAGGACCTGGAGTCAATGATTCCTATCATTCCTTGTATAAAGACAGAGTTCCTTTGGTGGGCAGAGGCATGCCACCACAACAAGAGGCCCCCTTTCAATCTACCCCCTGCCACCCAAACCCTAACAATAGACTCATCAGACTATGCATGGGGGGCTCACTTGGCAGGGCAGTGCATTCAGGGCAAATGGAACCCAAGTCAGATGCACCTGCATATCAACCAAAAAGAAATGTTAGCTGTACAGAATTCCCCGACAGCCTTCAAAGACCACATCCTTCCAGGACAATTACTGGTAAAGACAGACAACACCACAGTTATGTGGTACATAAGCAGGGGGGAAACACACTCGTACCCTCTCTGCAGACTAGCCATGGCTCTGTGGAACACAGCCTTGAGCTACCAAGTGCACCTACAAGCTCATTTCCTGCCAGGCAAGCTAAAGTCACTGGCAGATGACCTAAGCAGAAATCTTATGGACCCACACGAATGGAAACTGGAACCGAAAATATTCAGCCTCTTGAGGGAACAAATGGGGGACTCCAGAGATAGACCTGTTTGCCTCCCCCCAAAACTACCAACTGGACAAATTCTGCACAAGGACTCCCCACAGTCAAGCTTTAAAAGTGGATGCCGTGTCCTTTACCTGGGAAAGCCTCTCGGTTTATGCCTTTCCCCCTCTGCCTCTCCTCTCGAAGGTTCTGCTAAAGATCAAACAGGACAAACCATGGACAATACTTATTGCACCAGACTGGCCTTGCCAGCACTGGTACCCCCTCTTGCACAGCATGATACTGCTGGATCCATGGCACCTACCTCAGACACCTTCCCTGCTGTCCCAGCAGGCGGGCCAGATTCTGCACCCTCAGCTTCAAACACTGAACCTTGCAGCCTGGCTAATTCCTTGAGCTGCCCAATAGCGTACCTCAGTAAGCAGGTGCTCAGTGTCATTCTAGAAGCAAGGAGACCTAGTACTAGAAAATCCTATGCTGAAAAGGTACTGTTCCTGGAGCCAGATCCAGGGTATGGGCACTACGGTGCCCAGCTTACTTAATATTCTTCAGTACTTAACAGAAATGCTCCACAAGGGCCTATCCTTCTCGTCAATTAAAATTCATGCCTCTGCCATTTCAGCACAGTATAATACTGAACCACCCCTCTTCTCTCACTCCCTGTTAAAGCAATTCCTCAGAGGGGCTAAAAATTTAAGACCACCCAGGCGAGCCCCTACTCCAGCCTGGGACCTTAACTTTGTTTAGGAAAAGCTCACTCTCCCCCCATTTGAACCAGCTGCAACTGCAGAGTTGAAATTCCTTTCTTGGAAAACAACCTCCCTTCTAGCCATCACTTCAGCAAGAAGAGTATCTGAATTACATGCCCTCATGGCAGTGGAGTCCTTTCCATGCAGACAGGGTTTCCCTCAGGACCAGTCCTTCCTTTATTCCCAAGGTAGTGCCTAGTGTGGCCCTAAATCAGTCCATTTACTTGCGTACCTTTTTCCCGAATCCACAAAACAAAGGAGAACGAATTCTGCACTCTTTGGACGTGCACAGACAACTTAGATTTTATTTGAACAGGACTAAGCCTATCAAAATCTGAACAGCTGCTAGTTGGCTTTGCTGCAGGGGCAGAGAGGAAGGCCATTTCAAAGCAAACCATTTCTAAATGGATAGCCCATTGCATTCATTTCTGCTATAAGCACCATGGGAAACCTACCCCACAGGGGGATAAGATCACATTCCACCAGGGCTGCATCTACCTCTACAGCCTTTCTGAGAGGGGTTCCTACCAGGGACATCCTAGAAGCTGCTACCTGGATCTCTCTACATACCTTCACTAAGCATGACCACATGCCTATTTTTTCTAAATCCAGAGCTGTTTTTTGCCCCTGCAGTTTTGCAGGGCTTAATAGCTGGCCCTAATGCTCCCTAGCTTCTTCCTCCCTTCCTTAGTTTTGGGAATCAACCCAAATGTAATCACTGCAACAGTGAAACACGAAGAGCATAGTACAGTTGTGTACACTTACCATAATGTAGATGTTCAAGTGAATTCACTGTTGCAGTCCTGGTTACCCTCCCTCCATCCCCCTGACTTCTCTTGGCTCCACCTTTGCTTCTTGTTTTAAGCTTTCTGGTGTGTTTGCTTTTTGATGGAGGTGTAACATAACATATAATTGCTTCCTTTTGTGGGGGCACCTGACATCTGGGACAAGAAAAACTGATGTAATGTCATCGGCTGCATGTTTTATACCCCTGACGACCTGACATCATGGAAGAAGAGACAGCATCCGACGCAGGAATCCAAGACTCTGGTATTCAGGCCGGCTGAAGGCTACCTGCAGGCAGATAACCCAAATGTAATGACTGCAACAGTGAATACACTAACATCTACATTTATTGTAAGTGTACACAACTGTACTTTTTTTTTTTTTTACTTAGCCCTATCTGCCTGCAAATGATGAATGAGAGGGGAGTCAAATTACTAGATGTGTTTTTTAGTGTGTGTGCTTGGGGGGGGGGGGTGCTGGCTTGCTGGCTGACCCATCTGTAGTATACAACAACTTCATTGTCAGGGTCTCATAGCAATGAATGAGTGGAACTGTATCATACAACTGATGGGATACAGTAGGCAGAGGAGAGGGAAGATAGAGAATTACATGAGGTTCATTGGAAATTTAGCAGGGCAACCATGATGGGCTATAAGCCTGCACAAGAGTTTTGTGTAATATCTGCAAATAAACCTGTATGTAACATAGCTAGGTTTTCACTTCCCAAGCTTTACTTTCATTCTGTGGAATTTGTCCCCATAACTTAAACTTTCTGTCACTGCCAGGTAGCTGTGATTGGTATGTGTTATCAAACAGGTTGCATGGGCTAGAATAGAAAGTGCCGGAGAACTTAAAACGCACTTATTCAGCTTTATGCATATTTTGTAGTGAAGGCTGAAGAAGGATTCTTTTAGCTAGGCTAATCTCACAAAACCTCCAGGGAGCACTGTGCAGTATACCTCTCAGTCTCTTAGAGCAAGAAATCTAGACAAAGTCATAAATAATCAGGGGGACAAAGGCCTAAAAATAGGGACATATTTAAAATGTTGCTCTTACAAACTTAGAAAGTTGATATAAACAGGTTTTGCATTAACATAAATTTTCTGAAGGGTATGAAGCCTGAAACTGAAATGGTTCATTTTCTGTCTTCAGTCTGAGATGATTTTTCCAATGATTTGTCAAAGCAACACAATTTTCCGAAAAATAGACCAAAAATATAAGGGAAAAAATCTGGACATTCTGTGAAAATCTGTACAGTTGGAGGTATACTGTACAGTATTGCACATACAGAGCCTGTGGAGGCATATCTCTGGTTGTGAAATAACCAACTGTCTGAGGTTGCTAGACATAAAGATGTTACAGGACAGAACAGATGTGTACACAAATACTCTGAAGGGAATTACAAACATTCTGGGTGTTAAAATGACTGGATCTTATAAATTTGTTTAATATGCTGATTGTGTTCATGTGAAGCGGTGCAGACTGACTTGACAGAGTGCAGACTGTCTTCAGTACTGGTACCGTCACTTCTGACCCTGCATAACTGCCATTTACTATATTTCTTTAGCCCCCACCCCCCAGTGAAGCTCTGATTTATAAGTAGACCACATGAGATATGGGTCAGGGGCTGGAGTGAAGGGTTGTTGGAACTATTCAGGTGTAGCCTAAATTAACCTTTTATTTTTCTTCCTTTACAGATGGAAAAGACAACTTTGCTCTTAGTAGCGTTGGTGTACATGCTGCAGTGTGTCTCTTCTGTTCCAAAGCCCAGCAGTGACTCACTCCGGTTCATTGCACTTGGAGACTGGGGTGGTCTACCACTGCCACCTTATTTCACCCCAATCGAAAAAGCTACTGCTTATGAGGCTGGAGTTGTGGCAGACAAGCTGGGAGCAGACTTCATCCTAGCACTGGGGGACAACTTCTACTACAGTGGTGTAGCCAACATTTATGACAAAAGGTTTCAGGTACTATTTTTAGTTTTATTTTGTGCAGTAGTAGAGGAAGTGTTTGGCAAGTGCAGCAAGCATTGTAAATACTCCAGCATTGGTTCTGTTTTTTTCTGTTTAAATGAAAAAACATAAGTTGAATTCAGTCTCAGAATGTTATATGTAGGGAACATTCCCACAACATTCATGCAGGGGCTTTGCACCCTGCACACCTTAATCCATAATTACCAATAAGGTCATTGCATCTCAAGGAAAGGGAAACTTTCTTTAATGTAGTCTCCTCCAAAATGGATGCATTTCTGAAGTCATAATACTTCAGTGATAGTGCAGCATTTTACACCACCATGCATGTGGGAATGTATTCAGCACTGAAAAGGTATATAGATGCATTATGAGGGTAAATTGTAAATTTATAGCAGTAATAACCTACTTATGAAATAGTAAAAGTCAGATTGCTAGTAAATATTTTTTAATCTTAGTCTTTTATGGAATTCCATATAAAAGTTTAACTTGCTTTTTATGTATTGTTTTTATTTTGGTTGTGGAGTGGCAGGCAATTTAAAACAATGTAATTTAAACCAGGCAGGGTAAACTTTGACTTTGTGTATTCCATCATTTGTACAGAAGGAAGTTTAGCAAGTGTGTTGCACAAACCCAAGTGGCACATGCAAATAAAAAAAAAAAAAAAAAAAAAAAACCTTTTGACGCCAGCTGACCGTGTTTGCCTTTACACCAAGAGCATTTCACATGTAATATAATTGTTTTACAATCCTTTTTTTTTTATTTGCAGAACAAAGTATTTTTATCCTTTTATTAAAAACTGAATAATCAGAACTATATATTTACCACAAAATAGTGCTCACTGATATTCCCCCCTTCCTTCCACCCTCTCCATGTGTTATTAAATCATTAACTGTCCAAATTATGTGGCTTTGTTTGAGTAAAACACCATAAACCTGTAGGAAATAAGGAAATGGAGTGGCCTGCTTCTGTGTTTCATTCATTTGAGATAATGCTTTTTTGTCATAGAAGCTTAAAAATATATATCTGATGTCAATCTTCATTTACCATTGGGATATGGTTCCGATCCTCTGAACTGGTTCAGCCATTACATAGCTTGCCCCAGCCAAAAACTCTCGAGCTAAGACTCTACCCACAATACCCCTCTCAATATTACCCCAGATCTCGTTTGCCACTCTTGTCGCAAGACGCGTCAGTTCTCTCGCAGCTAAGTGAAATTTTCTTGTGTTTTTCGATTTAACCTAATTCTTTTACTAGAATGTTTTTTGTATATATTCATCTTTCTACCCACTTTCTTTATCGAGTGAGTGTATTTTTCTAACCATATGGTATTCTTTCCCCCACCATCATTGGTAGTACCTCTTCCTTTCTGTCTACCTGCGTAAGTTACTTTAACCTGCCATTGTTGGCAGTTTCCTCCTTTCCTTCTCTGTGTACATATGTGTATTTGCTGCCTGTTGACCCCTTTTCTTTGGGTGACTGTCAACATGGCCAAGAAACCTAATGGCACTAAGGGTTTTCAACAGTGCCAGGATTGTGGTGGGAAGATGTCCATTTCCAATGGGGGGGGTTCTTCCTGTGTATATTGTTTAGATACAACTCTTCTAAGTCAGGACTATACTATCTGCCAGGCCCTAAGCAACCGGGCCTTGGTAGAATGTAGAAATAAATTATTATTAAAAGTTCTAATTAAATCCTTTTTTGAGGGGGCCTTATCCAAGACGTCTCGGCCTAAATCTGACAATGAAACCAAGAAAAGTCGCTCTGTTGCTGTCTCCTTTGGTACTGGTGGCAAAAAAGAATAAGCCTTCCACTCCTACCACTTTAGCTAAACTGAAGGCTAAAGTTCAGAAGCTTTCAGAACCAACAACATCCTTGCACAGTCTTCTACTTGGTGCCGATCTCTTTGGTACTAACAACTTCAGTTTCCTGGTTAATACCTACCTCCCCTGCTACACTTCCACAGATGTTAGAACCCCTGTCAGTGCCGAAATCATACATAATTTTCACTCCCAGTACAAGGTATTCACCCTGTATTGACCCATTTGTCGGACAGTTCCGGAGTCCTTTTCTTGAAAGACCAGAATCCCTCAGGTTTGTCTGACAATTCCTCCAGGAGTCTTACCGAAGTCGACATCATGAGGTTGGCAGATAGCTCCTAGTGGCCAGGAGTCCTTCTTCCTCCTCCCAGACCCCTCTCTCTTCTGGAGTTGGGGTGTTTTCTCCACTAAATCTTCCTCATCTGAGGACTTGGAGCTTCCAACTCCAATCCCTCCGGTTCCAGCTGCTCTGGGTGTCGACAGCCTTTACCCCTTCCATTCCAGGATCTGCCTTGACGTCTCCGGTTCCTTCGGAACCGATGGACTCCTGAGGCCGTGGTTCCGCTGTCTGGTCTGAGAGTTTCGGATCAGCACTAGTTTGTTATTCGGAGTCATCCTTGACTTGTAGACATGGGCTCTTCCTTGGCTCCTGCTTCAGAGGTGGGTCTCTCGGAGCGGGGTGTGACCTCTGTTCTAAAGTTGTCCTTCTCAGTTCCAGGCTCCCGTCCCTCTTTGGCTGGGCCCGCTTTCCAGGTGATGGAGAGAACATTGGCCTCTGCAGGTTCTCAGCTGGCTCCTTCTGTGTTGGAGTTTTATCCCAAGACGACTCCTTGCCCAGAGCTGCCACCAACCTCCACGTCCAGACAGTGGGCACCTAGATTGCAAGATACCCCTGCACAGGGCCCCTCTTTAAAGTCCTCTTCAGAGATCCCCACTGAGGAGCCACCCCAGAAAAAGACATGTAAGAGGAAATACATAGATTCGCCTTAGGAATCCGTCACAGAAGACACAGACTTCGATTATGGGGAGGGTTCCCCCCATCACCCCTAGAAGATGTCTCCTTTGGAGACATCCTAGAGATTCTAAAACTGAGGGGTAACTGGAACCCCAAAGACCCTACAACCTGAGGAGTAGGTATACTTGCAGGCTTTTGGTGCTCATTCATCTGCTTCTTGGGTGACCCCACTCACTAACAATCTTATTAAACTGATTGTGCAGCAGATTTGTAAGGCTTCTGACTCCATAGAGCCAATTCCCTAGAGACCTGACAAAATACTGTCTGCTGCAGAGGACCACCAGCATTGGGCAAAGGGATTAGCAGTAGATGCTGTGGTGGTGGCAGCGGCCACCAAAAATGAACTAGCTGAAGAGGGTTCTACTGTTCATCCCCCTAATTGAGAGTCCAGGGCAATGGACAGATTCGGAAAGTGGGTATATGCATCATTGACCTTTGCTTTAAGATCTTTGAATTTTATGGCATACTTTACTAGGCTCTAGAATGATCTGATTAAGGAGCTATCAGGTACCCTAGCAGGAGCTCTATCTTCACTAATGGAAGATGCCGACCCTATGGCAGAGGTAGCCTGCTCAGGGTTCCAGACATTCTTTCTCTGGACAATTCTGTCGACTCTGCTGAAAGGGAGCCCAATTGCTTACCTCTGGAAGCAGTTGGGGAAGATTTTCACTGCACACAAGTGCCTGGCAACAAATAACTTTAGATGCTTGGGTGCAGAAGGACATTACCAGAGGTTACCATATTTCCTTCGCTCTTTTCCCAGATCAAAACAAAGCCTCCCTGATGTTCCACCCAATCAGAGGGCTCAAGCAGCCTTAGAGATTCAAAAGCTGCTAGAAAAAAAGTCATCCAAGAAGTCCCACCAGACCAGATAGGATCCAGATATTACTTGAGGTTCTTTTTGGTGCCATAAGACAGGGGACTTGAGATCAATATTAGATCTCAGCCTTCTGAATAAGTTCGTTCAGCGAACAAAATTCTGGATGGTCACAGTTCAGTCTATACTTCCCTTTCTAGAGGACAAATATTGGATGTGCTGGATAGAACTTCAGGGCGTGCATTACCACATAAAGATGGACATAAGCTCCAGAAGGTTCCTCCATTTTCAGCTAGGAACCAGTCATTTTCAGTCCATGGTGCTGCCCTTTGGCCTCACCACAGCCCCCAAGGTGTTCAGCAAGTGTTTGGCAGCAGTGGCAGCTCACTTGAGACTGCATGAATTCTGGGTGTTTATTTAGACGCCTGGCTCATAAACGCCCCCACCAGGTATCTACTGCTTCAACAACAGATTTCATCCTACACCTGTTTGCCTCTCTGGGCATTACCGTGAATCACTCAAAATCTCAGCTAAGTCCCACTCAGGATGTAGAGTTCATAGGTGCTCATCTGAATGCCATCTGTTGTGTAGCTTCCCTTCCTCTTCACAGGCTGCTACAGAAGATAAAATCCCAAGTACAGACCATTGTTTTCAATGACAAGGCCTCCTGCATGGCTAGTTCTTCAAGCTTTCGGGTCCATGGCAATGGCTATTACCTTAGTTCCACTAGCAAGATTTTACATGCGGCTGCTACAATGGCTTCTAGCATCCCAATGGTCCATCCTAACACTTCCAATGACACAGTCAATTCTTATTACCAGTTGTTGCAAAACGGACTTCTCCTGTTGTATGGAATCTGAGGAAATTCTTTTAGGCCACCTGTTTATCCCTCCTTAACCCAAGGCCATAGTGACCACGGATGCCTCCCAGATGGGTTGGGGGCTTTATCTGGGAAGAACAGTCCAAGGCGCTTGAACTCCAATAGAGGCCAACCTGCATGTCAGTGTTCTGGAATTGAGGGCAGTGCTCTTATCGCTGCAAGCCTTTCAATCTGTCCTCCCTCTAGGAACAATTGCAATTCAGTCAGACAACATGTCTGTGATCTGGTACATCAACAAACATGGCAAAATCAAATCTTTCCCCCTCTGTTGCGAATGTGGCAATGGGCAATATCCTCCAACCACTTTCTAATAGCAATGCACATCCCGGGGTGCTCCAACGTGATATTGGACAAACTGAGCATGTGCATTCTCCTGCCTCACAAGTGGTCTGTCAATCCCAGAGTAGCAAAGTAGATTTTCCAGCTCTGGAGCCAGGCTGCAACCTCTTTGCATCACCCTAAAACAACAAGAGCAGCAGCTGTTTTGCCCTAATTCTCCCTTAGGGGGAGTCCCTAAGAGAAGCTCTCCTTCACTTCATGATTGGCCCTTGAGTCTACTCTATGCCTCCTCCCCCCCTTCCCTCTGATTCCTCTGTTCTTAAAGAAAGCCATCAGGTTGAGATGCAAGATGATCCTCATTGCGCCCTTCTGGCCTCTACAAGTCTGGTTCCCCTTTCTGTAGCCTCCTTTAATTCACCGTCCATGGATTTTGGACCCAGTTCCAGATCTTCTGTCTCATCCTCAGGGATTGGAGCACCCCACTCTTCAGAACCTCAAACTTACAGCTTGGCTTCTCCAATTCAGTTAGTCACCAGGCAGAAGAACTTCCCAAGTCCAAAAATGTCTACTGGCTTCCCATAGACCTTCCACCAGGAAACTGTACCTAAACAAGTGGAAATATTTTCCTTTTGGGCACACGATAATGGTCTTAACCCTTTTTCTCCACTGGATGAAAAAGTTTTGGAGCTTGTAGCTATGCTTTTTGATCAAAGAGCTTCTGCTTCCACTATCAAGGTCCAGCTGGCTGCTATTTCTAATTTCCACAATGGCCATTCTCTAATTTCCCAGAGATTATTTAAAGTGTTCATGAAAGGGGCTTTGCGGTTATAACTTCCATTTTTAAGACCCTCTAGCTCCTTGGAATTTGTCCTTGGTATTGCAGTCTTGGTGCTTCCTCCGTATGAACCAGCAGCTGCATGTCACTTAGTTTCTTTCATGGAAAACTACCTCCACCAGAAGAATTTCTGAGATACAAGCATTATCTTCAAAACCCCCATTTTTGCTTTTTCATATGGATAGGGTTTCACTAAGGACCCAACCCATCCTTTCTCCCTGAGGTGGTCTCAGAAGCTAATATTAATCAAACCATTGACCTACCGGTTTTCTTTTTTTTCCAACAAAAGAGAATAGTGCTTACATTTGCTGGATGTTCACAGACAATTACATTTCTACCTCAGCAAAACTAAAGAATCTAGAAACTTGGACCAGTTATTTGTATCTTTCTCCGGTCCATCTCTGAGAAAATCTGTTTCAAAAGGTACCATATCAAAATGTCTGAGACTGTATTACTTTCATTTACAATAAAAAGACTCTCAGGTTACCAGTGCCAGTGAGAGTGCACTCCATTATATCAATAGCCACTTCTGCTATTTTCCATTCTAAGGTTTCCACGGATGAAATGTGCGCAGCAGCAACCTAGGCTACTCCACATAACTTTATCACTCATTACAAATTGGATATGGTCTCCAGGGGAAGAGCATCCTTTGGCTCTGGTTGTTAGGAATATCCTTCCATAAGACCACCCTGGATCTAAAGTAGCTAGGGACTCTGTCCCAATGGTAAAGGATAAATGAAGATTGGCAACATCAGATAAAGAAGTAATGTACTCACCGTAATGTTCCATCTTTGTTCTCCATCGTCATTTATCCTTTGCACCCCACCCTCCTATGGACTTTCTGGAGGATTAGATGCTTGTCCTTTTAACTTTATCAGGTTTGACTTTGGAAATGGCCTCTTCAGTGCTGTTTACAAATTCCTTTGTCTTTCTGTGTAGCTGCAAACTCGATCTGAGGTAATATGGAGAGGGGTATTGTGGGTACTTAGCTCGAGAGTGTTTGGCTGGTGTGAGCTATGTAATGGCTGAGCCGGTTCCAAGAATCGGAACCATATCCCAAATGGTAAAGGATAAATAAAGATCGACAACACAGAATGAACGTTATGAGTACATAACTTCCTTTTCCCCTTACTGGTACACTGAAGATTCCTTCCTAACACCCAAGTATCGTATTTCAGTTGAAAAATTATTTTTAAAATGGAAAAGTGTAACCTCTTTGTTTAAATCCACCAGCTTTTTTTTTCTGTATATAAAGGGTCACTTCCATCATATATAGAGCCAAGAACCTTTTTGCCCCCATCCATGTGAGCACAATTTTATATCTGATGTTCAACATTTAGATTACTGTTGCAATGGCCTAAGCTATATGGGTCATGTCCTTGCCTAGGTAGGCCAGCTTTCAAAGCTTTAGGGCACCGTCCACATGTCCATACTGCCAGTTGGCTCAAGTAGAGATGCAAAGTAGATTCAGCAACCAAGCTTTCTTGCCGCTGAAAGGTTTCATCTCTGTGGGTTTCATGAAACTGGTGGGTGGGCTAGCCATCATTTCAAGATTGAGCAGGTAAGTTCCCTTATGGGGGAAACCTTCCATTACATAATTTTTTTTGTGGGGAAATGTGATTTTTTTCTTTAAATATATTTTAAGTTAGCAGGACTGTCATGTTACTGAAGATTTTCACTTCTGTGGAAAGCTGTGAAAAAAATCAATTTTTATTGACATAGTCTACCTTTTTGTGGAGGGTAAGTTTGTGTGGGTCATGATTCAGTGCTTTTTTGGAACTGTCAAGAAAATGTTACATTAAACCTTAATTTTCCCATCTGACAATGTGCAGATTGACTCAAACTTCGTTACTTGCCTGTGAGGCATCTTTTTCAGCTTGAATATAGAGCAGATGTTCTACGTGTTTCACTGTTGCAGTCATCACATTTGTTTTATCCCTGCCAGGGTAGCTCTCGGCCGGTCCTTGTACCAGAGGCTTAGTATTCCTGCATTGGTTGCTGTCATTTCAGGTCTGACTTCAGGTTGTCAGTAGTATAAAGTAAGGTAGCCAATGCCATTACATCTGCTTCGGGCTCCACGGCAAGAAAGACTGAAGTAGTTCGCACGAGTGCCGGTTGGCTGCTACCTGAGTTTCGTCTACCGAATTGAAGCCAATGTCTTCTAAAGATAAATACCCCGTTGGGGATCCTCTTTTTCTTGCATTAACCAATGTCAGAAAAAATTAACAATTGTCTCGCGTGTGGAAATTAAATACCACACAGAGATTTTCATTCTTACTGCGTCACTTGCTTTAGGCCCAGACCACGATGTCCCACACTGTCGCTTCTGTGCTTTGTTTAACACCAGAGCTATCCATTGTCAGGCCCTTATTGTAGCTAGATATTTTTGCTTACAGTCCTCTAACTCCGATATGGCTTCGGCAAGCCATCCAACAGCAGAGCTTCTGAAAAAATGTAAAGATAAAGACAGAGACTGACTGCACAAGTCCAAACCTACTGGCGACGTTCCCTTTAAGCTAGTCGTTGGTGCTCCAGTCCTCAGTGAGGTGCTTTTGCAGCCCCTGATGCCCGCTTCTGTGGATTCGCAGGCCGCTACCAAGACCCTTTTGGAGTCCGGTATGACACAAAACTCTTCTTCGACTTGGGATCCTGTGGTCATCTCTACCTTGGATGAGTCCAGAGCCGCTCAGCAGGCACCGGCATCTGAGGAAGTCTTTCGCACTACCGATTATCGACACAGACATCTTCTTTCACGACTACCGTTCTTTCAAAAATGACAGAGTTTCTTAGGCCCAGGGTACGAACCACACCCAAGAAACCGACAACCCAATCTCAGGCACCTGCTTCCTTGCCTCTGTCTCAAATGCTTAAAATGGCGGAAGACTTTATCATGCTGATCAAGGGAAGCCAAGCTACCTCCTCCAAAAATGACTCTGATGCATCTGAATATGAAGACATGCAACCCCTCTGTGCTTATGAGGATTCTGATGCTGAGGATTTCATTCCTTCAGCCTCTCCCACAGATGATTTTTCCTTTGGGGAAACCCTTCATACCTTAAGGGAGCATTTCCAATAGGAGAGTCAGGACTACCATCAGTCTAAAAAGAGACTCAAGGAATTCTTAGATCTTCCACAGCACAGACCCTTGGCCATTCCCCTAGTCCTGAATGTTGTGGAGGATGTTTTCCTGGAATCCAGTTTGACTCCTGACACCCTCCCTGCTGCACCCAGAAAACCAGACAGGCATTGAGTCCCTGACGCTCACACATTTCTTTTTAAAAATCCTACTGCTGACCCTGTGGTAATTTCTCAAGGGCCTAAAGGAATTAAAGCAACCTCTGCTAAAACTCCCACCCCTCAGATAGGGATTCCTGAGCCCTAGACAGATTGGGTAAAAAAAAAGTATGCACCTGAGCTACTCTTGCTATCAGAGCACTAAATTGTCAGTTCCATATGCTAAAATTTCAGCAAAATTCCCTGGAACTCCTCAAACAAAAAATGTCTTCCTTTCCTGCTTGTGCAGAATCTAAAGAGTTACAAGAGTTAATGCATTCTGCAAGTCAAGTAACTAAACACACCTTGCACTGTAGATTTGAAGCCCTAGAAGCTTCTTGCAAGGCAGCAGTCACCAGATCTGTCCGTAGAAGGCATGCATGGCTTATGGAGCAGCCCTTGCCAGACCATGTTAAATCGAAATTGTTGGATGCCCCCTTGCACAAAGACAACTTATTTGGCACTAAGGCAGAAGAGGTCTTAAAAAAGATGGAAGAAAAATCAAAATCTATGCAGACAGTTAAGGATTTTTTACAGGTCCAGCAGGCATTGTCCCACCAAGCACTGGTCCTTTCCTGCTCCCAACAAATTCAGTAAACCTTGAATCCTGGAACTTCAATAAAACGTGCTTTATTCGAATAATGGACCAAAACAAGATAAAATACTTTCCGTAGGCACTAAGCGCTTTCACCCTATCATCCTAGGGCATCATCAGAGTACAACAAATAGGCTGATCATCATCCCTTATATACAGAACTAATAACAATTAATTATACAATTTCCTAATTAAAACATTTCCTAATTAAACATTTATCTCCTTGGTTACAATGGTTCAGAGAGAGAATATTTAAGGCAGTGGAACCCTACCAGAACTTAAGGTAGTACTGCAGTTAGCATAATATCAATGTTCATTCATAAAAGGAAATGATTGTAAATAATGACAATGAACATCACAGATAATAAAAAAATGTTAAAAATGTTAAAAATATTAACAATATTAAAAATGTCCAAGATATACTGTACAGTCTTCCACAAAAAACATCATGAATAATGAAATTTAATAACTTAATATTAATCAAAATCAGAATAACAGTTAAATTATTCATAGTATTAAAACCCTACTGTTCGAACCAAGCAATTGTGTTTATTTCAACCTAGTAAATAGTAATACTACTTAGTATAAGAACTATAAGATTGTATAACAATGTTACGATGTATATCTAAACTAAATAAATATAGTAAATAAATATTAATAATAAATAATTATTAATTATTTTAATATTAAGTATAAATATTCATACGTTATTGAATTATTAAAAAAATATATATATAGTTGTAGATTGTGTATAATAAAAATTACCACATAAATGTTAAAATACAAAAATACATGAAAAATATATAAAATATACTAATATACTGTACTATGGTTGTGTTGATAATAGGAATTATACAAATATAAATATAGAAATATAAAATAATGTAGTGTAGTTGTGCTTGCTAAATGTGATTCAAGCTTAGCAACTCTTAAACTGTTTACACAACGACAACCTTTGTGTAAGTGTTGTGTATTGTTAGAATTTGTTCCACACATGAAATACTAAATTAACTATGACTTCAGCTTAAGTATGCTGGCTATAGATATTTGATCATTAATTCCAGGCCATTTACTGGCATTTAATCTAAGTTGCCAGAGACATTATTTCGCTTCTAGGAAAGTTTTAATGTCACCACCTTTCTGTGCATTTTTATAAGGTATTCTGTCAGTCACAAAAAACAAGAATTTTTTAAAATTAACACAACTAACACTATGATTATATAAAGCACTGGTCTGTCTATGATTCCTAATGTCACTTAAATTTTCAATGATTCTTGTTTTTAATTTTCTGTTCGTTTTTCCTATGTAATATGCTTCACATCCTGTACAGGAAGCTGCATATACTACCATAATCGAGTTACAGTCACAAACTCCAGGACATCTAATGGTCATTTCATAATTCGAAATTGAAAGGTATGATCCATTGTTAATAAATCTACATATGTGACATGCACCACATTTGTTCATCTTAGATTTCCTAAACACGTCATAGTTTACACTTTTTTCAAACAAGTTTTTTAAATTTCTACCCCTACTAAAAGTAATCTTAGGTTTGTTTTCTAGAATAATTCCAAGCTCGTGTTTGATTCTGTGATGATACTCCACGAATCATGTAACACCTTAACAATTTGTTGAGATTTTTCATTGAAGGGAATAACAAAAGTGTCATGTCCAACAACCTTGGAATTCGATAATTCCTTTGGTATAAATCCATGGTGTATTATAGGTTTGTACAAAGTCTGTCTATTCCTTAAAATACCTTGGCTGATATCAAAAACAAACTCTGCGGGGTAGGCTCTAGCTAAAAACATGTTTTGTAATTTGACAAGCTCCTTTTTGAAGACTTCATCATTACTCACAATTCTAGACAGCCTCACCATCTGTCCTTTGACCAAATTTCTCTTCTGATGGACAGGGTGACAGCTGTCAAAATGTAAAAATGAATTGGAGTAAGTTTTCTTCCTATAAATGTTAGATTCAAATTTGTTGTCTTGTGTGGATATTGTAATGTCCAAAAATTCAATTGTGGTGTTTGAAATATTACTAGTAAATTTTAAAAAACCTGTTGTTTGTCCAATGTAATTAATAAAATCATTAAACTCTGCTTCAGTACCTCTCCAAAAAATCAAAATGTCATCTAGGTAACGTAGGTACAATAAAACCTTACTCCAGTAGTTACAAGTAAAAACATGTTCTAATTCCCAAGCAGCTAGGACTAGATTGGCGTAAATGGGGACACATCTTGCCCCCATAGCTACACCATTTCTTTGTTTAAAATAACCACCATTGAAGTATAAAAAATTGTTTTCCAACACAAGTTCTAGCATCTCAGATAGTAACCGGTTCTCCGATCTGTTATGTTGCCTGTGTGTATTAAGACATGCTTCAAACATTTCAAGGCCGTCTTGATGCGGAATAACAGTAAAAATATTGATTACATCTACTGTAACCATGAGAAAATCAAAATTAGCATCAAAACTGTTGGCAAATTGTCTAATAGAGTCTAGATAGTGCCAGGAATCTCTAACAATGTGTGGTAGCCTCCCTAAAATATTTTTACATTTAAAATCAATATATGCTGCTAACGCTTCAGTCTTCGAGCCTCTGGCAGAAACTATTGGTCTGAAAGGTGGGTTGTCAATATGTTTATGAATTTTGGGAATCCCAAATATAGAAGGTATAATTGGGAATTCCACTGAGATGTACTGATAAGTTTGTGAATCAATTCTTCCATCCATAAGATATTCGTATGTCAACCAATCTATTTTAGTGTAGGATTTGTTAACCTCATGCTTACTCACCTTTTCATAGGTCTCATCATCATCCAAAAGCTCAAGCATCCTATTGGCATAATCTTCACTTAACATAATAACAACCCCACCACCTTTGTCTGGTTTCATGATCCTGAATTTGTCGGTACTAGTGAGCTCTTTTAGACAAAATTTTTCTGCAGACGTCAAATTAAAGTTAATAAATATCTTGTCACATAAAATTCTTCTAATATGTGTCTCACAAAGTTTTTCAAATACATGTATCATGAAATTCTGGGGGGGTATAAACGTACTGTGACGCTTGAGTGTGAAATTGTTAGAGTCTCGGGGGGTACCATTGGAATCCTGAAAGAACATTTTCAAATTTAAAAACCTTGTGTATGTTTTTAAATTAATTAAAACATTGCCAATATCCAACTTAAACATAGGAACAAAGGTGAACCCTTTGCTAAGCAAATTTAAATAGTTGTTGTCAAATTTCTTTTCAGTAAAATTGTACAAATAAAATCCTAAATGTGTTATAATGTTACATTGAGTCCTAGAATGTTGACTTCCTCATCTGGACAAGGGGTATTACCATGTGGAACTGAAACAAGTGTTGGTTGACTCGCTTGTGTTATGGCTTCAGTAGATGTATTGTCTAGATGGTTACTATTGTTATCATTGTCAATTGACATTACCATCTGGACATTCTGAGGCCTCCATTGTTGTAGTTCCTTGGAATATATTGATTGTAACTGCCCTGTCGCTCTCTTATTCTCTCTGATCTTCTTAAAGTCGGCTGCTCTAAAAAAAACTGACTGTGGGTCGTCAGTGTTGTTAACATTACTTCTATGTGTAGTTTCTTGATTAGCATTGGAATTAAAACGATTTCTATCCATGATAGTGTTAGCATTGTCATGATTCTGATTATTATGTTTCATGTTTTTATACTCCTTAAAATGAGCATATGCTCTATTGTTTCTGTGGTCATGACTGTCTCTCTCAATTTTATTATTCTTGATGTCCAACCCTTTGTTAATATACCTATCAATATCTTTAAAGATGTTTTCCTTTCTAAACTTATTGTGTTCAAATAATAAGTCAGCCTTAATGCCATTATCTAAAATACATAACTTTTCTTTTAAAACATTTAATTTGTCTGTGTTGTTACGTATAATTAATTTTAAAAGTTCTAAACCAGTTTTATCAAACAGTAGCAACAACTCAGAAAACATTGGTGTACCTTCTAAAAACCCATGAGGTAATTTAAAAATACGTAGTCCCTTAGGGACTTGCTTTAATTCCAGAGAGCGTTCTAAAAACGCATTGTCCATCTGCAAAGATTTGAAGGTTTTAAGTGTCCTTTCAAATTCACTAAGGCGTGTGTTCAGGGTTCCCAAGTCCCTAGTTGCTGCATGAGTGTCTCTATTCAAGGAAGGAGCTGACAGAAATTGAATTAAATCTATATTCCTGTCAGAAGAAGTGTTGTTGTTCGTGTTAACTCGCCGAACAGTCTGATAACGATCATTGCTAGTTCTAACATCAATGTTAGGGGGCGGGTCAGCAACGCCTCCACCACTTGACGTCATCGCCCGTCGCTGAGGACTCTTAGACCATTGCCTAACAACTGAGCCCTGCAAACTAGTGTTAGGTGTTGAGTGCAGGGTGAGTAGTTGTTCCTGTGAATCTGTGATCATCATTTCACCCTCAGTTCCTACATTGAATTGTTGATCATGCAGCGCTTTGATAAGTTTGTAATGTCCAAGTGTTCCTGCAAAAGTCGCTGTATGGTTGAGAGTAACACAAGTGGACAACACTAATAAAAATGTCGTACAGTTGGTTAAGATCCTCTTAGGACTAAAGTGGAGTGAACTGAATTTCAAGTCAACTAAAAATGATTGTTTGCAAGCAAAATAATAGGTGTCTTGTTAGCAACTGGATCGTTGTCAGCCAATATGCAAAACAATTTGTATTTGATGAGGTCATTGCTGCAACAAGGCAGGTAATTCAATTTGGTAAAAATAGTTGATTACCAAACCAGCAATGTCCGTGTTAGTTACAAAAAACGAGAACACGTACTTCGTAGTAGAACAATATCTTGCTATACAACCAATGAAGAGTAATTTGTAAAAAGTTATTTGTAAAAAATTGTTTGTAAACGGGATGATGAATCACTCGTAAGCAACTAAATCGTTGTCAGCCAACAAACAAAACAGTAATTAGTTTGTGCAGTAGTCGCTGCAACAATACTGGTAATAAAAGTTAATGAAAGTTAATAAAATTGATTACCAATCTGATAGTGTCCGTGTTTCTAGAGTAAAAAACGAGAACACGCGTTCCGTTTGTAGAATAGTGTCTTACAACACAGCCAGAACTTGTCTATAACTGGTTGCAACTGTGGAAGTCAAACTGAAAACAAGTAGACTAGTATAAGTAAAAATAGTTCAAAAATTTCAAAAGTTCCACGAAGGTGAGGTGAATTTCTTGTAGGTCCGACACAAAACAAAACAACCATCCAGGATCGAACAGGCCACTGAGAAAGTACTGAAAGAATTCCAACAACGAAAAATCACCAGTAACCAACAAATTCAGTAAACCTTGAATCCTGGAACTTCAATAAAACGTGCTTTATTCGAATAATGGACCAAAACAAGATAAAATACTTTCCGTAGGCACTAAGCGCTTTCACCCTGTCATCCTAGGGCATCATCAGAGTACAACAAATAGGCTGATCATCATCCCTTATATACAGAACTGATAACAATTAATTATACAATTTCCTAATTAAAACATTTCCTAATTAAACAATTATCTCCTTTCCTGCTCCCACCAGGCCAGTTCAGCCCAGACTCCCCAGACAGTAGCCACAGGGAATGCAGAGATCTAAGCAGTGGACTACCTCCACTTCAAAACCAGGGAGTTCTAAACCACCCCCTTATGGTAAGAACTCACAATGACTCACCTCTTCGACACCCTCCCTCTGCCCACCTTCACTTACCCCTTTCACGCAACCACCTGGGCCACCATTACCAGCTGGGTTTTCAACATAGTGTCTCAGGGATACAAATTTTCTTTCCACACCCTTCCAATTCCAAAAGGGTTCCCAGATCTACTTCCAGACCAGTGTGCAGAGGCGCAAAAGCAAGTCCTTTCCCTGCTCTCTATTAGGGCAGTAGAACACGTTCCTGCAGAACAGAAAGGCCAAAGTTTCTACTCCAGACTTTCTGGTACCCAGAAAAGAGGACACCTGGCACCACATCCTCGATCTATCCATTATAAACACCTTCCTGGTGATCCCAAAATTCAAAATGCTCACCCTCCAGCATCTGCTACCCATGCTCTCCAAGGATGCTTGGCTAGCCAACCTAGACCTAAAAGAGGCCTACCTTCACATTCCTGTCAGGGAATCATGCAGGAAATGTCTCCGTTTTAGGGCAGGATCTCATCACTTTCAGTTCTCTGTGCTTCCCTTTGGCTTATCTACTGCTCCCAGAGTTTTCACAAATGTCTGGCTCCGGTCATTGCCATTTGCAAACAAAGGAATATCCAGATTTACCCATACTTAGACGACTGCCTAATTCAGGCAGACAGCTAGGAAAAACTGCTCAAGACGACTGCCTAATTCAGACAGACAGCTAGGAAAAACTGCTCAAGCATCTGACCTTTGTAAAGTTCCTACTAACCTCCCTAGGGTACACAATCAACAAAAAGAAATCCAAACAGCTACCCACCCAAAAGATTATATTCCTGGGAGCAAGCCTGGACACAGCATCCCAGATGGCATTCCTTACATCAGAAAAGCAAACTTTCCTGGCAGCCTACTTCTCTCAACTAGCCAGCAGACCCCAGCTATCTGCAAAGAAAATTATGCAAGCTCTGGGGTTCATGGCATCTTGTGTCGTACTCATTCCATATGCCAGATTGCATATGAGGAAACTTCAGTGGTACCTAAAAAGCCTTTGGTGTCAACACTCTTTAGACCTGGAGACTCTTATACCTATGATACCTTGCCTCAGAAAAGATTTTCTTTGGTGGGTAACAGCATGCTCCCATAAAAAGTGACTACCTTTCTCACCACCACCACCCCCCCACCCCCGCTGCCCAGACCCTCACCACAGACGCATCAGACTGCCTGGGGTGCACACCTGTATGGCAGATGGAGCCCACAGCAAATATATCTGCACGTCAACCAAAACGCGATGATAGCTGTCCAGCATGCCTTTGCAGCTTTCAAGCCCCTTCTCTCCCCAGGGGCTCTCCTGATCAAAACAGACAACACCACTTTGATGTAGTATATCAACAAGCAGGGAGGGACTCAGTCCTACCATCTCTGCAGGTTGGCCATGACCCTTTGGCACACAGCCTCTGCCATGCAACTCCACCTGTTAGCACAATTCCTACCAGGTTCTCTCAACTGTCTGCAGACCACTTGAGCAGAAATCTTGTGGATCCACACAAGTGGCAGCTCAACAGAAGAACCTTCACCGTAATAACTCAGAAATGGGGCACCCTGAAGTTCAACCTCTTTGCCTCCCACACCAACCATCAGCTCAGCAAGTTCTGCACCAGGGAGCATCAATGCATGGCTTGGAAAGTGGATGCCCTGTCCTTCCCTTGGATCAATCTATCGGTCTATGGTTTCCTACACTACCTCGCATCCCCAGGGTACTGCTCAAAATACAGGAGGAAAAAC
Source organism: Protopterus annectens (assembly GCF_019279795.1). Lineage (NCBI taxonomy): Eukaryota > Metazoa > Chordata > Ceratodontiformes > Protopteridae > Protopterus > Protopterus annectens. The sequence continues at coordinate 1,777,241,452 of NC_056743.1, forward strand.
CAAGGACAATTCTAATAACTCCAGACTGGCCTCGCCAGCACTGGTATCCCTTGCTCCACAGCCTGTCCCCACTGCCACCATGGCATCTTCCTCAGATTCCAAACTTCCTGACCCAGAGGGAAGGGGAATTCATGCATCCCCAAATGCAGACACTTAATTTGGCAGCTTGGCTTATTCCCTAACCCCCAATCAATCTGCCAACCTCAGTAAACAGGTTCTAGATGTTATACGTGAGACCAGATGCCCTAGCACTAGAAAGTCTTATTCTGACAAATGGAAAAGGTTCTGCACCTGGACTCAGGCTAAGGGAGCCAATATTGCACAGCCCTCCTTCCCTCTCATCCTAGATTACTTAGCTGACCTGCTACACAGTGGCCTCTCTTTTTCCGCTGTTAAAATTCATGCCTCTGCTATCTCTGCTCATTTTCCCACTGAACAGCCCCTTTTTTCACACCCTTTGATCAAACAGTTCCTAAGAGGGGCTAGCAACTTGAGGCCACCCAGAAGAGCACTAACCCCAGCTTGGGACCTTAACTTTGTATTGGAAAAGCTCACCCTGCCCCCTTCAAACCAGCCTATTCAGCTGAGCTAAATATTCTCTACTAGAAGACAGCTTTCCTTCTGGCCATTACTTCAGCCAGAAGGGTCTCCGAGCTGCAAGCACTCATGGCTCTGGAACCCTTCATTGTCTTCCATGCTGACAGGGTATCCCTCAGGACTAACCCATCCTTCATGCCCAAGGTGGTGTCCAGTGTGGCTCTCAACCAATCCATTCATTAGCCTACCTTTTTGTCCTAACCCACAGAACAAGGGGGAAAGGATCCTGCACTTCCTAAATGTGCACATCCTAGATGTGCACAGACAGCTCAGATTCTATATAGACGGGACTAAATCCTTCAGAAAGTCTGATCAATTTCTGGTTATCTTTGCTGCAGGGGCTAGAGGGCAAAGCCGTCTCCAAACGGATAGCACACTGCTTCCATTTCTGCTACAAACAACATGGAAAGCCTCTCCCTAAGGGGGTCAGGACTCACTCCACCAGAACAACCTCCACCTCTGCAGTGTTCCTCAGAGGAGTCCCCACCAGGGACATCCTGGAGGCTGCCACCTGGACATCTGTTCACACCTTTACCAAACATTACCACCTGCCTATCTTCTCCAAATACAGGGCAGGGTTTGCCTCTGCAGTCTTGCAGGGCATCCTAGCCAGCCCCTAGTTTCCTTGACTGCCTCCACCCATTTCCTCAGCTTTGGAAATCCACCCAAATGTGATGACTGCAACAGTGAAACACCAAGAAAGAAGTACAGCTGAGTACACTTGCCATAAATGTAGATGTTCAAGTGTATTCGCTGTTGCAGTCCTGGTTTCCTCCTTCCATCCCCCTCTTCTTTCTTCTCTTTCCTTACAAGGGACATATTGGTATTTCCTTTCTACTGGTGGGGTTCTTCCACCAGAACCTGGCTGCCACTTGGGGCTCCTGACAGGTTAGTGCAAGAAAAACTGATGCAATGGCGTCAGCTGCCTTACTTTATACACTGACGACGTGACATCAGTCCTGAAGTGACAGCAACCGATGCAGAAATACTAAGCCTCTGGTATTTGGGTTTGCCGAGGGCTACCCTGGCAGGGATAACCCAAATGTGATGACTGCAACAGTAAATACACTCTAACATCTACATTTATGGCAAGTGTACACAACTGTACTTTGTCAGCCTCCAAGATTCTTGCTGCCCCTGGCTGCAAAAAGAAGACAGTTGTTACGGAGTCTTTGGATGTCCAGCCAGCTCCATCACTGCCTCAGTTATTCTTGGAAACCTCTGCTGTGGCCAAAACTGGTTCCTCAGACCATCCATCTTTTGGCCCTGGTCCCTTTGGTGTAGCTCCTTGGGAACCCAGTAAGGACTTTGATATAGGTGTGTTTTCTTTGAATTTAGGTTGCCCTCACCGGGCAAAGGGAGAGACACTTGTCAGCTTCAGGTATATCGCTTAGATGAGGTAAGATGTCTGATTCCCGGGCTGATGCTTCTGTCATGGGTTGGCCTTTTTCCAGAGAATCTCCTAGAAAGAAAAAAACAGAAACTTAAACTTGTCTCTTGTCTTGTATCTTTAATTATGGGCAGGGAAGACTTGCTGGGATTTGCTAAGGAATTTCCCTCTGCTTTAAATGTGTTAAGTCCTGGTTCCTCACTACCTGTTCCTAGAAAAAGAAAACAATTTCCCTCACAATCTAACAGTGATTTCCAGTCAGATTAGCAAGGGGAAGGGGTGTGTGTGTGATTCTTCAGTTAATTATCCTCAGTCTGAAGACTCTGATTCTGAAGAAAGTGTTTCTTCATATTTCCCTTCAGAAGAATTATCTTTTTCTGATGCTGTCAACAAAATGAGAACTTACTTTCAGTGTGAACAATATCCCAGTGAAAGATTTGTTACAACTGGAGTTTCCCCTGCATGTGGATGTTCTTCCCATGTTGTATGCCTTTGAGGGTGATGTCCTTCAAGAATGCAACTGCAGTCCTTACATATGGGTTGTCCTGCCTCAGGCAGCCCTCAGTCGGCCGGATTCCAAAGTCTGGGTCCGACGTCGGCTGATGTCGCCTCCTCCCCGACGTCAGAGCGGCTGGGGTATAAAAGTATCAGCCGACGCCATCTTCCTCAGTCTTTCTTGCCACGCGGTGCCCGAAGCAGAAGCAGTTCGCAAGTGCCGGTCGGTCAGCTCCTGTGTTTTTCGTATCCGAAGTCATCAGAAAAGCTAAGTACCCCATTGGGGATCTTTTTCTTGCCTCAGCCGGTGTCAGAAAAAACTGAAAAAGTTAATAACTGTTTGTCTTGTGGTAAACAAATACCTCATAAGGATTTCCATTCTTACTGCCTCCCCTGCCTTGGCCCAGACCACGACGTCTCGGCCTGTGCCGCCTGTGCTTGCTTCAATAAGCGCACACTCAGGCGCCGGGCAGAGTTTGCTGAAGACTTTTTTGGCGACAAATTCTCCTATACCATGCCGTCGGAACAACCGACACCTCATATTTCCAAAAAACGGAAGGATCGGGACCAACATCCTCGGCCCGCGACTTCCACCGGCTCCACGCCAAAAATTACCGTGAGTGCATCGGTCTCTTCTGAGGCGGTTGTACCACCGCTCCGGACCGACGACACCGCTTTACCGATCACTCCGGCCCCGGAGCCTGTGCCGGTGGTTGATTTTTCTCCAGATTCTGAAGCCCAAGATTTACCGGCGACCATACCAATGGACAAGGTTACTCCAGCATGTGGGGCAGCTAGGCCCCCTATGTCTATGTCTATCAAGGCCTACACCCGTGCTAAGGCTGCTAGCCAGGCTAAGTCTCACCCTCCTAAAGCTCTGCCTCAGCCCACTACTGATAAACAAATCATGTCTTTAGCTGCAGATTTAATTTCCTTAATCAGAGGCTCCCAGGCCCATCCTGAAAGAGGATCTCAGCCACCTATTGACAAAAGGCCCAGGGTTGAGCATACTGACACCCTTTCTTCAGATGAAGCCTCTGGTGACTCTGATCACTCAGATATCCAGGAAGAGTCCTTCCAGGCCTATGAGGATTCTGATGCGGAGGATTTTATCCCCTCTGCCTCCCCTCCTGAGGATATTTGATTTGGGGAAGTTCTTCACTCCATGAGGGAGCACTTTCAGTGGCAAGGCCAGGAATACTCCGACTCCAGGAAACTGCTTCGTACCTTCCTTAAGCTACCACAACACAGGCCTTTAGCTATCCCTCCAGTGCTTGATGTTCTGGATGATGTGTACTCAGATTCGAGTGCTTCTCCTGATTCTCTCCCTCCTGCTCCTGTCAAGCCGGACAGATACTACAGGGTTCCTGAAACTCATAAACATTTCTTTAAAGCCCATGCTGTTGATCTAGAAACCATTTCCTAGGGGCCCAAAGGGGTGACTGCATCCACGGCCAAGAATCCCTTGCCCTCAGACAGGGAAGCTAGGTCCCTGGAGAGGTGGGGCAAAAAGGTTTATACCTCAACCACACTGGCTATGAGAGCCCTCAATTGCCTTTTTCATATGTTTCAGTATCAGGATTTCTTGATGGATGATTTGCAGAAAAGGTTAGCCTCTCCTGAGCCTTTAGATAGGAAGGCCTTGCAGGATGTGGTTCACAACACTCAGCAGGTTAGCAACCATTTTCTTCAGTGTGGATATGATGCATTGGAAGCTTCATGTAGGGCAGCTATGACAGGGGCCGTCATACGTAGACATGCATGGTTAAAAGAACAGCCATTACCAGATCATGTTAAAGCAAAGCTTCTAGATGCACCTCTGGAAAAACACAAGCTATTTGGTACTAATGCTCAGGATGTGTTGAAATCAATTGAGGAAAAGGCTAAATCAGTGCAAACAGTCAAGGATTTCCTCCAGGTTCAGCCTCCTAGGTTCAGCAGGAATTGGCCTTCTAAGAATTGGTCCTTTCCGGACACTGACAAATTTCAAAGGGGAAAAAGCAGGCGTGCCCGAGGAAGAGGGCAATACAGAGGCTCCTACAGGGGACGCCAATGGCAACCGACTAATCAGAGAGGTGGCGCGGGGACTTCCCCTGCCCCACAGGGACAATCACAATGACTTGCCTTTGACACCGCCGACCAAGGCTCAAAGAGAAGCACCTTTAGGCGGAAAATTATCCTTATTTTCAAAAAACTGGCGCATTTTAACAAAGGACAAGTGGATTCTGGACATAATAGACCAAGGCTACAGGTTCCACTTCCATACGTTACCAACAAGACAAGGCATGCCAAACCTGCCACATAATCAAAGGGCAGAGGCATTCGAACAAATTTCAAAGCTGAAACAAATCAAAGCAATAGAAAAGGTTCCTCCTCAGGAACAAGGCCAGGGATTTTACTCAAGACTGTTCCTTGTTCCAAGAAAAGAAAAGCAATGGAGACCTATACTGGACTTGTCCGCTCTAAACACTTTTCTCATTGTACCAAAATTCAAAATGCTGATGCTACAGCAACTCCTTCCCATGCTGGGCAAGGGGTCTTGGTTGGTTACTCTGGACCTCAAGGAGGCATACCTGCATGTCCCAATCAGACACAGTTGTAGAAGATACCTCAGATTTCTTACAGGTTCAGAGCATTATCAATTCTCAGCATTGCCCTTTGGCTTATCTACTGCACCCAGAGTATTCACGAAATGCCTGGCATCAGTAATTGCACATTGCAGACTCCAGGGGATACAAATATACCCTTACCTGGACGACTGCCTTATACAAGCGGACAGCAAGCAAGCCTTGACAAAAAACTTGAATTATGTCATTCACTTACTACAGGCTTTGGGATACACAGTCAACTTACAAAAATCAAGACTACTGCCATCCCAACAAATAACTTTTCTAGGAGCCAAACTAGACACAGAATCTCAAATGGCTTACCTCACAGAAGAGAAGCAAGAACAACTACCACATTACTTCAAAAGCCTAGCAAAGCTCACCCAGATGACTGCAAGGAAAATCCTGCAGGCCCTGGGTTTCATGGCATCTTGCATTCTACTGATTCCACTGGCAAGACTACACATGAGAAAACTACAATGGTACCTAAAAAGTTTATGGTCTCAACACAGCCACAACTTAGAAGCAATTATCCCACTCATCCCATGTCTACAAAGGGAATATTTGTGGTGGGCCCAAGCAAGCCAGTTAAACAAAGGTATGCCTTTCAACAAGCCTCAAACAAGCCAAACCGTTACAACAGACGCCTCAGACCATGGATGGGGGGCGCACATGGAGGGCAGATGTATTCAAGGGCAATGGACTCCCCAGGAAGTACATCTGCACATCAATCAAAAAGAGATGTTAGCAGTAATGCATGCAATCGAGGCCTTCGGAAAATAACTTCAGCAGGGTCATCTGCTAATAAAGATAGACAACACCACTGTTATGTGGTACATAAACAAGCAGGGAGGTACTCATTCTTACCCCCTTTGCAGACTAGCAATGACTCTTTGGGAAAAATCCCTGAAACTGAACATACAGCTGCAATCCCAGTTTGTTCCGGGCAGGGACAATGTTCTAGCGGACAGTCTAAGCAGAAACATCCTGGATCCACACGAATGGATGTTGCATCCAGACATTTTTGCACAAATAACTTCTGCTTGGGGGAGGCCGGACGTAGACCTCTTTGCCTCCCACCTCAATCATCATCTGAGAAAGTTCTGCACAAGGTCACATCATCCACAAGCCTGGAAAATAGATGCTCTCTCATTCAGCTGGAACTCTCTAACAATCTATGCATTCCCACCTCTACCATTGATGACCAAGGTGTTACTGAAGATCAAAGCAGAGCAACCGAAAGGCATCTTAATAGCTTCAGATTGGCCAAGACAGCACTGGTATCCACTACTAAAGAGCATAACTTGCACCAAACCGTGGACCCTGCCTCTATGGTCTCCACTCTTGACTCAGCACAATTACCGGACGGTTCATCCAAACCTGCAAACTTTGCAGCTGACAGCTTGGAGGGTCCCATGATTTCTCTGCATATCTCTTTCTCCAAGGAAGTTCAACAGATATTATTAGAAGCACGCAGACCTTCCACCAGAAAAGCTTATTCAGCCAAATGGAAGAGATTCAGCATCTGGAATACCAACAAGGGACAGGATGCATCAGTAATGAACATTCCACAGATATTGGAATACTTGGCAGACATGCTGCATAATGGACTTCCTTTTCTTCCATAAAAATACACGCTTCAGCAATTTCAGCAAGATACAACACCGATCCTCCTGAGTTCTCACATCCTTTGCTAAGACAATTTCTAAGAGGGGTAAAGAATATCAAACCTCCCAGAAAACCACCAGTGCCTGCATGGGACCTCAATTTCGTGTTGGAAAAATTAACTCTTCCTCCCTTTGAGCCAGCAGCATCTGCAGAATAGCAATTTCTTTCCTGGAAAACAGTTTTCCTGTTGGCAATAACCTCAGCAAGGAGAGTTTCGGAGATACAGGCCCTCATGGCAGTACCTCCATTCCTCATTTTTCATCAGGACAGGGTTTCTTTAAGAACCAGTCCTTCTTTTATGCCAAAAGTGATATCCAGGGTGGCTCTAAATCAAGCAATTCACCTGCCTACTTTCTTCCCCAATCCTCAAAATAAAGGGGAAAAGCTGCTGCACACTTTGGACATTCACAGACAACTGCGCTAATACTTGGACAGAACAAAGGCCAACAGAAAGTCTGACCAACTATTTGTAGCTTACGCTCCTGGAGTACAAGGAAAAGCAATTTCCAAACAAACAATTTCAAAATGGATTGGACGTTGCATAAGATTTTGTTATTCCTACCATGGAAAGGGTGTGCCAGCCAATGTCAGACCACACTCCACCAGAGCTACAGCCACCTCCATAGCCTTCCTAAGAGGGGTGGCTACAAAGGACATTCTAGAAGCTGCTACATGGAGCTCCGTGCATACATTTTCCAAGCACTACAACCTCCCCTTATATTCCAGATCCCGAGCAGGCTTTGCTTCGGCAGTCCTGCAGGGCATCTTAGCTACACCATCCTTATCTTAGAGCCTACCACCCCCAGCTTGGCTATGGTATTCAACCCATATGTAAGGACTGCAGTTGCATTCTTGAAGGACATAGTACAGTTTTGTACCTACCATAAATGTAGATGTCCGATAGATATGCAACTGCAGTCAGGTTTTCCCTCCCTTCTTCCTCTCTGTGCATTGGGTCCACTTTCCTCCTTTTATACTTAGCTGGGGGATATCTGTTATGGTGTATCTGTTTATTGCTATTGTGTATGTCTGGAATTTTTTATCCAGTTCTATTTTTAGCCTTCCTTGGAGGGCACCTGGCATCTGGGGCAAGAAACACTGAGGAAGATGGCGTCGGCTGATACTTTTATACCTCATCCGCTCTGACGTAGGGGAGGAGGCGACATCAGCCGACGTCGGACCCAGACTTTGGAATCCGGCAACCGAGGGCTGCCTGAGGCAGGACAACCCATATGTAAGGACTGCAGTTGCATATCTATCGGACATCTACATTTATGGTAGGTACAAAACTGTACTTTTTCTTAACTGCTTGCATTGTCTGACAGTCATCCTCCTTCCCCAAGAAGTTTAACATGTTATATAAAGTACCTTAGACTCATAAACTATTGATGTTATGTAGTCCTATCTCACCTACATTCTTACATGTGGGTTCAGAGCCGAATATTGGCTCCAACCCGGCCGATTTTACTAGCTCAAAGTCTCTCATTGGCTGGGCTAAGTGGGTATCCCATAGTGCACTGCTCCATATCCCCAGATCTCATTTGCCGCTTGTGTAGCTCAGACCTGGTCTTGTTTGGCTGTGGCTAAGTACCTTCTTTTTTGCTATTTCTCTTAGAGAAATTTGATATTTCATACCCAAAAGCTATTTTGATAGCTATTTCTTGTTGCTGTTGCTGTGTTTGACTGTGGTAGTTGTGTTTTTTGATATACCTAACTGTTCCAGCGAGCTAGGCCCATTTTAGTTAGAGGACCTAGTCCTCCCCTCTGTTAGATAAACTTTTAGTGTGATTGTGTTTGTCTGTGTGTCCCATAGAAGAACCGTTTCTGTTAGAGGTTCTTATAGGTTCATAGGTTGGTACTGAGCTATCTGCCCGAAGGCATATATTAGCCCAGCCACGTTGTGCGGTATTCGCCGCCCCTTTAGTAGTTCCCTAGACACTTGTACTAGCAGCTAGTACCCTTGGCCCCTATCTGGTAGTGCTGTTGGTGTGATCCCCGGTGTGAACTTTGTTACCCATCCACTCATCAAGGTTCCTCTTGAAGAGTGATAGTGAGGGGCTCTGTCATATGTAGATTGGGAAACCTGTTCCATAGTAAGGGAAGTCTCTGTGAAGGGAATCTATCCCTCCAGTATGTTCTATTCATTGTTGTGTTATATTGTGTCGAGTAGAGTTTTTTCTGGTGTTTGTGTGTTGTTCCCGCCCTTTTTTGTGTTTTGTGTCTAGGTGGTTTCGCTTAGCACTAGTTATAAGATGTCCAAGTATCAAAAGGAGCGTAAGTCTTCTGGCTTTAAAAAATGTTCCAAGTGTAGATATAAGATGTCCATCACGGATGCACACTCTGTGTTTACTGCCTTGGAGCCATCCATTTACAGGAGTCGTGTCGCTTTTGCCACGCGTTCAGTCCTAGGGTGCTCCAGAAGAGAAAAAATAAATTAATATTAAAGGGACTTCTAAAACCGTCGTTTGAGGAAACTATAGACTCTGCTTCCAGTTCTCAGTCAAAATCCAAAGCTTCCAAGGATAAGAAAAGGTCTCCAGCTCCATCTGCCTCTTCAGAGCCTCCGGAGAAGATTACTGTTTTGGATTCTACCTCCTTGGCTCCACTGTCCTCTGGACCGCAGGAGATGTCAGTGTTAACTGAATCGGCATTTCCTCCTATCATTCTTGAACCCATTTGGAGCCGGTCGTCCAGTGTGATGTATGGTTCCCCTGACAAGCGATCCCAATCTCCATCGCTCTCCTCCAAATCCTCCAGGCTTTCTGATTTGGATGTTGATAGGTTGGTGCAGAGGCTCCTGCAATCGCCGGTGTTGGCTAAATTGTTCTCTGCTCCGACCCACTCTGCTCCGGAGCCAGTTCCTATGACCGTTTCGATGATTCCTCCTCCAAGCACATCTTTATCGTCGGAGCCAGTATGCTCCTCTCCGAGTGATGTTCCTGTGCTGGTTCTGATACCCCCTCAGGGTCTATCAGTGCCGACCTTGGCTCCGACCATGTCTGTTCCATCCACAGGGTTCGGGACTCGGGTCTCTTTGGTCGGGTCCGAGGGGGATACTTTGGGACATCTGTCGGTTCAGAGTCTCCCACTCGGTGCATCGGCTCGTGGGACCTCGGTCGTGGCCTTGGAGGCCGGCCGGTCCTTGGACTTGGGGGGGGGGGGGTTGGCCTTCGAGGCCATGTGGAGCGTGCTGGCCAGATCGTCAGCTACATCACCGGGTCAGTCATTCTGTCCCCCACCACCCCGGCGAGAGCTTCTGATACTCGCCTATCAATGGATAGTAGAACGCCAGGCCCTAAGGATACCCCCATGAGCGGTCCCCAACTTTCTGAGGGTCTCCCAGAGTTCGTGCAGGAGGAGCCTCCTAGAAAAAAATTGTGCAAGAGGAAGCACATAGACTCCCAGGATGAGTCTCTCATCTCGGATACTGACCTCGAGGAATCGGAAGGGTCCCCCAAGTCATCCTCTGATGAGGTTTCCTTCTCCGATATCCTGGAGATACTGAAACAAAGAGGTGACTGGCCTTCCAAAGCTCCTTCTGAGAAGGAGTCAGTATTCCTTAAGGCTTTTGGTGCTCAGCCCTCTGCCCTCCTGGGTGTCTCCACCCTTCGACTAACTTCTTGACCTCATTTGTCGAAGAGTGTGGGAAAACCCAGATTCTGTGGAGCCCGTGCCCAGGCGTCCCAACAAATTCCTTTCTGTCCCCCCAGGGCAAAGAGTTTCTGTCAAAAGGAGTCCCTGTAGATGCCATGGTGGTGTCAGCAACCACCCAGAAGGAAGTAGCAGAGTCTTCTTCATCCGTCCATCCTCCTAACAAGGAGTCTAGGACCATGGATCGGTACGGGAAGCGTACCCTATCTTCAGCAACCTTCACTCTACGGTCACTGAATTATCTGTCTCACTTCACTCTGCTCCAGAGAGATCTCCTCAAAGAGTTGGGAGATACTCTTGCGGGTAACATACCTGAGGCGGTGGTGCAGACGGTTAACACCCAGGTCTCTACCCTCAACTCCATTGCTAACTCAGCCATGCGTCTCATTTCGTATGCAGCCGAGAGCGAGAAGGCAAGCCTGGCTGCGCCTGTGTCACTTTGTGGAGGCCTTCAAGTCTTCCTTCACTGATGCCCCATTTGACGGTTCCTCCTTGTTTGGGACCAGAGTGAAAGACACCCTCACCAGGTGCGAGCAAGAGGGAAAGACCCTGTCTGCCATATGGGTCCATTTTTCCCTTCCTTCTAGGCCTTATCCCAAGGCCCAGCAGGGGGGGGGTTCAAGAAATCAGAGTTTTTTCCTGCCGCACAAGGTGAACCCCCCTCCAGAGGCAGGGGAGGGGGCGGTTATTCAGGGAGACGTTGCCCCAGAGGCAGAGGGGGCCCCCCGCAATTCGGGAGACTGCGACTCCTTTCGTGGCTCTCCATACTCTCATTCCTGAGGGTGTGCCTGACTGCGCTTATCCGGAGCCAGTCGGGGGTCGAATTTCCTTATACCCGGAAGCCTGGGAGAGCATTACCCAAAGCCTGGGAGAGCATTACCCAGGACCGATGGGTATTGCGAATAATTTCCGGAGGTTACCTCATTCCATTCTCTTCAGTACCCCAGCCAATCAGAAAAATCCCAGACGTTCCACCCAGTCAAAGGGATCAAGCAGCCTCGGAGGTCTCGCAGCTGCTAGAAAAAGGAGCCATCCAACATGTCCCCTCAGACCAAATCGGATTAGGGACGTACTCAAGATTCTTTTTGGTGCCGAAAAGAACAGGGGACCTGAGACCTATACTAGATCTCAGTCAACTCAACAATCACGTACACAAGTCCAAGTTCCGTATGGTCACACTACAATCCATTCTCCCATTGTTGGGAGAGGAGGTATGGATGTGCTCCATCGACCTCAAGGATGCTTACTACCATGTCAAAATGGACAGAGCATCCAGGAGTCACCTATGCTTCCGGCTGGGAGCCAGTCACTTCCAGTTTCGAGCCCTGCCCTTTGGTCTCACCACAGCCCCCAGGGTGTTCACCAAATGTATGGCGGTGGTGATGGCTCACTTGAGACGTCAGGGATTCCAGGTGTTTCCGTACCTGGACGACTGGCTCCTTACCGCCCCCACCAGGCATCAACTAGTTCAGACCAGGGATGCTACCATCAGTCTATGTCACTAGTTGGGCATAACAATAAACTGGAAAAAATCTGCCTTATTGCTCTCACAGCGTGTCACCTTTATAGGAGCAGATTTAGACACCATTCAAATGCGAGCATTCTTACCGCAAGAAAGGATCACAGTATTACAACAACAAAAACACATGCTGATGCCCCTGAGACGAGCGAAGGCAAGACTGGTCCTCCAACTCCTAGGGACCATAGCAGCAACCATCATGTTGGTCCCTCTAGCGAGATTACACATGAGACTTCTTCAATGGCTCCTCTTTGTTCAATGGTCTCTCCAAAGACTCCCACTATCTCATCCCATCTTATTCACGGACAGGTGCAAGCAGGACCTCTGTTGGTGGCTGTGCACCAACAATTTGAACGGGGGAAAGCCCTTCTTTCCACCCGTCCCTGTTGCCACGGTGACCACGGACGCCTCCCAGATGGTGTGGGGGGGACATTATCTTGGCAGGACAGTCCAAGGCACATGGCAGGAACACGAGATACATTTGCATATAAACATCCTGGAGATGAGAGCAGTGCTTCTTGCGTTGCAGGAACTTCAGTTCAGAAAGTTCTTCCTCTAGGGACTATTGCGATACACTCAGACAACATGTCAGTAGTGAGGTATCTCAACAAGAAAGGGGGAACCTGGTCTTACCCTCTGTGCAGAGAGGCTATGCGAGTGTGGCATTGGGCAATAGTTTCCCAATGGCTTCTGGTGGCAGCGCACATTCCGGGGAAGTCCAACGTAATAGCGGACAGGCTAAGCAGAGCTATCCTCATGCCTTATAAGTGGTCCCTGAATCGCCTGGTTGCAGAGTGAACCAGCAGATGGGGGTCAGCCTTGCTGCGACCTTTTTGCCAGCCCTCTTGATGCGAAATGCAGCAACTACTTCATGCTGATCCCCCCACAGGGGGAATTACCCAGGGACGGTCTGGTTCATGATTGGCCCTCCGGTCTGCTTTATGCTTTCCCTGCGTTTCCCCTGCTGTCAAGGGTGATTCAGAAAGCGCAATCCTTGGGAAGCAGAATGATTCCGATTGCTCCACACTGGCCTCGTCAAGTCTGGTTTCCCTTTCTTCAACCATACATTGTGGACACTCCTTGGATTCTGGACCCTCAACCACATTTACTGACACACATGGGACAGCTCCACCCCTCTCTGATGACCCTCCGGTTGACAGCCTGGCTACTCCATTTCCATCGTTAGTCAGACATCATAATTTTTCACCGGACGTGGTCCATATATTATCGTCCTCTCATAAGCCATCCACTAGAAAGATTTATTCTAGTAAATGGAAAAGGTTCTCTATCTGGGCATATACTAGAGGCATTGATCCTTACACAGCTCCAGTAGATTCATTTCTGGAGTTCTTGTCTATGCTTTTTTATCAGGGGTCCGCATCAGCCACCATCAAAGTTCAGCTGGCAGCGATATCTAATTTCCATGTAGCGAATGAACCTAGTCTCATGGCACACAGACTATTCAAAGCATTCCTTAAAGGTACTCTGTTGCTTCGTCCCCCACTGTCCGAACCTATCATGCCCTGGGATCTCAATTTTGTTCTACAAGCCCTTACTTTACCACCCTTTGAGCCTGCAGCTACCTGTGAACTAAAATTCTTGACATGGAAAACAGCATTCTTAGCAGTCACTTCAGCGAGGCGGGTTTCGGAAATTCAAGCCCTCTCCATCAAACCCCCATATTTAATCTTCCATAAAGATAGGGTCTCTCTTAGACCAAGTCCCTTGTTCCTTCCTAAAGTGGCTTCCGTGTCTAACATGAATCATTCCACTGAATTGCCTGTTTTCTTCCCCCACTTTTCTAAAAAGGCAGAATTTAGATTTCACCATTTGGATGTACATAGACAGTTATGCTTCTATCTACACTGGACAAAAGATATCCGGAAATCTGACCAACTCTTTGTCTCCTTTTCGGAAAACCGAATGGGTTCTCAGGTATCCAAGGTCATGCTGTCTAAATGAACAGCCAGTTGTATCTCTTTCATCTATCAGGCAGGAGGTAAAAATTTGCCATTTCCATTCAAGGCACATTCTACTCTGGCTGTTTCTACATCCACAGCCTATCAAGCTAGATTGTTAATGGATGATGTGTGTGCTGCAGCTACTTGGGCTTCTCCTCACACTTTTGTTTCTCATTACAAATTGGACGTGGTCTCCAGGGGCAGGTCTTCCTTTGGCTCCACAGTTCTCAGGAGTATTTTCCTATGAGCCACCCAGGATGTAGGTGCTAGGGACGCTGTCCCACGGGTAAGAATGTAGGCGAGATAGGACTACATAATATCAAGAAGTTATGTACTCACCATAATGTTCGATGTATGTAGTCCATCTCTCCTCACGTTCTTACTTACCCTCCCACCTTCCCCCTGCCTGGAGGATTTGGAGGTTAGGTTGTCACCTACAGAGTCCCTTTGATTAGTCTATTGTTTATATGGATGTGATGTGTGTATGGAGTACAAATGATTTTTGCAGCAAACTAGATCTGGGGATATGGAGCAGTGCACCATGGGATACCCACTTAGCCTAGCCAATGAGTGGCTTTGAGCTAGTAAAATCGGCCGAGTCGGAGCCAATATTCGGCTCCGAACCCACGGGTAAGAATGTGAGGCGAGATGGACTACATACACCGAACGTTATGGTGAGTACATAACTTCTAATTCCAAATCCAGTCTTGCAATGCTATCTTCATCTAGTGTTAAACATATTATAAATTCAAATCTCATTTGCTCTAACAAGGATGGAAAAGCTATTGACAGATTTGTGAGGAAAGCTTATTCCTCTGCTTCCTTAACTTTAAGAACTTTAAACTACTGAGCTTACATGGTAAACATTTTACTGGATTCTTTGGAGAACATAAAGTTAACTGTTGACCTTCTTTCTTCAGAGGTTGACTTTTTTTTAATTCCTTAGCATTGAGAAACAGATACTATTATTTCCAGAAATACTATTACTAACTAGTTCAGTTAAGATTTGGTTTATATTCTAAAAACCTTGCAGAAGACTGCAAAAATAAAAATTTTGAATTCTTGCCTGGACATTAAAAATGTCGTATGTGGGCCTTTTGCTTTGACGATTGAGAGAACTGATTCAAGGGGTCATTCACATTTCTTAACTCTCATTTTCAAAGTTCATTTAAAACTTTCCTTCCTTCTTGGGATGTTTTTCAGGAAATGGAGTGAACAAAGTTTCAAAAAGCATTGGCATGGAGGCTCAAATCCTCCCAGAACTAAGGAAGGTCAGAAAAGTGTGAAGGACTCCAAATCTCTCCCTGAGTCTAGATCTGTCTTCCACAGTGGCATCAATTTATCTGAGACTTGTCCAACAAGGTTACAGATACCAATGTTTATTCCTGTCCCCTTTTCAGTGGATTTCTCCTCATCTTTCTTTTTCATCTGTTCTCATTAGGGGTCGCCACAGCAGATCATCTGTTTCCATTTCTTCCTGTCCTCTGCATATTGCTCTGTCACACCAACCTCCTGCACGTCCTCTTTCACCACGTCCATAAACCTTATCTTAGGCCTTCCTCTTTTCCCTCTTACCCAGCAGCTCCGTCCTTAGCATCCTTTTCCCAATATACCCATCATCCCTCCTCAGCACATGTCCAAACCAGCACAATCTTGCCTCTCTGACTTTGTCTCCAAACCGTCCAACCTGAGCTGATCTTCTAATGTACTGATTCCTAATCCTGTCCATCCTTGTCACGCCCAGCGCAAATCTTAACATCTTTAACTCTGCCACTTCCAGCTGTGACTCCTGCCTTTTTGTCAATGCCACCGTCTCCAACCTATAAAACATAGCTGGTCTCACTACCCTCTTGTAGACCTTCACTTTCACTCTTACTGGTACCCATCTGTCACAAATCACTCCTGGCACTCTCTTCCACCCTGCCTGTACTCTTATTCACCTCTCTTCCACACTCACCATACTCTGAACTGTTGATTCCATGTACTTAAACTCATCCACCTTTGCCAACTCTTCTCCCTGCATCCTCACCATTCCTCTATCCTCCCTCTCATTTACACACACCTATTCTGTCTTAGACCTGCTTACCTTCATTCCTCTCCTCTCTAGAGCATATGTCCACCTCTCCAGGGTCTCCTCAACCTGGTCCCCACTGTCACTACAGATCGCAATGTCATCTGCAAACATCATAGTCCATGGGACCTCCTGTCTGATCTCATCTGTCACGCAAAACACCACCCCTCGCACGTACGGCTTGCCCGGCCAAACCAAAGTACGAAAAAACACCAAAGGCCAGCAAATACAGTTCCGAATGCTTTATTGAATATAGAAAGGTGCTTAAAAAAAGCACCAAAATGAAACCTAAGTCCTCAGACTAGTTTCGGCAAAGCCTTCTTCAGTGAGGAAAAGATAATTAATAAAAACAATTCACCAGTGAAAATAGTCCTTTTAAAGATACATGTAACCAATAGGAATTTGGTATGTTCCATATCATTAATTGATGCCTGGATATACACAACGGCTACAGTTATCATAGATAAAATACATATAGATCATGGCAAAGTATTAATAGGTTCATAGGTTTATACTAGGCTATCTGCCCTAAGGCATTTATAAGCCTAGCCCAAATTTTTGTGGCTTACGCCACCCCTTATATGAAAAAATACTGGGCCCATTAGTTTGTTGTGCCTCTGTCCAGCAGTGACACAGAGATGATTCCCGGGGTAAACCTACGATCTCCCATCCACAGGTCTAGATTTCTCTTGAACAGAGTCAGCGAGGTGCTCTGCCTCACATGGACCGGGATTTTATTCCACAGCATAGGGAGTCTCTGAGTGATAAATCTATCCCTCCAGCACGTCCTATTTATATCCGTGCTAAGGTTTAAGTCGCTTGCTCTAGTGGTTTTGGTGGATTTGGATTTTTTGAGGTGGAGCATGTCCATTAATTCCGGATTGGACATGGCCTTGTATGTCAGGCACATGTCACCTCTGAGCAAACGGTATGCGACTGAATAGAGCTGGAGTTTCTTCAATCTGGCAGCATATGACAGATTTTGGAGTCCCTTTATCCTTTTGGTGAGGAACTTTTGGGGTCTCTCCAATTGCTGCAGATGTCGGGTGAGATACATCCCGAATGGGGCATTGTACTCGATCATTGGTCTGATAAGTGAAGAGTACAGGGGAACAATGACCTCACTAGATCTGGATGTGAATCCCTTCATGATCAGGTGGGCAATGTAGAAGGTCGTTCTAACCACTTTAGCAATGTGAGTGTCAAAAGAAAGGCCACTGTCAACCTGGGTCCCCAGGTCCCTGATAACCTCTTCTGTGCTTAGTGGATTGCCACCTATATGGTAGCTTGGGGTTACCTTGTTTTTCCCGAAGGCTATGACTATACATTTTTGGCGTTTAACTTCAGGCCATGGCTCTGGCACCAGCTATCTGTTTCCGTGAGTCCCTTCTGAAGGATATCCGTGTCTGATGCACTTTCCACTATGGCCCAGTTTGCATTCGCCTGCAAACTTTGTCAGCCAAAGTCCTCCTATGTTGGCCTGTACTTCTGAGAAGTAGATGCCAAACAATAGGGGCCAAGGACCGAGCCCTGTGGGACACCACTTGTGACCGGCTTGGAGTCTGACACAGCGCCAGCAACTCTAACCCTGTGGGTTCTGTCCTTAAGCCAGTTTGCAACCCATCTTGTGACATATGGGTTTACATTTAAGCTGGTAAGTTTTTCTACAATACCCGAGTGGGGTATTGTGTCAAAGCCTTTGCAAGGTCAAGGTAGGCTGTATGGACTGCCTTTCCCTCATCAATGGCCTTGGTGACTGTTTCAAGAAGTCGACCAAGTTCAAAAGGCATGATCTTCCCTTGACAAAGCCAAACTGGGTCGGGTCCAATGTCTGCAAGTCCCCTATATCTTTGTTTATGAGCTCCATTATGATCCTCTCCATAGCTTTGCAGACTAGACTTGTTAAGCTTATGGGGGTAATTACCAGGGTCCGTGAGGCACCGCCTTTGTGGAGTGGGACAACAGTTGCCGTCGCCACTCCTTGGGCACGTATCCTGTGGTAAGGCTGAGATTAAACAGCTGCCTTATGTGCGGGTTTAATTCCTCATTTAGCTCGTGTAGCACACAGCCGGGGACACCATCCAGTCCCATTGATGCTGTGTTTTTAGCTTTAGAGAGAGCAGCTTTCACCTGCGCATTTGAGATGTCCGGGAGGCTACACTCGGCTGGGATAGTTATCTCTCCTTTAGGGGAGAGGGGTGAAGTTTGCACTGAACCTGTCTGCCAGTATGTTGGCAATGTCTGTGGGTTCAATGATTTTTGTATCATTTTGGACTAATTCTGAGCATATCTGGGAGTTTCCACCCAGGTTCCTAACATAGCTGAAAAAGGCCTTATGATTGTCCTTTGAATCCATGGCAATTTTTCTCTCAAAATTGGCCTTAGTTGATTTTGAGTGCTCGTATTTTTTACTAATAATGATCAGGGTGACTTCCCTTTTATGGATTTTGTTCTATCATGTAATAGCTTTCTCCTCTTATTGTAAAGTTTGTTAATGGCTGGGGTCCACCAGACTGGATGTTTGCCCTTTGTGGAAAGAGTCTTGGTTTTATTTGGGATTGCCTGATCCATGCAGTCCTGGAGGTGTTCATAGAAGGCATTTGTAAGGGCTTCCGCAGCTTGGGTTGTGGTTTCCACTGGCTCAGGGGCCTTGAAGGATACCACACCAGTCTTGAGTAGTGTGAAGTTTGCTTTAGAGAAGTTCTTCACTATGGTCTTTTTGTTTGGGGTGGGGGGATGTGGATTTCCAGTGAGATTAGTTTATGATCAGATCTCACCAATGAGGGATATACTTCCGTGTGGAGCATTTTGTCCCCATGTTTGTGACAATGAGATCTAGTATATTTTCTCCTCTCGTGGGAACAGTGACTAGCTGTTCCATGGCATTTGAATTTATGAACTCCAGGAACCGTTGGGCTAGAAAGTTAGGGCTTGAGTAATGTTCCCAGTCTATATTCGGGTAGTTGAAGTCACCCAATATGATGGTGTTTGGAGATACATTTATACCCTCCAGTGTCTTCAGGAAGGCTGTGTGGGGTTCCTGAGTTTGAGAGGGTGGCCTGTAGCATGCTACAATTTGTAGAGCAGTTTTGCCTATGGTTAGTTGCACCTGGATGGTTTCCGAAGCTTCGTGCGTTGCCACCAACCTGGAGGTGTAGGTATCCTTTATGAATATGGATACACCCCCTCCTTTTGTGGTGTGGTCCGGGTTTTGGGGCCGGAACGCATGATATGAGGTAAAACCTAATAGTGCCAGGGTGCTCTCAGGAGCCTTGAACCAGGTTTCAGTTACAGCACAGACATCGATGTTCTCCATACTGAGAAGGGCTTCGAGTGCGTGCATTTTGAGATTTAGACTTCTGGCATTGAGCAGCATTACCCTCAGTTTCTTCCCATTTTTGTTTTCTAGGGTGGTAGGTTTAGAATTTGAGCCTTGCCTAAAAAGGCACTATGGGGTGGCAAGAGCCTTAGCCAATATCCGGAATCCCAGGGTGACAGGTGCAAGCCGTCCCTTGCGAAGCAGCGTGGCTTGTCAAGCATGTCATCCCAGGCAGACAGACACTGGATCCCCTTTGAATGACACCAGACATTAAGCCAATTGTTAAAGCTGAACATCTTGTCTCTATATTGTGGCATCATTCTTGGTGAAGGAAGGATACTGCTCAGGGTTAGGGTCATACCTGCCTGGGCTACATAATCAGAGAGCTCCTCTGTCTCTTTTCATGTAGTCCAGGGAGGTATGTCTCGGGTCGTTCACACCAGCATGGACAATGACTGTGTCATATTTGTACTTGCCGTGGAGTGACCCGAGTGCTTGTGTTATGTGGCGGATTCTAGCGCCCGATAGGCAGCTTACTGTGACCCTCTCCTTGTTCAGCCTGGTGAGTGGGACGTCAGTGTGTCTGACTATGGAGTCACCTATGACAAGTATGTTTGGTGTTGTATTTGGCCTTAAGGGCTGTGACTGCTTTGCACACTGCTTTTGTGGTTTATGTGTTGCTTGTGGGGTGTCTTGAGGTAGCAGTTGTTTGGGTGTCTGCTTTGGAGGCCTCTGCTGTTTAGGTAAATTTTTACTCAGAGCCTCCGAGTATGTCTTTGTGTGTTTGTGTTTGATTCAGTGGAGTGGTTGCATTATGTGAGGCTGGTTTTGTGGTGTGTGTAGTTGCCTTCTCCTCCTGTCTGGTCTTGCCAGTCCTGAGTTGAGAGAGCTCAGCCTCCAGTTTGGCTAAATAGCTGCATCTCTCGCAAGTATTTGTGTTATGTGGGAGGAGGAGAGGGTTGTCTGTGTACATGAGGCAGTTATAACATTGCCTCAAGATTCCCGGATTCACCAGCCGGACCGGAGAGAAGATTGACAACTGACCTTTGGACATGCTAGAATAATATTGGGAATTCCTTAATTGAAAACAAGGGCCAGTGGGGAGTGAGGGTGTAGTGCTTTTAATTTTTAGTGCTGACTTATGTTAGGTCTTGCCAGTCCTGAGTTGAGAGAGCTCAGCCTCCAGTTTGGCTAAATAGCTGAATCTCTCGCAAGTATTTGTGTTATGTGGGAGGAGGAGAGGGTTGTCTGTGTACATGAGGCAGTTATAACATTGCCTCAAGATTCCCAGATTCACCAGCCGGACCGGAGAGAAGATTGACAACTGACCTTTGGACATGCTAGAATAATATTGGGAATTCCTTAATTGAAAACAAGGGCCAGTGGGGAGTGAGGGTGTAGTGCTTTTAATTTTTAGTGCTGACTTATATAATTGCTTTAGTGAGCAAGTGCCAGGTAACTTGAGTGCAATGTGTTACAAGTAACTAAATGCAAAAACGACAAACAGTAACTTTCTTTCAAGTGAAACAAGGAAATAAGTACAGTAAGCAATGCAGATATCACTAGTGATCCACAGAAGCTGAGAAGTTGATTAGGTGGAATTAGCTTCCAGGAAATAACAAGCAAACAAACAACAAGCATATAAACAAAGCTAGATTCAGCAGGCCTGGATCTAGTCTATGCTAGAGCAAACAAGGTGAACCAATTTCAGTAAGATACAGTTCAAATATTCAGGCACTATAAACCTTTAACCAGAAATTCCCAGCTCAGAAGGGCAGAGTCCAGCCTCTTCTCCCACAAGAGTGCAGACCACGAACCTTCTTAATGTAAAATAACTGGCCTGAAGCCCAAGTGCCTAAATCAGAACTAATACACTTGGACACTGGGCTCTCAATCAGCAGTTCCCAACTTAGAAGGATGAAAGCTACCTGTCCTGCCACCACAGTGCTTGCCACAAACCTTCCTAATGTAAAACAACTGGTCTGAAGCCCAAGTGCTTAATCCAAAAGACTTGAATGATAGCTACACTTTAATCAAGTTACAACCAAGCAGTAATAAATACCATTGAATACTTTAGAGAATGTCTGGATTAGTGCTCAAGTTACACAAACAAAGCTAGATCCAGCAGGCCCGAATCCAGTCTATGCCACAGCAAACAAGGCGCACCAACTTCAGTAAGAAACAGTTCAGATATGCATGCACTATAAGCCTTTAACCAGAAATTCCCAGCTCAGAAGGGCAGAGTCCAGCCTCTCCTCCCACAAGAGTGCAGACCACGAACCCTCTTAATGTAAAATAACTGGCTTGAAAGCCCAAGTGCTTAAACCAGAATTAATACACTTTTAGAATAACAGACACTGAGCCCTCAATCAGCAGTTCTCAACCTAGAAGGATGTAAGCTACCTGTTCTGCCACAACAGTGCAGACCACAAACCCTCTCAGTGCAAAACAAGTAACTGGTCCGAAGCCCAAGTGTTTAAACCAAAAGGCTTAGAATGAGTTACACCAAGCAGTAATAAATACAATTGAGTATTTTAAGATGATGCAAAAGTAAAAAGAAGTAGGTAAAAACACAAGTACAGTAAAAGCAGATGAAAATTTTTTTTTTTTTTTTTTCTTCTGAACAAGTGCTGAGATCAAAGAAACAGATTTGAGTGCTGAAATTAGAAAACTGGCTAGTTATAAGAAAAAAAACAAGCTAGAAGGCTTCCCTCAAACACAGAAGGGCTTGGGGGCTCAGAAGCCTACAAATAGTCTGTACCACTTAACAAGAAAGGCAGGAAATAAGCTTAATTTTTTTTTTCTATTTCCCAGATGCTCTCTTTGTACACAGTAGGAGTGCCTGAAATCAGAATATGATCTCACTGCACTCAGTTGAGTGAGCAAATGAGATGGGCCCAGAGGCAGGCTGAGGCGGGCAGTTCCAATGCCACTAAGATTAACACCAAAACAAAACAGGGCGGATGGGTGGGAATAACTGAAGAGCAGAATAACTTCAGTTAAAAATTCCTTCAACACTCAAATTAAATACTGTATTTTTTAAAAAAAAGAGCAGATAAAGGTACTTAAATTCTCTTATACGTCCAGTTGAATATAACCAAGTTCTTAGCTGGCCAAGCTGAAGTTTTA
Source organism: Protopterus annectens (assembly GCF_019279795.1). Taxonomy (NCBI): domain Eukaryota; kingdom Metazoa; phylum Chordata; order Ceratodontiformes; family Protopteridae; genus Protopterus; species Protopterus annectens. The sequence continues at coordinate 1,777,263,858 of NC_056743.1, forward strand.
AAGCAGGAATTATTTCACATGCACCAGTTTAAATATGCAAGGACAGGAAATCAAAGAATGTGGCTACCCCACACCTGTAATTACTAGCAAATAACAAAATTCAGCCAACACTAGCTTCAGTTCAAGTTACTGAAGAGCAGAATAACTTCAGTTAAAAATTCCTTCAACACTCAAATTAAATACTGTATTTTTTAAAAAAGAGCAGATAAAGGTACTTAAATTCTCTTATACGTCCAGTTGAATATAACCAAGTTCTTAGCTGGCCAAGCTGAAGTTTTAAAGCAGGAATTATTTCACATGCACCAGTTTAAATATGCAAGGACAGGAAATCAAAGAATGTGGCTACCCCCACACCTGTAATTACTAGCAAATAACAAAATTCAGCCAACACTAGCTTCAGTTCAAGTTACTGAAGAGCAGAATAACTTCAGTTAAAAATTCCTTCAACACTCAAATTAAATACTGTATTTTTTTTTAAAAAGAGCAGATAAAGGTACTTAAATTCTCTTATACGTCCAGTTGAATATAACCAAGTTCTTAGCTGGCCAAGCTGAAGTTTTAAAGCAGGAATTATTTCACATGCACCAGTTTAAATATGCAAGGACAGGAAATCAAAAATGTGGCTACCCCCACACCTGTAATTACTAGCAAATAACAAAATTCAGCCAACACTAGCTTCAGTTCAAGTTACTGAAGAGCAGAATAACTTCAGTTAAAAATTCCTTCAACACTCAAATTAAATACTGTATTTTTTTTAAAAAAAAGAGCAGATAAAGGTACTTAAATTCTCTTATACGTCCAGTTGAATATAACCAAGTTCTTAGCTGGCCAAGCTGAAGTTAATGATGTCATTCCATGTGTGAAATTATTCCATAAGGAATTTATAGGTGTGTATTCATCTGAAATACATGTATACAAAATACATGATATAACCTGGCATCCACACCAAAATCTAATGGTCCTGATCAATATGACCAGCTGTAAGTAACCAATATGGATAATATACCAAATGTACAAATGTACATGACAAAAATAATGGAGTTCTTGATGAGAACACTTGAATAGTTATGTGCACCAATATAATATATAAACTGAAACAAACAGTACTTGATGGACATGGAACTCCGTACACCCCAATGATCCAGCTAAGCTAACAAGAATTCAGCTCGATTTTATATATTATATTGGTGCACATAACTATTCAAGTGTTCTCATCAAGAACTCCATTATTTTTGTCATGTACATTTGGTATATTATCCATATTGGTTACTTACAGCTGGTCATATTGATCAGGACCATTAGATTTTGGTGTGGATGCCAGGTTATATCATGTATTTTGTATACATGTATTTCAGATGAATACACGCCTATAAATTCCTTATGGAATAATTTCACACATGGAATGACATCATTAATACTTTGCCATGATCTATATGTATTTTATCTATGATAACTGTAGCTGTTGTGTATATCCAGGCATCAATTAATGATATGGAACATACCAAATTCCTATTGGTTACATGTATCTTTAAAAGGACTATTTTCACTGGTGAATTGTTTTTATTAATTATCTTTTCCTCACTGAAGAAGGCTTTGCCGAAACTAGTCTGAGGACTTAGGTTTCATTTTGGTGCTTTTTTTAAGCACCTTTCTATATACAATAAAGCATTCGGAACTGTATTTGCTGGCCTTTGGTGTTTTTTCGTACTTTGGTTTGGCCGGGCAAGCCGTACGTGCGAGGGGTGGTGTTTTGCATTGCTGTGTTTCCTCGCTGTTGGCTTCAGTTCCCCACGCTGTCGGTAGGAGATGACTCCTTTCCTGACAACTTTTGCAGATTTCGATTCACCAGTGGTTATCGTGGATGTTATTTGATGGTTTGGAGTTGTGCAAACGCTATTTGAATCTTTTTGGGTGACAGTTTGTGTATTACTCCTTACGGAAGGGCTTTTATGTTGTGAATTACGAACGAGGCCTTTGTACAGGATTATATGACTCGTAGGTATTGCATGTGTTTTATATACGCAACTGGACCTGAGATTAATGTGGAATTCTGAAATGATCTACTTTATTTGGATTTATTTCAAACATGTGAAGCAAGTACGGTAACTTTTTCTATTGACTTTGTACTTTATATTGGTGGATTCTTCATGTTGATATCATTATCGGGGATGCGATTGAAATTGGTTACATGGGCCTATACTTATTTGACATCTATATAACCTATCACAGCAGGGGTATAATATTGATATCCCGATTCAGGGTTACTCTTATCGTGGTGTATTTGCTGTGTATTCTGCGTCTCTGGATCTACATATTTTCTTGATTGGGATGTGTCTACTTTGATGGGAACATTTAGTGCAACGTGGATGGAAATTAGACGCCAAGGTTTACTAACGGTCTTGCATTTACGTGGATTGTGATATGAACAACTATCTACTTCTTGACCGTTGCGAAGGATATCATTAAAGACTGGGTGAAATCACACCTTTATATACTGATTTGTCACATTTAATTTAAATATCAGTATTTACCTTTTGTGACATTTATATACTGCCTATTTTGGACATTGGATTTATGGACACTGTTGTCTTTACGTTTGTCAGTGTTTTAAACCTGCAGTGCTAACTTTGGTGGATGTATATTATAACACTGCATTTAATTCATATGGCATGTATATATCTAAGTGCTCTTGTACTGTTCTAGGCAGGAATTAGACAGCTGTGGATATTCATGTTTATATATTTATCTTATACACTGTTGATTTTGATTTTTCATGTCCCTGTTATACACAGTTATTCTGGCTGTTTGCCACTTTATTGTAGCCATAAACAGGGTTACAAGTCACAGCTGGTACATTATCTAAATGATTAAAAACATATATGATGACGCATTTTTGAGCACCACTCATAGTGATCCATAACTTGCTAACACATACGCATACTATCTAGGTGGATTGGATTTGATAATTTTACTGAATTCAATTTTTTCTTATATCAAAGATACCTTCTTTAGTTATAGGTACACTATAGGTATACCAAGAACATTTCGTGTTTTATAACCATTTACCTTGGGCCAACATTTGTTTTCTATATGTGATCTATGTCAGCCATTTTTTAAGACCATTGAATTTGAGTGGTCTGGTGGAATACCTTTGATTTATATGGAGCTCAATGTTTCCATTAGCATGGTTGTTTTCACATCTCCGTCTCAAATGATTTAAGATGGTTTACAGTATTTATGGGATCTAAATTTTGAGCCATCACTTTTGATAATTCCATTGAGACAATTTATATATTATGGTCTGCTATACCATTACTTTACTAGATCTTTAGTGGTGATTCCTTTGTCATTCCTATCTTGATTTTTTACCCTGAACTTTGTTTATATATACATATCAGACTTTATTCTTGGTGTATATATGCAGGGGTCAGTATTACTTCACTTATAGCTAGTTATTATTACAGCCATACTCGATTACTGTTGGTTTTTCTGACAATATTTCTTATGTGCTTGTGCTGTTTTCACATAGTCATACCACACTTCTTGGTCCAACAATATTTGTATATCAGGGGGTTTAGAGATTTTATGATGGGATATTGGTGTTCTGACTGACACTGTTTGAGGTCTGTCAGGCTGTTATATTCCAGACAGCATTCAAGATTTTTAGTGGCTATCTTTTTGCCATTCATAACTATATTTTTATTCCCTGGCACTCCGTGCATATACAGGTATCACTATTGCTTTACTGTCTATATAGATAGGTATCAATGACATTCTATTTACAGACAGTTATGATCATTAACTGACTCAAGTACTATCAGGGTTCTAGATATTACATCTCAGGTGCCTGTGCCCTTTTTGACACACTTATCAATATACTCCATGACTTAACACCATCTGTACATTATTGTTTTTGGGGATTACATTGGTCATTGGTGTTCTGACTGACGCTGTCTCTGGTCTGCTTGTTTTTCATTCTTTAGACCGTACATTTGATCACGAATTGGATTTTTTTCTTTGGACAGCCTATCAATACCATTTATATTCAATATGGAATTGGACCAAATACTGGACGGGTTGTGTGCTGATAGGGAAGATATTGCTATATTTGGTTTGGATCAAACCCCAAGCAACAACCTGAACCAAATTAACCCCAATACTGGTGGTGGTTGTGAATTGGCGTTCCGCAATTTGGAAAAAGGTCTTAAGGGCCTGAGAGCTAACATTTGGCATCTCGGACTCTTTAAAGCCTATTTACATAAAAATTTGGCACCAAGAGGTCTTCGAATCAAACTTCGCCCCCTAGTTGGCAGATCTGAACAGAGGCTGACAGATGAATGGGACGAGGCTCTAAGAAAGGGCTCTATGGTATTTATCAAAATTTTAACAGCCTATTATGAGAGGACAGTGGATTTATGTGTTTCTGAAGTCAAGGAACTTAGCGTTGAATGCCAAAAATTTCAGTCTAATCACAACTACCGCCAGTGTATTGATAGGTTGTCCAAGGAATTAACTACCTATGACAAAATGGTGAAGGATCGAAAAATTAAGAAATTCACCAGGGATGTCATGGATTATGAGAAGGGTCATCCCTTCCAAATACAAAGGACAGTGAGATTTCAGGACACGGGATCAATTGTGACCAGGGGCAGGTCTAGGAAGAGACCAAGGTCAATATTAAAATACAGAGACCAGAGTTACACAAGTACATCAGGGGAGGAGTTATCATACACTGACAGTGAGGGGGGAATGATGATTCATTCACCACTGAAAAAGAAAAGTCAACCACAGCTCCCCTTAGATATGGTAGGAAATCCAGAGGGGGGAGGAAACATAAGAACAGAAATAAGCACGGATTCGATGCCAGGATTAGTCCAGTCACTATTGACACAATAACCAAACCTTTTGAAAATGTTTTGAATTTGTCGGACCATGTACTTACTGAATATCAACACAGCATTTTGAATAAAGGATTGGGTTTTTCCCCAGCTTTTTTTCTGACCATTATTTAGTTTCTATGGATGTTATGGAATATTGTCGTAGACTTAACTTGCGTATTTTTTTCTCTGATCAGGATAATTCCACTTCTCAAAGATCCACTGAGTTTACTTTCCATAAATCTACTTTTCAACCGCCCATGAACAAACATGTGGGCATTTTCCAGCAAGCAGTACTCAAGGATCTACACTTTCCCCATTTTGAAAACAATATAGCCCCTGATAATATTACTTCTCAAGAAAAACAGGCACTTTCTGAACTCAGATCCAATCACAAAATAGTCATACTTCAAGCAGACAAAGGAGGAGTGGTAGTTATTCAAAATATGGACTATTATGTACAGGAAGGCCTTAGACAACTTTCTGATCCCCATTGTTACATGCAAATGGGGGTTGATCCAACCAACAGATTCAAACAGGACATTGATAAGTTTCTCAATCAGGCATTGGAGGAAGGGATAATCACAAAAAAGACTGTTCAACATCTTCAGGTTAGTGATCCTACCAAGCAGATCCTATACTTGTTACCAAAGATTCACAAATCTATTACACATCCTCCAGGTAGGCCAATTGTGTCTGGCCATGGTTCATTAACTGAACCATTATCGGCATTCTTAACGCAATATTTGAAACCACTTTTGACTCTGGTTAGAGCCAGGATACAAGACACAACCCAATTTCTCACTATCATTGCTGATACCCAATTGGATCCGGAGTGGCTCATGTGTACCTTAGACGTAAAATCTCTTTATACCAGCATACCACATTGGGCTGGACTTCAGGCTTTGGAATTCTGGCTCAACAAAGCTGAACTCTATCCACCTGGATTTAATACTTTACTAATATGTATGTCTGAGCATGTTCTCAACAAAAATGTTTTTTTATTTCCAAGGTGATTGTTATTGGCAATTGAGAGGCACAGCTATGGGTGCCTCCTTTGCCCCAATATATGCCGACTTGTTCATGGCTTATTTGGAAGAGTGTCTTATTTACAATCCCTTACACAACATTTATTTAGTTGAGATGGACATTTGGAGGCGATACCTAGATGATTGCTGGATGGTGTGGCGCGCAGATGTTGACTATTTGTTAGAATTTGTGGAACATTTAAACAACAATATATGGGGTATTGAATTTTCAATAACATACCATAGGTCTGTCATCGACTTTTTGGATGTCACTATATATCGTAATAGTGACCATACCCTTAACACTAAAATTCACAGAAAATATCCACAATTCAACTCGTTACTCCTTGCTTCTAGCATGCACCCACGCCACACCATCCGCAACATCCCCAAATCTCAATATTTACGAATTAAACTTATTAATTCCTCAGTTGTGGACTATGAGACAGCCAAGCTTGATTTAAACACCAGGTTTTTGGATAGAGGATATTCCAGTTTTGATATTGAATCAGCCAGGATCTGGACAGACCAACAAGAGCGACACTCATTGTTACAATACAAAGATAGGAAAAACCGTACGAAGGATGAGAACATCAGATTCATTACTACTTTTGGTAGAAATCATCAACTTGTGAGGAATATACTCAACAACAATTGGAACATTTTGTTAGCTAATGATTATCTCCATCACAGTTTGGGCAATCAATGCTCTATCTCCTACAGGAGAGGTAAAACCTTGTGTACATTATTTTCTCATTACAAACATCAGGAGAGTGGAGGTGCAAATTACAAACAACTTACCATCACAGGGGATGAACTTTTGGGGACGTTCCCTTGTGGTCATTGCACCTCATGTAGCCAAGTCAATAAGCTTAAACAATTTACAAGTGCTAACACTAGCAAGGTATATAATGTTCGCATTTTTGGTAACTGCTCATCAAGTTGGGTGATTTATTTGGCTACGTGCCATTGTAAAGCCTTTTATGTTGGCAAGACTTCTCGTTCTTTGAGAATCAGGATAGGGGAACATCAGAGCGACATTCGTAACCAAAAACCTACCAATGCTCTATACCAACATTCAATTAAATACAAATCAGCCAAATTTATGTTTATGATTATTGATAAAATTAAGGGAAATAGACATAATCAACTTGGCTGGCAGAGTATTCTTAGTCAAGAAAAATACTGGATTGTTCACCTTGGGGCATTATTTCCACCAGGACTCAATGACCATCTATGAAACCTACATTAAGTGGGTTTGTTATGCACTTCTTTGGTGTCGGTGTGGCATCTATATATGTTTAGGAAATAGTTCATATCTATATTTTATATTCTACGTTGCAGGATCCATATGTCCGCATTTCATTAGGATGTATGTCAGATGATTATATTTTACTACATCAGTTCTTCCTACTATTTACTTACCTAGTTTATATATTATACATCTCTTGATAGAATGGTGGACTTTTTGTTATTATGTCCTCCAATACACCCATTATAGAGATATATATGTACAATATACATCCATATGGTTGATTTGTACAGTACGGAATATGATATATTTTTTGGACCTCTTATGTGGTTTATTTGGGAGTCACTGATATATTTTTCATATATGTTTATTTGCCTTAGGCATTTGAAATCGAGTTGAATTCTTGTTAGCTTAGCTGGATCATTGGGGTGTACGGAGTTCCATGTCCATCAAGTACTGTTTGTTTCAGTTTATATATTATATTGGTGCACATAACTATTCAAGTGTTCTCATCAAGAACTCCATTATTTTTGTCATGTACATTTGTACATTTGGTATATTATCCATATTGGTTACTTACAGCTGGTCATATTGATCAGGACCATTAGATTTTGGTGTGGATGCCAGGTTATATCATGTATTTTGTATACATGCATTTCAGATGAATACACACCTATAAATTCCTTATGGAATAATTTCACACATGGAATGACATCATTAATACTTTGCCATGATCTATATGTATTTTATCTATGATAACTGTAGCCGTTGTGTATATCCAGGCATCAATTAATGATATGGAACATACCAAATTCCTATTGGTTACATGTATCTTTAAAAGGACTATTTTCACTGGTGAATTGTTTTTATTAATTATCTTTTCCTCACTGAAGAAGGCTTTGCCGAAACTAGTCCGAGGACTTAGGTTTCATTTTGGTGCTTTTTTTTAAGCACCTTTCTATATTCAATAAAGCATTCGGAACTGTATTTGCTGGCCTTTGGTGTTTTTTTTATCTCATCTGTCAACCTGTTCATCACCATTGCAAATAAGAAAGGGCTCAGAGTTGATCCTTGATGTAATCCCACCTGCACCTTAAACGGATCTGTCACTCCCACTGCAAACTTCACCACTGTTAGACTACCCTCGTACCTATCCTGTACCACTCTTACATACTTCTCTGCCACTCCTGACTTCGTCATACAATACCACAACTCCTTTCTAGTCACCCTATCATATGCTTTCTCCAAGTCCACAAAGACACTACGCAACTCCTTCTGACCTTCCCTATATTTCTCCATCAACAGTCTCAGAGGATTCTGCCTCATTCTGCAAACCAACAATCCCGGTTTCTTCCTGTTTTAGAATAAATGTTGACTCCAAGGGTGATAGAACTTGTGCCTTCAGGTCAGATGGGCAGAGACAAATTCTAGGCTTCTCCTTTCTTAATCTTTTTGTAAAGGTTTTAGAATTCAAAATGTTATCCCTTCAAAGCCTGTTGCATCTCACACCCCTTGGCAACTTCATGATAACATTGTATGTAAAAGGTGTTTATTATCACATTCCAGTTTGCAAGGAAATTCAGGCTTTTGTTTAATATTTTCTGTGTCTGGCTCATGCCATCAGATATTCATCATATTGATGACTGCAGTAGCCTTAACTATATGGATTATATCTTGCCAAGGATATAACAGCCGGACAGCTTCCAAAGCTTCAGGCCACCTTCCACAAACTCAAAGCTGTCAGACAGGTCAAGCTGAGCTGATTTGGGTGCAAAGCCCTTCAGAGCCTTCCTGCCAATAAAGAGTATGCTGCTCTGAGGTTTTTGAAGACTGGTTGGCTTGTGCTTTCTTTTACTGGGCAGAAAAGTTTCTTTTGGGGAAAAAACTTCCATTTTCTTGATTTTCATGTTTTATACTTTTCTCTTCATGAAAATTATTTTAAAGCTAGGAGTGCTGTGTGTTAATGGCTATCTGATGACTGCAACATACTTTTTAACAGAGTTCATATTTTTCTGTCAGTTTAAAAGTGGCGTAAAGTGAATTTTTTTCTCCGGAGAAATTTTGAGGCTGGCATAGTATTTTAAAGTGTATTTTAAAAACTGTGTTAGTCAGTCAACTTTTGTGGACTGGTAGTATTTACCAGCAATTGTGGCTTGCCTTCCCCAGGAAAGAGGCACCATTTTTGGATTGACCATGTAACAGACTACTTTCCCCATGGTTGGTCCTTCTTCCAGCCATAAAAGAAAAAAGTTAAGCAAACAACATTTGCCACCACAGCATGCTAGCAGTTTGCCTCAGGGTACAGGTGGGTGACTCTGGTGTCCGTTGTTTTGTACTTGTTTTGTACTTTAGTCTTTTATGCAGGATCCCTCTAGTGTAGCACCTACAGCCACTATGGATAGGGGGTTAGCCACGTCCTTTGCATATGTTGAGGTACCGTCAGTGGGCAAAATGGAGTCAGTTTTGTTGATCCTGGGAGAGGGAACAGGGAACATTTCCCTGTTATGTCAGTATGCTATGCCCATCCTTGGGGAAGCTGCTGCTGCCATTAGTCACATGGTTAGCCCCATTTTTCCTGTCAAAAAGAAGTAGCAAATCAAGCATGTATCTACTCAGTTTTCTTTGTATAAGAATAGATGTGATGTCCTATCTTGTCTTCTTTCTTAGGTTGGGTTTGGAACCGATCGTCTGTTCAGACTCAGCTTTATACAAAGCTCGAGGTCTTCCACTAGCTCATGGCTAAAACCCTATCCCATGATGCACTATGAGAGCTCCCCAGATCTCATTTGCCACTAAATAAGATTGGGTGCTCTTCCTACTGGCTCTGGCCAAGTATTTTTTTCTGTTTTATATTCTAAAAATTGACTTTTTTCAATCTATTTTATTCCAGCTAATTGTTAAGTGAATTGCCTGTGTTCTGCTTTTCTGCTGTTGTTTTTGCTGTTAGCCATCATTTTATCCGTTAGTCCTTTCATCCCCTATCCCGGCATTCAACTTAAATCTAGAAAGCCTGTTTAAGTTAGAGGGCTTTTCCCTTTGTTTTCCTCTTAAATTCTCAAGGCTAGCTCATTTAAGTTAGAGAGCTGCCTTTGCCCGTTTTAGAGGGCCTTTTGTGTGTGTTTTGGCTGATCGCTGTTTTACTTAAACTGTTTGTTTTTCATGTTATTGTTGCTGTTTAGTCATGCCTTCCAAAGATTCTAAGGAAACTAAATCTTCTGGGTTTAAAAAAAATGTGTAAAGTGCAGCCAAAAAATGTCCATAACAGATGGGCATACCATTTGTGTCTACTGCCTCGGAGCGGTTCACCTCCTGGCGTTCCTGTTCTATCTGTCACTCCTTTAGTCACAGGGTGTTGGAGAGAAAGAACAAGTTCATTTTGAAAGGCTCTTTTTCAGAAGCAATTGAAGAAGGTCAGGGTCCTTCAAAGTCGAGCCAATCCCCTTCTTCAAAATCTGATAAGTCTGGTAAAAGGTCCTCATCTTTGAGCGCTCAGTCGGAGCCATCAAAAAGTTACTTAAAGTTTCTTCTTTGGACCCGAAGGCTGTCAGGCCTGAGAAGTATTCTATCTCGGCTCCTTCTATGTCAGTGCCATTGGAGTTTAAATTGCAGAGCTGATCCCCTGAATTGGAACCTGTATCTCCCAATTTAAGTTCTCTTTTATTGTAGTCTTCCAGATCTCCTCCTCCCTCCACTCAATCCTCCAGGAGCCTGTCCAAGGATGATGTGGATCGTGTGGTGCAGAGACTATTGAGGACACCGGCGCTCCCCAAACTTGGATCCAACCCAGAGGGCTTTGGAACCAACCAAACATACCCTTTCACCATCAATTCCTCCTCCGATCCAATCCCAGATCTCGGAGCCAGAATGTCCAGATCTAATTGTAGTGGAACCATCGGAATTCAGTTCTGACTGTTTCTCCGACATCCTCGGTTCCATTCGAACTTGAGGACTCTAGGAGCCTATGCTCTCCAGTATTAAAGGATGCTCGCCTGTCCAGCTCTGGAGGCAGTTGGGGGCCACTTATCTTTGTACCCAGAAGCCTGGCTAACATTAACAAAAGATAAATGGGTACAAAGTATTGTTATCCAGAGGTTACTCTGTACCATTTTCCTTCCCTGTCCCAAATGCAAAAAACATCCCGGATGTTCCACCCAGCCAGAGGGATCAGGCAACTCTAGAAAAACAAAAGTTGCTATACAAAAGAGTCATCCAAGCAGTGCCCGCAGACCAAATAGTATCCGGAACTTACTCAAGGTTCTTTTTAGTTCCAAAGAAAACAGGGGACTGGAGACCCATCCTGGATCTCAGAAAATGAAACAAATAAGAAAGAAAGTAAAAGCTATGGATGGTAACACTGCAGTCAGTGCTCCCTTTTCTGAGACAAGACGATTGGATGTGCTCTATAGACCTCCAGGCTGCATACTATCACATAAAAATGGACAGGAGATCCAGAGTCATTTGCACTTTTGGCATGGAGCCAGTCACTACCAGTTCCAAGCTCTGCCCTTTGGTCTCACTACAGCACCCAGAGTATTCACCAAGTGTATGGCAGTAGTAGTGGCTCACTTGAGATGCCTAGGATTCAGAGTGTTTCCTTACCTAGATGACTGGCTCATAACCGCCACCACCGAGCATCTACTTTACAAAGTGAGAGACACCACTTTGCATCTCTGCTCTCACCTAAGAATCACAAAAAAACTATGAAAAATCTGCCTTGTTGCCTTCTCAGCATATCATTTTTATAGGAGCAGATCTAGATACAACAAACATGATGGCAAAACTTCCCTCCGAAAGGGTTCAAGTCCTACGACGTCAGGTCCTAAACCTTCTTTCCAAGAAATAATTACAAGCAAGAACAGTCCTCAAAGTATTGGGAACCATGGTAGCTGCAATAACCCTGATTCCATTAGCACGTCTGCACCTGAGAATACTACAGTGCCTACTATTCACTCAGTGGTCCATGCAAGAACTACCCATGTCCCACCAAATTTTGATAACTGAATCCTACAGGAAAGACCTTCATTGGTGGCTTTACTCCACTCGTGTCATTAGGCCATCCCTTTGTTCTTCCCCAGCCATTAGCCACAGTGACCACAGACAATTCCCAGATAGGGTGGGGGGGATTATCTGGGAAGGACAGTTCAAGGCACTTGGCAGGACAACAAGGCCCATTTGCACATCAGTGTCTTAGAGATGAGTGCAGTGCTTTTAGCATTGCAAGCATTCCAGGACTCTCTTCTGCTAGGAACTATTGCAATACAGACGGACAACATGTCAGTTGTATGGTACATAAACAAACAAGGAGGAACTAGATCTTAACCACCCTTGTCGGGAGGCTGAGTATGGCACTGGGCAACCTCCTCCCAGTGCTTTCTAACAGCAATGCACATCCCGGGAAAATCCAACGTGATTGCAGACAAACTCAGCAGAGCAATTCTGATGCCTCACAAGTGGTCCCTAAAACAGGAAGTGGCAGAAAAGGTTTTCCAGAAATGGGGCCAGCCTTGCTGGGACCTTTTTTTTCCACATCAATAAATGTCAAATGCAGCAGCTACTTTGCCCCGATTCCCCCCCCCCCCAGGGATGTCTCTGAGGGATGCACTTGTACACGATTGGCTCCTGGGTCTCCTCTATGCCTTTTCTCCCTTTCCTTTGATACCCAAAGTTCTTCAGAAAGCCAGTCACTTGGGAAGGGACTTAATACTCGTCACCCCATACTGGCCTCGTCAAATCTGGTTCCCCTTCCTGTGGCCTCATCTCCAGGAAGATCTGTGGATTCTGGACCCAGTTCCGCACCTCCTGACTCGTGCATCAGAGATGCTCCACCCCTCCATTCAAACCCTGAAATTGACAGCTTGGCTGCTCTGATTCCAACCATAGCCAGGCTCCCTAACCTTTCTAAGTCAGTAAAACATATCCTGATCTCGCCTCGTAAGGCTTCAACTAGGTTGTATAGAAGCAAATGGAAAATATTTTCTTCATGGGCCTTGAAATAATCACATTGATCTGCCCCAATAGCTTCTATTCTTGAATTCTTAGAAAAGCTGTTTAATGAAGGGGCAGCTGCATCTACTATCTGGGTCCAGTTAGCTGCCATATCTAATTTCCATTTAGGAGAATCAGGCCCTAATGTGATGTCCCACACACTTTGCAAAGCCTTTCTTAAAGGTACTCTTTTATTAAGATCTCCTATTAAGATCCCTCCACTGCCATGAGACTTGAATTTTGACTTGTGTTCTATTCTTTCCACTTTCGAGGCTGCATCATCCTGTGATTTAAAGTATCTGACTTGGAAAATGATTCTTTTGATAGCCATTACTTCTGCTAGAAGAGTTTCAGAGCTGCAAGCGTTATCAATAAAGTCCCCCCATATGCTCTTCCAGAAAGATGGAAGTATCCCTACGAACGAACCCATCCTTTTTACCCAAAGTATGCTCAGAATTTAACCTGAATCAATCTATAGAACTACCATTTTTTTCCCCAACTATGGCAACAAGGCAGAATATATGCTGCACCATCTGGATGTACATAGACAATTATATTTCTACTTACATAAGACAAAAGATTTCAGAAAATCTGACCAATTATTTGTATCCTTTTCAGACTCAAAGAAGGGTGTTCCTGTGTCAAGTCACACTTTTGAAGTGGCTATCAGATTGTATTACCTTTGCTGACCAATCTCAAAACAAAGAACTTTTCCATAAAGTAAAAGGTCATTCTACAAGAGCCATTGCAACCTCTTCTGCCTTTCAGGCCAGACTCCCTATTGACACCATTTGTGCTGCAGCAACATGGGCAAGGCCCTTATACCTTTATCACTCATTACAAAGTTGATTTGCCCTCCAGGAACAGGGCCTCCTTTGGGTCCACTGTTCTGAAGCATATTCTACCTTGAGCCACCCAAGAAATATGGTGCTAGGGACGCTGTCCCAAACTGCTAAGAATGAACCTGCTAAGAATGAAGGTGAGATAAGCCAACATCACATAAAGATGTTATGTACTCACCATAACGTTCCATGTGTGCTGTCCATCTCACCTTCATTCTTGCATCCCACCCTTCTCCCATCCTTTCACTCCTGGAAGACCAAACGGATACAATTGGCTGTTAGTGTCCTCTGACCTTCTTCATTGCTCTGTTACGTATTCAATGACCGTTATTTAGCTGTATCTGCAAACAAGATCTGAGGAGCTCTCGTAATGCATTGTGGGATAGGGTTTTAGCCAGGAGCTAGTGGAAGACCTCAAGCTTCGTACAAGGCCGAGTCGGAACCAAGGATCCGTTCCAAACCCAACCTGCTTAGAATGAAGGTGAGATGGACAACACACATGGAATGTTATGGTGAGTACATAACTTTTTTACTAGGTTTGGCTTTGGGTTTAGTTCAAGTTGTTTTATCCTTATAAGAACAAGAAGATGCAGGGAAGGTTATGTTTTTTTTTCTCTCAGATTTCTGCTCCAGACTCCGAGGAGAGCTCAATTTGTGATTCTCCCTGTGAAGGTTTCTCTTTTCTGAGACTATTGCTAGACTGTGTCAATGGTTTCAGTGGGGACAACACTCAGGTTCATCATCAGTCCCTCGGAAAATACTATGAGGTGTTACAAAAGGATTTTCCAGAAGCTACACCCATTCCTTCTGTTCTGTGTGCTTTAAAGGATGTGTTTGTTACTGTCTGCAGTGTTCCTGATAGTCGGCCAGCTACCTCTAAAAAAGGCCAACAAGTTGTATAAAGTTCTTCAGTCTTTAAAATTTTTATAAACTATTTCCTGACCTAGTAGCTATAGCTTTAGTTGATCCCACTGCTGATAAGCATTTAGTTAATGCTAATCCTACTCTTTCTGATAAGGATGGGAATATTATTGATGGGTATGGGAAAAATGTGTATACTTCTAAACAAACCGAGTAGGAATCCAATAAACAAGTTGTTCCCAAAAGCGAAAAAGCAGCGTAGTTCAGCTAACAAATGCAGTTGCAAAGTAAATGGCACAAATGCACTTCAAAGTAGCCCAAAAACAGCGACAGTTGCAATTCAGATAACAGGTTTAAATCCTTTATTTTCAACGAACAACAGAACACTTCGAAGTGTTCTGTTGTTCGTTGAAAATAAAGGATTTAAACCTGTTATCTGAATTGCAACTGTCGCTGTTTTTGGGCTATTTTGAAGTGGATTTGTGCCATTTACTTTGCAATTGCATTTGTTAGCTGAACTACGCTGGTTTTTCGCTTTTGGGAACAACTTGTTTATGTGTATACTTCTCTAACGTTGATTTTCCGAAGTTGTCAGACTCATCTGTTAATGTTTGTTCTGACAAATTGTGAAAAAAAATGAGGGATGGTTTGCTTGAAGTTTTTTTCTTTTGAGGAAAATCTGCTTTAAATAACTTAGCTTTGTCTGTTGCACTGGTCACTACTCATTTCTTACAGTGCATGTATGATGCTGCTTCCATGGCTACAGCCACTGGTACTGTTTTGAGGAGGTTTGCATGGCTACATTCTCAGAACCCCACATGATGAAATGAGGTTAAAATTCTCTCTTGGATAGAGCTTTAGTGTTTGGCCCCTCTGCTGCTATGGTAATAAAAAGTGTGATGAAAGGGGCAAGCTGATCGTGGAATCTAATTTTTTTCAACCCTCCTTTTCCAAATTTTTCAGATTATTTTTTGTGTACTCATACAATTCTGACAAACAGAATAAACAAGTCTCAACAAAATACAGGTAAAACAGATATTTAACTCTCTGCTTCCTGTAAGTGTATGGTTATCAGGAAAGCAGAGTTCCTGTGTTTTCAAGAGTACACTCATCTTTATTGGAGACTTCCCTGTACTCGTGAAACACATATACTCATCACTGTTTTCGATAACTAATTTCTGAAGTCCTAGTAAAGGTACATACATAAAAGTAAGGCAACAAGGTGGTGACTACATGCTGACATGATTTGCCAAGCATGACCGTGAAATGGTCAACATGGGATATGTAGAGCTGGAGTTAAAGAATGTTTACAAAAAGTTATGAAAAAAGACTGGTTCCAGGTTTACATTAATAATGCAAAAATAGAATAATATTGTCATGTTGTGGGTGGTAGTAAAAATGACATTAAATCATGATGGGTACTTTGAAGGCATTCCGAGGTATAAATATTAATTTGGTAAAGCAGTTTTGACTGTTACCTACATTTTCATAACTGCATTAATTTCATAAAAGGTGAGTGACTTACAGGTGAAAAATGGTGATGTCTTATACAAAACAATAAAACATAGTGAAATTATTATATACATAATTCACATACATTCCAAAATATCACAAAACAGTAGTGTATTGTGTTCAAGAGCTACATTTCCCTTACTGATATCTTGGATCTGTCTTGCACACTTAGACTTTTGCTTGACCATAACTCTAGTATTTTTAATAAACAAAATAGTTTTTCTTTCACAAGTCTGCAATGTAAAGTTAGCATTACAGAAGACCTTCATCACTATTATCAGTTGTATAGCCTATTGTCTTACAAAAAGACATAATTTTTATTTTTTGTATCTCGCCATTTATCAAATATTAAAACAATCTAAAGAAGTGTATTTTCAGTAAAGGACTTGGGAGAAAAGCTCTCAGGAAGCAAGTGGTTTCTTGGATAAGATCGTCTCAGGAAGCAAAGGTGTTAATTAGCCTCTTGGTGTTAAGGATTAAATGAGTTAAAAAAATGGCAAGGGGGTTCCAAAATGAAGTCCCAAACTTCCCCAAAACCAAGGACAGCCCAGGAAGTCTGAATGACTATTCAAGAGACTGTGATGCCCTCCCACCTGACCCCTTTTAACATCCAGAAAGTCTAAATCTCCATTTTTTTTCTCTTTGACAACAGATTGTTGCAGCAAATGGGTTCTAAAAATCATTCAAGGTCACAGATGGCAGTGGGAGGAATTCCTCCTTCCCAGAGGGTCATTCCTCATTCTCCAGATTAGACTGTTTTTTTCTTCCACCTGTTCTTCATCCATGCTCTCCCAAGGAGTGATGGAACTAGATGTCCTTCAAGAATGCAACTGCAGTCATAACATGTGGGGTTGTCCTGCCTCAGGCAGCCCTCGGTCGGCCGGATTCCAAAGTCTGGGTCTGACGTCGGCTGATGTCGCATTTCTCTCCGACGTCAGAGCGGCTGGAGTACATAAGCATCAGCCGACGCCATTTTCTTCAGTCTTTCTTGCCGCGCGGTGCCCGAAGCAGAAGCAGTTCGCAAGTGCCGGTCGGTCAGCTCCTGTATTCTACGATTCCGAAGTCATCAGAAAAGCTAAGTACCCCGTTGGGGACCTTTTCTTGCCTCAGCCGATGTCAGAAATTACTGAAAAAGTTAACAATTGTCTTTTTTGTGGTAAACAAATACCTCATAAGGATTTCCACTCTTACTGCCTCCCTTGCCTGAGCCCAGACCACGACGTCTCGGGCTGTGTAGCCTGTGCCAGCTTCAACAAGCGCACTCTCAGGCGCCAGGCGGAGTTCGCTGAAGATTTTTTCGGCGATAAATTTGCTTACACCATGCCGTCGGATCTTCCGACATCGCAAACTCCCAAAAAGCGAAAAGACCGGGACCGACATCCTCGGCCCGCGTCTACCACCGACTCCACGCCAAAACCTAGCGCGAGTGCTCCGGTTCCCTCTGAGACGGTCTCTCCACCGCTACGAACCGAAGCTACCGCATTACCAATGACTCCGATTCCAGACATTACTCCGACGCCAGTTATAGACTTTCCTCCGGATACCGAAACCGAGGAAGTGCCCGAGACCATTGCTGTAGACAAGGTCACTCCTGCACGTGGAGCTGCCAGGCCTCCTATGGCCATGTCTATTAAGGCCTACACTAGGGCTAAGGCAGCCAGCAAAACTAAGCATATTACTACCAAATCCTTACCTCAGCCAACTCCGGAGACACAAATTATGTCCATGGCTGCTGATTTGATTTCCATGATTAGAGGTTCACAGGCCCATCCTGAGAGAGCATCCCAGCCTCCTCCTGATAAAAGGGCCCGGGTTGAACCCTCTGACCCTTCTCCTTCAGATGAAGACTCTGAGGGCTCTGTCCACTCTGATAGCCAGGAAGAGCTCTTCCAGACCTATGAGGACTCGGATGCAGAAGATTCCATACCTTCGGCCTCCCCTCCTGAGGATATTTCTTTTGGGGAAGTTCTGCACACCATGAGGGAACATTTCAAGTGGCAGGGTCAGGAATATTCTGATTCTAGGAAATGCCTTAGGACTTTCCTTAAGAAGCCTCAGCACAGGCCCTTAGCTATTCCTCCTGTACTTGATGTTCTGGATGATTTGTATTCTGATTCTAGTGCTACCCCTGATTCTCTTCCTCCTGCTCCAGCCAAGCCAGACAGGTATTACAGGGTCCCAGAAACTCATTCCCATTTATTCAGGGCCCATACTGCTGATTTAGAAACTATTTCTCAGGGGCCTAAAGGAGTTTCAGCCTCCACCACAAAAAATCCTTTGCCCTCCAACAGGGAAGCAAGGTCATTAGAGAGATGGGGTAAAAAGGTTTACACATCCACTACCTTATCTATGAGAGCTTTAAATTGCCTTTTTCATATGTTCCAATATCAGGATTATCTCTTAGAAGATTTACAAAAAACATTAGCTTCTCCTGATCCTTTAGACAGGAAGACTTTGCAGGAAGCTGTACATAACACTCAGCAAGTAAGCAATCACTTCCTGCAGTGTGGATATGATGCACTGGAAGCTTCATGTAGGGCAGCTATGACAGGGGCAGTGATGCGTAGACATGCTTGGTTAAAGATCAACCTCTACCAGATCATGTAAAAGCAAAACTTCTGGATGCACCTTTGGAAAAGAACAAGCTTTTTGGTGCAAATGCTAAGGATGTGTTAAAGACCATCGAAGAAAAAGCAAAATCAGTTCAAATTGTAAAGGATTTCCTCCAGGTTCAACCCCCCCAGATTCAGTAGGAATTGGCCTTCAAAAAACTGGTCCTTTCCTAATCCAGAAAAGTTTCAAAGGGGTAAGAACAGACGTGGCCGAGGAAGAGGCCAATACAGAGGCCCTTACAGGGGACGTCAATGGCAGCCAGGAAACCAAAGAAGTGACGCAGGGGTTTCACCTGCCCAACAACCACAAACTCAATGACTTTCCTCTACTATCACCTACCAGGGAACAACTAGAAGCTCCCTTGGGTGGGAAATTATCTCTGTTTGCAGAAAACTGGCACAGACTGACAAAGGACAAATGGATTTTGGACATTATAGACTGAGGGTACAGGTTTCATTTTCATACCTTACCAAGAAAACAAGGCATGCCAAATCTACCACAACATCGAAGGGCAGAGGCTATCAAGCAAATCACTCTGCTGACTCGAATGAAAGCAATATAAAGAGTTCCACAGCAAGAACAAGAACAGGGGTTTTACTCAAGACTGTTCCTTGTTCCAAGAAAAGAAACTCAATGGAGACCAATACTGGACTTGTCCGCATTAAACACCTTTCTCATAGTACCAAAGTTCAAAATGCTGACTCTACAGCAACTCCTTCCCATGCTGGGCAAGGAGTCGTGGCTGATTACTCTGGACCTCAAGGAGGCATACCTGCATGTCCCTATCAGACACAGCTGCAGAAGATACCTCAGATTTCTTGCAGGGCCAGAGCATTATCAATTCTCAGCATTGCCATTTGGCTTATCTACTGCGCCCAGAGTGTTTACAAAATGCCTGGCTTCAGTAATTGCTCATTGCAGGCTCCAGGGTATACAAATTTACCCGTACCTGGACGACTGCCTCATACAAGCGGACGACAAATTGATGTTGACAAAAAATCTGGATTATGTCATACGATTACTTCAAGCTCTGGGATACACAGTCAACTTCCAAAAGTCAAGACTGCAGCCATCCCAGCAAATAATCTTCTTAGGAGCCAAACTAGACACAGCCTCTCAGATGGCTTACCTGACAGAAGACAAGCAAGAGAAGTTAACTCAATACTTCAAAGGTTTAGCAAAACTCACCCAGATGACTGCAAGGAGATTCCTACAGGCCCTGGGTTACATGGCATCCTGCATTTTACTGGTTCCATTAGCAAAACTACACATGAGAAAGCTTCAATGGTACCTAAAAAGCGTTTGGTCTCAGCACAGCAACAACTTAGAGACAATCATACCACTCATTCCATGCCTACAAAAGGAATTCCGATGGTGGGCCTCGGTGAGCCAGGAAAACACAGGTATGTCATTCAAAAAAACACAGATAACACAGACCATGACGACAGACGCCTCAGACCTCGGATGGGGGGCGCACATGGAAGGCAGGTGTACACAAGGACAATGGTCTCCAAAGGAAACACATCTGCATATAAACCAAAAGGAAATGCTGGCAGTAATGCATGCTATCGAGGCTTTTCAAAACCAACTCCAGCAAGGCCACTTAATGATACGGACAGACAACACCACTGTGATGTGGTACATAAACAAGCAGGGGGGGCACCCACTCTTACCCCCTTTGCAGACTGACAATGCAGCTTTGGGAGAAATCACTGAGTCTAAACATCCAGTTACAATCCCAGTTTGTTCCAGGAAAAGACAATGTGTTGGCGGACAGCCTAAGCAGGAATTTCACAGATCCGCACGAGTGGAGGTTACATCCGAAGGCTTTCAGACAACTCACTTCGACATGGGGCAAGCCAGAAGTGGACCTATTTGCCTCTCACCTCAATCACCTTCTACCAAAATTTTGCACAAGGACATACCATCCAAAGGCTTGGAAAATAGATGCCCTTTCATTCAACTGGAACTCCCTAGCAATCTATGCATTCCCACCTCTGCCACTGATGACCTCAGTATTACTAAAGATCAAAGCAGAGAAGCCCAAGGGAATCATAATAGCTCTGGATTGGCCAAGACAACACTGGTACCCACTACTACGGAGCATATGTCACACCAGGAGGTGGGCCCTCCCTCAGTGGCCCCTACTTTTGACTCAATACAATTTCGAAACACTGCATCCAAACCTTCAGACACTGCAGCTAACAGCCTGGGAGATCCCATAAATAACTTCAGCTTATCTCTCTCCAAGGAAGTTCAGCGGATACTAACAGAGGCTCGAAGACCATCCACCAGAAAGGTTTACTTGGCAAAGTGGAAAAGATTCAGCAATTGGAATACCAGCAAAGGATATGATGCATCATTACTGAACATCCCACTTATCTTGGAATATTTGGCAGATATGTTACAGAGCGGCCTCTCATATTCTTCAATAAAGATACATGCATCTGCTATTTCAGCTAGATACAACACTGATCCTCCTGTTTTCTCTCACCCCTTACTAAGACAATTCCTCAGGGAAATCAAGAACATTAAGCCACCAAGAAAGGCCCCAGTGCCAGCCTGGGACCTCAATTTTGTCTTAGAAAAACTGACTCTACCTCCTTTTGAGCCAGCAGCTTCAGTTGACTTGCAATTCCTCTCATGGAAAACAACTTTCCTGTTGGCAATTACCTCAGCAAGAAGGGATTCGGAGCTACAGGCCCTAATGGCAATACAACCCTTTATTATTTTCCACAGAGACAGGGTTTCATTAAGGACCAACCCTACTTTTATGCCAAAGGTGGTATCTAGGGTTTCTCTAAATCAAGCCATTCATCTGCCTGCTTTCTTCCCCAATCCTGAGAACAAGGGGGAAAGACTTTTGCATACCTTGGACATTCATAGACAACTTCGATACTACCTGGACAGAACCAAGGCCAGTAGGAAGAACTTCGATACTACCTGGACAGAACCAAGGCCAGTAGGAAGTCTGAACAGCTTTTTGTAGCTTACGCCCCTGCAGTCCAAGGAAAAGCAATTTCAAAACAGACTATTTCTAAATGGATTGGACATTGCATCAGATTATGTTATTCCTTTCATGGAAAGACTGTTCCAGCCTATGTCAGACCACATTCTACCAGAGCTACAGCCACCTCTACAGCATTTTTAAGAGGGGTGCCTACAAAGGACATTCTAGAAGCTGCTACATGGAGCTCCATGCATACATTCTCCAAACACTACAATCTCCCTCTATATTCCAGATCCAGAGCAGGCTTTGCTTCGGCAGTCCTGCAGGGTTTGATTGCCACACCATCTCTTTCCTAGAGCATACCTCCTCCCCAGCTAAGCTATGGTATTCTACCCACATGTTATGACTGCAGTTGCATTCTTGAAGGACATAGTACAGTTTTGTACCTACCATAAATGTAGATGTCCGATAGACATGCAACTGCAGTCGGTTTTCCTCCCTCCATACCCCTCTATGCCTAGGGTCCACTCCTATCCCCCTTACTCTTAGCTGGGGATATCTGTTATGGTGTATTTGTTTTATTGCTCATGTATTTGTTTGGAATCCTGTTTTTGTCTTCCAATTTGATTACAGCCTTCCTTGGAGGGCACCTGGCATCTGGGGCAAGAAACACTGAAGAAAATGGCGTCGGCTGATACTTATGTACTCCAGCCGCTCTGACGTCAGAGAGAAATGCGACATCAGCCGACGTCGGACCCAGACTTTGGAATCCGGCTGACCGAGGGCTGCCTGAGGCAGGACAACCCCACATGTTATGACTGCAGTTGCATGTCTATTGGACATCTACATTTATGGTAGGTACAAAACTGTACTTTCCTCCTTCCCTGATGGGGGAAGGGTTTTTATTCAGGGATGTTCCCTGTGCCAAAGAAAGAAAATGCTTTGAGACATGTTCTGGATCTTTCTTTGCTAAACCTATTTGTGATAGTACCCAAATTCAAAATGATCCAACTTCCCAACTTGTTAACTATTTTCCTCTTTCAAGTTTCCTGGTAACACTAGACTTAAAAGATGCTTATCACATCCCTATTCATCCAGGCTTCAGATATTTCTTAAGGTTTTGTGTGTCTGGATCACATACCCACTGCAAAAAGAGTGTTCTTGGTGCCCAGTTATAGTTCATTGTAGGCTACAGGTTATTGAAATTTTTTCCATATTTAGACAACTTGCTACCTTTACAGAGTCTCATTCAAAGTATCAGAAATCTCTGTCTTTGGTGAGAGATCTCTTACACAGGCTGGGATTCCAAGAGAACATTCAATAGTCTTTCTTGACTTCCTCACATAGGATTGTGTTCCTAGGAAAAAAGTAAATCTTTATCTAGATATAAGGTTTTCCACTCGTACTTTTGTCACTGTAAGGTAATACCTGGGGATTTTGTCTCATGGCATCTGTGATTCTCATGCTACCCCGGCAAGATTCAACTTGAGAAAGATACAGTGGTATCTAAAACTACTCGAGAAAGATACAGTGGTAACTAACCCTTTATCTTTTCAAATACCAGTGCTGGGGTTTTTCAGAAGATAAATCTTTCAGTGGAAGCAACAGATATCCTTAAATACAAGTGTCTCCTTCTCTCTCCCTGCTCTATAGCTGTTAGTCACCACAGATGCCTCAGACTTTGCTTAAGGAGCAGTTTCAAGAGAGATACAAGTGGCTTTGGGACTTTAAAGACAGATGCAAGCACATAAATATCAAGGAGATACTTGCCCTTACCAAGGAATTGAACACTCAAAACCATCTTAAGTCCCCAAGACCTCTTAAAGTAGTTACAGACCATACCACAGTCATGTGTTACATCAACAAGCAAGGGTGAACCAGGTTGTACCCCCCCCCCCCTCCAGACTAAACATGTTAGCTTGGGGTATAGCTTCACAGTATAGTCTCACTCTACAGGCATCCTACATTCCATCAGAAGAGCAGGAGGAGAGCAGACCCTGAAGAATGGAAAAGAGATCAGAGGGTTTTCAAAGATTTGATCCATCTGTGGGAAGTTTCTCAAGCTGACCTGTTTGCCGCCTCGCTGAACAATCAACTGGCAAGATTCTGTGCCAGCACTCTATGCAAGAAAACGTGGAAGACCGATGCCTTTTTTTTTACCTTGGACAGGAATAGGCCTGTAAGCTTTTCCACCCTTTCCCTCTAATTTCAGGGTACTTCTGCAGATTCAGAAGGAAACCCCCAGATCATTGACCCAAGCAGATGTGGTTCTCCCGTCTTTGAAATGGAGAGGGGCAATTGCCACAAGCTTTCTCACAGGTTAGATCTGCTCGCATAAGAACAGTGTGTTTGATACATCCCGACATCAACTTCAGTTGACTGCTTGGATTAGAAGGTCTTAATTCCTTTTAGGAACCTGTTTACTCAGGGCTTGCAGCAGGTCTAAGTAAGGCAAGAAAGCCTGCTACTAGAAAATCACATTAACAGACAGAAAAGGTTTTCTAGTTGGTACTAACACCATAATCAGCACCTATTCAGGGCTAGTTGTTCTCTGGATGTCCTTCAAGGATGCATCTGCAGTCCTAACATATGGGTTGTCCTGCCTCAGGCAGCCCTTCGGTCGGCCGGATTCCAAAGTCTGGGTCTGGCCTCGGCTGATGTCGCACTTCACCCGACGTCATAGCTGCTGTTTGTTGGGTATAAAGGCATCAGCCGATGCCATTTTCCTCAGTCTTTCTTGCTGCGCGGTGCCCGAAGCAGAAGCTGTTCGCAAGTGCCGGTCGGTCAGATCCAGAGATTTCTACCGAAGACTTCTAAAAAGCTAAGTACCCCGTTGGGGACTCTTTCTTGCCTCAGCCGATGTCAGAAAAAGTAAATAATCGTTTAACTTGTGGGAAACAAATACCTCATAAGGATTTCCACTCTTACTGCCTTCCTTGCTTAGGGCCAGACCATGACGTATCAGCTTGTCTAGCCTGTGCTTCCTTCAACCGACGGACACTTAGACATCGGTCGGAGTTTGCAGAGGAGTTTTTTGGTCCCGCTTTTGCTTACAAAATGCCGTCGGAGTCTCCGACTTCACAATTAGCTAAAAAGCGTAAGGAAAAGGACCGACACTCGCGGTCCACGGTTTCGGCCGAAACCACGGTTAAGCCAACCGCGAGTGTCTCGGTTTCGGCCGAAACAGAGTCCTCGGTTCTTCCTTCGGCCAAAAGCTTGCCTCCGATAGCCGAGGCCTCACACAGCATGGCTGAATCCGCTACTGAACTTACCCTTGCTGTAGCAGGCTCCCAGGATTTATCAGATACTATTCCTTTAGACATATCTACTCCTGCACGTGGAGCTGCTAGGCCCCCTGCATCTATGTCTATCAAGGCTTTTTCTAGGGCTAAAGCAGCTAAATCTTCTAAGGCCTTGCCTGCTAAAACCCCCTCACACAGGCCTACCCTCCAGTTCCCAAATGCTCAGCTTGGCTGAGGATCTCATTTCTTTGATCAGGGGATCCCAACCTCACCCAGACGGGGCCTCTCAACCCCCTCCAGAGAAGAGGCCTAGAGCAGAGCCCCCGGATCCTGTTTCTACAGACTATTCCTCGGATGATTCAGAAAACTCAGGTCCTCCAGAAGGCCCATATTCTCCTTATGAGGATTCTGATGCAGAAGACTCCATTCCTTCTGCCTCTCCTCCTGAGGAATTTTCTTTTTGGGAAACCTTACATGCTATGAGAGAGCATTTTCAATGGCAGGGCCAGGATTTTTCAGATTCAAGGAAAAGGCTAAGGACCTTTTTACATTTACCACAGCATAGGCCTTTAGCCATTCCTCCAGTACTTACAGTTGTTGATGATGCTTATAATGATGCCTGTACTGCCCCTGACTCTCTTCCCTCGGCCCCTGCCAAGCCCGACAGATATTACAGGGTCCCGGACACACACTTTCACTTGTATAAGGCTCCTACTGCAGATCCTGAAACCATTTCACAGGGCCCCAAAGCTGTAGCAGCTGCCTCTGCCAAAAACCCCTCGGCTCTGAAAGAGAATCTAGAGCATTAGAGAGATGGGGTAAAAAAGTTTATACTTCTGCTACTCTTTCGGCTAGGGCCTTAAACTGTCAATTCCACATGATTCAGTATCAGGAATTTTTGTTAGACCAGCTAAATAAAAACTGTCCTCTCCTGAACCTATAGACCGTAAGTCCCTTCAGGATTTGGTACATAACACTCAGCAGGTCAGTAATCATTCCTTAAAATGCGGCTATGATGCACTGGAGGCTTCCTTTAGATCAGCTATGACTGGAACAGTGATTAGAAGGCATGCCTGGTTAAAAGAGCAATCCTTACCAGACCATGTAAAGTCAAAGCTTCTAGATGCTCCCATGGAGAAACAAAGTTTGTTTGGTTCCCCTGCACAGCAAGTGCTAAAGAAGGTGGAAGAAAAAGCAAAATCTGTCCAAACAGTCAAGGATTTCTTACAGGTCCAGCCTCCGAGGTTTAGTAGAAATTGGCCTTCGAATAATTGGTCCTTTCCAGACACCTCCAGAGCACAGAGAGGCAGAAATAGGCGCCCAAGAGGCAGAGGTCAATCCAGAGGTGCCTACAGGGGACGTCAGTGGTAGCCTAACAACCAGAGAAGTACTGCCACAGATTCAGCTACGACCACTCCCACAGGACAGACACAATGACTTGACTCTGATACCGCCTACCAAGGAACAACTGCAAACACCCTTAGGCGGAAAGCTTGCCTTATTTTCCGTAAACTGGCATTACATTACAGGAGACAAATGGATTTTACAGACAATAGACAAAGGCTACAGGTTTCACTTCCACACTCTACCAAAAAAGAGAGGAATGCCAAACCTACCACCAAACCAAAAAACAAACGCTCTAGCACAAATCAACCACCTACTAAGGATGAGAGCTATAGAAAAGGTACCGCCTATGGAACAAGGGCAAGGATTTTACTCCAGACTTTTCCTGGTACCAAGGAAAGAAAACCAATGGAGACCTATTCTCGACCTGTCCGCTCTGAACACATATCTCATTGTTCTAAAATTCAAAATGCTGACCCTACAGCAACGTCTTCCCATGCTGGGCAAGGAGTCTTGGCTGGTGACTCTAGATCTCAAGGAGGCATACCTGCACGTCCCTATACGACCAGATTGCAGAAGATACCTCAGATTTCTTGCAGGATCAGAGCATTATCAATTCTCAGCATTGCCCTTTGGCTTATCTACTGCGCCCAGAGTATTCACGAAATGCCTGGCATCAGTAATTGCTCATTGCAGGCTTCAGGGAATTCAAATTTATCCATACCTGGACGACTGCCTGATACAAGCGGACAACAAGACCAAATTAACAAAAAATTTGGAAAAGGTTATACAACTACTGCAAGCCCTTGGATACGCAGTCAACATGAAAAAGTCAAGGCTGGTACCATCCCAAAGGATAACATTCTTGGGTGCAGAACTGGACACATCAAATCAAATGGCATTTCTCACAGCAGAAAAGCAAAAGCAACTACCACTCTATTTCATGGCATTAACAACGCAGAACCAGCTTACAGCAAGGAAAGTCCTGCAAGCCCTGGGATACATGGCATCCTGCATAATATTGATTCCACATGCCAGGCTACATATGAGGAAGTTGCAATGGTACCTAAGGAATGTATGGTCTCAACACAAGCACAGTCTAGAAGCCCAGATTCCAATAATTTTTATTTATTTATTTTATTTATTTTACATTTGTTAACCGGGCTAGTCTAACTGGATATATTTCCATTTTCAGCAGAGGCCCGGGGAGAAAAGCTCCACAAAGACATAGTAACTAATTACATAAGATGCAATAAAGAGCAACATAAAAATATATTGTATCAGGAAAATATTATAAAAAAAATCAAACTTATTGTATTCAGAATTAACATTTGTACAATAATGTACTCATCGTTCTTGTAAGCAATAATTCCTGTGGTGGGCTCAGGCCTGTCAGTTGAACAGAGGTCTGCCCTTCCACAAACCTCACCCAAGCCAGACTATCACCACGGATGCCTCAGACCTAGGCTGGGGGGCACACATGGTGGACAAGTGTATACAAGGCCTATGGACACAAGACCAGCTGAACCTACATATAAATCAAAAAGAGATGCTGGCAGTGAAACAGGCACTTCAGACATTCAGACCTTTTCTTCAACAAGGTTATTTGCTGATAAGGACGGACAACACCACAGTCATGTGGTATATCAACAAACAGGGAGGCACACACTCATATCCTCTATGCCGGATGGCAATGGACCTGTGGAATGTGGCCCTGAACCACAACATTCAACTCCAGGCCAAATTTGTGCCAGGAAAAGAAAATTCACTAGAAGACACCTTAAGCAGAACTACCACGGATGCCCACGAATGGATGCTGCATCCAGACATCTTCAAAACCATTACAAAGAAATGGGGACTACCAGAAATAGACCTGTTCGCATCCCCACACAACCACCAATTGAGGAAATTCTGCACAAGGACATACCACCCACTTGCTTGGAAGGCGGACTCCCTATCATTCAGTTGGGAAAACCTGACAGCATATGCATTCCCACCTCTTCCTTTGATGCACAAAGTGCTACTGAAGATCAAAGAAGATCACCCAAGGATCATCCTGATAGCTCCAGACTGGCTGAGGCAGCATTGGTACCCGCTACTGAGGAGTATGTCTCGGACACACGCATGGCCTCTACCTCTGGTTCCTTTACTGCTAACACAGAACAACTACAAGATCCTACATCCAAACTTGAAAAAACTGCAGCTAGCTGCTTGGAATATTACATAAAGCAAAATAACCCAGACTTACCTCAGAGGGTTAAAGACATTATCCTGGAGGCTCGCAGACCCTCCACAAAGAAGACTTATTCAGCTAAATGGAAAAGATACCTCATTTGGAGTGCAGCAAAAGGAGAAAATGTATCATTAGCAAACATAGCTAACATCCTGGAATACTTAGCAGAACTTTTCCACAATGGCCTGTCTTACTCCTCCATTAAGATTCATGCATCAGCAATTTCAGCAGAATACAACATGGATCCTCCAGTCTTCTCTCATCCTCTACTCAGGCAGTTTCTGAGAGGAATTAAAAATGTAAAGCCTCCAAGGAAGCCACCTCTGCCCACATGGGACCTTAACTTTGTGCTGGAAAAGTTAATACTCCCCCCTTTCGAACCAGCAGCAACAGCAGAATTACAGTTCTTATCTTGGAAAACTGCTTTCCTGCTTGCAATCACTTCAGCAAGAAGGGTTTCTGAATTACAGGCATTAATGGCAGTACAGCCCTTAACTTCCATCAGGATAGAGTGTCCTTTAGAACTAATCCTACTTTTATGCCAAAAGTGGTCTCCAGGGTATCATTGAACCAAGCAATCCACCTGCCAACATTCTTCCCCAACCCACAGAACAGGGGGGAAAGACTACTACATACATTGGATGTGCACAGGCAATTGCGCTATTATCTAGACAGAACCAAGACCAACAGAAAGACTGACCAGCTTCTGGTAGCGTATGCAACAGGAATGGAAGGAAAAGCAATTTCAAAACAGACAATCTCAAAATGGATAGGAAATTGCATTAGATTTTGTTACTCTTTTCATGGAAAGACAACTCCAGAAAACATCAGACCTCACTCCACTACTACAGCTTTCCTACGAGGAGTGGCTACCAAAGACATTTTAGAAGATGCTACTTGGAGCTCCGTGCATACATTTGCCAAGCATTATAATCTACCTTTATACTCAAGATCCCGAGCAGGTTTTGCAACTGCTGTTTTGCAAGGGATCTTAACTACACCATAATCATCTTAGTGCCTCCACCCCCAGTTTGGCTATGGTATTCTACCCATATGTTAGGACTGCAGATGCATCCTTGAAGGACATAGTACAGTTTTGTACCTACCATAAATGTAGATGTCCGAGAGGTATGCATCTGCAGTCAGGATTACCCACCCTCCTTCCCCTCTGTGGTACTCCTAGGGTATTTGCCCATCTTGTAGCTAGCTGGGGGAATCTATTATGGTGTATTTGTTTGTATATATGTATATACATGCTTATATTGTTTGCTCTCTACTGTTTGGAACCATTTGCATTTATCCAAATTTAGCCTTCCTAGAGGGCATCTGGCATCTGGGGCAAGAAACACTGAGGAAAATGGCGTCGGCTGATGCCTTTATACCCAATAAACAGCAGCTATGATGTCGGGTGAAGTGCGACATCAGCCAAGGCCAGACCCAGACTTTGGAATCCGGCCAACCGAAGGGCTGCCTGAGGCAGGACAACCCATATGTTAGGACTGCAGATGCATACCTCTCGGACATCTACATTTATGGTAGGTACAAAACTGTACTTTCTGCAGTATGTTTGTGAGTTACTATCGTATGGCCTTTCATATTCCTATGTCATGGTTTATTTATCATCCATTTCAGTACGTCTCCCCATGGATCTTTCTCTTCCAGTGCAGTCTCTTGACAAAATGCCTTGAAAGGGGTTTTGCATAAGAGGTCCCCACAAAAATGAGTGGCCCATCCTTGGGATCTCATTTTTGTTATAGAACAGCTGACACTTGCTCAGTTTAAATCTGCGAGTTGTACTAAATTCCTATGCCCTCTGCAAGAAGAGCATCTGAGTTATAAGCTCTTGTGGTGAATCAGACGTATCTCGTTTTCCATAGGGACAGTATTTCTTTGAGAACTATGCCTTCTTTTGTGCCTAAAGTGATATCTGAGTTTACTTTAAGCCAAACTATCCATATTCCTGTTCTCTTTCCTGAACTTAAAAATTAGGGAGAAAGGATACTATATACCTTGGATGTCCAGAGACAACTCTGGTGCTGTCTTGATAGCACTAAATTTTTTGGATCTTCTTACCTGTGCAAGAAATGAACAATTGGATTTGAAGGGGCAACCTGTGTCAAAATAGACCATTTCCAAATGGTTGTCTAAGGCCATTACCTTTTGTTATAATCACCATATCAAAAATATTACAGGCAGCATCAAGACTGTCACTCTACCAGGGCTTTGTTTTCATCTATGGCTTTTTGGAAAAGTTGCATTCTAAAACTATTCCAGATGCTGCTCCTTGGTCATCTGTACTTTTGCAAAGCACTATAAGCTTGATTCCTTCTGTAGGTCCAGATCAGGCTTTGCTATGACTGTACTCCAGGGGTTCTTGGACTCTTCTCCTTCAAACTCCCAAATGTGGTTAGCTAAGTTATTCTAGCCATATAGCTAAGGCTACTGCAGCAGTGATCAATATTATGAATATAGTACAGTTGTATAAGTTAAGCTAACAGTAACAGTAGATGTTCAACCTCCCAAATGTGGTTAGCTAAGTTATTCTAGCTGTATAGCTAAGGTTACTGCAGCAGTGATCAATGTTATGAATGTAGTTCAGTTGTATAAGTTAAGTTTACAGTAACAGTGGATGTTCAATTAATCACCACCGCAGCAGTAGCTTCCTCCCTCTCTCTGCACCCTATATTTTGGTGGTTTCTTTATGCCAAAGTGTGGGTATTTAGTTTAGTTCTTTGTTTGTTTTTGTTCCTAGCATTGTCCTTTCAGAGCTCAGCTTCCCTGTCTCAGCTGGCAGGAAAGATCTGAAGGGCTTTGCCCCCAAACTTGTCATTTAGCCAGCTCAGCTTGAGCTGCCTGGCAGTTTAGGTGCATGGAAGAAGCTCTGAAGGTTTGGAAGTTGGCCAGCTGCTGTATTCTTGGCAAGGTATTACCCATATAGCTAAGGCTACTGCAGCAGTGATTCTTTGAACATCTACTGTTATGGTAAGTTTAACTCACACAAATGACCTTTCTCTGTCTTACTCTTTGGTCTGTCCACTGCACCAAGGGTATTTACAAAGAATTACCTATTATATTCTCGAAAGCCGACAATGTCGAATTCAATATTGTCGAGACGAGAATAGCGAAAGTGCAGAATGTCGGACGGGTAAACTGAAATTTTCATAAGGGGAGATTTCCGTTTACTTCAAGGTAGTACGGTCTCGGAGTTGGTATATTTAAGTAGGGGGGGTGCAGGGGGGCTTGCCCCCCTACCTACATCCTTTAGATTTTCTTTTTTGTTTTTAATTTATTTTTTCTGAACATTCGAAATTTTAATGGTTTGATCATTAAAGGTCGACCTTTAGTGATTCGAACCATTGAACTTTCGATGTTCTAGTATAGACGCTTTACAAAGTACCTGACTCTAGTGATTGCTCACTGCAGACGGTCATTCACTTCTTTCCATGTTTAGACGACTGTCTTAAATTTGCAGACACTTCCCTTACATGGGTCATGAAACTGTTGCTCAATCTGGGGTTTCAGATGAACTTGCAGAAATCATCTCATTCCTTCCCACTCACTACTTTTTCTGGGATATCTTCTAGATTCATGTCTAGGAAGAGCCTTTCTTACACTGGTCAAGGTACAACATTACAGGAAGATCTTCCTGGACTTCCCCAGCCAGTCTCCGGCATCTGCCAGGGGATTTCTAGGATGCTGGGTTTCATGGCTTCTAGGATTTTCATAATTCCCTTAGCCAGACTTCACATGAGAAAAATTCAGTGGTACCTGCAATCAGTCTAGACTCAACATGAACACCCCTGACATTTTCAAATTCCAGTTATGGGGTTCATCAGAAGGGGGTTACTCCTGGTGAACAGTTCTCTCTCAGTCCAGGCCTCCCCTTCTCCTTTCATCCTCCCAGTCTTACAACAGAGGCTTCAGACTGCTCAGGGGGCAGTTTTAAAAGGGATGAAAGTGCAAGCTCTGTGGAATTAAAAGGGTATACAAAAGCACATAAATGCCAAACGCATGTTGGCAGTTATCATTGCTCTAAAGGCCTTAGAGATAATCTGTGGTCCTGGGGGACCTCTGCATGTTATCACAGACAACATCACAGTGATGTGTTACATGGGCAAGGCTTTCCGAATCTTTTTCCCCCTTTGCAGATTTATGATTGCCTGATAGATTTAGCTGAGTTGTTTCCAAACTTTCAAGCGTCATACATTCTGTCAGAGCACAACACTGTAGCAGGGAAACTAAACAGGACCAGACAGACTCTCAGAAATGGAAACTGAACTCTAGGATCTACCAGGAATTGATGCAGCAGTGGGGAGCACCTCATGTAAATCTGCCTGCCTCCTTTCAAAACAGACAGTTAAACATTCTGCTCCAGTATTCTTTACAAACTGGCCTGGAAGATGGATGCCTTCTCATTTCCTTGGACAGGTATGTTTCTGTAATGCCCTTCCATTGATACTCAGAATTATTTTAAATATAAAGATGGTCCTTCCAGATATAGTGGTGGTGAATCCCTTTTGGTCCAAGGAATGTTGTTCATTTGATCTCTGCTGCAGGAGCCTTGGTTTGCAAAACTCCCAGGGCACCTGCCATGCACCCAAACAGTTAGTCAGCTTGAGTTGGACTGACTAAGTCAGGTTTGGGCACCAAGCCCTTGACAGCTCTTCTGCCACTGAAGAGAGTGCTCCTCTGTGGGCTTTCAAAGATTGATGGCCTGCTAACTTTGTTCCATTACTGGGCAGGTAAGATCCCTTGGGAAGAAAAACATTACTTTTCTGTAAAACCTGTTAATTTTAGTTATGAGAAAGTGTGTTTAATGATGACTTTTGTGATCTTTTAAACAGGATGAATTACTTTTTCAAAAGATGTTAACTTTAAACTTTTTTTTCCCTCCAGTGGTAAAAGTTGTTTTAATTTTGGTGGATGGGGTAAGTTTTTATAGGTTCATAGGTAAGTATTAGGCTAGCTGCCCTTGCGGGCCATTTCAAGCCTAGGCAACTTCTCTTTTTGTGCTCAAAATAACCTATCCCATATTGTTGCAGATTGGCCTTACCTGTCCCATGGGCAATAAGTAAATGGGGATATACCGTAGATAATTTGAGGGGACCCATGCATGGAATAGTAGCTGCCTTTCTCCATTAGCAGTATAGGGGCAGACCTGTTTTCCATCCATAGATCCAGATTGTGCTTGAAAATGGACAAACGAACTTTGTTTATGTGGATGGGCAGTCTGTTCCACAGCAGCAGTATCCTCAACAAAATATACCTGTCCCTCCAAACTATTTTGTTGGAGGGTCACAGGCGATGTTCCAAAAACCAAATTACCATCGTAACCACTACAAACAAATGTAATCTGAGGATCATGCTGCTCAATGCTCGAAGTCTAAATCTCAAAATGCACTCACTTGAAGCACTCCTTAAAATGGAGAACCTCAACATTTGTGCCGTAACAGAGACCTAGTTCAAGACAGCAGAAAGCACTCCTGCACTACCAGGCTATAATTCATTCCACATCTTTGAGCCCCAGGACTTGGACCAAAGGTGGTGGTGTTTCCATATTCATAAAGGATGCGCACACCTCCAGACTAGTAGCTCAACATAACTTATCTGAAAGACTTCAGGTGCAGCTAACATTGGGTAAAACAGCGATTCAGGTCATAGCCTGCTATAGGTTCTCAACCATGTCCCAAGACTCTAACTCCATGTTCCTAAGCACCCTGGAGAACATTAGGGTCCAAACTAACACTCCCATACTGGGCGACTTCAACCACCCCTCCATTAACTGGGAATACTACTCCTGTACCAATACACTTGCCCAACGTTTCCTGGAATTCATTAATTCCAATGCCCTGGACCAGCTCGTTCTTAGCCCCACTAGAGGTAGCAACATCCTTGACCTGATCATTACTAACATGGGCGACCGATGTTCATCGTGTTACACTGCTGCAGTCATTACACTTGGATTATCCTGCCGTCAGGCGGTCCCGCAGTCGGCCAGAGTTCCAAAGACTTGGTCCGGCGTCGCTTGCTGTTGCCTCCTCCCTGACGTCAGTGCGACAAGGGTATACAAGATGCAGCCGATGCCATTTTCTTCAGTCTTTCTTGCCGCACGGTGCCCGAAGCAGAAGCAGTTTGCAAGTGCCGGTCGGCCTACTCTTGAGATTTTCATTCCAAATCCAGAACCGAAGTCTTCTAAAAAAGCTAAGTACCCCGTTGGGGAAACTTTTTCTTGCCTCAGACCGATGTCAGTAAAAGTTAATAACTGTATTTCTTGTGTGAAGCAAATACCTCATAAGAATTTCCACTCCTATTGTATTCCACGCCTAGGCCCTGACCACAACGTCACTGGTTGTCTGTTTTGTGCTAGATTTAACAAGCGCACTATTAAACGTCGATTTGATTTTGCCCGACATTATTTTGGTAGAAAATTCAATTACACCATGCCGTCGGAAATTCCGACGACCGCAATGCATAAAAAGCACAAGGACAAGGACAGGCATCCGAGGCCCAAAACTGATGATGAGGCCTCTTCTAGGCCGGTCGCTGGTTCTCCGGTTTTCAGCGAGGCGCCTATGCAGCCCCTGACGACCGCTTCCACAGAACCACAGACCGCATCTGACTCCCACGTGGAGCTGGCTGGGCCTTCGGACGCACTAGGCCTTCAGCTTACCGATTCTAAACCTACAGAGGGAATCTAAGTAACTGAGCAATCCACAGTTAGAGGGTGTTTTCAGACCTACCCAGTTAACCATTAAACCCTCTGATCTGAAGTAGGCAGACTTCATTTGTCTGCAACCTGTGGGATTCGGATCCGACATCGGATCCGAGACGGCAGTTCAAAAGCTTTAGGATCCGAGCTCCTAGCTCCTCCCTTTACCCATAATCCCCTGCCAAGCCCCGACTGACCTCAGATTTCGTTTGCCGCGTTTCAAGTAGCTGACTGATTTTGCGAGCTCCTTTTAGCAAGTACTTTTCTAGTGTATTTTGACAGGAAAATTTCTTTTTTTTCTAAAAATTTAACAAGTGTGAGTGTTATTAGGCTTCCTCCTCCCTTTAGTTTAATTTTTTTTCTCGGGTTTAGCGTAGTTGTGTGTCTGTTGGTGTGTGTTTTGGTTTAGGCCTGTTAGGGTGTAGACATGTCAGAAGCCCCTAAGGCTATATTTTCCAAATGTACCGAGTGTGGCCACAAGCTTTCTCCAGCCGCTGGCCACACTCGGTGCGTTAAATGTCTGGGGGTTGAACACCTGTCATCTGGTTGTACCATATGTGCAGGGTTCAACCCCCGGGCTTTAAGGGAGCGGAGGTCGAAGTTGGTTCTGACGGGACTTCTCCCTCCTGAATCGGCTTCGGCCTCTTCCCCTGCTAGTCAGCAGCCCTCTCCGGGTAAGTCGGTCTCCCTTCCTCCGGCAGGGACTCAACCTCCCACCAAGAAACCGGAGGATAGGGAGGCCAGGAGGGACAAGGAGAGGCACAAGGAGGGGCACCACAAGCGGTGGGCCGAAACCTCTGTCTCGGGGCCCCTTCCCCCATCTAAGCGTGCCTCTCCTTTGCCTTCTAGATCTCCTCCTCCTCGTCTCCATTCCCCCGGTTCTCTCCTGGACTCGAGGAGGTGGAGACTAGACCTCTATCGAGGTCACTGAGGCGGCACTCTAGGTCCGCCTCGGTGGCCTCATCCAGGTCAACATTTTCAATGTCAGACGCTGATATGGACCTGATGATGAGGCGTTTCATCTAGGCCCAGATGCAGATGGGAGTGCTCCTGCCCCCCCCCCCCATCCGGGAGGGGCCTCGACCACCTTTTTCTCCCCCATAGCTCCTTCTCCGATCCGACTCCCAGGTTCGGAGCCGGGCAGAGTTGGACCCGGGGGTGGGTCGGATCCAATTGGTCGGTGCACCTCGGATCCGATCCATCCCTTGAGGGCTTCGGGTACTTCGGACCCGACCTCTTGGAGCCGTGGGCCGAGCCTCGGATCCGAGAGAGCTGGTGTATCTTCGACTCCATCTAGGTCGGAGCGCACCAGTCTCTCGGATCCGACGGTCTCGGCGCCGGCTCTGATCCATGCGTCAGATCAGAGTGGGGGTCGGCTCTTGGGTCTTAGAGAGGTCGGCTCCCCCTCGGCCTTCGACGTTGTGGAAAGGGCTCTGTCGAGGACATCCGGACCCCCGGTCCCTGTCTCTGCTCCATCCCGCACTCCCTCGCAGCCGGGCCAGGCTCCCATCAGCCGGTCCCAGGGACAGCCTGCCTCAATGTCCCAAGTGGTTCCCTTGGAACATCTGGTTGCTGGCCAGGACTCCTCGGACAGTCCCCCCGAGGAAGTGCCTCGTAAGCGTAAGTGTAAGAGGAGGCACGTGGACTCCCCTGAGTCCATTACTGAAGACACAGACTTGGAGGAAGGGGAAGGCTCCCCAAGATCACCCCCAGAAGACGTTTCCTTTGGAGACATTATGGAAATGTTAAGGATCGGGGGGGCTGGTCTGCCCCCAAGGCCTCCTTGGATGAGTCTGTGTTCTTGGAGGCATTTGAGGCGGGCCCATCTACCTCTTGGGTGTCCCCTCCTGCCGATCCACTGGTGGACCTTATTGCCACTAGAGCATGGAAGGACCCGGACACCGTTGAGCCTGTTCCCAAGCGTCCGGACCGTATTCTTAGTCCCCCAGCGGACCGCACGCATTGGAGTAAGGGGCCCCCAGTAGATGCCATGATGATGGCTGCAGCCACAAAGAGGGAATTAGCTCAAGAGAGTCCCTCCATGCATCC
Source organism: Protopterus annectens (assembly GCF_019279795.1). Taxonomy (NCBI): domain Eukaryota; kingdom Metazoa; phylum Chordata; order Ceratodontiformes; family Protopteridae; genus Protopterus; species Protopterus annectens. Next base: position 1,777,301,355 of record NC_056743.1, read on the forward strand.
CCCGAGCAAGGAGTCCCGCTCGATGGATCGCATTGGGAAGCGAGTCTTTAGTTCAGCAACCTTCTCCCTGAGGGCACTGAACTACATGGCACACGTGATAAGGATGCAGCGAGACCTGATTAAGGAGTACGCTGCATCCCCCCTAGAGTCCATGTCGGCGGAGGACAGACAGGTGTACTCCACCCGTATGGCCACTCTCAGAGCAGTTTCTAATACTTCTATGCGGCTACTGTCTCACGCAACTGAGGGAGCCGCTAGAGCTAGCGGATTGGGCCTTGTTATGAGGCGCCAGGCCTGGCTCCGCCACTGTGACTTCGCAGAGCCCTTCAAAGTGACCTTCGCGAATGCCCCCTTAAATGGTTCTGCCCTTTTTGGCAAAACTGTTCGCGAAACGCTTGTCCAGAGCGAAAAGGACGGGAAGACGCTATCTGCCGTCTGAGTCCGCTTCTCAGCTCCCCAGAGGTCCTTCTTGAAGAACCAAAAGGGACAGAAGAAGATGTGGTTCCGGAAATCGCAGCAATCCCAACCTGCTCCAGACAACCAGTCCTTCCGTGGCAGAGGAGGACAGGGGGGGTCGCCGTCCTAGAGGCAGAGGGGCTCCTAGGAACTTTGGGTCCAGAGAACCTTTCTCTGACAGACCCACGCAGCAACCCTGATGGGTTGCCCGGCTGCCCATCTCTGGAGGCAGTCGGGGGGCGGTTTTCGAGGCACCTGACAACATGGGAGTCAATCACGTCAGACCGTTGGGTGCTTCGGGTGATATCCAGAGGCTATTCAATTCCCCTTCGCGGTATTCCCAGATCCCAAAACCTCCCCGATGTACCACCCGATCAAAGGGAGGCGGCAGCTGTCAAGATCGGGCAGCTGCTAACAAAAAGAGCCATCCAACACGTCCCCCAAGATCAGACCGGATCAGGGTTTTACTCCAGGTTCTTCTTGGTGCCAAAGAAGACGGGGGACTTAAGACCGATCTTAGACCTGTCACAACTGAACCTGTCTGTACCCAAGCAAAAATTCTGGATGGTCACCTTACAATCTATCCTCCCCCTCTTGCGGGAGAACGATTGGATGTGCTCCATAGACCTCAAGGACGCCGACTACCACATTTTGATGGACAGACAGTCCAGGAGGTTCCTTCGCTTCCGGCTGGGAGCCAGTCGCTACCAGTTCAGGGCCCTTCCCTTTGGTCTCACCTCTGCCCCCAGGGTGTTTACCAAAGTACTAGCAGTGGTAGCGGCCCACCTGAGACTCCAGGGAATTCAGGTGTTTCCATACCTGGACGACTGGCTCCTTACAGCTTCATCAAGGCATCTGCTGTGCTCAGCCAGGGACTATTTCCTTCACATAGCCCCTCGGCTGGGGATCACCATAAACAGAGAGAAATCTTCACTGGCCCCCACACAGTTTATAGATTTTATAGGAGGAAGATTGGACACAAGAAAAATGCGGGCATTCCTCACTCCAGATCGACTGTCCAACCTGAGGTGTCATATCACGGCCATCTTACAACCTGCTCCGACGGCAGCTTTGGTCCTGAGGGCCCTAGGTTCAATGGCGGCAGCCATTCCGCTTCTTCATGCTCGACTGTACATGCGGATTCTTCAATGGACCCTCCAGGTCCAATGGTCCCCGCTTTACCTTCCTCTCAACAGCCCGATAGCCATCAGCAAAGCATGCAGGAACTCCCTGTTTTGGTGGCTCCAGTCAACAGAACTCCTAACAGGGAGACCCTTCTGTGCTGCATTCCCCCTAGCCACAGTGACCACGGACGCTTCTCGCCTCGGGTGGGGGGGGGGCATTCAGCGTGCAGAATTGTCCAAGGCACGTGGAGCAGTTCAGAGACCTCACTGCATATCAATGTCCTGGAGATGAGGGCAGTGCTATTAGCGTTGCAAGCACTTCACAGCCTTCTCCCTGCAGGGACTATTGCTATCCAGACGGACAACATGTCGGTAGTCTGGTACATCAACAAACAGGGGGGAACCAGATCCTACCCCCTTTGTCGAGAGGCCATGAGAGTCTGTGAATGGGCAATCTCCACCAACCGCTTTCTTGTGGCAATGCACATTCCGGGAAGGTCCAACATCCTAGCGGACAAGCTCAGTCGCACCATTCTTTCCCCTCACGAATGGTCTGTCAACCTTCTAGTAGCGAAGCAGATTTTTGCTGCCTGGGGGCAACCCTGTTGCAATCTTTTTGCTTCTCCCTCAAACGCCAAATGCGACAGTTTCTTCGCTCTACTTCCCCCATTCGGGGAACCCCCGAGAGATGCCCTGGTGCATGCTTGGCCTCCCGGTCTCCTTTACACTTATCCTCCACTGCCTCTAATGCAGAAGCTTCTACAGAAAGCCAACAGATTGGGGAGCAAAATGATTCTCATTGCCACGTTCTGGCCTCGTCAACCTTGGTTCCCTTTTGTGTGGTCTCACAGAGTGAATCCGCCCTGGATTCTAGATCTGATTCCGGATCTCATTTCCCATCCTCATGGGCTTCCAATTCCCAACCTTCACGCTCTGAAATTGACAGCCTGGCTGCTGCAGTTCCATCCCTGATAAGGACTCCCGGTATCTCGTCACCAGTGAAAGCCATCTTAGTGGCGGCCCATAAACCTTCCACTAGGAAGGTTTATCGAAGCAAATGGAAGAGATTTTCTATTTGGGCAGAACAAAACAACCTTGATCCCTTTTCTGCACCACTTTCGGCGGTACTGGACTTCTTGACAGACCTTTTCCAACAAGGAGCAAGCTCTTTCCAACAAGGAGCAAGCTCTTTCCAACAAGGAGCAAGCTCTTCCACAGTAAAGGTACAGATGGCAGCTATTTCTCATTATCATGTGGGTCATGACTCAACACCTCTCATGGCTGCAAAAATTTGTAAAACCTTTCTCAAAGGTGCTTTCCTTTTGAGACCTCCGGTTAAGGAAGCTGTACCACCTTGGGACTTATCTTTGGTCCTGCAGGCCCTAACTGCTCCCCCCTTTGAGCCTGCTGCCTCTGTGGATTTGAAGTACCTTTCCTGGAAAACTGCCTTCTTAGTAGCCATTACGTCAGCTAAAAGAGTTTCTGAGCTTCAGGCTCTGTGAGTCAAACCACCGTATCTTTCCTTTTTTCCTGATAGGGTCTTCCTCAGGACCAATCCTTCCTTTCTGCCGAAGATTTCTTCAGAATCCAATATCAACCAATCTATTAATTTGCCAGTTTTCTTCCCCAAGTATAAAAACAAAGGAGAATATAAATTGCATTCTTTAGACGTTCATAGACAACTGCGCTTCTATATTCACAGAACAGCTGGTCATAGACAATCCGATCAACTGTTTGTCTCCTTTGCAAAATTCGCACTGGGTAAGGCAGTCTCTAAGGTCACCCTGTCGAAGTGGATTTCTAATTGTATCTTGCAGGCTTATGACACCTCAGGAAGGCCAGCTCCTCAGAGAATTACAGCGCATTCTACCAGGGCAGTATCTACTTCTGCTGCTTTTAAATCTAGAGTGCCATTAGATGATATCTGTGCAGCAGCCACTTGGACCTCATCTCATACTTTTACTTCTCATTATAAATAGGACGTTGTTTCCAGAGGGAGAGCATCCTTTGGCTCTGTGGTGCTCCGGAACATCCTTCCATGACTGCCGCCCAAGATTCAGGTAGCTGGGGACTCTGTCCCACAGGTTGCAGACAAATGAAGTCTGCCTACTTCAGATTAAGAAGTTATGTACTCACCATAACGTTCCATCTGAGTAGGTGACTTCATTTGGATGCAACCATCCCCCCCTCCATCCCCCTGACCTTGCATAGCAATATGAGTCCTGGTTCCCCAGGAGTCTGTTATACTAGTATTCACAGGGCAAACTCAATCTGAGGTCAGTCAGGGCTTGGCAGAGGATTATGGGTAAAGGGAGGAGCTAGGAGCTCGGATCCTAAAGCTTTTGAACTGCCGGCTCGGATCCGATGTCGGATCCGAATCCCACAGGTTGCATCCAAATGAAGTCACCTACTCAGATGGAACGTTATGGTGAGTACATAACTTCTTATTAAGTCTAAGCCCCCCTTAAAAGCAAAGAAACAGACACAACTCTCTCCAGGACAGGCTTCCATGCCTAAGAAACAAATGCTAAAAATGGCCATGGACCTAATCACCCTGATCAGGGGGTCCCATCCCCCTCCTGATAAAAGGCCCAGACAGGATGCAGACTATGAATCTTCTGACCAGGTGTCCATTTCCTGTGACTCTTCCTCGGACCTAGGATATTCTTTACCCCCTTATGAGGATTCTGATGCTGAGGAATCTATTCTGTCAGCCTCTCCACCTGAGGATTACTCCTTTGGGGAGACCTTACATACCATGAGGGAGCATTTCCATTGGGAAAGTTAGGACTACTCAGAATCCAAGAAAAGGCTCAGAGACTTCCTTTTATTGCCTCAACACAGACCCCTTGCTATCCCGCCAGTTCTAGACATTGTGGATGATGTGTACACTGAATCCAGTTTGAACCCTGACTCCTTACCCCCAGCCCCAGTTAAACCTGATAGATATTACAGAGTCCCTGACTCTCACAAATTTCTGTACAAAAGCCCTGTTGCTGACCCTGAAACTATTTCTCAGGGACCCAAAGGGATTAAGGCTTCATCAGCAAAAAACACAGTTCCCTCTGACAGAGATTCCAGAGCTTTAGACAGATTGGGAAATAAGGTATATACATCTGCAACTTTAGCAATGAGAGCCTTGAATTGCTACTTCCACATGTTAAAATATCAGCAATTTTTGATGTCCCAGTTGAAACAAAAGATGCTTCCAGATTCAGATCCTCCTAACTTAAAAGAAATGCAGGATTTATTGCATGCTGCTGAACAAGTGGGAAAACATACCTTGCAATGTGGGTTTGACAGCTTAGAGGCCTCCTGTAGAGCAGCAGTTACAGGCTCTGTATTTAGAAGGCATGCTTGGTTAAAAGAACATACGTTACCAGATCATGCTAAGGTAAAATTATTGGATGCACCTTTGCAGCGGGATGTGCTGTTTGGAGTTAAGGCAGAGGAGGTATTAAAGAAGATGGAGGATAAGGCAAAATCTATGCAAATGGTGAAAGATTTCTTACAGATTCAGCCTCCTCGTTTTAGCAGAAATTGGCCAACAAAGAATTGGTCCTTTCCAGTCACAGACAGACCTCAAAGGGGCAGATACAGACGTCCAAGAGGTAGAGGTCAGACACAAGGCCCTTAAAGGCCTCGACAGTGGGGCACACCAGGCCAGAAAGAAGAAGACAGGCCTCAATCTTATAAAAAACAGACTCAATGACTTTCCACTACAGCTGCCAAACAGTTCTCTCTTGGCAGCCCCCTTAGGAGGAAAACTGGCACTTTTCTATCACAACTGGCATTGCATCACCAAAGACAAATGGGTTCTCAACATTGTATCTCAAAGTTACAGGTTCCATTTTCACACCCTGCCAAGGCTAAAAGGAATGCCAAATCTGCCACCAAATCAATGGGCAGAGGCTCAAAGACAAATTACAGCACTCATGGACATGAGAGCTATTTAAAAGGTACCACCACAGGAACAAGGACAAGGATTTTACTGAAGACTCTTTCTGGTTCCCAGAAAGGACAAAGCCTGGAGACCCATTCTGGACCTTTCTACACTAAACACTTACCTGGATGTACTGAAATTCAAGATGTTGACACTACAGCAGCTTCTTCCCATGCTGAAAGCTTGGCTCATGACATTGAACCTCAGAGGCATACCTGCATGTCCCTATCAGACAAAACTGCAGAAGATACCTCAGATTTCTAGCTGGTTCAATGCATTATCAATTCTTTGCACTGCCCTTTGGCTCATCTACTGCACCCAGGGTCTTCACAAAGTGCCTGGCACCAGTAATTGCATTTTGCAGGCAAAAAGGAATTCAAATTTATCCATACCTGGACGACTGCCTGATTCAAGCAGAGAGCAAAGGACATTCTACTAAAGCATCTGGCATACGTAAAAAAGTTAATGTTAAGTTGTCTATCTCGCCTTAATTCTTGCTGCTTGGGTTCGGAGCCAATCCTCGGCTCCGACTCTGCCATCTTCAAAAGCTCGAGAGCTGTTTACTGGCTTGAGGCCCCCCTATATCCCATGATGCCTGGCGCTAGATACTCTGATCTTGTTTGCCGCTTCTGCTACAAGCTTGCATTTACTGGCTCAGGTCATATTTTTTTTCACTTTGATATATTTAGCACTTTTTGTATCAGTCAGAACACTTACTGTTCATAAATAGTTGTAGTATTTGTAGGTAATTGTTAGTGTTAACACCCTTGAAAACTCATTTTCTTCTTGGAGAGTTTTCCCCTCCCTCCCCCACTCCCGTTTTCCTTTTTAAGGTAAGCCGTTTCAGTTAGAGGCTTATCCTAGTTTCCTTTTTTAAGGTAGAAAAATTTTTTCATTAGAAATTGTGGTAGTTGATAAGTCCGTTTAGCCTTTCTTATATTATAGTGTGTTTGTGTGCTGTTAGGGTGTGGTAACTTGTGTGGACTGTGTGTTTTTTTCTAGTTACCTACTTCCCTCTGTACTCTTTCCTTGTATTTTGACTTTTCCTTTCCAGGAATGTCTAAAGACACAAAAGTGTCTGGATTCAAGAAGTGTGACTCATGCTGTCAGAAAATGTCACTGACAGATGGTCACACTTCTTGTGTCTATTGCTTGGGCGCCCTAAACCTACAGGACTCTTGTTCGGTGTGTCACGCCTTTAGTCCAAGAGTCCTGCAGGAGCATAGGAATAAGCTTATCCTTAGGGGTTTGCTTAAATCTGAAGGATCACCGGCCAAGACTCAGCCAGTGAAACCTTAAAAGCCATTGAAGCCATCAGCTCCCAGTTCGGAGCCTTCGTCAGGTATGGCGTCTGCTTCAACTTCGGTTCCTGCTGGAACCGAAGTACCTGTCTCCAAGCCAACTTCGGCTCCGATTGGAGCCGAAGTACCTATTTCCCAGTCGGCCCCGACTCTTCTGTCAGAACAGTCAGGGCATCGAAAATGCTCCAGATCCACCATCCTTAGAGTCGATCCATTCGGCTCCGGGTTTGCCCTTGTTGCAGTCGGAGAGAAGTCATCGATCCCACTCTTCTCTGTCATCTAGACTATCTGACCATGATTTGGAGAGAGTGGTGAGCAGGCTTTTAAAATCGCAGGTCCTGGCTAAAATGCTATCCAGCCCCCCTCATCAGGGTTCGGCTCTACCTGTCTCTGCAGTAGTTCTTCCTTTGACTCATCCCTTGAGCTCTGAGCCGGAGCATGCTGAGGCTGACATTGTGGGACCATAGGCACCGATAACCTCCCCTTTCAGTTCCGTCGGCTCCGATCTCTTCCATGGTGCCGTCCTTGGAGGGATCTGGGCGCCGGGACTCCCTCGTCGGCTCTGAGGGGGCGAGTGGCATCCAGACCCTTGTCCGACCCCGTTCTCCCTCTCGGAGCTTCGGCGCAGGTGAGTTCGGCTCCTACATCGGCTTCGGAGCCATCTCTCTCGGTGCCGGGAAGGATTCTGGTCTCTTCGGAGCTGGAGCCTTCTCCGATATTGGGAAGAGGCGCCTTCGAGGTCATGAGGAGTGTGCTGGCTTCTGAGTCAGCCTCACGGTCAGCCTCATCGGCTCCTCCCCCCATGGTGCCTGCTCCTGCCTCTGTCCCTCCTCCAGACCCCAAGCATGGGGAACAAGTGCTCCAGGGCATCCAATTGGGTGCATCTTCCTCTTCTGAGGCCTCCCCCGTTCATTCAGAGGTACCCCCTCGAAAGAGGAAATGCAAGAGGAAGCATGTTGACTCCCCTGAGTCTGTCACTTCAGATACAGACTTGGAGGAGTCGGAAGGGTCCCCGAGATCCCCTTCTGAGGATGTCTCCTTCTCAGACATCCTTGAAATTCTTAGGTAGAGGGGGAACTGGACTACCCTTAACCCTTCCGAGGATGAGTCTGTATTCCTGGACGCGTTTGGATCCCAACCCTCCACCTCCTGGGTGTCTCCGCCTTTCGATCCACTGATGTATGTGGTGGCTCGAAAGGCATGGTCAGCTCCAGACACAATGGAACCAACTCCCCGCAGGCCCACAAAATTTATTACAGCCCCACAGGACAAGCAATTTCTGACCAAGGGTGTTCCCGTTGATGCCATGGTGGTAGCAGCGGCCACAAAAAAGGAGTTGGCTGAAACTTCGTCTGTCCATCCCCCTAATAAGGAATCTAGGACGATGGACAGATATGGGAAGCGGATGTTTTCCTCAGCGACCTACTCCATGAGGTCGCTGAACTATTTGTGCCACTTTACCCGCCTTCAAAGGGATCTCCTCAAAGAGCTAGGAGATACCCTTCAAGATCCATCAGCCGCGGGGGCCCAGGCTAAGGTTGCCTCCCAGCTGGCGACTCTTCGGTAGTAAACTCCTCCATGCGGCTCATCTCTTTTGCAGCCGATGGCGCGAGTAGGGCCGTAGGCACAGGCGTGGCTTTGAGGAGGCACACTTGGTTGCGGTTATGCAACTTTGGTGGAACCCTTCAGGGCGTCTTTCACCAACACCCCCTTTGATGGTTCTGCTCTGTTTGGACCACAGGTGAAGGATACCCTTACCAGGTGTGAACAGGAAGGCAAGACTCTCTCTGCTGTGGGAGTCTGTTTTTCCACTCCTTCAAGACCGTATCCCAAGGGTCAGAAGAGTGGGAAAATGTGGTTCTGGAAACCCCAGGCAGCCGTGCCTGACAAACGTGGAGAGTTCCCCTCCAGGGGCAGAGGAGGGAACAACAATAGACGCCACCCTAGGGGCAGAGGGGGTCCGCAAAATCAGAGCCAAAGAGAATCTTTCTCTGACAAGCCCTTCCAGCATCCCTGAAGTGCTGCCCGGCTGTCCACCTTTGGAGGCAGTCGGGGGAAGATTATCGCTGTACCCAAAAGCCTGGCAAAGTATAACACAAGACAAATGGGTAATGTCTATCATATCCGAAGGCTACAAAATCCCCTTCCTTCGCACTCCACACATTCCCAACAAATCCCTTCCAGATGTTCCACCCAATCTGAGGGATCGAGCAGTTCAAGAAATTTCAAAATTGCTAAGAAAAATAGCCATCCAGTCAGTCCCAGCAGACCAGCAAGGATCCTGAATTTACTCAAGGTTCTTTTTGGTACCAAGAAAGACAGGGGACTGGAGACCCATTCTGGATCTTAGCAGACTAAACAGGTCTGTTCAAAGAATGAAGTTCTGGATGGTCACGCTACAGTCCATTTTACCCTTTCTGGGTCAGGACAATTGAATGTGCTCCATAGATCTTCAGGATGCGTACTACCATATCAAAATGAACAGACGCTCCAGAAGATTCCTCCACTTCAGGCTGGGAGCCAGTCATTATCAGTTCAGAGCTCTGCCCTTTGGTCTCACCACAGCCCCCAGGGTGTTCACCAAATGTTTGGCAGTAGTTACCGCTCACCTGAGACAGCAAGGATTCCAGGTGTTTGCATATTTAGACGACTGGCTCCTTACTGCAACCACCAGGCATCACCTGCTGCGAGCCAGAGACTACACCATCCAAACTTGCTCCAAACTAGGCATCACAATAAATTTCAAAAAGTCTGCATTGTCGCCTTGTCAATCTTTCACCTTTATAGGCGCAAACTTAAATACAAAGGACATGTCAGCGAGGCTTCCAGCAGACAGAGTGTTAGACATTCGACAACATGTGCAGGTCTTATTAGGATGCAAAAAAATTCAAGCCAGATTCGTCCTAAGAACATTGGGTCTCATGGCAGCGGCTGTTATACTAGTCCTCCTTGCATGTTTTCACATGAGGATTCTTCAGTGGGTGCTGTTCACACAGTGGTCCTTCCAGCAACTCCCATTGTCTCACGTGATAATGATCACACACTCATGCAAAAGCCAACTTGTTTGGTGGATGGCTTCCCCATCATTACACCAGGGCAGACCATTTGTTCTTCCTCCTCCAGTAGCTACGGTGACCATGGATGCTTCCCTGATTGGGTGGGGGGGGGGTATTTTCAGGGCAGAACAGTCCAAGGCACCTGGCAGCCTCACGAGTACCATCTGCATATCAGCGTCTTGGAGATGAGGGCCGTGCTTTTAGTGTTGCAAGCTCTTCAGAACTCTCTTCCTACCAGGACCATTGCAATTCACACAGACAATATGTCAGTAGTATGGTACATCAACAAGCAGGGCGGAACCAAGTCCTACCCCTTATGTTGAGAAGCGCCCAGACTTTGGCAGTGGGCGATCTCTTCCCAACGGTTTCTGATAGCGCACATCCCTGGGAAGTCCAACGTTATAGCAGACAGGCTGAGCAGAGCAATTCTCATGCCTCACGAGTGGTCTCTCAATCAGACTGTGGCGGACAAAATCTTCCGTAAATGGGGTCAGCCTTGCTGCGACCTTTTTGCCACCCCCTTCAACAGCAAGTGCGACAATTTCTTCTCTCTCCTCCCTCTTCCCGGACACTTCCCCAGAGACGCTCTAGGTCACGATTGGCCTCAGGGACTTCTTTATGCATTCCCTCCGTTTCCCAAACTAATACAGAAAGCTACCACATTAGAATGTAAGATGATCCTCATTGCCCCTTACTGGCCTCGACAAATTTGGTTCCCATTCCTGCATCATCACCTTCTGGAGCAGCCCTGGACCCTGGATCCACTTCCAGACCTCCTGATCCATCAATCGGGCGGGCTGCACCAATCTCTTCAATCTCTCCAGCTCACTGCTTGGTTGCTCCACTTCCGACCCTAGCCAGGCTTCCGAACATCTCCCACTCGGTGCATGAAATCGTCTTATCCTCGCATAAGTCTACCACTAGAAAAATTATGCTAGTAAGTGGAAATGTTTTTCCTTATTGACAGAGACCAGGAATATAGATCCCTTTTCAGCCCCTGTGCACCATATTTTAGAATTTCTAGCAGAACTTTTTCGAGCTGGATCCTCTTCTGCCACTATTAGAGTTCAGCTAGCTGCAATTTCAAACTTACATACGGGCCTAGCTGATACAAGCATCATGTCCCACAAGCTTTGTAAAGCCTTTCTTAAAGGGACCACTCTACTCAGGCCCCCAGTAAGAGATCCCCCACCTCCGTGGGATCTGAATTTGATTTTACCTTCCCTGATACTGCCCCCATTTGAACCTGCAGCTTCTTGTTCTTTGAAGTTTCTTTCTTGGAAAACCCTTCTTCTGGTTGCAATTACGTCAGCTAGAAGAGTTTCTGAACTTCAGGCTCTGTGTGTTCATCCTCCTTACCTAGTTTTTCACAATGATAGTTTCTCTTCGGACTACCTTCCTTTCTTCCAAAGGTTGCTTCTGATAGTAATTTGAATCAGTCCATTGACCTACCAGTGTTCTTTCCAAATTATTCCAACAAAGCGGAATATAAATTACATCAGTTGGACATTCATAGACAATTACGCTTTTACTTGCATAGAACCAAGCAAATGAGAAAATCAGACCAGTTGTTCCTGTCCTATGCTGAGGGTAAACAAGGTGTACTGGTGTCGAAAGTAACCTTATCTAAGTGGTTGACATCTGTTATTACATTTATATATCGGTTAAGGAATAAAGAGCTTCCTGCTAAACCAAAAGGTCACTCCACTAGAGCTCTAGCTACTTCAGTGGCCTGTCAGGCAAGATTGCCAATGGAAACTATTTGTGCAGCAGCTACATGGGCCAATCCTCATACCTTCATTTCACATTATAAGCTGGATGTGGCCTCCAGGAGTAGAGCTGATTTTGGTTCCACTGTTATGAAGAGTATGCTGTTCATCGTGTTTCACTGTTGCAGTCAAGACTGTAGGGTTCTCCCCTGCCGGCAGGCAGTCCTCTGTCGGCCAGAATCCCAAAGTCTGGGTCCAGCGTCGGCTGTTCAGCCATGCTCCCTGACGTCAGAGCGCCAAGAGTACAAAGCTGACAGCCGACGCCATGTTCTCCAGTCTTTCTTGCCGTGCGGTGATAGCAGTTCGCAAGTGCCGGTCGGCTGACTCCTGACAATTTTTTCTGAACAAACTTCAGTCCGAAGACTTTCTTCTCCTACTCAAAGCTAAGTACCCCGTTGGGGAAACTTTTTTCTTGCTCCAGTCCGATGTCAGAAAAGTTAATAATTGTATTTCATGTGGGAAGCAAATACCTCATAAGGATTTTCATTCTTACTGTATTCCTTGCTTAGGCCCTGACCACGACGTAGCTAGTTGTCGGTTTTGTGCTAGATTCAATCAACGTACAATTAAACGAAGGTACGATTTTGCATTTCATTACTTCGGTAGGCGTTTTAATTACAAAATGTCGTCGGATACGGTTCCGGCTACTGGAGTTCACAAACGACGCAAGGACAAAGACAGGCCTCCGAGGTCCAAATCAGACTATATCGTTCAAGCAGAGCCAACTTCAGGTTCAGCCGTCATCAGTGAGGCACTTTTGCAGCCCCTGTCGTTGGCCATTTTGGAACCGATGGCCGAAACGGACTCCCACGAGGAGCCAACTAGGCCTTTGAATATTTCTGTTGCACGACCTTCGGACAATGCTCCTTCGGATGGGTCCGGAGCCGCTGTGCAGGTACCGGCTTCCGAAGGGGTTTTCAGGCCTACTCAGCTTCTAATAAAGGCAAATGCAAAGACTCCTTCCAAATCAAAGACTGCAACACAGGCCTCTTCTGAACTGGCACCCAAGTCACAGAAACAGTTACTTAAGATGGCGGAGGACTTACTATGATTAGGGATTCACAACCCCCTCCAGATAAAAGGCCAAGGCAGGATGTTTATTATGACTCCTCTGATCAGGCTTCTGTTTCTTCAGTTTCTTCTTCTGACCAGGAATATTCTTTCCCTCCTTATGAGGATTCTGATGCTGAGGAATCCATTTCTTCAGCTTCTCCCCCTGAGGACTTCTCTTTTGGGGAAACTTTGCATGAAATGAGGGAACATTTCCACTGGGAAGGACAGGAGGATTCAGAATCTAAGAAAAGATTAAGGGATGTTCTTCTTCTTCCCCAACATAGACCCCTGGCTATTCCTCCTATTTTGGATATTGTGGATGATGCTTTTTCGGAGGCTAACTTAACCCCTGACTCTTTTCCTCCAGCTCCTGTTAAGCCTGACAGATATTACAGGGTTCCTGATTCCCACCAGTTTTTATACAAGAACCCTACTGCTGACCCTGAAACCATTTCTCAGGGTCCTAAGGGAGTTAAGGCCACTTCTGCTAAAAACCCCATTCCCACTGAGAAGGATTCCAGATCTTTAGAAAGATGGGGCAAAAAAGTGTACACTACTGCTACTTTATCTATTAGGGCTTTAAACTGTCAGTTTCATATGCTGAAATACCAGCAATTTCTCCTGTCTGTTTTGAAGCAAAAGTTAACTTCCATTTCCGCCTGTGCAGATGATAAAGAATTACATGACTTAATGCATGCCTCTGAACAAGTTGGGAAGCATGGTGTACACTGTGGATTTGATGCCTTGGAGGCTTCCTGTAGGGCTGCTGCCTCTGGCACAGTAATTAGAAGGCAAGCATGGTTAAAGGAACAAAATTTGCCAGATCAAGTAAAAGCTAAATTATTGGATGCTCCTGTTCAGCATAATGTTTTGTTTGGATCTAAGGTTGAAGAGGTGATTAAAAATATGGAGGACAAGGCAAAATCCATGCAAACAGTTAAAGATTTCTTACAAGTACAGCCACCCAGATTTAGTAGGAATTGGCCTACTAAAAATTGATCCTTTCCCAATTTAGACAGGCCTCAAAGGGGTAGATACAGACGCTCCCGAGGAAGGCCTCAAACACAAGCCTCTTATAGACCAAGACAGTGGACTGCTTCCACCCCTAGGGGAGGAGAGGACAGGTCGCAAGCTCATAGGAAATAGACTCAATGACTCCCTCTGTTGGGTTGCAGGAACTTCTTGTCTGTAAGCCCCTCTCGGAGGAAAACTTTCTCTTTTTCACCAAAATTGGACTCGTATAACCCAAGACAAGTGGGTTCTGGATGTGGTTTCAAGAGGTTACAAATTCCATTTTCATACCCTACCAAGGCCAAGCGGATGGCCAGATCTTCCAAAACATCAATGGACAGAGGCCTTAAACCAGGTGGAAGCTCTCTTGGCTATGAAAGCCATAGAACTAGTTCCACTTTCAGAGATAGGACAAGGTTTTTACTCAAGGCTCTTTCTAGTCCTCAGGAAGCAAAATTCATGGAGACCCATTCTGGATCTGTCAGTCTTGAACACTTTTCTAGAGATACCAAAATTCAAGATGCTTACTCTACAGCAGCTACTTCCAATGCTGACCAAAAATGCCTGGATGGTAACTTTAGATTTAAAGGAGGCATATTTACACATTCCCATCAGGCAGGACCGCAGAAAATACCTCAGGTTCAAGGCCGGATCGAGGCACTTTCAATTCTCTGCGCTGCCCTTTGGATTGTCTACTGCGCCCGGGGTCTTCACCAAATGCCTAGCTCCAGTAGTAGCTTATTGCAGACTCAAGGGAATTCAAATTTACCCTTATCTGGACGACTGTCTTATTCAGGCAGACAGCAAGGATGTCTTACTCCAGCATCTACAGTTTGTTTAGAATCTTCTCAAGTTCCTGAGATTCACTGTAAACATAAAAAAGTCAAATTTGACTTCCTCACAACAGATAATTTTTCTGGGCGCTTCTCTAAACACAACAACCCAGATGGCATTTATGACATACAGCTGGCTTCAACTTTCAAAACCTTGGCAACTTTAACTCTGCTATCTGCAAGGAGATTCCTGCAGGCTTTGGGTTACATGGCCTCCTGCATCCTTCTCGTACCATATGCAAGACTACATATGAGGAAAATACAGTGGTACCTAAAAAGTGTATGGTTTCAGCATTGCCACAGTTTAGACATACTGATCTCCGTCCTGCCTTGTCTTGAAAAGGAGTTCCTTTGGTGGTCCAAGGCATGTACTCTAAACAAAGGAAAACCCTTCTGCCTGCCTCCTGCCACTCAGATACTAACCACGGATGCCTCAGATTATGCCTGGGGAGCCCATTTTCTGGGCAACTGTCTGCAAGGCCTTTGGACAAAGGATCAGAAGCACCTGCATATCAATTTAAAGGAAATGTTAGCCGTTCAGAAAGCCCTATTGGCCTTCAGGAATCTTCTACACCCAGGACAACTACTGATACGGACAGACAACACCACAGTTGTGTGGTACATAAGTAAGGGGGATCTCATTCCTACCCCCTTTGCAGACTAGCCATGGATCTGTGGAACACAGCTCTAGCTTGCAATCTGGACCTTCAAGCTCAGTTTCTACCAGGGAAGCAAAACTTCTTGGCAGACAGTCTGAGCAGAAACCTTTCGGGCCCACACGAGTGGATGCTGGACACCGAAATATTCAAGATGATAACAGTAGTCTGGGGATGTCCTCACATAGACCTCTTTGCATCCCACCTCAATCATCGACTACAGACTTTTTGCACCAGGACTTTCCACGAACAAGCTTGGAAAGTGGATGCACTATCATTCAGTTGGAGAAACCTCTCGGGATACGCCTTTCCGCCTCTACCTCTTCTTCCACGGGTATTATTAAAGATCAAACAAGACAAGCCCAAGATGATAATCTTGCTGGCCCCAAATTGGCCTCGACAGTTTTGGTACCCAACTCTGAAAAACCTTTGTCTGGAGCCCCCTTGGATTTTACCACAGTCTCCGAACCTTCTGTCCCAACACCAGGATCAGGTTCTACACTCCCATGTCAGAACTCTCAGCCTGGCGGCCTGGTTAATCCAGGGTCTTTGATTCATTCTCTCCTACCCAAGCAGGTTATGGATGTCATTTTAGAATCTAGACATCCTAGCACTAGAAAACCTTATGCAGGAAAATGGAAAAGATTTTGTTCCTGGATGCAGGCTCAGGATTCTGATCCTCTTCTTCCTAACATTCCTTTGATTTTACTTTACCTGACAGACCTCTTACATAAGGGTCTCTCTTTCTCTTCCATTAAGATACATGCCTCTGCTATTTCTGCTCATTATAATACAGACCCTCCAGTCTTTTCCCACCAGCTCATGAGACAGTTTCTCAGAGGAGACAAGAACTTAAGGCCCCCTAGATCTCCTCCCATTCCTGCTTGGGATCTTAACTATGTTTTGGAAAAACTCACCTTACCTCCTTTTGAGCCTGCTGCCACTTCTGACATCAAGTTTTTATCTTGGAAAACAGCCGTCCTGTTAGCTCTGACCTCTGCCAGGAGAGTTTCAGAGTTGCAAGCTCTTATGGCTGTGGAACCTTATATTATTTTTCATCAAGACAGGTTGTCTTTAAGGACTAATCCTACTTTCATGCCTAAGGTGGCTTCCAAAGTGGCTTTAAATCAAACTATTCACTTGCCAACTTTTTCCCCAACTCCTCAAAATAAAGGGGAAAAGGATCTTGCATTCCTTGGATGTACACAGACAACTATGTTTTTACCTGGACAGAACCAAGGACATCAGGAAATCAGAGCAATTGTTTGATCTGAAGTAGTTACTTCATTTGATCTGCAACCTGTGGGATTCGGATCCGACCTCGGATCCGAGCCGGCAGCTTTCCAAGCTTCAAGATCCGAGCTCCTAGCTCCTCCCCCTACCCATAATCCCATGCTACCAACCACATTACCTCAGATCGTTTTTTGCCGCTGCTAAAGACTGTTTCTTCTGTGTGAAGAGCTCCTAGCATTTGGTGAGATCGTTCCTTTTTTCTCTCAAACTTTAAAATTTTTCTAGTTAAAATTGTGTGTGTGTGTTGTTTTAATCAACCTTCCTTGTTTTAAAAAAAAAAAAAAAAAAAAAACTCTCTTAGTTTTAAATTGTCTCTCCCCCTCCCCCCTTAGTGTTTGGGTGTGTGTGTGAGAGGATAATGGCTGAATCCAAAGCTATTTTTTCGAAGTGTACTGAGTGTGGCCACAAGCTTTCCCCTGCTGATGGCCACACTCAGTGCGTTTTGTGTCTGGGGGCAGTACATTTGTCGGAGGCCTGCCAAATCTGTGCGGCCTTCAACCCTCGGGCACTTAGGGACAGGAAGAACAAGCTGATCCTGGCGGGAAAACTCCCTCAGGACTTGGCTTCTTCTTCCTCTCCCAGCCAGACCCAAGCTACTTCTGTAGCTTCGGCGCCGGCCACTCCGGTAGCTGTACCCGGGACTCAACCTCCCCTTTCCGGTACTAGCGCTGTGGAGTCTGGGTCTTCTTCTCATAAGGAGAATAGAAAGCATAGAGAGAGGGAAAGTCATTATACTAAAAGACGGGCCGAGTCTCATCCCTCGGCTCCACCTGAGAAGTTACTTAAGTCCCCTGAGAGGGTCTCCGGATCCTTGTCCTCTCGGCTCCGTTCTCCTTCTTTTTCTCCAGAGCCGGAGGAGGAGGATAGGTCTCCCTCGAGGTCTTCGAGACGGCCTTCCCGGCCTGTCTCGACTACCTCTTTGCGGTCCACTAGAAGCATCTCCGAGGCAGACATGGATCGGATGATGCGAAGATTTTTGCAGACCCAGATGCAGATGGGGATGCTCTTGCCTCCCCCCCCCCCTTTGGGAGGGACGGTGGCCCCCATCTTTGCCCTGATCACTCCTTCTCCGACCCGATTTCGGGTCTCGGAGTTGTCGGATCTAGGCCCTTTTGGATCCGGGGATACGTCGGCGCCGACAGGGTTGGTCTCTTCGACGCCGACTATGCCTTCGAGCTTGTCGGATCCAAGCTCTCGGGGCCGAGGGTTGAGCATCGGATCCGAGGGGGTGGTTGTGTCTTCGGCGCCGATTGAGTCGGAGCGCACCACCACCTCGGATCCGATTGCTTCAGCTCCGACCCCGATCGTCTCCTCGGAGACTAGGAGGTTGCTTTCTCAGGCTGGTGATGGCGAATCTCCTTCGGCTTTTGAGGTGGTTGAGAGGGTACTGTCGAGATCTTCCAGGTCCCCGATCGGGCCTTCGGATCCACCCGTGCCCCCACTGTATCAGGGTCTGTCTTCCATCACCCGTCCATCTGGACAGCCTGCCCAAAGCCTCCAGTTAGTTCCCAGGGAGGAACAACACCCGGTGGACGAGCCTTCTTTGGACAGTCCCACCGAAGAGGGACCTCGAAAGCACCAGTGCAAAAGGAGGCACCTGGACTCCCCCGAGTCCATTACCACGGATACGGATTTGGAGAATACGGAGGGTTCCCCAAGGTCACCCCCCGAAGATGTCTCATTTGGAGACATCATGGAAATGTTGCGTATAAGAGGGGGGTGGTCTGCCCAAAAATCCTCCCTGGACGAATCCGTATTTCTGGAGGCCTTTGAGGCAGGCCCATCTACCTCCTGGGTGTCCCCCCCAGCACCCCCCCCCCGGATAAGGTCCTCAGCCCTCCTTCTGATAGACCTTCTTGGTCCAAAGGCGCACCGGTTGATGCTATGTTGGTGGCAGCTGCCACTAAGAGAGAACTTGCCCAAGAAAGTTCCTCGGTCCATCCGCCGGACAAGGAGTCCCGAGCATTGGACCGGATTGGGAAGCAGATGTTTGCGTCAGCAACCTTTGCCATAAGGTCGCTGAACTACATGGCACACACTATCCGGCTGCAACGTGACTTAATCAAAGAGTACGCTGCAGCCCCTCCGGAGTCCATGTCAGTCTCGGACAAGAAAGGTTTTGAGACTCGAATGGCCACTCTAAAGTCCATCTCAAATACAACTATGCGGCTTCTTTCTCATGCCACGGAAGGAGCCGCTAGAGCCAGCGGAGCGGGAGTAGTCTTAAGACGGCACTCCTGGCTCCGCCTCTGTGACTTCACGAATCCCTTCAAGGCGTCCTTCGCCAATGCCCCGTACGATGGTTTGGCCTTATTTGGCCCAGCAGTTCGTGACACGCTTGTTCAAAGCGAGAAGGATGGGAAGACGCTGTCGGCCGTCAGAGTCCGCTTCTCTAACCCCCAAAGATCCTTTTCTAGGAATCAGAGGGGGCAAAAGAAGCTGTAGTTTCGAAAATCTCAGCAATCCCATCCTGCTGTGGACAACTCGTCCTCTAGAGGCAGAGGAGGACAAGGTGGACGCCGGCCCAGAGGCAGAGGGGGCCCGCGCAACTTCGGGTCGAGAGAACCTTTCTCGAAGGGACCCGCGCAACAGCCCTGAGGGCTTGCCCGACTGTCCCTCTCTGGAGGCAGTCGGGGGGCGATTGTCGGAGCACCGATCAAAGTGGGAGTCCATTACAAATGATCGATGGGTGCTCCGGATTATATCCAGAGGTTACATGATACCGTTCTTGCACCCCCCCCCCCCAAGCCCAAACATCTCCCTGATGTTCCACCCCATCAAAGGGAGGCCGCAACTTTAGAAATTTCGCAGTTGCTAACAAAAAGAGCCATCCAGCCCGTCCCCCCAGACCAGTCCAGATCGGGTTATTACTCCAGGTTCTTTTTGGTGCCAAAGAAAACGGGGGACCTCAGACCCATCCTAGACCTTTCGTCCCTGAACCTGTTCATACCCAAGGAAAAGTTCCAGATGGTCACCCTCCAATCTATTCTCCCCCTTCTGCAGGAGAACGACTGGATGTGCTCGTTGGATCTCAAGGACGCGTACTACCATATACTAATGGACAGACGGTCCAGGAGATTCCTCCGCTTCCGGCTAGGAGCCAGTCATTATCAGTTCAGGGTTCTTCCATTTGGCCTAACCTCAGCCCTCAGAGTGTTTACCAAAGTCATGGCAGTGGTAGCAGCCCACCTGAGACTCCAGGGCATTCAGGTGTTCCCTTACCTGGACGACTGGCTCCTCACCGCCCCCAACAAGCATCTTTTGGTTACAGCGAGAGACTATGCCCTATCTCTGTTTGCTCAATTGGGCATCTCAGTCAATTTAAAGAAGTCCTGCCTGTGCCCAACTCAAGCCCTAGATTTCATAGGGGCCAGGTTGGATACTCGAATCTCCAGAGTGGTTCTCACACAGACCAGAATAAACAGTTTGTACCGCCAAGTCTTGGATATTCTTCAGAGCCCAACCCCCCCAGCAGAATTAGTCCTGAGGGCGTTAGGATCTATGTCGGTGGCGATAGGCCTTTCTCTCCATGCCCGTCTGTGGATGCGTGTATTACAGTGGACTCTCCAGGTCCAATGGTCTCTGTTGATCCATCCTTTGGACATGCTGATTCCCCTGAGCAGGGCATGCAGGGACTCCCTACTTTGGTGGCTGCAGGCAGAAGAACTCGAGGAAGGGAGACCCTTTGTGATTCCCCCAGTCGAAGCCACATTGACCACGGATGCTTCCTGCCTCGGGTGGGGCCGGCATTATGCAGGCAAGTCAGTCCAAGGAACGTGGACTCCTCTAGAGACTGCATTGCATATCAATGTCCTAGAGATGAGGGCAGTGCTATTGGCGTTGCAAGCTCTCCATCACCTTCTACCTCTGGGGACTATTGCAATCCAGACAGACAACATGTCCATGGTCTGGTACATAAACAAACAGGGAGGGACCAGGTCTTACCCCCTGTGTCGAGAAGCCATGAGAGTGTGGGAATGGGCTATTTCCACCAACCGCTTTCTGATAGCAACGCACATTCCGGGACGGACCAACATATTAGCAGACAGCCTAAGTCGGGTATTTCTCAGCCCTTACGAGTGGTCTCTGAATCCCTCTGTCACGAAACAGATATTCCACAGATGGGGTCAACCTCGCTGTGACCTTTTTGTCTCTCCCCTAAACTCAAAATGCAGCGAGTACTTCGTGATAGTTCCCCCCAAAGGGGAATCTCCCAGGGACGCCTTGGTTCATGCTTGGCCGCCCAGTCTTCTTTATGCTTATCCTCCTCTTCCTCTGATGATGAAATTCATCCAGAAAGCCTGTCTGTTGCGGAGCAGAGTGATTCTCATTGCCCCATTCTGGCCTCGACAAGTCTGGTTCCCCTTTATGCAGTCTCACAGTGTGGCTCCCCCATGGATTCTGGATACCAGACCAGACCTAATCTCGCATCCGACGAGATGCCACACTCCAAACCTGGTCAGTCTCCGGCTCACAGCCTGGCTGATCCAGTTCCGTTAATGGCAAGGACTCCCGGTATCTCTTCTCCTGTTAAGGCTATTCTGGTGGCAGCTCATAAGCCATCAACCAGAAAACTCTACAGCAGTAAATGGAAATGTTTTTCCATCTGGGCAAAGGGTAAGGAATTAGATCCCTTTACGGTTCCTATTCCCACCATTCTGGACTTTCTATCCCTCCTTTTTGAGCAGGGAGCTAGTGCATCCACCATTAAAGTTCAACTTGCAGCCATCTCTCATTATCATGTGGGAGATGGCATAAGTTCCTTGGCTTCAGCGAAAATATGCAAAGCCTTCCTAAAAGGCGTGTTCCTCTTAAAGCCTCCCATTAAACCGGCTATGCCTCCATGGGATCTTACCTTGGTCTTACAAGCATTAACAGGACCACCTTTCGAACCTGCGGCCTCTGTGCCCTTAAAACTCTTATCTTGGAAGACAGCTTTCTTGGTAGCGATCACTTCTGCCAAGCGGGTATCAGAGCTACAAGCCTTGTGCATTAAGTATCCATACCTTATTTTTCACAAAGATAGGGTTGCCCTCAGGACTAATCCTTCTTTTCTTCCTAAGGTAGCCACAGAATCTAACATTAATCAATCTATCAACCTCCCTGTTTTCTTTCCTAGCTTCCAAAACAAGGGTGAATACACATTGCACAAATTAGATGTACACAGTCAATCATGCTTTTACTTGCATAGGACTAAAGATTTCCGCAAGTCAGACCAGTTGTTTGTTTCTTATGCTAAATCAGCCATGGGCAAACCAATTTCTAAGGTGACAGTAACAAATTGGATTTCTCAATGTATCAGACAGGCATACATTTCAATTGGGAGACCAGCTCCGGTTGTCATTCTGGCACATTCTACCAGATCTGTGGCTACCTCAACAGCGTTTTGGTCTAGAGTTCCAGTTGACGATATTTGCTCAGCGGCTACCTGGTCCTCTTCCCATACGTTCATTTCTCATTACAAGCTGGACATGATCTCCAGAAGTAGGGCTTCCTTTGGCTCCGCGGTGCTTTGGAATATTCTTCTGTAGGGACCACCCAGGGCTTTTAGGTAAGCTGGGGACTCTGTCCAACAGGTTGCAGATCAAATGAAGTAACTACTTCAGATATAGAAGTTATGTACTCACCATAACCTTCCATCTGAGTAGATACTTCATTTGTCTGCAACCGACCCCCCCTGCCATCCCCCGAACCTCGGTAAAATATTGTCCTGTGGAGAATTCTCTCCGTCTTTAGCTTATAGGGCAAAATAACCGATCTGAGGTAATGTGGTTGGTAGCATGGGATTATGGGTAGGGGGAAGAGCTAGGAGCTCGGATCTTGAAGCTTGGAAAGCTGCCGGCTCGGATCCGAGGTCGGATCCGAATCCCACAGGTTGCAGACAAATGAAGTATCTACTCAGATGGAACGTTATGGTGAGTACATAACTTCTATTTTCTTATGCTTCAAGTTCCCAAGGTAAAGCCATTTCAAAACGGACCATTTCTAAATGGATTGCTCATGGAATCCGATTTTGCTATTCACACCATGGAAAGCAAATCCCAGGGAGTATAAGGACTCATTCCACCAGAGCTGCTGCCACTTCCGCTGCCTTCCTCAGGGGAGTTTCTACCAAAGACATTTTGGAAGCTGCAACTTGGAGTTCAGTGCATACTTTTTCAAAGCACTACAATCTACCTCTCTACTCTAAGTCTGGGGCAGGCTTTGCTTCTGCAGTCTTGCAGGGCCTTTTAGCTGCCACTTCTTCATGACCACCTCCCTTTCATTCTGCTTTGGGATTCTACCCTACAGTCATGACTGCAACAGTGAAACACGATGAACATAGTACAGTTGTGTACACTTACCATAAATGTAGATGTTAGAGTGTCTTCACTGTTGCAGTCTGGGTTTCCCTCCCTCCTGTCCCCTCTTATTTTTACTTTTCTGTGGTTCCTTTTTTCACCATTCTTCTGAGGTGTATTTGCAAAGGGTATGGGACCTTATTCATTTTGGGACTCCTGACATCTGGGGCAAGAAAAACTGGAGAACATGGCGTCGGCTGTCAGCTTTGTACTCCTGGTGCTCTGACGTCAGGGAGCATGGCTGAACAGCCGACACCGGACCCAGACTTTGGGATTCTGGCCGACCGAGGACTGCCTGCCGGCAGGGGAGAACCCTACAGTCATGACTGCAACAGTGAAGACACTTGAACATCTACATTTATGGTAAGTGTACACAACTGTACTTTCCGATGAGCCACCCAGGATTGAGGTGCTAGGGACGCTGTCCCAACCAGCAAGAATGAAGGCGAGATAGACAAGATTTATTCCAGCAAATGGAAGAGGTTTTCTATTTGGGCTCATACCCAAGGAATTGACCCTTACACAGCTCCAATTGCTTCCGTCTTGGAGTTTTTGTCTATGCTTTTCCAGCAGGGCTCAGCGTCCGCTACCATTGAAGTTCAATTGGCAGCAATTTCTAATTTTCATGTTGCTAATGAGCCTAGTCTGATGGCTCACAGACTCTGTAAGGCTTTCCTGAAGGGCACTGTATTACTCCGTCCTCCTGTCTCAAAACCGATCATGCCCTGGGATCTAAATTCTGTTCTGCAAGCCCTTACTTCACCACCCTTTGAGCCTGCAGCTACCTGTAACTTAAAATTCTTGACCTGGAAAACTGCCTTTTTAATAGCCATCACATCAGCCAGATGCGTTTCAAAAATTCAAGCTCTTTCTATCAAACCTCCATATTTGATCTTTCATAAGGACAGGGTTTCTCTTAGATCAAACCCTTCTTTTCTTCCTAAAGTGGCATCCATATCTAATCTTAATCAATCTATTGAGTTGCAAGTGTTTTTTCCCCATTTTTCAAACAAGGCAGAATTTAAATTTCATCAATTGGATGTACACAGACAGTTACATTTCTATCTGCACAGAACCAGAGATCTCCAAAAATCTGATCAGCTGTTTGTCTCCTTTTCGGAAAACAGAATTGGGTCCCCTGTCTCCAAAATCACCCTATACAGATGGATATCAAATTGCATCTCTTTTACTTATTCCTCAGGGGGTAAAGAACTACCGTCAAGGCTCACTCTACTTGGGCTGTATCCACATCTACAGCCTATCAGGCCAGATTGTCTATGGATGATATTTGTGCTGAAGCTACCTGGGCATCTCCTCATACCTTTGTTACTCATTACAAGCTGGATGTGGTATCTAGGGGCAGGTCTTCCTTTGGTTCCACAGTACTCAGGAGTATCTTCCTCTGAGCCTCCCAGGATGTAGGTGCTGGGGGCGCTGTCCCACGGGTAAGAATGTAGGCGAGATTGGACTACATAACATCAAGAAGTTATGTACTCACCATAACGTTCGATGTATGTAGTCCATCTCGCCTCACATTCTTACTTACCCTCCCACCTTCCCCCTTCCCGGAGGATCTGGAGGTTAGGTCTGGTTTTTAGAGCTCCCTTCACCTTTAGTTTATTCCTCTTTACTTGGATGTTGTTATGCATGGGGTATGAGTGTGGTGTTCGCAGCAAACTAGATCTGGGGATATAGAACAGTGCAGCATGGGATACCTTCTTAGCCCAGCCAATAGAAGACTTTGAGCTAGAAAGGTTTGGCCAAGTTGGAGCCGATATTCGGCTTCGAACCCACGGGTAAGAATGTGAGGCGAGATGGACTACATACATTGAACGTTATGGTGAGTACATAACTTCTTGATCTTTTCTTGCTCTTGCTGTCATGGATGGATACTCCTTCCCCCATATATTCTCCTTAATACCTCATTAATTCCTTAAATTCTCCCAATCTCCATCAGGTTTGTATAGCCTTCCAAACTCTTAATTAAAATCTCTAATTTATGACAACTTTGACTCCCTTTACCATTAGGGCCAAGTAGTTTTATTGTATATTAACATGACTCATTAACACTCACCATACTTTTTTTTTTCTTCAATCCTCCATATTTTTGTCAACTTATATCCTTCCCTGCTTCAGTAGGCTCCTATGCCCACACGTTCTCTTTCCTGCTTCCCTAACCTCTTCCTCTCCGTACCCTAATACTTCACCAACTTTCTCTTCCTTTCATAGTTTTTTTCCTGTAATTCCACTCTGCTCACTTTATCTCTGCCCTGCTTCCTAAAGTCTTGTCTGTCTTTTTGCCCTAATGCCTCACCCAGTATTTCTCTCTCTCATCCTTTTTTGTATCCCTTGCACCTCACATTTCACTTTTCCCCATTGCTTTATTCTTCACCATCCTTTTTTAACCATACCCTTTACGCTGTCCCCATCTGTATCACTTTTCAGCTCATGTAGGTTTTCATCTCTGGTACATTTTTTTATTTTCTTCTATTTGTTACCTCTCTTGCCTCCATTAATAAGCTATAATCCTTCACTACTTCATCACTGTTTTTTCAATTGATAAAATACATACCTAAGGTTGCTAACTATTTTATTGAATTATTTTGCATATATCTTATTTTGCTGTTATTATTTTTGTATATACATTGATATGTATGTATCTTGTGTTATTCGCATTGTCATACCAGAGCTTTTCTCCTCTGGACTCTGAAACATGGTTTTGCATGGCATAGTCATACTGTTTTGCTTAACAAATGTAAGTAAATTATTTTGTAAAAGAAATGCATATAAAAATATCTCATGGTTTTACAAATATATGGAGTGAGTGAGAAGTTGCTACATCAGGGATTGGTAGAGTCGCCCTTTCTGTAGTAATGGTGGTAATTTTAAAAGCTGTATATCTGTGGTTCATTTTGCCTCCAGTTAGCTTTTAAACTTGCCCCTGCTGATTTTAAAGTGTCAGTTTTTTTTTTGCATTTCCCTTCCCAGTCCTAGAATTCACAGAAGTTCTTACTTAGTAAAAGGAAGTAGGTGTGCAGGTAGCCACTTTTTCAGTGACCTTGCACTGTTCTCTAGGTCATGTCTAACAAAGAGCAAGGAAATAAAACTTCCCAAGGCAAAGTAAATGTTTACTTGCCCATCGAGTCAAGAGGTAAGTTAATTATGGCTGCTGTTTAAGAAAGTGCCTCCTTAGGTGATCGCAAAGAATTCTTAAACTGACTTTATTGCGTTCTCCAAATGTGCAGTTGTGATTTGTTGTTTTTAGAATCTGAACACAGGGCCCCACAGATTTGCGTCAGCTATTTTATGGGTCTTGTTTGCAAATGTAGTTGTACATAGACTGTGAATCAGTTTTGAATACTAATATTTCATTGTTTAAGGCTGTCATTATAGATGTAGTATTTTTTCACATTATGTTTCTAGATTAATTTTGGTTTTCTTGTCATTTCCCTAAAATAAGTCTATTTAATTATCTTTCTTTAAAGAGCAGTATGGATTATCCCAATTGTAATGAAATGTAAAAGAATGGGTAAATTGTACCTGCAGATGTTAAGTTGTCAATCTCGCCTTCATTCTTGCTGGATGGGTTCGGAGCCAAACCTCGGCTCCGACTCGGCCAAATACTAAAGCTCGAGAGCTATTTTTACCGACTCGAGGCCATCCTGTGTCCCATAATGCTAGGCGAAATATACCCAGATCTCGTTTGCCGCTTAGCTACGAGGTTGCATTTTCACCGGCTCCAGGTCGTATATTTTTATTAATAACTTTTGAGGTAGTTTTTAGTCCGTCTTTTATCCTTTTTTGTCTCTTTAGTATTAGTGTAGTTAGCGACTAGTCTTTTCCCCTTCTTTTAGTTGCTAATCTCCCTTTTTCTCCACCCTTAAGGTGGTTGGGCCTTTGACCCTCCCCTTGTAGTACAGTTTTCCACTGGTTGTTCTGTGTGTGTGTGTGTGGAATTCTGTCCCTCTACTTGGTGTAGTTACTCTTTTATAGAAATTGCTATTATAATTTAGAGTATTGTGTGTTTGTTTTTACAGTATGTCTAAGGATACTAAGGTATCGGGTTTCAAGAAGTGTGACTCGTGCTGTCAGAAGATGTCTCTGACAGACGGTCACACTTCTTGTGTGTATTGTTTGGGCCCTCTGCACCTGCAGGACTCTTGTCCCATCTGCCATGCTTTTAGCCCTAGAGTCCTGCAGGAGCGCAGAAACAAACTCATACTTAGAGGCTTGTTAAAGCCTGAAGATTCCCTGGCTAAGACCATCGCTGGGAAAGCTTCAAAGCCCGCCAAATCGTCGGCTCCATGTTCGGAGCCGGCGCTGAGCGGTGCTCTTGCTGCCTCGTCGGTTCCGGTCGGAACCGAGGCATCTAGACCTCAGTCGGCTCCGACTTTAGTGTTGGAGCCGTCCCCGAGCAAAAAGCGCTCTAGGTCTCCGTCTCTCGAGTTGGTTAGATCGGCTCCGAAGTCTCCACTCTTGTCGGAGTGGAGCCATAGATCTCATTCCTCTAGGTCTTCCAGGCTTTTGGGCCATGACCTCGAGAGGGTAGTCAGCCAGATTTTAAAGTCGCAGGCACTGGCCCAGTTGCTACATAGCCAGTCTCAACAGACAGGGGCTACCCCTACACCCGCTCAAGTTCCTCCTCCGACTACCCTGCTGAGCTCGGAGCCGGAGGTCGTCGAGGTTAGTACTGTGGGGGTGTCTGAACCAATCCCCCTGTTGTCGGTTCCTTTGTCAGCTGCAATCCCGTCCTTGGCCCTGTCCTTGGAGGGATCCGGGTGCCGAGACTCCCTCATCGGCTCCGAGGGGGCGAGTGGCATTGGACTCTTGTCCGACCCCGCTTTCCCTCTCGGAGCCTTGGCGCAGGTAAGTTCAGCCCCAACATCGGCCTCGGAGCCATCCCCCTCTGTACTGGGGGGAGTTCTCATCTCCTCGGAGTTGGGTCCTTCTTCCCTGCCAGGGGCGCCTTTGAGGTGATGAGGAGCGTGCTGGCTCCTATACCGGCACCACGGTTGGCCTCCTCGGCCCCTCCCTCCACGGTGCCTGCTTCGGCCCCTGCCTACCCTCCTGACCCCAAGCGAGGAGAACCGACGCTCCAGGCTGCCCCATTGGGCATTTCTTCCTCTTATGAGGCCTCCCCTGACCCTGCGGGGGAGCCCCCTCAGAAAGAGGACATGTAAGAGGAAACATGTGGACTCTTCTGAGTCAGTGACATCTGACACCGACGTGGATGATTCGGAAGGGTCCCCAAGGTCCCCCTCTGAGGATGTCTCCTTCTCTGACATCTTAGAGATCCTCAAACAGAGGGGGAACTGGTCTGCCCTCAACCCATCTGAGGATGAGTCGGTGTACCTGGATGCCTTCGGTTCTCGCCCTTCCACCTCCTGGGTGTCCCCGCCTTTCGACCCACTTATGGAAGTAGTGGCTCAGAAGGCATGGACGGCCCCAGATACTATGGAACCAACTCCCCGGAGGCCCACAAAATTTATTACTGCTCCCTCAGATGAGCAGTTTCTTTCCAAGGGTGTCCCCGTGGATGCCATGGTGGTGGCGGCAGCCACTAAGGAGTTGGCTGACCCTTCAGTACCTGTGCATCCTCCTAATAAGGAATCTAGGATGATGGATAGGTATGGCAAGCGGATGTTTTCCTCAGCGACCTTTGCTATGCGGTCGCTGAATTATTTATTCCATTTCACCCGACTTCAGAGGGACCTTCTCAAGGAACTGGGTGAAACATTGCAGGACCCAACAGGTGTGGGGTCTCAGGAAAAGATCAACTCCCAGCTAGGGACCCTGAACTCTATCGTCAACTCTTCCATGCAGCTCATCTCTTATGCAGCCGATGGAGTGTGTAGAGCCGCAGGTACTGGTGTTGCTGTAAGGAGACATGCCTGGATGCGGCTCTGCAATATTGCTGACCCCTTCAAGGCGTTATTCAATAACACCCCCTTTGATGGTTCTGCTCTTTTTGGACCTCAAGTGAAGGATACCTTAACCAGGTGCGAACAAGAAGGCAAGACTCTCTCTGCCGTGGGAGTCCGTTGTTCCACCCCTTCTAGACCATATCCTAAGGGTCAAAAGGGCGGGAAAATGTGGTTCCGCAAACCTCAGGGAGTTCTGCCGGACGCACGTGGTGAGCTTCCCTCTAGATGCAGAGGAGGGAACAATAACAGACGCTGCCCTAGGGGCAGGGGGTGGTGTCCGCAGAATCAGGGTAGCAGAGAATCTTTCTCTGACAAACCCTTTCAGCACCCCTGAGGAGCTGCCCGACTGTCCACCTTCGGAGGCAGTCGGGGGAAGACTTTCGCTGTACCCAGAAGCCTGGTCCTCCCTTACGCGGGACAGATGGGTACGGTCGATCATATCCGAGGGCTACAAAATCCCATTTATCCACACCCCACATCAACCAAAAGGGCCTCTTCCAGACGTTCCACCTGGTCTGAGAGGCCAAGCAGCACTAGAAATTTCAAAGCTGCTTTTAAAAAGAGCCATCCAACCAGTCCCGGCAGACCAACAAGGATCCGGAATCTACTCCAAATTCTTTTTGGTACCACAAAAGACAGGGGACTGGAGACCTATTTTGGATCTCAGCAGACTGAACAAATCGGTTCAAATAACAAAATTCCGGATGGTCACGCTACAGTCCATTCTTCCCTTTCTGGGTCAGGATAATTGGATGTGCTGTATAGACCTTCAGGATGTGTACTACCATATCAAAATGAACAGGCGCTACAGGAGGTTTCTCCGCTTCCGGCTGGGAGCCAGTCACTACCAATTCAGAGCCCTTGCCCTTTGGCCTCACCACAGCCCTCAGGGTGTTTACCAAATGCATGGCAGTGGTTGCGGCTCACTTGAGATGTCGAGGATTCCAGGTGTTTCCATATTTGGACGACTGGCTCCTTACTGCCACCACCAGGCATCAGCTTCTTCAAGCCAGGGATTATGCTGTACAAACCTGCAAAGCGCTAGGCATCTCTCTAAATTTTGAAAAATCTGCCTTGTTGCCTGTCAGCATATTACCTTCATAGGTGCCGTGTTAAACACGGTAGAGTTGTCAGCAAATCTTCTTACGCAAAGAGTATACAACATTCGCAGTCATGTTCAAGTCCTGCTACAAGAGGACAGGGTCCAAGCCAGGTTTATACTGAAAACGCTTGGTCTGATGGCTGCAACAATCACCTTGCTCCCCCTAGCTCGTTTTCATATGCGGATACTACAGTGGTTGCTTTTTTCCCAATGGTCCTTTCAGCAGCTTCCCATGTCACACAAGATTCTCATCACTCAGTCTTGCAAACGACACCTATCTTGGTGGATGGACTCACCCCAGGTGCTTCAAGGCAGACCGGTTGTTCTCCCCCCTCCGGTTGCCACCGTGACAACGGACGCCTCCCTGATCAGGTGGGGGGGGGCATTTTCAGAGCAGGACAGTCCAGGGCACATGGCAACCCTTAGAGTGCCACTTGCACATCAATGTCCTGGAGATGAGAGCGGTGCTATTGGCATTGCAGGCTCTCCAGAACTCTCTTCCCACTGGGACGATTGCAATACAGACAGACAGTATGTCTGTAGTATGGTACATCAACAAACAGGGTAACCAGGTCCTACCCTCTTTGTTGGGAAGCGCTCAGACTCTGGCAGTGGGCAATCTCTTCTCAGCGGTTTCTGGTAGCAAAACACATTCCCGGGAAGTCCAATGTCATAGCAGACAGGCTGAGCAGGGACATTCTCATGCCCTACGAGTGGTGTCTCAACCAACTAGTAGTGGACCAAATCTTCAGAAAGTGGGATCAGCCTTGCTGCGACCTTTTCGCAACCCCTCAAAACAGCAAGTGTCAAGACTTCTTCACCCTCTTCCGGGCCTCTCTCCCAGGGACGTTGTAGTCCACGATTGGCCCAGGGGTCTCCTTTATGCTCCCCCCCCTTTCCCTAAATCACTCTGTTAGTCCAGAAAGCAACTGCCTTGAGATCCAGGATGATCCTCATTGCCCCTTACTGGCCTCAACAAGTCTGGTTTCCGTTGCTACAACATCATCTACTGGAGCAGCCCTGGCATCTGGACCCTGTGCCAGACTTTCTGACCCATCAATCGGGCAGGCTGCACCAATCCCTGTCATCTCTCAACCTCACAGCTTGGTTGCTCCACTTCCAACCCTAGCCAGACTTCCCTTAATCTCTCCGTCAGTACATCAGATTATCCTTGCCTCTCACAAGTCTAACACCAGAAAGACGTACGATAGTAAATGGAAACGTTTCTCTATTTGGGCAGAAAAGAACCAAGTTGATCCCTTTAATGCCCCTGTCCAAACAGTTCTAGATTTTCTAGCGGAACTCTTTCAAAAAGGTTCCTCTTCAGCCACTATCAAAGTCCAGTTGGCTATTCCAAATTTCCATGTTGGCTTGTCAGAGTCTAGTATTATGTCCCACAAGCTCTGCAAAGCCTTTCTGAAGGGTACCCTATTACTTAGGCCCCCAGTCAAAGACCCTCCTCCACCATGGGATCTAAATTTGGTACTGTCGTCTTTTATTCTACCTCCTTTTGAGCCTGCTGCCTCCTGCTTGTTAAAACTGCTCTCGTGGAAAACACTTTTCTTGGTAGCTATTACCTCAGCCAGAAGGGTTTCGGAACTACAAGCACTTTCTGTGTGCCCCCCTTATCTTGTTTTTCACAAAGATAGAGTGGCTCTTAGGACAAATCCATCCTTCTTACCTAAGGTACTCTCAGAAAAAAATCTGAATCAGACCATTGATCTCCCAGTTTTCTTTCTGAATTACACTGGCAGAGCTGAGAGAAGATTACATTGTTTGGATGTCCATAGGCAACTACGTTTCTATCTGGATAGAACCAAGCCAACGAGAAAATCAGAGCAACTCTTCTTATCTTACGCTGAAGGGAAGCAGGGCCTTCCAGTTTCCAAAGTGACCTTGTCAAGATGGTTGACCTCTCTTATCTCTTTAACCTATCAATTGAGGCATAAGGAACTCCCTACCAAGCCTAGAGCTCACTCAACTAGAGCATTAGCTTCCTCAGTTGCTTTTCAAGCGAGATTACCTACGGATTCTATTTGTGCAGCGGCCACATGGGCCTCGCCTCATACCTTCACCTCTCATTACAAACTGGATATTGCCTCCAGAAATGGGGCTGGTTTTGGTTCCACTGTACTCAAGAGTCTGTTCCATTGAGCCACCCAGGACTAAGGTGCTAGGGACGCTGTCCCATCCAGCAAGAATGAAGGTGAGATTGACAACTTAACATTAAGAAGTTATGTACTTACCATAACGTTTCATGTTAGTTGTCTTCTTCTCGCCTTCTTTCTTGCGTCCCACCCTCCATCCCCCTAGCCTGGAAGACCTAGAGTATTGGGTGATATTTTCCTTGTCACCAGGATTATCCCTTCAGCTAGAGGTCTTCTTCCCCTTTGGTAGCCCTGGTGACAAACAAGCTGTAAGGTTTGTAGTTCTACATAGCTCTTAGTTTTATCTTTTTCTAGTGGTGGGACATGTCTGTCCATAGTGTTAGCTATCAAACGAGATATGGATATATTTCGCCTAGCATTATGGGACATAGGATGGCCTCGAGCCGGTAAAAATAGCTCTCGAGCTTTAGTATTTGGCCGAGTCGGCGCCGAGGTTTGGCTCCGAACCCATCCAGCAAGAAAGAAGGTGAGAAGAAGACAACTAACATGGAACGTTATGGTAAGTACATAACTTCTCATTCTGTGCACTGTAGCATATTATGCTAACTCTGTGAATGGAGATTACATGGCATTGTAATATGACTTGAACATAGGAGAATGAAGGGAGAAAATTATGTACTCTGAAAGGAAATGCGTTGCAAATATTGTACATTGGAAAGCTCTAATTCTGCTTTTCTCCACAGGAAACCTTTGAACAAGTATTTACAGCAGAGTCCTTGGAAGAAGTGCCGTGGTATGTTGTAGCAGGAAACCATGATCACTCTGGCAATGTCTCTGCACAGATTTCCTACTCCCATGTTTCTGAACGATGGTAAGCCACACATCAGCATGTGAACTTAACTTATACAGATAAGCCTTCTCTGCTGCTTAGAATTTCATTTCTAAATTGATAAATAATGAAGTTGAGGTTCAGCATGTGGCAGACAGGATGCCAGCTTACCTAGGCCATCAAAACTTCTCTCCCCCCACCCCCATTTCCTTCCAGCAAACAGAAGTCATGCGCACAGTTCCTCCCTCACACACTTCTTCCTTGTGTAACACTGCTGTTGTGTTGTGCATTACTTGGTTTCCTAAGCAAATGGCACTCACTTAAAATCAAACCTTCTAAAATACCTTAGAACATACCTAAAATCAAAACTTGTCTAGTTAAAAAGTATGTGCACTTCATTTGTTAAATTACATCTGCCAGACCAAACTCCGCTTTTCTTCCCGTCTTTCAACATCTGCTCTCTAAGGGCAAGATAGCTGTCCCTCCTCCCCAATTAGGAGAAAAGTTTTGTATTCAAGAATGTTTCTGGTGACAAAGAAAGAAAGATTTATGGAGACCAGTTCTGGATCTTCCCTTTTTAAACCTGTGTGTGATAGTACACAAGTTTAAAATGCTATCCCTTCACAACGTGTTACCCCTTATCCTCCATTTAAGTTTTCTGGTCACCTTGGATATAAAAGATGCATATCAAATTCCTAGCGATCCAAATTTCATACATTTCTTAATGTTTTGTGTGTGTCTCTCTTGTGTGTGCGTGCATCTGGATCACATTATCAGTTCTCTGCATTACCACCCTTTGATTTATCCTCCAAGGGTACTTTTATTTTTTCATTATATCTAAATAATTTTATGTTCAGTAGCACTGTCGCCTCACAGCAAGAGGTTCTCCCTTTCGATTCTTGGCTGGAGCGCCTTCTGTGTGGAGTCTGTATGTCTTCCCCACGGTCGAGTGGAATTTGAAAGACATGCATGAATGGGAATGCCTTCGTTGATGGTTGGGCATCGGGCTGGCACCTCAGCTCCGTAAAAATCGACTACCAATTATTAGCGGACTGGAGTTCCGCTGTGTTGACCCCTAACCGGGAAAAGCCAAAAGAAAAACACTAATGCATAAAAACACAATTGTTGTTTAGATTTTGTTATACTACAGAATGTCTTTTGTTAGGGCAGCCGTGAGTTTGTTTTTCATTGTAGTCAACAAATGTAATTTGTACCTGATAATGTGACTCAGCTTAGACAGTAAATATGGTGTTTTTTGCATTTAGCTACACTGCCAATGCTGTGATTCGCTTTATTTTATTTAAAATTTGCTAATCAGGGTAGTTTACTGATCATAAATGACCAATTTCAGTCTCAGCCAAGGAAAGACAAGGAAAATACAAAGGCAGTGTGATTTACATTTAATTACCAACTAAGATTCTAAAGGGAATGCACAGCAATACTTTTTAGCAACAAAACATAATGTACAGCAGCATTATGTAACTATTTACACTAAAAGTTAAGTAAGATCATTTTTAAGGTGTGAGTGTAAATAAAAGTGGCTGGATTCAGTAGTTTTATAAGTATGATTTGCATGTATGGCAAGGAGAATGAGAACTGGAAAAGAGTTTGCAGTTTAGTAGTAGGTAGTATCGGGCAGAATCGGTAAAGGAGTAGAGGATGTTTATCGGGTCTGTATCAGAATCACAAAAGATGGAAACCACAAATACAAATACATCTACACATAAAGAGCGATCTACCATAAAAGCTAACCATGTACTGAGCGAAAACCAAAACACCAAATGGATTTCCCTAACCAAGAGTGCCATGGAGGTGTACCTAAACTAACTACATAACAGTAACATAACACACTTTTGCAGGGGGGGCTGTGCACCCCCTGCACCCCCTCCCAATGTGGGGGGCTGCATCCCCCCACACACCCCCTACTTAAATATACCAACTCCGAGATTGCACTACAGTCGGTAAAAGGTTATATTCCCTTATTCTCAGGATCGCGCTGCTGGCCAAACAAATCTGTTTGGTGTTTTGCTTTTCGCTCAATATGTGGTTCGCTGTTATGGTAGATCACTCTTTGTGTCGACATACTGGTATTCACGGTTTCTGTCTTTCTTGCTTCTAATATCGGCAGTGCTTATCATATTGATCACTGCTACAGTATCCTTAGCTATATAGGTTATATATTGCCAAGGGTATAACAGCTAGCCAGCTTCGAAAGCTTCAGTGCACCTTCCACACACCCAAAGTGAGAGGCAGCTTGAGCTGAGCTGGCTAAAAGACAAGTTTGGGTGTGAAGCTCTTCAGAGCTATGCTGAGGCTTTCAAGGATCGACAGTCGGCTTGTGCTTTCCTTTGCTGGGCAGATAACTTCCCTTTGGGAAAAAAAACTTCCATTTTCTTCATTTTGTTGTTGATTAATAACTTATCTGAAGAAGAAAGTAAGCCATCATTTTAAAGCTTAGGGGTGTTTTATTGGACTGTCTTGAGGCTGTAACATACTTTTAAACCAAGTACTATTTTTCTGTCAGTTTTAAAGTAGTGTGAAGTTACTGAAAACATTTTTCTGCAGAGAAATTGTTTATTTTTCTTTTGTGGGTCTGGAAGAATGTTTTTAAAATGCTTTTTACTGTCTTTTGACAAAAAAAAAAAAACTTTTTGTGGACTGGTTGTGTTTACCGTCATTTGCAGCTTGTCTTCACTGGGAAGGATGCACCATTTTTGGCGTGACAGTGGCACAGACTACTGGTACCATGGTCGATCCTTCTTCCAGCAAAAAAAGTAAAAGTTAAGCAGACAGACTTTGCCATCACAACAGGCTAGCAATTTGCATCAGCTACACGTGGGTCATTCTGTTGAGATCATTTGTTGTGCCTCAGACCACTCATCTTTTACCACAGATGTTCATCGTGCTATACTGCTGCAGTCATCACACTTGGGTTATCCTGTCGTCAGGCGGTCCCGCAGTCGGCCGAATCCCAAAGTCTTGGTCTGGCGTCGGTTGTCGTCGCCTCTTCCCTGATGTCAGTGCCTCAGGGGTACAAAAGAGACAGCCAACGCCATTTTCTTCAGTCTTTCTTGCTGAGCGGTGACCGAAGCAGAAGCAGTTTGCAAGTGCCGGTCAGCCAGCTCCTGAAATTTTCGAATAGAGTTTCAGCCTGAAGTCTTCTCTAAAGCTAAGTACCCCATTGGGGAAACTTTTCTTGCCTCAGACCGATGTCAGACAAAGTTAATAATTGTATTTCTTGTGGGAAGCAAATACCTCATAAGGATTTTCATTCTTATTGTATTCCTTACCTAGGCCCAGACCACAACGTCTCTGGTTATCGGTTCTGTGCTAGGTTCAACAAACGTACAATAAAGCGTCGGGCAGAATTCGCCCAGCATTATTTTGGTAGAAAATTTAACTATAGCATGCCGTCAGAGCAACCAACATCAGCAATGATTAAAAAACGCAAAGATAAGGACCGGCAGCCAAGGCCAAGACCAGATACCGAGGCCTCAGCAAGGCCTGACGCCGGTTCTCCAGTTTTCAGCGAGGCACCTTCGCAGCCCCTGACTATCGCTGAGTCAGAATTTCTGACGGCATCCTAAACCGAAACCGTTGGGCCTTAGGATCCGGTTACACCTCACTCCTCGGATGCCAGCCCCGACGGGGAACCGGAAACTTTGAATAGATCTTCGGTCTCAGAGGGTGTTTTCAAACAGACAACTGCCTCTGCCAAGCCTTATGCTAAGCTCAAAGCCCCCTTGAAAGTTAGAAAACCGGGGCCACACACCCCCCCACAGGCACCTATGCCTAAAAAACAGATGCTTAAGATGGCCAAGGATTTAATTACCCTTATCAGGGGATCACAACCCCCACCTGACAAAAGGCCTAGACTGGAGGAAGATTATCCTTCCTCTGACCAAGCATCCATTTCCTCAGGCAACTCTGACTACCAGGATTACTCCTTCCCTCCTTATGAAGACTCAGATGCTGAAGAGTCCATTCCCTCTGTCTCCCCCCCCGAAGACTACTCTTTTGGGGAAACATTACACACCATGAGGGAACACTTCCACTGGGAAGGCCAAGATTACTCTGACTCCAAGAAAAGACTCCGTGAGTTTCTTCTTCTTCCACAGCATAGACCCCTGGCAATTCCTCCAGTTTTAGACATTTTGGATGATAGTTTAAACCAAGATTCCTTACCTCCAGCTAAACCAGACAGGTACTACCGAGTTCCTGATACTCATAAGTTTCTATACAAAAGCCCTAATGCAGACTCCGAGACCATTTCCCAGGGTCCCAAAGGGGTTAAGGCCTCTACTGCTAAGAATCCACTCCCTTCTGAAAGAGATTCCAGAGCATTAGAAAGATGGGGAAAGAAAGTGTATACTTCTGCCACTTTGGCCATGAGGGCATTGAACTGCCAATTCCACATGCTAAAATACCCAACAGTATTTGATTACACAGTTAAAGCAGAAGCTGATCCCTCAGACAGATCAACTAGATTTGAAAGAGATACAGGATTTGCTGCATGCAGCAGAACAAGTGGGAAAACATACCTTACAGTGTGGTTTTGATTCATTGGAAGCCTCATGTAGAGCAGCTGTCACAGGGTCTGTCATACGTAGGCATGCTTGGCTTAAAGAACAAGCCTTACCAGAACATGTCAAAGCAAAGTTATTGGATGCCCCTTTGCAGAAAGATGTGTTATTTGGTGTCAAAGCAGAGGAAGTTTTGAAGAAAATGGAAGAAAAGGCAAAATCTATGCAAACAGTTAAAGATTTTTTACAGGTACAACCTCCTCATTTCAGCAGAAACTGGCCATCAAAAAAATGGTCCTTTCCTGCATCAGACAGACCCCAAAGAGGTAGGTACAGGCACCCAAGGGGCAGAGGCCAGCCACAAGATTCTTTCAGGCCTAGACAATGGCATACAGCAACTCAGAGGTGGAGACGAAAGATCTCAACCTTTCAGGAAATAAACACAATGACTTCCCTCTTCGCCTGCCAAGCAAAATTGCCCTGGCAGCACCTTTGGGAGGGAAACTGGCTCTATTTCCACAAAATTGGCGCATCATAACAAAGGACAAATGGATTCTGGACATTATTACCCGAGGCTACAGATTTCATTTCCACACTTTACCTCGGATGAGAGGCATGCCAAATCTGCCTCCAAACCAATGGGCAGAGGCTCAAAGCAAATTTCAGCTCTTATGGATATGAAAGCAATTCAAAAGGTACCTACAAAAGAGCAAGGCCAAGGTTTTTACTCAAGACTGTTTCTACTCCCAAGAAAGGACAAAGCCTGGAGGCCCATCTTAGACCTCTGAATTCTGAACACATACCTGGAAGTACCCAAATTCAAAATGCTCACTCTACAGCAGCTCCATCCCATGCTGGGCAAGGAGTCTTGACTGGTAATGTTGGACCTCAAAGAGGCATACCTGCATGTCCCTATCAGACAAGATTGCAGAAGATACCTCAGATGTTTGGCAGGTACAACGCATTATCAATTCTCTGCACTGCCCTTTGGCTTATCTACTGCACCCAGAGTATTTACGAAATGCCTGGCATCAGTAATTGCATATTGCAGACAATGAGAAATACAAATTTACCCATATCTGGATGACTGCCTGATCCAAGCGGACAGCAAGGACATTCTATTACAGCATCTGGCTTTTGTAACACAACTGCTCAGTTGCCTAGGGTACACAGTAAACAAAAAGAAGTCAAAACTAATACCCTTGCAACAAATAATATTCCTGGGTGCCAGCTTAAATACAACGGCCCAGATGGCTTACCTCACGCCAGACAAACAAAAGCAATTGACTCAATACTTCAAAAAGATAGCAACTTTTACCCAGCTCACTGCAAGGAAAATCCTGCAGGCATTGGGGTTCATGGCATCATGCATTCATCTAATCCCATATGCAAAGCTGCATATGAGAAAATTACAATGGTACCTGAAAAGTGTATGGTCTCAACACAGGCACAGCCTCGAAACAAATATACCTATCATTCCCTGCCTTCAAAAAGAGTTCCTATGGTGGGCTCAAGCATGTCAAACAAACAATAGTCTTCCTTTCGTCTTACCTCCAGCAAACCAAACCATGACAACAGATTCTTCAGATTATGCCTGGGGAGCACACATGGCAGGACAGTGCATACAGGGCAAATGGTCTGCAAAACAAATGCATCTTCACATCAACCAAAAGGAGATGCTAGCTGTGCAAAATGCCCTGACAGCCTTCAAGGACCTCTTGCATCCAGGACATCTTCTAATGAGGACAGAGAACACCACAGTTATGTGGTACATAAACAAACAGGGAGGAACACACTCCTACCCTTTGCAGACAGGCTATGACCTTTGACCTACCAAGTACAACTACAAGCACAATTCCTGCCAGGAAAGGAAAACATGTTGGCAGACGAATTAAGCAGAAACATGGCAGACCCCCACGAGTGGAGACTACACCCACAAGTATTTTCAATGATAACTCAAAGATGGGGATGTCCAGACATAGATCTATTTGCATCCCCCAACAATTGCCAATTACAAAAATTCTGCACAAGGACTTATCACTCCCTAGCCTGGAAAGTGGACGCTCTATCATTCAGTTGGACAACACTGATAGCCCATACCTTCCCTCCACTACCTCTATTGACCAAGGTATTACTGAAGGTCAGATCAGAGACCACAAATGATCCTCATTGCTCCGGACTGGCCACGCCAGCACTGGTACCCATTACTAAGGAACTTGACTCACAGCCCTCCATGGATCTTGCCTCAATTCCCACTACTGTTGACTCAGAAAAACTGTCAAACCTGTCACAGCCAGCTCAGAACTTTAAATTTAGCTGCATGGAGAATTCCTTAAATTATCAATCAACACTTCTCTCAAAGGACGTCCTGAATGTAATTATGGAGGCCAGGAGGCCCAGCACCAGGAAGACTTACTCAGACAAATGGAAAAGATTTTGTGCATGGCATCAGGCTAAAGGTCAAAATCCTTGGATTCCAAACATTCCTCACATACTGCAATACCTAACTGAGATGCTACACAAAGGCCTTTCCTTCTCCTCCATTAAGATCCATGCTTCAGCCATTTCAGCTCAATATAATACGGATCCCCCAATTTTCTCACACCCTTTACTTAGACAGTTTCTCAGAGGGGCTAAGAGTATAAGACTCCCCAGAAAACCACCGACACCAACTTGGGACCTGAACTTAGTTTTAGAAAAGTTAACACTACCTCCTTTTGAACCAGCATTCTCAGCAGAACTACAATACTTGTATTTGAAAACAGCCTTGTTACTGGCTATTACCTCAGCACGCAGGGTCTCAGAACTACAAGCACTTATGGCAGTGGAACCTTTCATCATTTTCCATCGGGACAGAGTCTCTTTACGAACTAACCCTACCTTCATGCCCAAGGTAGTATCCAGTGTGGCCTTGAATCAGACCATTCATTTACCCACCTTTTATCCTAACCACAGAATAAAGGAGAAAGGCTCCTTCACTCTTTGGACATTCACAGACAGCTAAGTTACTATTTAGATAAGACAAAGATCTTCAGAAAAAACTGACCAACTCTTTGTATTATATGCTGCAGGTTCACAAGGAAAGGCTATTTCAAAACAGACCATCTCCAAGTGGATAGCACATTGTATCCGCTTTTGCTACTCACACCATGGGAAGGCAGTGCCTGTCAATATTAGATCCCATTCTACCAGGGCTTCTGCAACCTCAGCAGCCTTTCTCAGAGGGGTTCCAACCAAAGACATTCTGGAGGCAGCTACTTGGAGTTCAGTGCGCACCTTTACCAAGCACTACAACCTTCCATTATACTCAAAAACCAGGGCTGGTTTTGCCACTGCAGTTCTGCAGGGCATCCTAGCATCACCTAACCCAGTTTAGTACCAGCCATCCTTCCATAGCTTTGGGATTCTACCAAAGTGTGATGACTGCAGCAGTATAGCACGATGAACATAGTACAGTTTTGTACCTACCATAAATGTAGATGTTCGAGTGGTTATACTGCTGCAGCCCAGGTTAACCTCCCTCCATCCCCTCTACATGCCAGGGTGTTACAACTCCATGTACTTCAATCTATTGGATGCATGTCCATATGGTGTATTTGCTAACAGCTAGTACTATTGCTTATCTACTAAGGTATTGTTGCATAGATATTGTATTGCCTTCCTACTTAGGGGCACCTGACATCTGGGGCAAGAAAAACTGAAGAAAATGGCATCGGCTGTCTCTTTTGTACCCCTGTCGCACTGATGTCAGGGAAGAGGCGACGACAACCGACGCCGGACCAAGACTTTGGGATTCGGCCAACTGCGGGACTGCCTGATGACAGGATAACCCAAGTGTGATGACTGCAGCAATATAACCACTCGAACATCTACATTTGTGGTAGGTACAAAACTGTACTTTCCCTTTGGTGTACCACCTACAGCCACTATGGATCGGGGGTTAGCCACGTCCTCTGTGGCTGTTGGGAATCCCCTCAGTAGGCAGGGAAGAGACAGTCTTGTCAGTCCTAGGAGAGGGAACAGGGAAGGTTTTCCTTTTATGTCAGAATGCTGTGCCCCTCACTGGGGAAGCAGCTGCTGCCATTAGTAACATGGTTGGCCCCATTTTTCCTGTCAAAAAGAAACAGAAAACCAAGTGTGTACCTACTCCTTCTTAAATTTCTTTGATTAGGAGTAGTTTACTTGGTCTTGCTCTGGATTTAATTCAGGCTATTGATCTTTCTTGTAAACTAGTTTCTGGTAAAAGAAAGAAGGATTTTTCTTTTCATGAAGAGATTCAAGATTCTAAATCTGAACAGGAAGATGGACAGATGGATACAGTTCTTTTTCCTCAGATTTCTGATTCAGGTTCAGAGAAGCGCTCAGTTTCTGATTCACCCTGTAGGCATTTCTTTTTCTCTGAGATGGTTGCTAGAATGTGCCAGTGTTTTCTGTGGGAGAACACTGAAGTTTCTCAATCCTCAGAAAATTAGTTGTTACAGAAGGATTTTCAAGAACCTACACCCATTCCTCCTGTTTGTCCATTTTAGAAGATGTGTATGTTACGCCCTGCAATTTTCCTGATAGTCAGCCAACTGCCTTTAAAAAGCCAGATAGGATGTAAAAAGTTCTTCAGTCTTTTAATTTTTTTATACACTATTCCCAGCAGCTATAGCTTTAGTTGATCCCTCTGCTGCTAAGCACTTAGTTAATTCCAGTCCAGTTCTTTGATAAGGATAGGAAAATTGGGTCCATATTATGTCCTCGAAAAAGCAGTTCAGCAAACAGTATTTACATCAAAAATGCCTGTCAGCGAACTGTTCATAGTGAGATTGCAGTACAGTGAAGACTGGAAAATTTGTCCTTTTCTCACTGTAGTGCGATGTCAGAGTTGGTATATATAAGCAGCACCCCACAAGAGCGAGTTCACTGACCGGCATTTTCGATGTAAATGCCGTTCGCTGAACTGCCTTTTCGAGGACATAATATAGACCTAGGAAAATTATATTGATAGGTATGGGGAAAGTGTATATACATCTGCAACTTTGATTTTGAATTGTCAGGCTTGTATGTTAAAGTTTGTTCTGACAAATTTTGAAAGCATGAGTAATGTTTTATCTGCTTTTTTTTTTCTTGTGAGAAAAAAAATCTGTTTTAAATATTGCACGGGTCATTACTTATTGTTTGTAGTGTGTATATGACTCTGCTGATACTACTTCTAGGGTTATGGCCACTGGTACTGTTTTGATTAGGTATGCATGGCTGCATTTTCAGAACCTCCTGAATAATAGTAATAAAAATGAGGTTTTAAATTCTCCCTTGGACAGTGGTCTCACCTGCGATAACCACATCGCCACAACAGTCAGGAAATCCTTCTCTGTAGCACACCTCATCACTTAGGGCTTTTCATCCAGAAAAAAGGAGGTAATTGTCCCACTGTACTCGCCCTCATTAGACTTGTTATAGAATACAACGCTCCATTTGATATGTACCTCTCAAGACATATACAACAACTGGAAAGGCCGCAGAAATACCTCACTAAAAGAATCACAGGCCTAAAGCAGATGCCCTATGCTGACCATCTAAAAAAACTCCACCTATATTCTGTTGCATATCTTCTATTCAGAGGCGATCTCTGCTTAACATACAAGGCCATGTCAAACCCAGAGCTGTTGGACATGCTACACTTAAAGAAATCCCAATCCCTCCAAGACGCACGCTCCAGGGATCTAAATCTTGTCATCACAACGAACAAAACATGCTGGAGGGATAGGTTCCTGACCCAGAGACACCCCAGACTCTGGAATAGACTGCCCATACATGTCAAGCAGTGCGCCTCTTTGGCCGTCTTCAAAAGGAACCTTGATGATTAGATGGGAGATAGGAAATTCACCTTGGGGATCACGTCAGTCACCCTGCTAGACAGTGGTCCAGGGAACTAAATACTGTGGGAAGAAATAGCCAGGAAATTGTTTTGGCTAGGCTTGTATAGGCCCTAGGTCCGATTGCCTAGTACCAACTTGTGAACCTATAAGATGTTTACTTTTTGGCCCCTCTGCTGCAGACGTGATAAAAAAGTGTGCTGAACATACCTCTCCACTATCTAGATTTTTGGCTTATAATTTTGGTCTGTTCCTCATAAAATTTGTGTTTTTTCTGGCAAATCATTGGAATGATCTGAGGATTGAGGACAGTAAAAGCATACATTTGAGTTCCAGACTTCAAATCCTTTAGAAAATGTTTGTTAAAACAAACCCTGTTACTCTAACAATGTTCTAAGTTTGTAAGTGCAATATTTAAAACCTTTCCCCATTTTTGGGCTTTTGTCCACCCATTTTGTCGGGCTTTGTCCGTATTTCTTGCACTAAGAGGTTAAAAAGTATGGTGATGAAGGGAGCAAGCTGATCAAGGAAATCATTAAGATTTTTTCATCCCTACTATTTCAAATTGTTCAAGGCACTGTCCATCTCCTCATCTAGTTTTTGGA
Organism: Protopterus annectens; assembly: GCF_019279795.1. Lineage (NCBI taxonomy): Eukaryota > Metazoa > Chordata > Ceratodontiformes > Protopteridae > Protopterus > Protopterus annectens. The sequence goes on from NC_056743.1 coordinate 1,777,345,143, forward strand.
GGAAAAAAAAACAGAATAAACAGTCTCAGCAGAATTCAGGTAAACAGACATTTAAGAAATGGCAATAAAGTTCCAAAACAACAAGTCTAAAACCTCCCAAATCAACAACTGTCTAACAAGTCTGAATGACTATTCAAGAGATAGTGTGGACCCCCCCCCCCCCTCCCACCTTGGCCCCTTTTTCTTCCAGGCAGTCTGAATCTCTGGTTTTCTATTTGGCAACAGATTGTTTCATACAAATGAGTTTAGAAGATCATTTATCAAGGTTACAATGGCAGTAGGAAGTATTTTTTTCTTTCCTGGGAGTCATTACTCATCCTCCAAATCAGACGATTGTTTCCTCATATTCTTCATCACATGTTATCCCAATGAGTAATAGAACCAGTTTATTCTTCCTAGGAAGGGAAAGATATTTTATTCAAGGATGTTCCTAGTGCCAAAGAAAGAAGATGTTTGGAGAGCATTTCTGGATCTTTCTATCCTAACCCTGTATGTAATCGTGCCCAAATACAAAATATTCCTAAAACAGCTAGTTACATCTTTTCCTCATTCAAGTTTCCTAGTAACACTAGACTTAAAATCACATCCCTGTTCATCCAAACTTCAGATGTTTAAGGTTTTATTTGTCCGGATCACATTATCAGTTCTCTGGCTTAAGCTTTGGGACTATCCACTTCACCAGGACTGTTCACAAAGTGTCTAGCTTCTTATTTCAGGCTACAGGGTACCCACATTTTTCCATATTTAGATGATTTGCTTATCTTTGCAGAGTCTCTTCAAAGCATTAGGAAGCTCTGTCTTGGGTGAGAGATCTCTTAACACGTGCTAGGTTTCCAAGAGAACATTCAAAAGGCTTTCTCGACTCCTTCACACAGGATTGTATTCCTGTGTTGTCACCTAGACACCTCAGTTCAAAGAGATTTCTTCCCCAGGAAAAAATAGATCTTTAAATCTATTTTTAAGGTTTTCCACGCATACTTTAGTCGCTGCAAGAATTTTGGCAACTATGATTCTCATGATACCCGTCACAAGACTCTATATGAGAAAGATACAGTAGTCTGTACCCTTTATCTTGTCAAATCCCAGTGCTGGGGTTTGTCAGAAGAGAGAGCTTTTGGTGGAGACGTCAGATGTCCTTAAATCCAGGTCTCCCATTCTCCCTCCCTGCTCCAAGCAGTTTCATCACAGACACATCTGTTTGTGTTTGGGGAGCAGTTTAAGGAGAGAGAAAAATGCAGGGGGTGTGGGACACCAAGAACGAATTCAGGAACCTAAACATCAAGGAGATGCTTGCCATGGTCTAGGAACTCCTGTTTCTGAACCAGCTTTGGTCCCCATGACCTCTTCAAGTGGTTACAGACAATACTGCAGTCATATGGTAGCTCAACAAACAAGAGGGAACCAAGTTGTATCCCCCTTGCAGACTAGTCACGTTGGCTTGAGATATAGCTTCACGGCACAGACTCGCTCTGCAGGAATCCTACATTCTGCCAGATGAAAACTCTGTGGCAGACAAGCTGATCAGGACTAGGGCAGACCCTCATGAATGGAAACCAGATCAATGTGTCTTCCAAGATTTAATCCATCTGTGGGAAGTTCCTCAGGTAGTCTTTGCCTCCTCTCTGAGCAATCGACTGACAAGATTCTTTTCCAGGACTCCATACAGGAAGGTCTGGAATACAAATGCCTTTCCTTTTCCTTGGATAGGAATATTCCCATATGCTTTTCCACCATTTCCACTAATATTTGGCGATTCAGAAAGAATCCCTCAAGATAATTATAGTGACTGCCTTCTGGCCCAGGCAACTGTGGTTCTTCCTTTTTGAAATGGCTACAGACAATTACCACAAGCTTCCCCAGAGTTTGGATCTACTCGCACAAGAACAAAGGTATTTGAGATACTCCAACATTAATCATCTTCAATTGACTGCCTGAATGATAGGGTTTGAATTCCTTTTAGGCATCTGTTTACTAAGAACATGTAGCAGGCACTAATGAAGGCCTGCTACAAGAACGTAAAATTTAGCAAATGGAAGTTTTCTTTACAAGTTTGTGACAACAATATAACTAGCACTCATTCAGGGTTAGATTTCTGTTTTTTACAGTATTTGTGAGTTACTATCCTATGACCTTTTCTTATTCATTATCAAGGTTCATTTGTTGGGCCATTTCAGCATAATTGCCCAAGGATATTCTTCATTCAGTACCATCTCATGTCAGGATGTTCATGAAAGGGGTTTTACATAAGAGGCCTCCAAGAAAAACCTTTATCCCCTTCTTGAGTTCTTAATTTTGTGTTAGAGAAGCCAACACTTGCTTTGTTTGAAGCAGCTAATCTGGCTGACTTGAGGTTTCACTTTTACTGATTGCTCTGACTCCAACCGCTGCAAGAAGGGTATTTGAGTTGCAGGCTCTTATGGTGGGTCAACCTTATCATATTTTTCATACCAGATGGGGTTTCTTTGCGAAGTAGTCCTTCTTTTATTCCTAATGTGGTATCAGAGTTTACTTTAAGCCAAACTATCCATCTCCTGTTTTCTTTCTTGAACCTAAAAATGAGGGAGAAAGGATATTCCATACCTTGGATGTCCACAGGCAACTCTGGTACTATCTTGACAAAATTAATCCTTCAGATCCTCACATCAATTGTTCAGACTTTTTAAGGTGAGAAGGAACACCTGTGTCAAAACAGACTATTTTCAAATGGTTGTCTAAGGCTGTTACCTTTTGTAATACTCCCCATAACAAAACTTTTACAGACATGGTCAGTGCCTAATCTACCAGGGCCTTGGCTTCATCTGTCACTTCTAGAAGTATTCTTGAAGATGCTACTTGGTCCTCAGTACATACATTTACAAGGCATTACAGGCATGATTCCTCCTCTGGGTACAGATCAGGCTTTGTTAGGACCTGTCACCAGGGGTTTTTGGACCGGTCTCCTTCCACTTCCCAAATGTAGTAAGCAAGGGTAATTTACCATTATAGCTAAGGCTACTGCAGCAGTGATCAATATGATGTACATAGTACAGTAGTGTAAGTAAACGTACTGTAACATTAGATATTTAAATTATCACTGCTGCAGTAACTGCTCCCTCCTTCCATCCCCCTTGTTTTTGGTGCCAAAGAAAAAAGGAACTTGGAGAGCTGTGCTAGACCTCTCATTTCTCAATCTTTTTGACAAGCTTTGGGAGTGTAATGAGTTGGCAGACTTTAAAGATTCCCTGCAAACTGCTCTGTCAGAGATGATGGGTGAACAAATTGGAGTAACTAGGGAAATAATTTTTTGAGCTGTGCTACAGAATTGCAATTGCCTAGACATAGTAAGGCCTTGTCGAGTCGAATTATAATGGCTGCCAAAAACGCAATTATTAGAAAATGGAAATCAAAGTCCAAACCAACTTCTCTAGAAATAGAGAAGATAGTAGCAGAGATAAAACAACTGGAACTCTGATCTTTAGAAAAAGGTAGGAACAAGTTACATAGGAAAAAATAGGAAATGTGGGATCAATACATGCACAGGAAGAACAAGGTTTAAAAGAAGGCAGGATTTGTGAGCTTTGTAATGGTTGACTGACGACTGGATATGTTAAGTGATGTATAATGTTTGCAGCTGCAGTTTTGGCACGATTTAGAATGTTTAATATCTGCAACTGAGATTGTTGCTATGGTTTATTTTCATTTATATAAATGTAAAATGGCCTGTGTCGTACATGATAATTTAATAAAGATGTTTCTTGTTTAAAAAAAGTCTTTGTCAAGCTCCTCATGTTCAAAATGCTATCCCTTCAGACCCCGTTACTTCTAACTTCTTATCCCTTTACTACCTTTCAAGGTAAAACTAGACATAAAAGATGTCTACCACCACATCCTAGACATAAAAGATGTCTACCACCACATTTCCATTGGTAAACATTTCTGGTGTGTCTTAAGATGTTTTGGAGCTCCATTAAATGCTTATTGTAGCCTTCAAGGCATTAACATTTTCCTTATTTGGAGAATTGTCTTGTATTTGCAGACTCTTTACTGGTTGTCGAAAGTGCTTGATGAACGTTCATAAACTCCTCCTCAGTCTGGTGTTTCAAGTCAACAAAAATTTTCTTTCATCCCTTCTCATAGAACAGTTTTCCTGAGATGCCTGCAAGATTCTGCCCTTGGGAAGAGCTTTTATGCCTCCTGACAATGTAGAGATGTACAAAAATGATGTCCCTGAGTTTTTCATAATGAAAGTCTGGTATTTGCCTAGGAATGTCTCAGGATTTTTGGGATACATAGCTTTTATGATTGTTATGATTCCCCTGGCCATATGTTACAAGAGGAAAATGTAATGGTACCTCTGGACTCCCTCCGTACCAACACCCTTTATCTTCTCAGATCCCTGTGCTGGGGTTTGTAAGTTCTGTGGTGGATGGGCCACTTCTCTTTCCTCTTCAGTCTGTCACAGTTGATGCTTCAGACTTTGCTTGGGGTGGGCTATTTCAAAAGGGGTTAAAGTGCAAAGTGTGAACAGACAGGACAGACAAAAGCACAAAAATGTCAGGTTATGACAATAATAAGTGCTTTAAATGTTTTAAATCATTATCAGCCTCCCGCAAGTTTTTAGATGTGGTAAATAAACTTGTTGGGGGGGGGTAATCAACTCCTAACCCCTCTGCAGACTTGGGGGGGGGGTAATCGACTCCTAACCCCTCTGCAGACTTGCTACGACTCTGCTCATTTTGACTCTTCAGGCATCATGTATTCCATCAGAGCAAAACACTGTAGCCGACTAAAGCAGGACAGACGCTCACAAATGTCTCATGCACCCAGGAGTCAGGATTTGATGCAACTATGAGGAACATCTCCTCATATACTTTTAGGCACCTTTTCATTCTGAGGACATGCACCAGTTCCTTTAGGAGGCTACAAATTGCTGTCTGGAAATCTATTTGTAAGTGGAAAATATTTTCTAGTTGCTGCCTTTCCAAGAACCACAACCCCTTTAATGCCCGATTGCCTCTAGTTCTTGATTATCTGTGTGAGTTATTGTCTCTGGCTTTTCTTCCTCTTCTGTTGATTCTTCTGTCTTTTTCTACTTTCCTGCCCTTTGATCTCCCTTTCTTCCTATCCTAAGTCAACCAGATTTTGAAAGGGGCTTTACATAGTAGTACACCTAGAAAAGTGCTGGTTCTTCTCTGGGATCTTTGTGCTTGAAAAGCTAACTCTTCTATATGACGCAGCTCAAGCCGATTTAAAGCTGTTCATCACTGCTGCAGTAGCTTAACTTTATGGGTTGTATCTTGCATGGAATACAACAGCCAGCCAGCCTCTAAAGCTTCAAAGGCACTTACCACACACCAGGAATATCGGTCATCTTCAGCTGGGCTGACTAAATGGAGAGGTTTGGGTGCAAACCCCTTTAGGACTTCCCTGCCACTAAAGAACACTCCTCTTGCAGGCTTTCACAGGTCAACAGTTGGCTAATGCTATCCATTGTCTAACAGATACATTTCCTGTGTGGAAAAATGTCCACATTCAATTTCTGTCATAAAATGTAAATGTGGAAAAGTAAACTTTGTAACTTTTAAACAGGAGCATTACTTGTTACTTTTGTAAAAAGAATTTGTGTGGACTGCTGCTACTAAAAGCTATTTTATTTTACTTTTGGGGACTGATGCAAGTGTTTAAAGTGATTTTAATTTTTTTTCCTACTTACTCGTTTTACTTACTACTGGCTTCCACAGGAATCAAGTCATCTTTTTTGGCTTAACCATGGAACAACCTACCAGTTCCTCATTTCTTCCTTCTTCCAGCCACAAAAAGATAAAAATTAATAAACACTTTTCTACCACATCAGGTTTCCTGAGTGTCTCATGCACAGATGGGCGACCCTGATGTGGCCGTTTCTGGTTCCTCATTCTACATTGTTTTTCCTTAGCTCCCTCTGGCATAGTTCCTACAACCACTGTGGACCACTGGGGTTTAGACACATTCTTTGTGATTTATTAGAGTGCCTTTGACAGGCAAGGGAGAATCACTGTTGTTGGTACGAAGAGAAGGGACAGGGAGAGGGAGGAGGGTCCTGGCAAATGTGAGTCTGCTTCTTCAGAAATTTCTGTCAAAGAAAGCAAAAACTTGAAATGTACATTTTCTCTTCTCTCAGTCACAACAGGAGTGATTTATTGGGCTTAATTCTGGATTTAGTTAGGCTCCTGACCCTTCAAGTTTTGCTGCTTTTCATAAAATGTCTTTCAGCTTTTCTTGGTTAAGGGTCACCACAGCAGATCACTGACTCACAGATTGATTGTCAGTGGTATTTTCTAAAGTGTTAAGTTACCAGCCCAGCACCCAACCTTCACAGAAGAGATTGTTCATTTTCTGAAGTGGTTCAAGTTTTTGAACCACAAAATGATTGTGAAGAAACAGGTTGTGTTTTGTCTCTCTAGGTTTCTAATTCAGATTATGTGGAGACAGTGCCTTCTGCCAGTCCATTTGAAAAGATTCTTTCTCTGAAACTACTTCCAGAATGTAGGGGTTGTTTCTGTAGGAACCATGAAAACATTCCACTGTCCCAGAAGAAGTACTAAGATTTATTACAATTAGGTTTTCTAGAACATACTCCAATTCTTCCTGTTTCAGCATTGGAGGATGTTTTTTGTCACAGCCTGTAATTTGCCTGCCAAGCCAGCCTGCTGCCTCCAAGAAAGCAATGGATTATATGAAGTTACTCAGTCTTTTAAGTTTTTATATACTCCTCCTTGATCAGACCCAGCAGCTGTTGCACTGTTGAACCCAGCTGCTGCTAAAACATCTGGTTTATACCAATCCTGCCCTTTTGACAAGCATAGGAAAGCTTTTGATGGATTTGGTGGAAAAAGTGCTTTCGTCTGCAACACTTATTTTTAGAATGCTCAGCTGTCATGTTCATATGTTAAAGTTTATGCTTGCCTCTTTGAGATCATGAGGAGCATTAGGGCATCCATTTCCTCTTCTAAGGGAAAAAATAATTTTTGTGTTTAATCTAATTGCTTCTGTGTGTCTACCCACTGTTTGAAATATGCTTATTATTCTGCTGATGCTACTTCCAGGACTGTTACTACTGGAACTGTTATGAGGAGGTTTGCTTGGCTGACCACTTCCAGATGTCAAAGCTGAGCTTTTGAATTATCCCTTGGGTAGAGTGTTAGTATTTGGACCATTTGTTGCAGAGGTCCTTGTATGATGAAATAGGCAAGCTAATTTTGAGGACTCTCAATTTTTTTGCACCCCCCTCTCCAAGTCTGCCAAGAGGTTTAATGCTTACCCCATAACCTTTTTTAAAAAGCAAAATAAACCAACACAGCAATCTACTGGAAACTAAATATTTAAAAGTAGTGGTAAGGGGGATCCAAAAAAGAGGAATGCCCAGAACAAAGTTCAGTCTAACAAGTCTGACTTGTTCTCTACAAGACTTCCCTTCTCCTTCCAAAAAGTCTAAACATGCATTTTTCTCTTTGGCAACAGATATTTTTAGACAGATTGGCTCTGAAAGTAATTCATCAGTGTTAAAATCTTAGTGCAACTCTCCCTCCTTTTTGAGGAATTCCTCCTCATCCACCAGACCAAAGTCTTCTTTTCTTTCAAGCTTTCAGCATCTTCTGTCTCAGGGAGTGACAGAAGCTGTCCCTCCCCTTCCATTAGGAGAAGGGTTTTATTCAAGAATGTTTCTGGTGGCAAAGAAGATTCCTGGAGACCAATTCTGGATCTTTCTAAACCTGTGTGTGATAGTGTGCATATTCAAAATGCTATATCTATCCCTTCATGATGTGTTACCCCATATCCTTCTTTTGAGTTTTCGGGTGACATTAGATATAGAAGATTCATATCATCATATTCCTGTATATCCAAATTTCAGATGTTAAGGTTTTGTGTGTGTCGATCGCATTATCAATTCTCTGCCTTACCATTTGTAAAATACCCTTGGAGCAGAGAATAGACCAAAGTGTCTAACACCAGTGATAGCAGACTGGAGAGTATTTCTATTTTTCTTTATTTAGATGCTTGCATGTCTTTGTAAGGCAGGAGAATGTTCAAAAGTCTTGTTCGACTCCTGACAGGATTGTTTTCTTGGGGTTTCTCTTAGATACCTCAGTTCAGAGCTTTTCTTCCACAGGAAAAAAATCTCTTTGTAGAACTACTCATAAGATCTGATCCAACATATGTATGGGTCCTCGAGCTCCAGCTGGAATCCGATCCAGCTGATCCAGTGCTTCAGCCTCAAGCCCTTTCCAAAATTTTCCCATAACTCCCTTCTCCTTGACTAACTCCGATCTCCTTTGCCACATCTTATTTATGATTAGGAAATAGCAGAAGCAGCCAATTACAGTCTTTTGACCTTTGCATTAAAGATAAATGATAAGTTTATCTGTTATCATTTATCACATTAAGATTTCTTTCAGCCCTTCCTCATGTGGCCTTGCACCATCCTGTTTCCATCTTTTAGAGTAGTTCTAATTCATAGATCTTGTAGTTTATTTCTCAGTAGAATTTTTACAGGTAACAGTGTCTTGCTACATTTTTGACTGTAGATTTTTGTTTGTGTGTTTGATATATAGCATATAGGTACTTAGATTTGAATATTTTTCTGTTAGTCTATCAAAGCTGAATATTGTTATGGAGAAAAATTCCAACTTCAAAAAATGCTCCTAATGTGGGCATAAAATTCCCCCTCAAAACCCCCATGATCTTTGTGTGGTCTGTTTTGTGGGTAGCACATCAGAGTGCCTCATGCAACATCTTTGCTCCATTTGGGATGAGAGCCCTGTCAGGAAGAATAAGGTTATCATTAAAGGCTCCTTCCTCCTTATCTGGAGCCTGTCAAAATCAAGAAATCTTCAGAGAAAGGTCCTAAGTCCAAAGATCTGGAGCCAAGGAAGCCTTCATATGATTCTTTGGCTCCATCTTCAACTCAAAAAACCCAGAGACTTGAGGAACATGTGGCTCTGATTCCAACATATACCTCCCTTCCAGAGCCAAGATCAATAGCACCAATTGCTATTCAAGATTCTCTGAAAATAGTGGAGAAGCCTTTTTCCAGACTCTTTGTCCCTGTCTACAAGATCCTTTAAGTCTTAAAAAAGTGCCTCCAACGTTGATTGGATCGCCTGTTGCAGAAGTTTCTCAGAACGGAGATCCTGATGGGGGTCATTGCAACTCTATTGGCTCCAAAGCCAAATGGATTCATACACTACACCCTGATCAAGGCCACTCACTGGTTCATACTTCAGCTTGTTTCCTTGGATCTGTTTAGTCATTTGGAACCTGTGGCCAAGGAGTCATTAATCGAGGTCTCATCACCTCTGGGGATTTTGGATCGGTCTCACCTCCTGTCAGATCCAGTGATGGAGTCTGAGCCAAAGGATCAGGTGGACAGCTCCACTAGTTTTATCACAGACATCAGCCTTGGAGACCTTTGCTCTAGTCCCCTCTTTGGTGCCAAAGACTAAATCGGATCTGAGGATTCCACCAAGATCGTTTTCACACTCTTTCTTTGGGGAGCCTGATCCAGCCACATGTACAGTTTCTTCAGATCCTACAGAAGTTGGAGCAGCTTTCCAAGTGCTGTGGAGGATCACTTCTCCCCACAAGGTGGGTCCACAGTGCTCTCCGACTGTGGTTCCACCCCATGATTCCCACTGATTAGATTTGACTTCTCAACATGCATGATCTAGGGAGATTCATTCTGTAGACTCCAAACTTTCTGCATTACCACAGAGACAGATGTTCTTCGTGTTTCACTGTTGCAGTCATCACATTTTGGTTATCCCTGCCAGGTAGCCCCCAGCCAGCCCGAATACCAGAGGCTTCATATTTCTGCGTCGGTTGCTGTCGCTTGAGGACTAACGTCAGGTCGTCAGTAGTATAAAGTAAGGCAGAGCCAACGCCATTACTTCAGTCTTTCTTGTTGTAGAGCCTGAAACAGAAGCAGTTCGTATGAATGCCAGTCAGCTGCTACCTGAGTTTTCATCTCCTAATTGAAGTACCCTGTTAGGGATCCTTTTTTCTTGCACTAACCGATGTCAGAAAAAGTTAACAATTGTCTCACCTGTGGAAAGCAAATACCACACAGAGACTTCCACTCTTACTGTGTCACTTGTTTAGGCCCAGACCACAGCATCCCCCGTTGTTGCTTCTGTGCTTTGCTCAACGCCAGACCTATCCATCGTCGGACCCTTATTGTAGCCAGATATTTTCGTTTACAGTCTTCAAATTCCGATATGGCTTCGGTAAGCCATCTGACAGCAGATCTTCCAAAAATACGTAAAGATAAAGACAGAGACAGACCGCACAGGTCCAAACCTACAGACGATGCTTCCATTAAGCTAGACGTCAGTCCTCCGGTACTCAGTGAGGCGCTTTCACAGCCCTTGATTCCCACTTCTTTTGATTCGCAGGCCGCTACGGAGACCCTTTCGGAATCCGGTATGCCGCAAAACTCTTCTTCGACTAAGGATCCTGTGGTAGTCTCTACCTTGGATGGGTCCAAAGCTGCTGAGCAGGCACCGGCTTCCGAGTAAGTCCTTCGCACTACCGAATCTCGAAACAAGCCGACATCTTTTTTCGCGACTACCATTCTTTCAAAAAAAACAAGTTTCTTAGGCCCAGGGTTCGAACCACACCCCAGAAACGGACGACACACTCTCAAGTGCCTGCTACCTTGCCTCAGTCTCAAATGCTTAAAATGGCAGAAGACCTTATGCTGATCAGGGGAAGCCAACCTACCCCCTCAAAAAGGAAGAGAGATCTGTCCCCTGTAGTTTCATCTGAACAAGTCAGATGAATCCGATGCATCTGACTATGAAGACATGCATCCCCTCTCTACTTATGAGGATTCTGATGCAGAGGAGTCCATTCCTTCAGCGTCTCCCCCAGAGGATTTTTCCTTTGGGGAAGCTCTGCATACTTTAAGGGAGCATTCCAATGGGAGAGTCAGGACCCTCAGTCTAAAAAGATACTTGGGGAATTCTTAGATCTTCTGCAACACAGACCACTGGCCATCCCCCCAGTTCTGGATGTTGTGGATGATGTTTTCCTTGAATCCAGCTTGACTCCTAATGCCCTACCTCCTGTTCCCAGAAAACCAGACAGGTACTATAGAGTCCCTGACTCGCACAAATATCTTTTTTAAAAATCCAACAGCTGATGCCGAGGTCATTTCTCAAGGGCCAAAAGGGATTAAAGCAACCTCTGCTAAGAATCCCACACCATCAGACAGGGATTCCCAAGCATTGGGCAGATGGGGTAAAAAAGTATACACCTCAGCTACTCTTGCTATCAGGGCACTAAATTGTCAGTTCCATATACCAAAATTTCAGCAACATACCCTGGAACTCCTTAAACAAAAAATGTCTTCCCTTCCTGCTTGGGCAGAGTCTAAAAATTTACAAGACTTAATGCATTCTGCAAGCCAAGTAACTAAACACACTTTGCACTGTGGTTTTGATGCCCTAGAAGCTTCTTACAGGGCAGCAGTCAATGGATCTGTCATTAGAAGACATGCATGGCTTAAGGAACAACCTCTGCCAGACCATGTCAAATCTAAATTGTTGGATGCCCCCTTGCCCAAAGATAACTTATTTGGCACTAAGGCAGAAGAGGTTTTAAAAAAGATAGAAGAAAAAGCAAAATCTATGCAAACAGTTAAGGATTTCTTGCAAGTCCAGCCCCCTAGGTTTAGCAGGCATTGTCCCTCCAAGCACTGGTCCTTTCTGAGTAAACCAGCCCAGCCTAGGCCACGTGGAGACAGACCCCACCCCCAGACAGCCCCAGGGAATTCAGAGATCTAAGCAGTGGACTACCGCCACTTCAAAACCAGGGAGTTCTAAGCCATCCCCTTATGGTAAGAACTCACAATGACTTCCCTCCTCTGCCCACCTTCACTTACCCCTAGGAGGAAAACTCTCATTTCACTCAAGCAACTTGGCCACCATAACCAAGGACCAGTGGGTTCTGAACATTGTTTCTCAGAGATACAAATTTTCCTTCCATACCCTTTCTCTTCTCTCTCAATGAGAGCAGTACAGCATGTTCCTGCAGAACAGATAGGCCAAGGCTTCTACTTCAGACTTTTTCTGGTGCCCCATCCTCGATCTATCAATTCTAAACACCTTTCTGGTGATCCCAAAATTCAAAATGCTCTCCCTCCAGCAGCTGCTACCCATGCTCTCCAAGGGCGCTTGGCTAGCCAACCTAGATCTAAAAGAGGCCTACCTCCACATTCCTGTCGGGGAATCATGCAGGAAATATCTCCGCTTCAGGGCAGGATCTCAACACTTTCAGTTCTCTGCGCTTCCCTTTGGCTCATCAAATGCTCCAACAGTTTTTACAAAATGTCTGGCTCCAGCCATTGCCTTTTGCATGCAAAGGAATATTCAGATTTACCCATAGTTAGATGACTGCCTTATTCAGGCAGACAGCCAGGAAAAGCTGCGCAAGCACCTGGCCTTTGTAAAGACACTACTAACCTCCCTAGGATGCACAGTCAACGAAAAGAAATTCAGACAGGTGCCCACCCAAAGGATAATCTTCCTGAGAGCAAGTCTGGACACAGCATCTAAGATGGCATTCCTTACACCAAAGAAACAAATTTTCCTGACAACCTTCTTCTCTCAGCTAGCCACCAGGACCCAGCTATCTGCAAGGAAGATCCTGCAAGCTCTGGGGTTCATGGCATCTTGCATACTACTCATTCCATATGCCAGACTGCATATGAGGAAACTTCAGTGGTACCTAAAGAGCCTTTGATGTCAACACTCTCAAAACCTGGAAACTCTTATACCTATAATTCCTTGCCTTGCCACAGAAAGGAATTTCTTTGGTGGGCAACAGCATGCTGCCACAACAAGGGACTGCTCTTCTCCTCACCCCCCACTGCCCAGACCCTCACCACAGATGCATCAGACTACACTTGGGATGCACACCTGGATGGCAGGTGCATACAAGACCAATGTAGCCCTCAGGAAATCCCTCTGCACATCAATCAAAGAGATGATGGCTGCGCAGCATGCCTTGATAGCTTTCAAATCCCTTCTCTCTCCAGGGGTTCTCCTGATCAAAACGGACAATACCACTATGATGTGGTACATCAACAAGCAAGGAGGGACTCTATGTTCTTCGTGTTTCACTGTTGCAGTCATAACTGTAGGGTGCTCCTGCCGGCAGGCAGCCCGAGGTCGGCCAGAATCCCAAAGTCTGGGTCCGGCGTCGGCTGTATAAGCTAGTATCCTGACGTCAGTATGCCTTGGTACATAGCCCTCAGCCGACGCCATCTTCTCCAGTCTTTCTTGCCGTGTGGTGGAAAGCAGCTCGCAAAACGTTGGTTGGCGATTTTCGAACAGCGTATTTGGTTGTTGTCGGTCCAAAGTTCTTACTTCTCTTCTCAAAGCTAAGTACCCCGTTGGGGAATCTTTTTCTTGTTCCTCCGATGTCAGAAAAAGTTAATAATTGTATAGCGTGGGAAACAAATACCTCATAAAGATTTCCACTCTTACTGTCTACCTTGCTTAGGCCCTGACCACGACGTTTCTTGTTGTCGGTTCTGTGCCAGGTTCAACTCTCGTACTATCAAGCGCAGGTACGATTGGGCTTTAAATTATTTTGGCAGACGCTTCAATTACAGAATGTCGTCGGACACTACCGGAGTTCAAAAGAAGCGCAAAGACAAAGACAGGCCTCCGAGGTCCAAACAGGACTCGTTGCAGCTCGAGCCAGCGTCCGGTTCAGCTGTCGTCAGTGAGGTGCTTTTGCAGCCCCTGTCGTCCGCCACTTCTGAACCGATGGCCGATACGGACTCCCATGGGGAGCCATCAAGGCCCACTATTTTAACTGCTGCAGGACCTTCGGACGTCGCTCCTTCAGATGGGTCCGGAACCGCTGTGCAGGTACCGGCTTCTGAGGGGGTTTTCAGGCCTACTCATATCACTATTTCAAAGGCAAAGACAAAGACTCCTACTAAGTCTAAGGTTTCAGCTCAAGCTGCTTCTGAATCCACTCCCAAGACACAAAAACAATTATTGAGGATGGCTGAAGATTTGCTTACAATGATTAGGGGTTCTCACCCCCCTCCTGAGAAAAGGCCTCGACAGGATGTTACTCTGGATTCCTCTGACCAGGCTTCTGTATCTTCTGTTTCTTCCTCTGATCAGGACTATTCCTTTCCCCCTTATGAGGATTCGGATGCTGAGGATTCTTTGCCCTTGGCCTCTCCGCCTGAGGATTTTTCTTTTGGGGAAACCTTGCATGAGATGAGGGAACATTTTCATTGGGAAGGACAGGAATATTCTGCTTCCAAAAAGAGGCTTAGAGAATTTCTTCTTCTTCCTCAGCATAGGCCTTTGGCTATCCCTCCTGTCTTGGACATTGTAGATGATGCTTTTTCTGAGACTAATTTGAATCCTGATTCCATGCCTCCTGCTCCTTCTAAGCCTGATAGATTTTATAGGGTTCCTGACTCTCATTTATTTTTATTTAAAAACCCTTCTGCAGATCCTGAAACTATTTCTCAGGGCTCTAAGGCTGCTAAGGTTGCTACTTCTAAAAATCCTATTCCCTCTGAGAAGGATTCTCGTGCTTTAGACAGGTGGGGTAAAAAGGTATATACTTCTGCTACCCTGTCTGTAAGGGCTTTAAATTGCCAGTTTCATATGTTTAAATATCAGCAATTTCTTTTGTCTGTTTTAAAGCAAAAGCTTGCTTCCCATCCTGCTTGTGCAGAGGATAAGGAACTTCAGGATGTTTTGCATGCTACTGAACAGGTTAACAAGCATAGCTTACATTGTGGTTTTGATGCTTTGGATGCTTCTTGCAGGGCTGCTGCCTCTGGTACTGTGATTAGGAGACATGCCTGGCTTCGTGAACAAAGTTTACCTGAACAGGTTAAGGCTAAGTTATTAGATGCCCCTGTTCAACAAGATGTTCTTTTGGTTCTAAGGCTGAGGAAGTTATTTAAAAGATGGAAGAAAAGGCAAAATCCATGCAGACTGTAAAAGATTTCTTGCAAGTTCAGCCTCCTAGATTTTCCAGGAATTGGCCCTCTAAAATTGGTCCTTTCCCACGTCTGACAGGCCTCAAAGGGGAAGATATAGGCGCTCCAGAGGTCGTGGTCAAGGCCAGACCTCTTACAGATCTAGACAATGGACTGCTTCTTCACCTAGAAGGGGAGAAGACAGATCCCAATCTCAAAGAAAGCAAACTCAATGACTCTCTCGGTTGGGCTTCAGGACCCCTTCACCTGGGCGCCCTCTCGGAGGAAAACTGTCTCTTTTACAGAAATTGGACTCAGATACCCAGGATAGATGGGTATTGGACGTGATTTTACAAGGTTACAAGTTCCACTTTCACACTTTGCCAAGGACTCACGGTTGGCCAGATCTGCCAAAACTTCAATGGTCAGAGGCCTTAACTCAAGTGGATGCTCTTCTGGCCATGAGAGCCATAGAGCCTGTTCCACTCGGAAATGGGAAAAGGGTTTTATTCAAGGCTGTTTCTGGTTCCCAGAAAACAAAACTCTTGGAGACCTATTCTGGACCTTTCTGTGTTAAACACCTTTTTGGAAATTCCAAAGTTCAAGATGCTTACTCTGCAACAGCTAATTCCAATGCTCTCTCAGGACGCCTGGATGGTGACATTGGACTTAAAGGAAGACTATTTGCATATCCCTATCAGACAAGAACGCAGGAAATTCCTCAGGTTCAAGGCAGGTTCGAGGCACTTTCAATTCTCTGTTCTGCCCTTTGGTTTATCTACTGCCCAGAGTCTTCACCAAGTGCCTGGCACCAGTAGTGGCTTACTGCAGACTTCAGGGGATCCAGATTTACCCCTATTTGGACGACTGCCTTATTCAGGCAGGCAGCAAAGATCTTCTGCTTCAACATCTGGACTTTGTTCAACGTCTTCTCCTACTACTGGGATTCTCAGTGAACATAAAAAAGTCACATTTGATCCCTTCTCAACAAATGGTATTCTTGGGAGCCCTCTTAAATACAACCTTACAAAGGGCCTACCTCACTCCAGAAAAACAAACTCAGCTGGCTTCTACTTTCAACACCTTGGCAACTCTATCTCAGCTCACTGCAAGGAAATTCCTGCAGGCTCTGGGCTACATGGCTTCCTGCATTCTGTTGATTCCAAACGCAAGGCTTCACATGAGAAAGCTTCAATGGTATCTGAAAAGTGTATGGTCACAGCATTACCACGATCTGGATATTATGATTCCTCTGATCCCCTGCCTCCAGAAGGAATTCCTCTGGTGGTCCAGGGCTTGCACTTTAAACGAAGGAAAACCTTTTCGTCTCCCTCAACCTACTCAAATCCTAACCACGGACGCCTCGGATTATGCTTGGGGAGCACACTTTCTAGACAATTGCCAGCAGGGAACCTGTACAAAGGACCATCTTCACTGGCACATCAATCTGAAGGAAATGTTGGCAGTTCAAAATGCCCTTTTAGCCTTCAAAAACCTTTTACAACCAGGGCCTCTGATAATTCGCACAGACAACACCACGGTCATGTGGTACATCAACAAGCAGGGGGGTTCTCATTCATACCCCCTTTGCAGACTAGCTATGGGTTTATGGGACACAGCTCTAAATTTGAATCTGCATCTCCAGGCTCAATTCATTCCAGGAAAACAGAATCTCTTAGCAGACAGCCTGAGCAGAAACATTTCAGATCCTCACGAATGGATGCTAGACACCAACTTGTTCAACAGGATTACTGCAGTTTGGGGATGTCCCCAGATAGATCTGTTTGCATCCCATCTCAATCATCAGCTGCCTCGCTTTTGCACCAGGTCCTTCCACAAAACAGCATGGAGAGTGGATGCCCTGTCCTTCAGCTGGAGAAGCCTTTCAGCATATGCCTTCCCTCCTCTTCCTCTACTGCCTCGGGTACTACTGAAGATAAAACAGGACAAGCCCAAGTTCCTCATCTTGATTGCTCCAAATTGGCCTCGACAGTTTTGGTATCCAACCTTAAAGCTCCTGTTCTCGGCGCCTCCTTGGATTCTCCCACTGAACCCTTCACTTCTGTCCCAGCATCAGGGTCAGTTACTACATTCCAATCTCAAGACCCTTTGCCTGGCAGCTTGGCTCTTCAAAGGAATTTGATTTCCTCTAGTCTTCCCAAACAAGTTTTGGATGTTCTTTTGGAAGCTAGACGGCCTAGCACTAGGAAATCCTATGCCTCTAAATGGAAGAGGTTTTCTATTTGGATGCAGGACCGAGGCTCTGATCCTCAGGTTCCTGATCTCTCCTCTAGTTTGCTTTACCTTTCGGAACTTTTATCTAAAGGACTTTCCTTTTCTTCCATTAAGATACATGCTTCTGCTATCTCTACATTACAGTTCTGATCCTCCTGTTTTTCACATCCTTTGGTGAAGCAGTTCTTGAGAGGGGCTAAAATTTGCGGCCTCCAAGGACCCCTCCTGTCCCTGCCTGGGATCTTAATTATGTTTTAGAAAAACTTACTTTGCCTCCTTTTGAGCCTGCTGCATCTTCAGATATTAAGTTTCTATCCTGGAAGACTGTTCTTTTGCTAGCATTGACCTCTGCCAGAAGGGTCTCAGAGTTGCAAGCTCTCATGGCTGTGGAACCATACCTTATTTTCCATCAGGACAGAGTATCCTTGAGGACCAATCCTACTTTCATGCCTAAGGTGATTTCGAAAGTGGCTTTAAATCAGACAATTCACCTTCCTACTTTCTTTCCAAATCCTCAAAATAAAGGGGAAAGGATTTTGCATTCATTGGATGTGCACAGACAGTTACGATTTTACTTGGACAAGACTAAAGATTTCAGAAAGTCTAACCAATTGTTTGTTTCCTTTGCCTCCAGTTCTCTTGGAAAACCTATTTCTAAACAAACTATTTCCAAATGGATTGCTTATGGAATCAGATTTTGTTACACTCATCATGGGAAACAGTTTCCAGGGACCATTAGAAGTCTACAGCTTTCCTCAGAGGAGTCCCTACCAAGGATATCTTGGAAGCTGCCACTTGGAGTTCTGTGCATACTTTTTCCAAGCACTACAATCTCCCCTTGTTTTCTAAGTCTAGGGCAGGCTTTGCCTCTGCTGTCTTGCAGGGTATTCTTGCCTCCCCTTCTTCTATCTAAAGCCTCCTCCCCCTCTACACTGCTTTGGGATTCCACCCTACAGTTATGACTGCAACAGTGAAACACGAAGAACATAGTACAGTTGTGTACACCTACCATAAATGTAGATGTTCGAGTGTCTTCACTGTTGCAGTCGGGGTTTCCCTCCCTCCTATCCCCTCTTTTTCTCTTATTTGTGGTGTATTTGTGTTTCCTTGTTGGATTCATTTTTGATTTGTTGGGGACTTCTGACATCTAGGGCAAGAAAGGCTGGAGAAGATGGCGTCGGCTGAGGGCTATGTACCAAGGCATACTGACGTCAGGATACTAGCTTATACAGCCGACGCCGGACCCAGACTTTGGGATTCTGGCCGACCTCGGGCTGCCTGCCGGCAGGAGCACCCTACAGTTATGACTGCAACAGTGAAGACACTCTAACATCTACATTTATGGTAGGTGTACACAACTGTACTTTCCTACCCTCTGTGCAGGCTGGCCATGACCCTTTGGCTCACAGCCTCTTCCATGCAACTACACCTGTTAGCACAATTCCTACCAGGCTCTCTCAACTCTCTGGCAGACCAGTTAAGCAGAAAGATTCTGAACCCACATGAGTGGCAACTCAACAGAAGTACCTTCACCCTAATAACTCAGAAATGTGGAACCCCGAAGGTCGACCTTTTTGCCTCCCACACCAACCATCAGCACGGAAATGTCTGCACCATGGAGCATCACTGCATGGCTTGGAAAGTGGATGCCCTGTCCTTCCCCTGAGTCAGTCTATCCATCTGTGCCTTTCCTCCCCTACCTCTCATCCCCAGGGTACTGCTGAAAATAAGGGAGGAAAAACCAAGGACCATTCTTATAGCTCCAGACTGGCCCCGACAACCGCAGCCTGTCCCCGCTGCCTCCATGGCATCTTCCTCAGATTTCAAACCTTCTGACCCAGAGGGAAGGGGAATTCATGCATCCCAAATTGCAGACACTCAGTTTGGCAGCTTGGCTTATTCTCTAACCTCAAACCAATCTGCCATTCTAAGTAAACAGGTTCTGGATGTTATCCGTGAGGCCAGCCGTCCTAGCACCAGAAAGCCTTAT